>NC_064543.1:17567644-18189144 GCF_023856365.1 Brienomyrus brachyistius | reverse complement strand
CAGGTGTTCTAATCACTTCCTTAGCCACATGTGTATAAAATTAAGCACGTAGGCATGCAGACTGCTTCTACAAACATTTGCGAAGGAATAGGTCGCCGGGACAACGCATGCTGGGGCGCACAGTGTGTAGAAGATGCAAACTTCATGTGGCTTTCAGATTAGCTGACGAACAGTGCATAGAGGACTTCATGGAAGGGGTTTCCATGGCTTAGCAGCTGCATCCAAGTCTTATATCACCAAGTACAATGCGAAGCGTCAGATGCAGTGGTGTAAAGCACACCGCCACTGGACTCTAGAGCAGTGGAGATGTGTTCTCTGGACTGACGAATCATGCTTCTCTGTCTGGCAATCCAATGGACGAGTCTGGGATTGGCGGTTGCCAGGAGAACGGTACTTTACCCGACTGCATGGTGCCAAGTGCAAAGTTTGGTGAAGGGGGATTATGATGTGGGGTTGTTTTTCAGGGGTTGGGCTTGGCCCCTTAATTCCAGTGAAATGATGCTGCAGCATTCAAAGCTGTTTTGGACAATTTCACACTCCCAACTTTGTAGGAACAGATGACAACATGACATGCACACCAGTGCGCAAAGCAAGGTCCATAAGGTCATCGATGAACTTGATTGGCCTGCACAGAGCCCTGACCTCAACCCGATAAAACACCTTTGGGATGAATTAGAGCAGAGACTGTGAGCCAGGTCTTCCCCTCTAACATTGTAATGCCTGACCTCACAAATGCTCTGCTGGAAGAATGGTCAAAAATTCCCATAAACACACTCCTAAACCTTGTGGACAGCCTTCCCAGGAGAGCTGAAGCTGTTGTAGCTACAAAGGCTGGGCCAACTCCATATTAAAGCCTATGTATTAAGAATGTATCATTAAAGTGTGTGTAAAGGCAGGTGTCCCAATACTTTTGGCAATATAGTGTATCTTTGACTAAGTTTCATGTACATCAATATTCAGGTCATCTTAGCTACGTTTTCACTTTGCAATAAATCTAAAGAAATCATTTATGTCATAGAACTTACAAATCAATGAAACCGTCACATCATTTCTTAGTGTATCATTTTCACTCTGTCACCCAAAAGTTCCCTGAAGGTTGCTCTGGGCAAATTTTCATGCTACAGTTTGATTCAGTTGGTCGGATTGTTTCCATTCATTTGGAACCGCATTGTCATTGTAGTTTGTTTGTAATTATCATTTGATTGTGTTATGCACTGTGCATTTGTCTTTGGAATCATTTAATGACTACTGCAAGGCATATTCTATTGACAATTGTCCTACGCTGGTATATTCTTGTATAATCTTATACAAAAAAACTTGACTAGGTAATCAAATTTTCCTAAATTATACGCTATGTAGTATAAATACAGTATTGGATATTGTATTTTTCTAACCTTTATATATGAGATGCAAACATGAGCTTGTCATTTCCTACATAAGCGTTTCCCAATGTTGGGTTTGGCATATCGAATAAGACCTGTGGTCAAACAGACTTTTACTCCTTTTAGATCCAAAGAACTTGCCCTTTAGATTACCTGACATGCTGTACAGGGAACAGTGACCTGTTTCAACTTGGTATGTTCTCATGATATCTTTTTCAAAAAGGTTTTTGCCAAGAGATGACATAACAGTCGCTGTAATGGATTTACACGCTGCTTCAGCATCTCATTCGTTGCTTTCCAGTCTTTATTTATATAGGAGTTACATTCTACTGGGACTCGACAGTCTACCGTGTTAAACATGCTTTTCATCTGTGTATAAGACTGGAGGAGGTTGAGGAGGGCTGAGGCATCACCTAACTCTGCGAAGTGTTGGCGCTGCTTCAGAAGTGTTAGTAGGAGGCCTTTTGTCAGGTAAAAAAACAAAACCCTGCACATTTGATCAGATCCTTATATTCCATAGGCCTTGTCATTTCTGAACATCAAACGGATCTTAAGTTTCTGTACAACAGTGCAGCTAGGCACATATGAAGTGTGTCATTCTCAAGTAGGCATATTTAACCTAAAGAATTAAGTTTGCTGTTCCTGGCCTTTTACTGTGCCAGTCAAAAATGCTTATAATGAATAATTAACTCGTATGCAAAAACCTGTGCACTAAACAACCTAATGAAATGGACACATACAGTAAGCCTAGACAGTATGAGCTCTACGAGGTATGACGTCAAAGAAGACATTAATATCAGCTGCGTGAAGGACAGCAATTTGAAGCGGTTTTCCTGTGACATTTTAATGAGCAAACAATGCATAGGAAAAATAGGCAAGTGGCTTTTTATTAGAAATACTAAAAGAACTGCAGGACATTGGGTTTACCTCGTACTGGCAGTACAGCAAAGTTTAAGCTTTGCTTTAAAAATGCACTTTCCTTACTTTTTTATCACAATACTTAATTATGCATCCAATATGTTCAGATGAATTAACATAAATTACCAATCACATCCCACAACTGAAACTGGGTGGACCTCATTATTCTTCATTAAAGACATTTCCCCATGCATTTTCTTTTTGCTCGAGACATTACAGTACAATGGAGAATAATAATAATATTGAAAAAAAAAACACTCCATCCATCTGCTTGAAGTTTTGGCAAATGGGCAGGCAGATCAGTCGTCTGGCTTGCCTGAAGACATGTTTTATATGCTGCAGAAAAATCAGAACATGCGTTTTTTTTCTATGAGCTTATTAATTAGTGTTCTGTGGCAATTGGGATAATTATAGCCAGAATAGTAATTCATAATGTATGAGAGAAATACAAATGGCATTGAAGAGCGATAGCAAAACAGCTACGGTTTGTTTACAAATCAGCGAGTGAGTATGCACAATGGTGTGTGGATCCCATTTAAAATGCAGTGGAAGACAATGCTAAAAACGTCCTTTTCTTTACGTCCCTATGCTCAAAACTATCATAACTAATTACTTAATTGTAGGGAAAAAAGAACAGGCATATCGCAGGACCCCTTGCTGATATAATTAAAATAACATTTATTAATTAAGTCACCTGTGCCCTACGTGGCATTTACACTCAAATCTCCTGCTGGGGGGGAGGGGGGGGGGGGGGGGGTACCGGCTGTTGCATATAAATATAGCATTTTGGAAGCAGTGCCATTAACGAAAAACACATATTTTACCTCGCTTTCCAAAGCATTTCAAGAGGTGTTTGACAATCTGACTCAAACACTGCGGAATAAGTGTTCCTCTTCTGTCGTTACCTGAATGGTAAAATCAGGCTGTTTGAGAGGAAACAGCACCGGTTTCCTCTTCCCATGTTTACAACTGACGGGAAACTGTGTTTAGCAGCAAGGTGACAATATGTGCAGCGTATCACTTTGGCAAAGGGACTTTTCAGCTATCGACCATCCAATTATCATCTCCAGATAATCACATGTCATTTCTTTAAATTATTCTGACATATATGCCCAGTGTGATGCCCTCTATGTGACTCCTGGCACCAGCAGGCCTGCAGTGACCCCAACAGATGCGGCCTGTGTTGCCTAATGCACTTTTATTCCTCATAACACTACACACCCCTGAAGGTCATCCCCTTCTAGTGCTGCATTTCCAAATCAATTGAGCTCCCCCTCTTTTGATCATTTGCAGCCCAGCATCAGTCACACTGGGTAGCTTGACTTAATGGCCACAGCTCGCATTCTGCGGATAAGGCATCGATTTAAAGGGCTAGCGATCCTAGGACTTTACTCTCCACCGTGGGGCATTAATGCATGTTTGCATAGATGCTACAGTACACATAGGTTCAAATCTCCGCACGGTTCAATTACATCTCACGGGCGATCATGTAAATTTGGTTGTTTATCAGCATCCGAAATCTTACCCGAGCGATTTGGGCTAAGAGCCTTACTTAAGGGCCGGGGCTGGGTTTGGTGTTTCTGGGTCATCACTCAAAAAGTGACTTCAGGCCAAACCAAGACAATTGTAATGCTTACAGCTTTGCGGGAAAAGCTTTGGGAAGGTCCTGTTCTGTTCCAGCATGACTGTGCCCCAGTGCACAAAACAAGGTCCATAAAGACATGGTTGGGTGAGCTTGGTGTGGAAGAACTTGACTGGCCCACACAGAGCCCTGACCTCAACCCCATCAAACACCTTTGGGATGGAGATTGTGAGCCAGGCCTTCACGTCCAACATCAGTGCCCGACCTTACAAATGCTCCTCTGGATGAATGGGCAAAAAAATCCCACAGATACACTCCCAAATTTTGTGGAAAGCCTTCCTAGAAAAGTGGAAGCTGCTTTAGCTGCAAAGGAGGGACCAACTGTAATACAGTGTTTTGGGATGTCATATAATGTATAATGTAAGTGTAATGGTCAGGAGTCCCAATAGCTTTGTCCTTATGGTGTCTGTATGTGTGTGTGTCTCTCTCTCTCTCACACACACATACATGATATATATATGTCATGGCTGCACAGTATCACACTGCAATTATATAGCACATGTGTAATAATCACCAGGGCTTTAGATGATAAGCTTGTCACTACAGGATGAGTCAACCTTGGACATGAGTCGCACACTGCCAATCCGAGTCAACCATTATAGTAAACTATTAATGTATTAAACTAAAAAAGGACTAATTCAGTAGTAGTAAACTAATAAAGTAACAAAGGACTTTAGACTCTGGCAAACCTGCCCCCCTACCAATTATAGGAAGTTAAGGCCCATTTCACGTATTTGCATAAATTTTAATAAAATGGCCGATTGCCTTTAATTGTCTGTATTCACACTGGCAAAGCCAGGAACTGGACATATACTGTACATGGTTTTGTATTTGTCTTGCTTTTAGTTAGTTTTGAGTTTTAGTTATTCTTTTGTTGCTTTTGTACTTGGTTTTCACCACTGCTGCAAGCGCGACTCAAATCCACGGTTAGTAATATGGTGTGAACATTTGTCCGGACACCAGCTTTTTGCTACTTTATGGACATTAGTTAGAACCACAATTTGGTAAGCAGATTAGTAGTACACCTTTACTCAACTTTCATGGGCGTGTCCAAATCCATTTTGCTATTTTGACGGCAGAAAAACCAGACTTTGCACCAGCACAAGGCGGAAAAAGGTTGTCTGTGGAAGAAGAATCGATGGGTTAGAACAGAGGGAGGTGTTATGGGATCGATGTGAATGTCTTAGACCTTAGGCATGAAGAGGATGTCCAGCTGTACGAATGTGTGTTTGTGTGTGTCTGTTCCTCGGCATGGACTCGGCTGCAGGAGGGTGGGTCACACTGAAACAGGTGGACTAGCGAAATGAGAGTGAGAAAGCTGGGCCTAGAATTCGTCAGGATGTCTGAGGTGAAAGAGATGGCGGAGGACGTCTGAGAAGGAGGTCCAGAGTTATGAGAATCGTTTGTTGCTCACAGGGATAGTATAATAATATAATCGCATTTGCAATATGAAAAGCTGTGCAGCTGCAAACAGTTTTGTATGCATAAGGACTATATTTGCGTATGACAGGAATAGAATGCATGATATTAAGCAAGGGAGGTATGGTTTGACTACCACTGCAGCCTGTGATGCAACTTGTGCAAAGAATGGAAGATGTTGACTGTGCAAAGCGCACAGGGTCAAGACTGTTTGATAATTACGGGATGGAGCAACTAAGGGGTTAACTAAAGTGACTGTATAACAAAGGCAAACACGTGCAACAAAAATGTGTCTTTTGGGGTAGCAACTGACTATAATTAATGTACCTCTTGAAGTACAGTATTAACCAATCATTGTTAACAAGCCTTTTGATAGGAGAATTGCTTTCCAGCAGAACAGCCAATCATGTAACCACTATATTCTTAAGGAAGCTTGGCAGAAAGTATATAAACTGCTGTTTTCTCTGACTAGGGTTGGCACCACCTTGGGAACAGGGAGGCTATGTTAATTTCACTTCTCTTCTGCCTATTAAAGAAACTTTACTTTAAGAGGTGTTGACCTGAGTCATTTTAAGGGACAAAGACAAGTTTATTAGTAATAGTAATAGACAAACTTTGACTGAATTTTAAGTTCCACATGTCCTAACTGTTTGGAGCGTAACATGCAATGAACCAATCGGAATGGCACGTCACCTCACCTTTAAAAGGCAATGGTGCATGATCTACGGCGGATTGCTATTACAATGATACATTTGCCCGGCAAGCCAGATTGCTTTTGCGCCTGAGGAAGCGGATGTACTCGTGCGCGATTTGAAAATGCACAAGCACATCATCGGAGCACCATCACTGCACCTAAGCCGTCTGAGGTGAAGCTGGCATGGGAGGAGGTATTAGTGAGTGTGGCCTCATTTTCTGGCATCACCAGATCATCCGCTCAGTGCCAAAAGCGATATAATGATGGCAAAAGACGGCGAAAACTGAAGCTCGCTGCTGGACGAACACAGCGGCTGAGAACGGGGACTTATTTATGCTTGTGTGTTTTTTTTTATTTTAATTTTGAGTCTGCAGTTCACAAAATATAAATAAAATCTTTGTTCAAACGAAACACAAGCTACACTTTCTAAGGTGTTTTAAAATATTCAAATAAAAGGCAGTTGGGCTGTTATTTTTCTACTCTCACAGTTTAGATTCCTTACCAGGCTACAGACGATTCTGCTCTGCCAGCTGATCCCTTCTTGCCCGCGCTGCTGCCGACATACACTCCTCTCTTGGCATCAGCACATATAGTTCAGTATCGTGCCTTCTAAAGTCCCCTAATATGTCCTCATTTATGACCAACAGACATCCATCACGCATGGCAATGTCACGCAACATACAACATGCCACAGAGATGCTGCGACCTGCTGAGGGCTGTGTTGTAATTGTTCCCCCTGAATCTCAAAACAGATTCAGTCTCAAATAGTTTACTTCCAACTTATTATTGCATAATTTACAATGCATATCTGTCCATAGCTGCATCTCCACTACATCGGGTCTTTTCATTTGAAAACATCATGTCTTCCTGCTACTCAAAAGACGTTACCTTCTTCGATATGGGCTGAATTTGGATCATTCAGCGGCTTCTTTTACAACACAATGCTCCCGTAAGCATTGCTTCAGACAGACCTTGGTCTTTGTGATTGCAGCCTGTTTATAATCTAGGTGAGGGCTTAGCCAGTAGGTGTAGCTCAAGGACTCAAGGACTCCAGATAATAAAAATGAAACGAAAATGAAAGACGTCAATGGCGTAACAGGAGGCAAGACTTTGATTTCATGGTCACAAGTCAAATAAGGCTAAATGAGAGGGACCACGACGGTGCTCATTCCGGAACACATAAAACAAAACAGAAATGCCCTTCTGCTTTAACAACCATGCAGGTGTTGAATTATCTGCATTGGTCAAAAGAAGCTTGTCATACATAATCTGGATGTCAACAAGGCGTAACACGTACATGGTGGCTCACAGGACTTAGGTTGTATTTAGTTAGTTGTTAATTCAGAATGAAATGCCTGGTTATTGTAGGAGAACTGCACATGAATGAAACACAGTTAGTGATTACATACCAAACTGCATTACAATGTACTGCTACTGTCTCTCACCCAAAGTTCATTGAGTGCCACACACACGTCACTGTTTTCAGATTCTGACAGATGTCACTGTATTGATGTTTAAATCCAGCGGAATGTATCCCCCACATGAGGTGAGACCTTAGAATTCCCTCCCAGGAAAGTGGAAATGTTTTACTCATGGCAAATATAAGCCGACATCTTTGAAAGCACAGCTGATCGCTTGTTGATAGTCTTGCACCCCATTTAGTGGGACTCGGGGCTGCGGAGACGAGGGTTATATCTCACGATTTCCCTTTATGGTTAGTTTGATGAATGTATGATCCTGCTCTCGCCCTGCTCTTCATGGGGGGGGGGGGTGGGGGGGCGGCCTGCTCGTTATAGAGACGTGTCACGATGACCTCTCTTGGTCTTTCCTCCACGGTTCCTCTGATGATGGTGTTGGGGGGTGAGGGGGAGGGTGTAGCTCTTTAACCGATTTATCATAGATCACCGATTGTGGGCTTGCCTTGTGGATCCCCGACGCACGCTTAACTCACAGAGACAGTTGCCTGAAGCTAGCCGGAAGCGCTGGGCAAGGATAGCACTCTGAAAACTGTGTATGACAAACCGAGGAGAGTAAACGTTCAGGGAGAAATGCCAAAAAAGACAGGGTGTAATATTCTCCTCCTCGCTCTTTCTGTCTCACTACCTTCCCTTGATTAGAAAAAAAAGGGAAGGGGCGTATAATCTGTATTTTATTTTTGAGAGAGAGAGGGGAGAGGGAGAGAGAGGGGAGAGGGAGAGATGTGTTATTGGTGTGGTCTGAGGAGGTTGTCCTTTGAGATATAAAGTGAGGACAAAAAAGGCAGGCCATACTTCCTGTATGGCCTCCCAGGGAAATTACCCAGAGGCCACTGCATCCTCACTCTTTTTTATTAACACCACTGATGCCCTTTTCTACCATAATAAACAAGCTGTGAAAAGTGAACGAGCGAAATGTATGGCGATATTTTCGGTTTATCGCTGGGTGTGTTTGCCCAAAGCAAGGAGAGTGGAAATAGGAGGAGGGTGGGCTGCGCAGTCGATCATGTGACTGAAGGTTTGCAGGTTCAAATCTGCTGTTTTACCATTTTGGGCGATACTTGGGTAGCATTTTAATTACTGCCAGATGCTCCCATACACATCAAATGAGCGAAGAAAAAGTAAAACAATACAATATTCTCATTGTTACAGCAAAATGTTCATCTATAATGAAGCTGAACATGTTGCTATAACAGTTTTGCTATAAAACACTAGATTCTACATAGATTTGGAGAATTGCAAAATAGTGAGCAAACAACTGATGTTCACTTTACCAGCTATACAAATAAATCTGTTATATTAAAATCACCACTTGCATACAAGTTTACCATCTGTTTAGTGAGAGACACCACATTTGCCTTGTAGAATTCATAGGTAAAACTGTCTCTACTGCCCCCTTACCTTTTCATGTCAGCTAAAAAAAGAGTTTAATGGCTATTTGACTCAAATAAATGGGAAGCAAAACGTTTAAGAAAGTCTTCTGTAGATGTCAAAGTATAATAATTTGCTCCACGGTCTTTAATCTTTTATAATCTGAGTATAATTGAGAAGTCTTTGAAATTTTCTTCAAAAATGAAAAATAGCCCCCAATTTATTGATTTATAACCTTGGCATGGGCTATAGGGACCAATCGACTGATAAGGGTCTTATGAAGGCGCTCTCTTGTCAT
This sequence comes from Brienomyrus brachyistius, assembly GCF_023856365.1. Classification (NCBI taxonomy): domain Eukaryota; kingdom Metazoa; phylum Chordata; class Actinopteri; order Osteoglossiformes; family Mormyridae; genus Brienomyrus; species Brienomyrus brachyistius. The sequence continues at coordinate 18,179,945 of NC_064543.1, read as the reverse complement.
TATTATATAGCGCTTTGTGACAGAAAAGCCTGAGCTTTACTGTTGTAGGAAGAGCAAAAAAAAAAAAAAACGAACAACCTACAAAGCAACTGGCATGGAAATAGGCAGAGCTGTAAACATCATATTTATAGCAAATCCACGCTATCATAATTTTCCATGCTGTGTACAACTGCATTATGCAAATGAGAAAACAGGTATTATTTGTTTATATCCTCAAGAAATAAACACCTAAAAATATGAATGAATTAGTCAACGTATGTCTTAAAATAAATCCACGTATTCAGATTATATTTTCCATGCTCATGTTATCTAATTCTGCTTACACATAAGTACTGTAACATAAACGTCTGACGTTAAAAAACATCTGAAAGCCATTTCAACCACCTAGAGGTGAAAGTGATGTATGTCTTACAGGATCTTCTCATATTTGTTCCCTGGATGACATGGCAGTTCAGTTGGTAGCACTGTTGTTTCACTCAAGGGGTTGGGAATTCAAATCTCACATCTTCTCTGCGTTTGGTGTTGGAATGTTCTCCGGATGTCATGCCTGTTTCCTCTGGGTATTCCAGTGTCCTCCTGTCATCAAAGGACATGTGCTTATACTTTTAAATTTCCTGCAGTGTGTATATGTGTATGCCCCCTGCCAGGGACTGGCATTCTGTCCTGGGTCTGCCATATGCGGCCTGGGACAGACTTCAGTCCCCCTCCCTGCAACCCTGACCAGAATAAGTGGTGAGAAGATGGCTATAATTGTCCCTGTTTGCTAGAAGAAAACGATAAGCTGCACAAATGTGATGGTTTCGGTTATGCGGTCAACTATGCTGTCCTTCAGAGAAACAGTCCGTAAAAGCTCAGGACTGCACATGGGCAAGCCTCCTTTTCCATGCTTAGTGTAACCCTTTGAATAATGTCCATTTACTTTCCATTGTATGTGCGACAGAACAACATATCTGAAAGTGTGCTTTTGTGCAACAGCCTTCAAGTATGCAACCTTTTCGACCTTTAGCTTGCCACAATGAACATGAGAAAGGCAATTCCTGCTTTTTCAGGCATACTGCAAAATTTTTCATCAACATTTCTTGTACATTAATGCACATCCAACGTAGTGATCTCCAAAATAAAAAAAGAAAAACAAATAACTTTTCCCGCCACTGAACTCATCAACATCAAGCTCCATTCCGCATGGAATAAGCCAAGAAATTCCGATTTATCGAATCACTAGGCGCCACGGATGCATGGGCATCGTGATCCTTACTTCTAATGAAAGCAAATGCCTTTTCTTGACAATCAGCAGCTGGAAAGATTTTCAGCAACATTAATCACATGGTAATAAGTTGATTTGTTCACATCCATCGGGTATTTCCCTGCCAAAACACATCACGGAATCTGACTGATAAAACTGTCAGAAGACCAGTCGTCCTTCAATTAGACTCCAAACAATTCCCAGCAGCCGACGCAAATCACAATGGAAAATAACCTACACATTTTCAGGGGGAGAGATCTGAAAAACACAGCCCAGTAGCAGTACTGGTGTTAGCAGTTAGCGTCAAGAGAAACAGAATAGCTGCAACAGTAACTATTGAAATTTTATCAGCAGAAGCAGTAGATTTAAGGGCTGTAGGATAGACTTGTCTTGTACAGGTAAAAAAAAATCAAATAATAATAAAAACAAGGGAATAAAATATATCAGCATGTCAATGAAGCTTGTCATAGTAATGGAAATTGGATTTGGGAATTAAATCTCCCAACGCCTAATTATCAAATGCCACCAAACTGCATTGAGCTTGGGTGATAAATTTCCACTTTACAGTGGGAGTATCTTCAAGTACAAAACAAATTACCCATTTTACCCAAAAGACTCATTTGTTAAAGTGATGACTTACCCTGAAATATAAATGCAAGTGGTAAAACAGCACGTGGTCTGTGCATATTTTTGAAGGTGCCTTGATGATAATTATTTTGATCTTTTATATTCTTTTTTAACTTTTTTTTTACTGCTTTCTTAATGAATATAATGCATTATGACCATTAATAAAATAATTCTACATTTATGCAAAGTGATTTTGCCATAATTAAAAACACATGTTTACAATATAGTTAAGTATGAAAGAAAATTCTTTAATGCAACTTTATTCTGTACTGAGATGGTTCAGCTCCAGGTAAGCCAGGTAAAAACTTTCTATAGTATTTTTGTTTTTTTTTACAATCAGCATGTGTGACGATAAGAAAATCATGCAGTCAGACACCGAACATGATGAGATGATGGATTTATTGACAAGCACGTGACAGCGATACACGAAATGAAAGGGCCACGTCTGCAGCTACAGTGGATGGATGGAGGTGAAAATTGGCATTAGTGCTGAGTGATTCAAATTTTTTGTCTCTTCAGGATGTGACCCATTGCGGGAGGATCTTCAAAAAGATTGATAATATTATACGTCTTATGTAGGTCATTCTGAAATGAATCAAGCATGGCCACTACGCCATTGTAACGTTTTTTACAAATGAATCCAATCAAAGTACAACACAAAGGGATTCAAATAATGATTTCTGTCCTAGGGACTGTGTTCGCTTTTCCAGAATGCAGACACGTGTGACCTTTCTCGCCACGTGTCTCTCACAGCGGCTGAGTTTCTCCACGTCCTCTCTGTTGTTCGGTTAGTCTCTTACTTGGTCACAGTGCCCGCGTTGACACAGAGTGATCAACAGATATCGGCCTGAAACGTCTTCCCAAAGCTGCCGCTGTGAAATGCCGATGGTGTTCACAGTATGTTCGCAAATACCTGCTCTCCTGCTGTCAAATGACTAAAAAAACAAATGGTGAGAGAAGAAAAATATAGAGAGATTAACTCTGGGAGTTTTGCCGTCACTGTTATTAAGGTTAAATAGCCATGTGTCTGTTGGGATATATGCAGAAATGAGTCAGAATAGCTTGCATACCATATGCCAGGTACAGGAATAGCAGTAGAAATACTTTTAGGTGGGCAGGTATACCTCAATTGAACTCAAGTGGAAAATTTCAAATGGCACAGATAGGAGTATATTTTCATTTAGTGAAATGTGCTAATTCCGGTTAAATCACAACTTGTTTTTTTTTTTTTCCATTTTCCAGTGCTCGTAAGTATATGACCCCCCACATTATCCCTTATTTAGCCGACATGGCATCTCTGAGCACTCTAACCATCACCTTCTGCATCTATAAATCAATCCCACTTACTGTTTTCTCTAGAGGAAGGGATGATGAGAGTACAAATATTGTATGCCTTGTCATATTATCAGTTTGACCTAATGGGACAAATATGGAACATGAAACATTATTAGCCAAACAAAATAAGCATGAGACAGCCATGCATTTAATGGCTTAAATTGCACAGGACAACTGTATCATCTTTTCATCTTGATTAATTTGAATTTTTATTATTTTTGATTGACATATTATGATTACTCATAAGCCTTAGTTTGCTACAAATCATATAATGTATTTTCAAACCATAGCCATAACTATTTGTAAATTGGTATGATCTTTCAGCACAGACAAATGTTTTGCATTAAAAAGCACACAGTCAGATTACGGTGAGTATTTTCTTATTCCAAAGCACTGACCTCGCAGGGTGTCGTGATCTGTACACCGGCTCGGCTACGATGGTATTTACCCCAGAACATGTACAACCACCTTGAACCTACTCTCTAAGTTGGCCTTTGTGGAAAAACACATGGAATAAAACCAGAGAATAAATGCCAGTCTCTTTGAATGCTGCACTTTCAAAGAGACCCACTGGATCAGTGGATCACTGGGTTCAAGTCTCTTCCTCATTCTCAAGGGAGATTAGCAATAACCACTCTTGCCCTCACCAGCGCTATCATTTCCTTTTAGCTTTTTTTTTTGCCACAATAATTACATAATAACAATTTTAGTTTATCGGACTCCATGAGGACCTCATATTGTGCAGCGTTTCACCCCTCGCCTGACACGGAAATACACTCACTCCTGCAACCTTCCTACCTCCTGAAGAATACAGAATAAAGATACATATAGTGACACATAAAACCTTAAGGTCACTGGTTCAAGTCCCAGAAGTGTCCTTGTAGTACCTCTTGAGCCAGGTACTTAAACTGAACTAGTCCAGATTGAAAAGAAAATACAGCTCTTCTGAAGAGTAACATTGTTGGTCAGAATTGATAAAAGCTTTACCTAAGCAACTAATCAACCAGGACGACTACCCACAACGTTTTAATGTCGGGGCACTTCTCGTTGATAATGACGCTCATCGATTTTCAAAGCCGCGTGTTTGCTAACAAATGAAATAATCTTTTGCTCACATTAAAATCGGAGAGGGGGGCTAACAAAATGCACAGTGGGGGTAAGGTTTGATTTCGAGCAGTTAGCAGCAATCGATTCCAACTGCAGTTTTATTCTGAATGCGTGCAGACGCGGTGGGTAGCGGTGGAAATCAGATACAGCTTAGCACACACTCCCAATTAACTTTCACGTCAGCGTCACGTCCAGTCCTGCTGCACTGTTACATCTAAAGTGGGATACATCTGCGCATAACAAAAAAACACGCATTTCATATAATGCTAATTAAGAGCATAAATGAACTGCAAGTTCATTTATGTTCCTCTTTCATTTTATTCTCATTCACATCAGTCCTTTTGTTAGTCATTACAAGAACAATGTGGTATTGTGCTCTTGCTGATACTTCAGGGACTAACTGAATGACACTGGATTTAGTACCCTCAAGGAGAAGTGTCTCTCTTAGCTTCAGATTGCTTGCATAAAAGAAAGTTATGAATTTTACAAATACAACTTCATCTGCCAAAAAATTTAAAGACAACAAATCCCTAAGTTCCATTGTTACGCCATTAAATAAGTATGCCTCTGGTACCATGACAACATGCTGCACACACACGCACAAGAAACTATTGAAAACGTTACATAAGATTTCAATTATACCTTTGTGCCTTCAGATTTTTGCATTATTAGTGGTATTATTTAACATGCATTTCAGTACCCAGTAGCGGAGGAGGCGGAGGGGAATTCACCCCCAGACCCAAGAAGCGAAACCCTTCTGTCCCTGACCCCAGTCCACAAACTTTACAGAGTGCCTCGTTTTATGACATACAATCAAACAAACTTTGCAGCAGTTTAATAAGAATCATCCGTCTCCGAGTTGGCAGCCCCCCGGCAGGGTCCCTATACAGAGTCCCTCCCTATGCAGGATCCCTATGCAGGGTCCCTCTCTATACCAGATATCTATGCAGAGTCCCTCCCTATGCAGGATCCCTATGCAGGGTCCCTCTCTATACCAGATATCTATGCAGGGTCCCTCCCTATACCGGATACCTATGCAGGGTCCCTTCCAATGCAGGACCCCTATGCAGGGTCCCTCCTTTTGCAGGATCCTTCCCTATGCAGGGTCCCTCCCTTTGCAGGATCCTTCCCTATGCAGGGTCCCTCCCTATGCAGGATCCCTATGTAGGGTCCCTCTCTATACCGGATACCTATACAGGGTCCCTCCCTATGCAGGACCCCTATGCAGGGTCCCTCCTTTTGCAGGATCCTTTCCTATGCAGGCTCCCTCCCTTCTTAGGGTCCCTAACTATGCAGGATCCTTCCCTATGCAGGATTCCTAAGCAGGATCCCTCCCTATGCAGGATCCCTAAGCAGGGTCCCTTCCTATACAGGATACCTATGCAGGGTCCCTCCCTATGCAAGATACCTATGCAGGGTCCCTCCCTTTTTAGGGTCCCTCCCGATTCAGGACCCCTATGCAGGGTCCCTCCTTTTGCAGGATCCTTCCCTATGCAGGGTCCCTCCCTATGCAGTGTCACGGGGGTCTGGAGTTTATCCCAGAAGTTAAGAGCACAAGGCAAGGAATATCCCAGGATGGAGAGGCAACTCACTGCAGGGTAGACACTGAGACACACACACAGACACACACACACACATTCTGTATCTGCAACTTTTTTATACCTTTGTGAGGACTCTCCATTATTTTCTCCATTCATTTCTATGGGGAAAACTCTAATCCCAACATGACGACTTTAACCCCTACCCAGCCCTAACCTTAACCATATAAGTAAACAAACTAAATACAAGACTTTCGCATTTTTAGCTTTTTGATTGCAGTCACAGTGCTTTTTAGTCCCCACAACGTCAAAATAACATGTTTTTATTACATTGTGGGGGATATTTGGTCCCCAGAATGTAATGTAAACATAACCCACCCACACACACACAATATCTCAATTCATCTTAGTGGAGGAGACAGGCAGAGAACATGCAAACTCCACACACGAAGCCCTGGTCCCAGAGGTGTGAGGCGACAGTGCTGACCGCTGCACCACCATGCCGCCCTCGGTGACTGTTGACTTCTCTTTTTTGTCACCCTTTATGTGAGGGATTACTAATATGTGCAGTATATCATTTTTATATCCTAAAACAAAGAGCCATGGAAGGTCAAGATAAGTCATTGGAGTTGAAATCTGAGATTGATTTAAAATAGGGTTTACTGTACAACAGTAGTGTTTACAGAGTTATAGAGTTGACTATTAATACATTCCTACTTGACTGAACTCAATATTACAGTTCAAAGTGCATTTGCTCTGAACAAAATCTGAAGTCTTTGTTATATAGCAAAACAAGACAGATGATGTTTCCAGTATGACCTAATTTTTTATAGAATTGAGTATTTATTTCCAAGAATTAATCCTATGACAGGCATGTCTCTTATATTAGTTGAATTGTGTTCAGTAATTAGTTTAATTGGTTGACTGTGTGAGGCTGCGGTCAATGGCAAACGACCTTCTGGTAATTGTCTGGAAGGTCAAGTGACACGTGTAAAACCACAGTGCTGACTGCATGCTAGTTCTTGGTTATCTTGTCTTTTGTAAAAAGGGTTTTAAATTTAATTTTTTTCTGTTTTGTTAATGGAAGAGTTGTGCAGAAAGTGTTGTTGTAAATGTCAGTACTGTTTAAGAAAATGGAAAACCAATTTGTTTTTGCCAAAATTTACTTGCTTTCATTTGTGTGGGAACTAGGTGAGGAATGAACATGTTAAGAATTTCTTGCTCATTAAAGAAGTTAAGTGGGACATTTTAGGACTGCAACTTAGGCTAGAGAATGAATGCATTCTGCACCTATAGCAGAAGAAGAATTTCTTGCTTAAACTAAATCATTTAGATATACCCCATTAACTGAAATTTTGAACTTATGAGCAGAATATAAAATTGTTTAGTATTGCATTTATCTGTGTGATTATGTGATGTGACACAATTAATGTATTTGTTTGTATGTTTCTTCAAAGGTTCATCTTCTGGGCTGCCTTCATTTTTCACCTGCACACCCTAAGTTTTCATTTTTTTCCAAGCTTTCTTCGAAGCAGATGTATTTCAAGAATTCAAGACACGAGAAACCTTTGAGAACCTATATTGTACAGTTCTCACTTTGCCTCCTTCCTTGAGCTTCGTCTGATGTGCCCACGTGCCACAAACATCTCCATTTAGCTTCTTTACGAGGCCCACGTTACAGTGATTCTTGGCAGCTGATTCCCGTCAAATTCCTGCAACAATGATAACATGAAGCACTCCAAATTAAAGAAGTTGTGCTGTGTAAGGCAAATTTATCAAGGGGGATTACCGACACATGTTCTGTGGGGACTTAAACAGAGAATAATGCCATCAAGGAGGGCCATAAGTGGATTTTCAGCATGCTATGTTGTCATTCCTCTGCATTGGTATTACATCAGAGGCCCATCTTAAGTGTTTAATCTTGGAAACACAAATCCTGGTAATTTCGAGTGCAATCAAAAAACATCAGAACCGCAAGAAGTCCTTTCACTGTTCACCAATAATTAAAATCGCTACGTGTTTTTTTCCAGAAGGTAAGAAAGAAAGAATGTACGGCTGTCATGCCTTAATTATCCCCACTGAGACAGAGAGAGAATAATATAATCCTGTGAACACATGACATATCACAGGGAAATAAAGGCTAAAAAAATACCCACCTTTGACCACAGAACACGCTGTTCTTTGATGTGGTGACTGGCTCCCGTGCTACATTTCAGGGGGATAGTAGAGAACTTAATCCTCTGGAAGATACAGTGGATTGGTCCACCTTTTTTTTGCGGGGTGCGTGGGGGGGCAGGTGGATTAAAAAAAATAAAACAGGAACGAAACTTTAAACGCATTCTCAAAATCCCGAAAAGTTTGTGTTTGCGGAGGACTTCAAAGAAAACGGGGAAAACATGTAGCAACTAGGCAAACATTTACAGAAATTCGATTGTCGTACTAGAAGAGGTTTAATTAATTGCATCCTTATATGAGTTTACTGAGACCATTTGATTTTTAGGGTTGGGAATGTATGTACTCTGTAACATTACTTGGCACGCTACATAATTGTATATATGTTTATAACTTTTATATTTTATTACGTTGTTTTGTTAGACATTAATTGTTTTTCACAACACCCTGATTCTACTACTGTACACCTTTGTGTGTTTACAGTGACTCCTTACTGTATGTAATGAGCACCTCAATTAGCCACCATTTACAAATACATCGTCAATAAAAAATTCATTTTCAACAACACACCACGGAGTGAGAGAGATTTTTGAAGCCGAATGTAGAAAATGTTGTTAAAAATGTCCACTCCATGACGAATAAAAGAAATTAAGCATGGAAGGCTGATGTAAAGCCATGAGCACAGTCTCACCTAGACTACTGTGATTTTCACTTAGCGACCATTTTGCTTACTGATCTGGTTGTTGGAATGAAACTTGTAACTATACAAGAAGTGGGTATGTTGAATTTGGAGAATCCAAAATTCAGAGTGTTCAGGTTTGCAACACTGTTGCTCCAAATAGAGCATTTCTCTTACTCAGTCTTCAGCAGCTTGCAGATTGACATATCACACTGCCGTTTCTCTCCACCTTGAGCTGTCGGAAAAAGGGATTACTCATCCGAAGTACTCTTAAAAAGCCTTGGGAGAATTTCATTATCAATTAATCAAAACAGCCAGGAGAAGCAATTGATCAGAGCTAATAGCACTTTCTTTAATGGACAATTCACTCCTGAACAGCATTTCCACTGACTGCGAGCAAAACAGGTCAGTCAACAACCTATACGAACTACAGCACCTTCACATGCTTTGCTAGTAGAGGCCATGATCTTCTCCACTGGCATCATTAATATCCGGTAATTAGTCAAACGAGAATGTGGCATTGATTCAATGCAGAAACAAGAGCACCTGGAGAAACTTGCACTTTCAGATTCAGTGCCATGAGTTTGATTACAAAGACAATGTGGCCCTTGGGTTGATTTTGAAGACCAGACCAGAACTGACTTGCAAATGCAATCATGGCGACATTGTTGTATTAAAGGTCACTTAGCAAATAGGCTCATACTTTAGGTTTCCAGTCTTCTGCAAAATCAAGATGTTTTACTTGTATCATGCAAGTATAATGCAAATGTCCTCCTGGTTCATCTTTAGAAAAAAGAAAAAACAGCTGAAAATATTCTGATTGCAAACAGATCACTGGTAGGAGCAAGTGATGTTATACAGTATGAGCATAAGCAGTTGCTTTAACAGACACATTAATGATCACCAGTGAGAAAACACCATCTTGATTAAATTAAGCACCATTTAATTAGTAGGTTCACCAGTGTACAATGTAGACTTCCTTGAAGACATTGCTTATGAAACAGATTTAGTTTTTCTAGATGACAGATTGAGGTGTTACCAACATACACCAGATGATCTGAAAAATCTGCTCATTTATGTGACCCTTTTTAAAGTCCTTCAAAAGACACATGATGAAAATGATCTTAGCAAATCTAACAATTAATAATGACTCTATCCTATGGAATTCACGCAAGCCATCATAAAAGATCTTTTACATAGTAATAAATAAGAATCTTAATTAAGGTTTACTGCCAGATTTTTTAAAATCAACTTTTTTCAAACGAAAAACAAACCATACGATTGCTTCATGATAGATTTTGACTTAAGAACCGGGGTAAATGATACGATAAAGGCAAAACTGAATCAAATTATACACAAAGCCCTTATGCACCTAACCAGACAGAAGACGGATGGATGTCCTTAATTATTTGAAAATATTAAGTTTTGCGAGAACAAGGAAAACCATGAAAAATGCTTGAACGTGTCGCCTGAAAAATATGTGAAATGGATTTCAGGCATTGCAGTTTAAGTTGGATGAGAATGTTGACTGTGTGAGTGACAGGTGCGGCTGCTGATGTTTTGTTGATGACAAGCTAATATTTAATCCATTTGGCAGTAAGAGCTGCAGAGGCAGTTCAATTCATAGCCCATATTACAGCCTGAGTTGTACCAGTGCTTAGAAACATATATAGTCACGGGATCTTCATTTAATCTAAACTGTGCCATTTCAAAGAAATCATTTTGAAAATGAAATGTGATTTAAGAAGAAAAAAGCGAGAGTCAAAGGAGTGTTATCATCATTATATTAGTGCAAGAGGATCATCTTAGTATGACCTTGGTAAAATTAATCAGCCACAATTTATCATGAAAGAATAACGGAAAATAAGTCCATTAAGTTGGATTTTTGGGACCGTGATGAACTCAAAGTTCCCTTTTTGCCAAACTGCTTTTGAGGTCTGACAACGATATCAGCAAGGAATGAGTTTCCAGGTGCTATCGCAAGCTATCACTAAACAGTTTGTGTTATTTTTCGTTAATTATTCTGGAGCTGAATTTCCATGCTGCAGCTGCTTCTGTGGGATAAATTTGGGATGTTAAGGCCACTGAAATCTCTGATGACAGAGGGAAAACTGCTTTTACCAAGGGCAACAGTTTACGATGATAACTTCTTTCTCTGCCTGCTAGCTTCTTACTAAACCTTTTTTTTTTACTGGTTAGAGAATTGGCTTGTATGTCCATTGTTAAACTGACCGAAGATGGATTATGCCAAATTTCTAGCAATGTTAAATGAAAAGATTTTGGAAAATGTTTTTTGGATGCCAGCTATGTGTTAGCCGCTTAGCTAACACATAACTAGGAAGCTACTGGGAAGCAGCAGAGCCTTAGTGCACAAACAAAGATGTTAAGCTAGTTTTGGAATATGCTGGATCATCATGATGTTTACAGCGTGAATGGTCTGTAAGTCACTGTGACACATTTTACTTTGTTTGCGCTGGATGATGTTCTGCTATGAAATCCGAAAAGCCCCTTGCTGATTACATGCAAGGGTAATCATGTATGCTCTCTTGTCATTTTTTCATTAAAAATACACATTATTCGGGGTGATACTGAAATTACGTGGCATTCTCAAATAATTATCGGTGTATGACTTGTTTTTCCAGATGGCTTCAGTCTCTTTTTAGAACCCCCCACCCCCCCCCCCCCCACACCCTCCCAACCCTCCCATCTTCCCATTTCATAGATTCTCGCTTCCTCTGCGGATATTGTGCATCGACGCTAAATTGGCAGTGTAATAGTCGTAATGAGACGTCTCAAGTGGAATAAATACGATTATGTATCTCCATCTATCCCATCTAACCACCATATCAATTGACACATCAGTGCTGAGGTATTTTCTGGATGCGGGCAGCCGTGGCCCCCGACCTCGCCGCATACATAGCGCTCGTACATGCGACGTGCAGCCGGTATATCCTTCAGTCCTGCACCTGTTGCGGTGCTCTTTGTTTGATGACGTGCCAGCCGCAATGGATCTGAGAGGCCGTGTTCCAATGCACTTCCCCCGCCTTCGCTCTCCATCCTCTGCTCATCAAAGGGCTACTCTCCCTATTTTAGCTGCTTGGCCACTGTACCCTTTTCCTGCTCTTTTGTTTTCCAGGGTAATTACTTTGGTGTAACAGGCCTGCATATATACACCTACAAGGGCCGCCTTTCCAAAGATTTTACAGTGAGGCAAAATTTGTATCATACCAGCAAAAATATTTATCCATACATACATACATACATACACAGAGAGACACACACAAACACACACACACATACATATAGTATGTATACACTAATTATTATTATTATTATTATTATTATAATCATCATCATCATTTGTCACCATTAAAACCTTAAAGAATGCTGTTCAAATATGAGAAATTAGAACATTTTTGTATTATTGTCGTATCAAAATAAATTCACCCAAAAAACACCTTTAATTTGTTCATGTATTGCTCATCCCTAATGGGAAATTATTAACCAAGATCTGGAGGAAATGTCATGGCATTTATCATTCCAGCAAATAACTCCTATCTGTCTTTATTTGATAAGTGATGTCTGATCCAGACTGGCCGTTTTTGCGTTTGTCAGAAGTGCCTTGAGATTGTTTGCTTGCCAGGAAACAATTCTACGTTTGAGTTTCTAGCTAAAACACACATGTGAGGATGCAGATCATATAAATAAGAAAGTTAATAGGAACTTAAGAATACAATTACATGCTGACCATACATTTTAAACAGTCAGCCTGCTATACAGGGTGTGGATTTAAGATAATTGCGGATTCAAGAAATACACATTGAATTTGACACTTTTATGATATTAAGAACCAAAAAAACGTTCTTGTACAGAAGCAAGAGGAGGGGACAACTGTCAATAGAGTGCCTCTCAGCTCAATGGAGAGGGATTTCACATCCTGCCAGAGAGGACCTCCATTAATCTTCCTCCCTTTTCGAAACATATCTCATGATGAAGGCAGATCATATTTGTCTTTGAGGATTTATTGGTTCATTATGCCCTCAAATAAATGTACTTTCTGTACTAGGAAGATTGGATAATTTGTTGTTTATTACAGAGGAAAGATTGTGATTGTATTTGATCTGGTTCCTTGGGAATTATAGTTAGTTTATGAAGCAATCCAGTGTGAAATATTTTACCAGTTATTGTAATATTTCTATATTGCCATAAAAATGTCATATTTATAGCAATACATTGTACTTCGGCTTTCTTACAACACAGCATGTGAACAATGGATGACATCCATTGTTCCAAAAATGGAAAACAGAAAATACATGAATTGACATATAAACAAACAGCAAAACAAGTTAATTAAGCTTCGGTTAAAACTCTACAGACACAAATGTAACAACTTTTGTGCAGTTGATTGAATATATACAAATTCTAAGGAATTAATTGCATCCCCATGCAGGAACCTACATTAGCTATACTTAGAAAGCTGAACCAATGGAGCCAGCACTTCCGGGTTCAGTCTGCAGATGTGGCTGAAGATGGCAGATGGCACGATCCATTTTGATGTCACCTGCCGACCTTTGCCAGGGGACCCCGATGAGGAATTACAGGCATGTCCTCTACAGCGACACCTCACTGCTAATTAAAGTTCTTGAGAACTTTTGTATATGGAAATTTTGAGCAAAAGGTTAAGAGAATCAAACTCTTCATCGCAAAAGTTTATATTCCTTCTATTCTTTTCCTGTTAATATTCTCTTTCAGCTGTCAAATATAAAATTTATATGTAAGTTTCAATACACCAACTTTGTCTGTTGCATTAGGTAAATTAATTAAGTGAATTACCAGTCCATTTTTTAATGGTTTATTGACTTTCAGGATTAACATTAGCAATTAATATTCAATTGGCAATTATTTGTAAGTTCTTACTAGGTTGGGGGAGTCTGAGATGTTTTTCTTTTGCTTGTGAATGTTTTTTTCAATGGACATTGTAGAGATGAGTTCTTCTGGAAAATAATAAACATACTGTATTGTCCGGAACAGACAGGTTTGACAGCTGTAGCTTTAATGAAGGCATGTGATTTGTTGGGTTCTGCAGCGGTAAAGAAAGGAATGATTATATAAACATATGAGGAACTGACTAACAGTTTACGTGTGTCAGTAGAAGTCTGAGTTCCCGCCTCCTCTAGCACAGAGGGATGATGACATCATAGCCCCGCCTCGGTACTGGTCATTACAACATGTCTAATACCCAGACTTCAATTATAGTCAAAAACTCTTTATTTCTTGAAATAAGCTTAAGTTTTAAATGGGAAATACTATCAATTCACCTGAACTGATATCGTAAACTCATTGTGATTTCTGTGATGATTGAACAGCTCCTCTCGTAGATCCAGTCTATACAGTATATTGTGGTCACCTGATATAGGTCAAGGATGGGAGATTCTGCCTACAGCACTGGGGGTCCAGAAGAACTGAACTGAGATCAGTCATGCAATCAAGCTGGTCGCTGCACACATGACAATCAGGCGCGTGTTTGAAGAAGAAAAGGCCATTCTGCAGGAGGGCAATCATTTCTACTCCAGCGATAGCTACCATTTCATTTTAATATGAATTGAACAGTCAGTTGTTACTGTAAAGTTAACTAGGGTCTTACAGTGTTTTATAATAATAACAATAATAATAATTATTTTTACAATTATTATTACTATTATTATTTTTTGTGTAATACCAGGGTTTCGGGTAGCAAAGATTTTTGGGATCTTTTTTATTTTTACCTTTATTCCTGCACATAATGAAATGCCGTGCTGTGCCATTCTTTCACACTTCAGTTAGTAATTGTGGTGCACGTTTGGTGTCCACGCTTAGCCATTAATGACTGCTGTTTGCACACACTGCACTAGTTCTGAGTGTGGGTCTGGTGACAGAAAGCCAGGATGCTCCATCTGGAGATGCAGCGCGTTCAGCCCGAATCACCTCAGTAAGATACCCGGTTATTTGAATATGTTAAATTGCTATGCAGGTAGCTCCAGACAAAGGCAGCCAAGGAACTGAATAATAATAAAGAATTTTTATTTTCCGCATCTGGTTCTGCCCTTTTATACACAGACAAGGTCACCGGGGGATGCATAAGATGACGCAACTCTTGGCAAAAAATGGCCAGCTCAGTGTCCCATGTGAACACATTCACCCTTTACTTCTCTACATGCACCCTAATCATCAGCACCACCACCTCCCAGTTACCCCCCCCACCCCCCCCCCCCAGTACTGAGTTTATCATTGGCAGATAGTCATTCCAGCCTCAATGCGCGCAATTTCACATCCTCTCCGCAGAGACAGTCTCCGAGACCTCCATTTGTCATTCATGAACACTCTGATGTGTTGATGCTCATCCAATGGGTGGCAGGATGTGTGTATGTGTGCTGGGGGTGGGGAGTTGGTTTGAGAGCTCACAAAAGATTAAAAAAAAAAAAACAAGAATATAAAATCAGCATTTTTCTTCCCAAATGTGGAAATGCACTTCACAAGTTTCCAGTGGTGCGACAGTAATTTATGCAAATGGATTATCGGTAAATCTTTTATGCATATTACTTTGACTGAGGGTAGGCTGAACGTGCAGATATCGAGGGAAATTTAGGACCGAGCTTTGCTTTATTTCCATGTCAGAAACAAAAGCGACTGACTGCTATCATGTCAAACGCGCAACTGAAAACAGTCGATTTTCCATTTTAAAAAACGTTTTTTATTTTTTTTTATTTTTTAAGCCGGCATAGGTAATAACCAAGTTGATGAAAACGTCTGTCTTACAGCGCAGGAAAACCTACTGAACTTTGGGTGTGGATAGATTGATGTCAGAAGTCGCACAATGAAGTGGGGTGCGTAGTTAATCAGATGAATGCGGGTGCGCATTAGACGCGGGGCTGAAGGACGAAGCCGAGATCGTCTCGGGACTCAACCTCGGCGTACGTCGGGTTCTTGCGGCTGAGCCGGGGAGTGTGGCTGTGTATTAAAAGCTGTCAGTCACTGCTGGTGAGGGATCCATCATTGCAGAGGAAGAGTGTAGGGAAGAAAGGCAAGAAGCAGCAGGATAGATAAATGACTAAAGATTATACTCTTATACTCCTTCAGACGGTCCTCAGTTTGCAACCTGAGCGACTTTTGGCAGCTCACACGCACAGCCATAGTTTGTATTTATTTGTTTGTTTTCTTTTTAAATGAAGTAAATATATGTAAAAATATATTTCTTAAGGTGCCCGTATGCTCAGCAGTTATGCTAGGTAAGCTACCTACTGTAGTATTGATAGCTACCACAGGAAAGTACTGTATCGTATGGTAGTATGAGCAGGAACAGAGGAGAGGGATCTCACAGCAGAGGGGGCACTCGATCAAATTTTTTGGCCAGGTGTGTGTGTGGGTGGGGGGGGGGGTTCAACTTCGTAAATTTTACAGTGGGTCCCCCTGCTCTGATGGGCCTGGGATGCCCCCCCCCCTTTCTGATACACCACATGTGACCATCCTAGCCCTAGGGCTGGTTTACACTCTGCAGCTTCATACTACACTTGCCAGCGGATGCCAGTAGTTGCAGTCGGTGCATGCATACAGCAGTGATAATCCACCAGACCAGGATGAGGGCAGATGAATTGTAACACAAATAAAAGCAGTGTAGTGAAACAGATGAACTTTTATCAACAGTTTAAAATTTCTTTGAGTGCAGGCTCAGGCGGTACTATGGTAATGTGGAATTCTGAGGTTTATTGAAATTCTTAGGACAAAATTAGCTGCTTAGTGAATTTTATCTCCAAGATTACAAATTGCCAGAGTAGTACAGCTATTAAAAACACCATATACCTCGGTATAATGTCTGGGCTGAATGAAAAATTAGATATGCAGTTGGCTCCGACCCTCCTCATGCAGCTCCTCACCATAACTTCAACAACAACAACTATTCTCGCTTTACTCTTTCGTCTTCTCTTTTTGATCTGTGACAGTCCTTGCTGCCACCTACTGAAAATCCATAATCAATTACCTTGCACATGCACAGTCGATGCATGTGTGGTTTCCGCTAGACATAGAAATCTGGGCTACATTCGCACCGCCTGCTGCTGTCTGCAGCTAACCCATGATGATGGAATTTACGTCATGTCTCCTCGTCTGAATCTGAAAGCACATGCAGAAAAGTGAAGTGTGAATTGGCCTAATGCATGCAATGTGCAGTGAGTATAGGGTGCAGTGTAGATCAGGTGGCAGTCAAAGAAAGGGCTTTGGTGGGCTGATTGTCGGCAACCAAATCTGGCTATAGACACATGGAATGTAACCTCTCTGGGGGGGGGGGGGGAAGAGCCAGAACTGGTGTGGGAAGTATAGAGATATCGAATAGTTGTAGTTGGACTCGCGAACCAAACTCCTGGAGAGGGGCTGGACTCTGTTCCACACTAGACTTGCCCATGTTGAGAGGAGCTGGGCAGGGGTGGGTCTACTTATAGCACCCTGGTTTGGTGCCAGTACGTCGTAGTTTACACTACTGAACGAGAAGGTCGCCTTCCTTCGAATTTGTGTCGGGGAATGAGCTCTGACTGTTTATGTGTATGTGCCAAACACCAGTTCAGAGTATCTGGCCTTCGTGGAGACCTGGGATGGGGTCCTGGAAGGCACCTCCTCTGGGGACTCCATAGTTCTGCTGGGGACTTTAAGGTTTTTGTGGGTAGTGACAGTGAAACTTGGAAAGGTTTGTTCACGAGTGAAGGAAACGGGGAACAGGTGGGTCAGTCCCACGTAGACAGTAATGCAGATGCTGTACCATTCTGTTGTGGTAAAGAGAGAGCTGAGCTGATCTATGTTCCTACCCCCACATCTGGCGATGAGCTTTGGGTAGTGAGCAAAAGAATGAGATGCCAGATATGAGCAGGAGAAATTTGTTTTCTTTGCTGGTTGTCTGGGCTCAGCCTTAGCGACAGGATGAGAGCTAGAACATTCAGGAGGGGCTCAAAGTAAAGCCACTACTCCTCCACATTGACTGACTCCTTGAGGTGGTTTGGACATCTAAGATGCCTCCTGAATGTCCCTGGGGAGGTGTTTCAGGCATGTCCGACCAAGAGGAGACCCCGGGGAAGACCCGCGATGTATTGCAGAGATTATATCTTTCGGCCGGCTTGGGAATGCCTTGGTATCCCCCGGTGCAGCTGGAGGTGGTGGTTGGCGAAAGTGAGGTCTGGAAATCTCTGCCTAGATTGCTGCCCCCCTACTTCGACTAAGGATACAAGCAGAAAACAGATATCATAACAGTTACCATACAGCAGGGCAGGGCAGCATGGGCAATCTTATCCAGAATGGGCCATTAGGTATGCAAGTTTCTGCCACAAATTAAATTACTAATCAGAGGACTGATTAGCTGAAGAGTCCTCACACTTGGGTTTGAACAGCTGACCTAAAGGTTATCCCAGAAACCTGCACACACACCAGCCCTTTGCAGATAAGATTGCCCACCCATGTCACAAAGGAAGATGTGACCCTCCCTGGACTCTGGAGACCAGGGCCTCACACTGGGGGGGGCGTGTCTGATAGTCGGGCCTACATCCATGGGGCCTGGCTGGGAATACCCCAAAAGGTTTACAAATGTCCGCCCTCTTGTGGGCCCACCACCTGCAGGGGGGGTTGGGGGGGGCATGGGGGTCCGGTGTAGTGTAGCTCGGATGGCAGTTGAAGGCAGCGGCCTCAGTGCACCGACCATGGGCAACCAAAACTGGCTATATGTTTTATTTTTCCTATAGCAGAATATAAATTTTAGAGTGAAACGTCAAACTGTTTCCAAGTTTTATTTGTCATATACGCAACCATGCACTGTACATCTGCGCAGTGAAATGCTTTTTCACCTAATTCCAGGATTGTGCTTGAAAGGCGATACATAATACAAAGAAAAACAAAACAATATAAAAAAGAAATGAATAAATAAGATTAACAATAACCATGAAAAATGACTGAAAATAAGACTATAAAAACACTGTCCATAGACAAACTAATTTATAGCAACTATATGTTAGGTTAGAATTTTCTACACAAAGGAAAAGAGAAGCTATTTACAAATATTAATGTTTGAATTTCTATATCCAAATATGATTGACTTTCACTTTTTTTCTGTTTTGATTTCTTCTCCTTAAAACTGTGGATTATACCTAAAAGCCTTTTGAATACGAATGTGCACATCAAGATAATTTGTGATCCTTCACTCGTTCAAGGAGGATTTAAAGAAAGCCACCCAGTGTTTCAACTGGGAGAAGCGGATTTTTCAGTCTCAAAGTTGGGGAACGCACGCATCACTCATTCTGAAAGTCAGAGACACTAATGACCCTCCCCCCGGCCCTTTCAGGAAGTTGTAATGTCACAACAGCATGTGGCAGGATGGTTGGCTGCGAACTGGCATAACTTCTTCAGTGTTATGAATTCCTCAGTTTTATTCCATGCAGTCGGGATTTTCCATTGCCGCTGATCCTTACGGTACTTCCTCTTACTGTCTGAGATGTTGCTATTCCTTACTCCTTTGCTAAGATTTCACCAGACTTCCCACTAACGAACTTCTTCACAGTCCCCATAATGGCCATTTAATGTCTCTGCCATTGAGTCGTCTAATTGATTACATTGTAAATTCAAGGTATCACATTAATAAAAGTGAAACCGATCATTCTTGCAGTTCTCGTTTGCATTCATCATATATTGTGTAAATTCAGCGGATATTCTGGAACTGCTAAGGCTACAGCTGTCTTTCTGGAGAATAAAAAAAAATGCATAAAAGTGAGAAACTCTGATAGCTATTTATCTGTTATTAACAAATGCTTATCTGTTATTACCGAATGGAGGAGACTAAAGAGATACCTGCTGACGTTGATCACTCTGCTTCAGTGCTTACTTTGCATAGACAGCTGGAAAAATATTTTTTGCGGATAGATCTTCCATACAAACTGCTACACCCACACGCATTATCAAGAAGTCGAGTTTGACACACTATTCGAAACCGCCTTCTCTTTTGACCTCCTTTTAACTCTGTTGCATTCCTTGCATTCCCTCACTCTAGCTCGCCACTTTAGCTTGTGTATGCTTGCAGTCTTGGATTTTTTGCCTATACTGCATGGATTAAGAATATATGGGTTGCCAGCCATTGGCTCCATTTAAAGTCCAAGGAAAGCAGTTGTTTGAATACATTATATGTCTATTATATATATCCTTTCAAGCAAAGGTCAACAAGCACTACGGAGAAAGTTTGAGAAACACTGTATGAGCCATTAAAACTATGTTTTGAGGGCCATTACATTGCATTACTTCTTAAAAGTCACTCACATGTCAGATTTCTGCGTATTTCCCACTTACAGTAGAAAAGGAATCCACATGATTAATATATGTAAATTATTATATTTAATACACAATTTTTAAGTCATGTTCATGTTATTCATCACTGCCTACCCCTCCGGTACCCTGAATTACATTTATCTATTGAGCAGACACTTTTATCCAAAGTGATGTACAATTGAGAGAGCGGGGTCAGACGGTCCCCGGAGCCACTGGGATTAAGGGCCTTGCTCAGGGGCCCAACGGTGACATCACTCTGCCAACCCTGGGATTTGAAGTGCCAGCCTTGTGATCATGGGCACAGAGCCCTAACCCACAGAGGCACACAACTCCCGCCACCTCAGGTCCAGTTAACACAGTCACTTAGCTAAGCTGCGTGTCTCTGCTTATCCTCCATATGCACTGCGTTTGGGAACAGGTCAGTTCACTATTAGTGGCCTGTACATTATTTTTTGTTGCTGTTGATGTTTAACAATGGTGATTTCAACACTGTCTTGAGAAGGTCAGCACCTAAGGGCCAGTGCTGTGTGCGTAAAGGACAACCTAAAGTACAACAATAATTATAAGAACATGACGATGACATTAATAGCCGTAGCTAGATTTGCGTTTTTCACGGTCTTTGTGTATGTACATAATTATATGACAATCAACTAGAAAAGGTCTGCTTGCATTGTTTGAGGGAAAAGTGTTGAAGTGTTTCCTGGTTTTAAGCAAACCAATGATGTCAATAATTAATGGATGCTTCAGGGAAGATCATCATCTACCTTTCATGTCATTTATCAGACTCACTTTGTCCTTTTACATGCTGCAGATCATAGGAAAATCCATCATCGAAATCAATCTAGATTGAACATCTAAACTCATTATCCATAAACATTGCGCCATCCTATCCCGTGTTCATTCATCCAACAATTTGTGGTTTGGATGCTATCAACATCTTGTTGACATGGATACCGTGTGGCTCAGAGGGTTAGGCTGGTGTGCCTATTATTGGCGGGGTGTCAGTTCAAGTCCTATGGTTGATTGTGATTGGGGCCCTTGAGCAAGGCTTGGGTGGCCAGATAATCCATGTCAGGCTGACACTTTGAGACACTTCATATTTTATGGACTACTTTAAGACAGAAAGACTCCTGTGCTTGGCTAAATAGTTCAGTTATTATTATGCTTTGACTGGTTTGTTTCCTTGATTGAAAGATTCATTGAGCTGCTTCACATTAACATTAGTGACACATGCATGATAGGAGACTGGCCAATCAGCACACAGCAAGAACTGAGCGTTTAAGTGAAGTCCAGGTCTTTTTGATTGAAACGGTAGTTTACGACTCCTGTGCTAGCTCAAAGTATTCTCCCTGACATGGATTATCTGGTCACCCTAACCCTAATTTCTCAAGAGGTCGTCTGACCTTGCCTCCTCAATTGTACGTCTCCTAGGATAAGAGCATCTCCTCAATAAGTAAAATGTAAATGATTATCACCCCACTTGGCTGTGCTTGGTGTCAGGTCCAGGATTTGCTCATGGCTTCATAGCACACGTACATGTGTGTCAGTTCATGCTCAGCTGCTCCTGTTTCTCAGAGTAGCACCACTGAAGGTCTTACAATGAAGCGGAGCTCAGTGACAGGTTCTGAATTAAACACGTTGTGAAAGGCCCGTGATAGAGAGAGACTCTTGGAAATCCTGCAGTCATAAGAGCATAATGGCCCGGCAGCGGGCCGCCTGTGGCGAGGCTTTCATCATAAGAAAATGCCCCTTGTTGCCGCGTTTGGCAACCCATAATTAATTCAGAATTCTGTCCTTTAAAACTGGCCCATAGCACCGAAGGGAGAGAGGAAGCTTGGAGGTATTTCAAGCAGGTTGCCAAATACCCGACTTCTGGCGTCGCTGGAACACGTTTTTTACAATGGAGCCGAAGCAGTGAGCCAGCCAGCGGCTCCCTGTACAATGCATAACCATGCGCAGGTGTCAGCGCTCCACATCTATTTGGGGCATGAAGCTTCCACGTGCGCAACAGAACCAGCCTAGTGTCTCTTACACTGGTAGCAAAAAACAGGAAAGCAGAAAAAATTCACAGAGAGCACCCTGGGAAACGTATAGTACTTCAGAAAATTAAGATTCTATAATTTAAGCCCATGCGTTTGTGTGCGCGCGCGTGTGTGTGTGTGTGTGTGTCGGTGTGTGTTTGTCCCAACAAGAGGGTACCAGAATGAGGATGGTTGTTACTGCAGGATCATGCCAAATGTTGTAGCAGGTATAAATCTGGACCCATGTGTGCGCGTAGCTTGCATTCTGTCCTCTTGCTGACATTGGATTCCTCTGGTTACTTTGAGTTTTTGCCACAATAACAATAATAAAATAAAAACCCAGTTCAGATACAGTGATTACACTGAATTTCCTGAATATGTGTGAGCCTGAGTCTGTTTGTGTGTGTGTGTGTGTGTGCTTTGAGTGATGATGGACCAGTTTGTCGGGATAAACCCTGGATTACTACAGCTCTGGCGTAAAATGGTGAAATATATGAATGGATATGTATGGATGGATGTGGATTTATCTCAAGTTGAAAGCAAAGACATAAATAAAAAAAATCCCCATTTGACTGACTGTCAATAACAGAGCTCCCAAAAGTAATAAATGTTGACTTTGGTCCCCAGGCATGCTGAGGCAATACAACCACAAAACTGTGCCTGCATCTCTCTCTCACCCTCTCTCTCTCTCTCTCTCTCTCTCTCTCTCTCTCACTCTCTCTCTCTCGAGGAAGTAAAAATTTCAGACGAACAAAAGAAAATCAAAAGTAGACACCCCTGCAGTAGGAAAAGATTTCTTTATTGAGGTCTCGTACGCAAGGGGGTCCCCCAGACCGATGCCATAGGGAACTCCCTCTCACAAAATTGCGCTCTTTTATACACGTGGGGAGTGGTCTAATTTTGGAACACATGTTCTCCTTTTTCCCATCAGCAGACGTGACTTTTCCTGTTTTTCTTCCTCATAACACTCCTGAGTTTTAACTTCATACTGGATCAGCCTGACCTATACCATTAAATACTGATCCTGGTTTGTCCGCTGTTTCGTTTTTCAATTTTCAATGCAATTTCTCACTTTCTGATTGATTTATTAGAACAATTTCCTTAGTAAGTGAATAGCTAGATGTTCCTTTCTCGCGCAGGATCTGGGTCTCATCTTCCTCTGATAATTGTTCGAAATGTACTCTGACGCCAATGGACAGTTCCTGTTTTTCCCATTTTGTCCTGGGAACATCCCCGATTCCACATTACCCCACTTTCCTGCTTCAGTAAGGACATTCAGAAATGCACACATGCAGATAAATTAGCCAAGGCTCGATGCTATACCAGCATGCACCTCTCCTCCAAGGCTCCTTACCAGTTTTCCAATTTTTTGACCGCGTACTCTTTCAGTCAGCAGTGGACATCAGATCCCCTTTCACTTTAAAACAATTATTTTATTGGTGATGGCTGTTATTCTACAATACTACAATAATTGAAAAAAAAAACTATTGAAAAAGTTGTGCTCTTGCATTGTTAAGTAGTTTTTTTCCCCAATAATTTAAAGGAGCAGCTACCATAAAAGCTGAGTATCTTTAAAGCTACTTTTCATTAAGCGAGGCCTCGCCATGCAAGACATCAAAACGGCCTTTTGCAACTGCGACCCGTTTTTTATCGCCACGCGAACCCGATTGGTTGCTGCTGGTGGGGACGTTAACTTTCATCAGCTCTTTTGAGGTGTGGTGATTTACATAATGATTAAACTCGCGGCAGATGACCTTCCATCCCCGTTCTCTGAATAACATTACGGCACAGCTGTTGCGGTATGCAAAACTCCTCCACCGAGACGAGACAGTGGGATTACAGATATTACTGACTCTCTTGTTCATTATCTTCACCTCAAGACTGAATTTCCCAGTGGCATTATGGCCACTAGATTTCTTCACCTCTTCCTGCTGTACTGACCTGACATCCATCTCTGCCTGTGTTTGTGTACCGATATGGACATTTTGAACCACTTCTATGTGTATGACAGAGTACCAGTCTACAAGCATGTATGGTCGTGGTGCTTCAGGTCACGATGGAGTGCCCTGGTTATCCTACTGTAGTAAACCTGATGCTACTGAGAGCTGATACTCTTATATGGATGTGGGAGCTCAACACAGGTAAAGTGAGCCTGCTTTGTAGTGAAGGATTCAAAGAGATGAAGCTTCTTTAAGATGGAAACACATGGCTTTCATGGCTGCCATGAGGTTTTGATCACCTATTTCGGTTCCTGCACCTGTTATCTTTGTTAACACGTGACATTCCTCTGCTCTCCAGCACTTACAGGGTGGACAGAATAACAGAAACATCTTATTTTAATATCAAGAAGCGGATCAGGATTAGAGCCACGCTTCATCTTCAGAACAGACTTCTTTGGAACGTTGCCTATCAAGTTCTGAAGCGTGTGGCAGGACATCAGGCCATTCTTCAAGAAGAAAAGCCTCCATTGCTTTGAAGGATGGTCGTGTAAATACGCTTCTCATGCCGAGCTCCATAGATTCCAAAAAAGGTTCAGTGATACTTAGATCTGGTGACTGAGGAGGTCATGGAAGATGTTAGCCTTGATCCTGGTGTTCATGAAAACATTCTTGAATTTGTTTA
Source organism: Brienomyrus brachyistius (assembly GCF_023856365.1). Classification (NCBI taxonomy): domain Eukaryota; kingdom Metazoa; phylum Chordata; class Actinopteri; order Osteoglossiformes; family Mormyridae; genus Brienomyrus; species Brienomyrus brachyistius. The sequence goes on along the minus strand of NC_064543.1, from coordinate 18,155,276 downwards.
GCAGCATGCAAGGGGGTAGTATCACCTTGGGTCATAACAGAGTGCTCCTGGCCCTGTAAAATGTCCACATATCCATTGCCTGCTATACAACCATGAAGAACAGCCATTGTTTCTCAGGACTGCCGTGAGATGGCTGCCCATGCAAACAGACACTGTGGTTTCAAGGCATACTCAGAACACTTTATTTATAGGGCATGGATAAACATGCAAGCGCTGGTTGTAGTTTGGTGTCAAGTATAAACATAAGTACAGTATACTATTACATACAGTATAGGAGAAACACTTCACAGTACAATATATGCAAAACGAAAGAATACAAATTTACAGTGCAAGGCATCTTAACACAATAAATTAGCATAAGAATACCACATGAAAAAATGACTGTAAAGTGCATGGGGAAACAATATGCTGAGAACAATGTGGAGGTTTCACAGATGCAGACCAGAAAGTGTGACATAGAGAATAGAGGAAAATGTCCGGATGAAAAGGGGGGATTGTTCCATGGTGAATGGATGGCACATGGGTGACGGGATTATTGAGATGTTTGCTGAGTTTATTAAGAAAGAGGTTGTGGTGATGGAGGGTGGCCCAGATTGTGATGGTATTGTACCGACCTGGAACAAAACGCCATTTCCACATCGTCTTTGCAGTAGCCATACTGTGATATTCCTCCTATGCAGCCCCACTGAGATGCAAAGGCTAAGAGGTGAAGATGACTCATCACACCATATTAATTCCATGACAAGAGGTCCAGACTGTGTTCACTTACAGCACATTATCCATGTTTTGTGCAAGCAGTCTGAAAATTGCAGCCTGGCCGTACATTTTATTCTGCTACTTTTTAATCAATTTTTGTGTTTTGGTGGTTTGGGGTGAGTGATACTTAAATACATTAAAATGTCATAAAGTTCAAAAATGTGGCTAATAAACCTAATTGCAGGTTTGTTTCCATGTGTGTTAATGTTTTGCACATTTATAGGTATCTTGCTTTTGCATCTATAGGGGTTTGTTAATTTCAGCTAATCAGTCTGAATTTCTCAGAAGATTGCTAATTTGTGTGTGTTTAAGTGTTTTTTAACTAAAATAAACATTAAAATCCAGATTAAAAACTGCTTTAGTCAGAAGTTGATATGTTTCTAATTCTGAAAACAAAATGAGCAAAATTATTGGTATTTCCAACACAAAAAAAGTTTTAAAATGTTGTAAATATAAGAACATTGTGTCTGATATTTATTACACTGATTACATCTAATTCAATTACACAGACTTTGCATTTCAAAACAGAAATATTAAAAAGAAAGAAAATAAACTTGGCAGTGACCCTGAAGATTAACTTTTTCCAATTATCACGAAACACTAGATTCGGCGCCCTGCTTGTCTCACTCAAACTGACAAAGCCGAATTTGCCTTGAAGGTGCAGTAGTGTAGATTTCTTGTTACTATTAGAGGGAAAATTGGTCCAGTCTTTGAGAGACTATCAACAAACAGCAATTATCCACAGCCCACCAGAAGCCAAGTATATTCTAACGGAACAGTGTAAACATACAAAACAGCATAAACACCCCCAGGCAGTAGGAGGCGTGGTGATGAAGGACAGAGCATTTTTCCCTGAAGGCAATCAATTTCCTGACACCCAGGAGGAGTTACGGGTTGGAACGGCGGAAGAGCACGCTGAACTCCTGTAAAACCCTAAGCAGTCATAAATGTACAAATAACTTTTTCAGGATAAAGATAAAGCAAAAAAAATAAATGGAATTCAATATAATACTTATATTGAATATATAAGTTGTGATTCACTGGTAGGTGTGACTCAAACTGGCAACTGTAATACTAATTCGGAATTATTATTATTAATTTATTTTTACAACAAAGCAAGCAATGAAGTTCTAGAATGAGAGAAAGAATAAACAAATAACATGCTCTACAGATTGAAGTGTTTTCGAGTATTTCCTGTTAATGTGCATTCATTTTTTAAATTGCTAGAGTCCCAGCTAACCGACCCCCATTTCATTTTGAAGAGAAAAGCTCCAGTGTTACTAGATCTGAATCGTGGGTGTATGTAAGTCAATTACAATGAGGCAATAGCAGCGCTGTGTAACGCTGAACGCATCGGCTTATCGTCAAAATGGGGTTTGTCAGAACGGGTTGGCGTGTGTTTGTGAGCCCTTCCCTCCCCGTCGACCATCCGGAATGCGCTCGTAATAATGCGGCTACCCCCTCGTTGAGATCTGCATTTTTATTTCGGTAGGAATGATCGATGAGCCCATCCGTTCGAGTTGCACCGAGAGATACATCAGGACACGACAGGCAGAGATAAAGCATGTGAGACACCGGCTTGTCGTTGTCGGCCGTCCGTGGCCATGTGGCTCCACATGGGCGTCTCCGGGGAGCAGTAAGCCGCATGCGTATGCAAAGCAGATTGCGCTGCCTCAACATCACCAGCCGCCGCGCTGCTATTCAATCAGGCGGCTGCCCCCGGCTCCCGTCTTTATGCCGAGCTTATAGTGTCCTGCTCAGTGTGTGTCCGTGCAACGCATTGCATATACTTACAGCAGCATCGGCAGGCTTGCATACTCACTTAACAGCCAGCTTTCCTCATCTCCCATAGCGGGGAACGTCCCAAAGAAGCATTTCCAGGCATTGCTCCTTTAACTCCAAACTGAGTAATTCATGTGAATTGTTTTATTATGATTAAAAATAGACAAATAAAATACACCTAGAATGAAAAGTAATTTCCATCATCTGTAACTGCTTATTTTATTGCAGGGTTAAGCAGGGTCTGGGGTCTATGGGTGCAGTGAAACGACCCAGATTGGGGTGCAAACCCATCACAAGGTACATTCAGACTTACAGGGAATTTGGTAGCTCCAATTAACATCTGCATGGCTTTGGACTGTGGGGGGAAACTGGAGTACCCGGGGGAAACCCCATGATGACACGAGGAGAACATGCATATTCCACACACATGTAACCGTAGCAGAGACTCTGGTCCCAGAGGTGTGAGGCAACAGTGCTAACCACTGCGCCACCATGCCGCTCCCGGTTTCTAACACTGCCTCGTTTTTATAATGCATCAATGCACCCAGAGTTATCCTTTAAAATGTTGGGCAGCATTCTCCATTTTAATTTATTTACCATATGAGACATATTTTTTATAACTTTTTATGAATTAAAAGAAAAGTCTGACAAAGTTAGTATATCATTAGTCAGAAAGAAGTTCCCACTCAGAGAAATACTGCAAAGAGAATTCAACCATTTTTTCCATTGTTCTGGCTGTGATAATATTAAAGTTATGCGATCTCATACTAGCACAGTTGCCTCACACCTGCAGGGTTGGGTGTTTGAATCCCACTCTTCTGTATGTGTGTGGAGTTTGCATATTCTGCCGGTATGATGTGGGTTTCCTCCAGGTACTCCAGCTTCCTCCCACAGTCCAAAGACGTGGAGCTAAGCTAAATGGCCTTTCTTCATTGCTATAGAGAATGACTGTGTGTGCTCTATGATAGCAGCCTTGCTGCCCTGTGTTTCTTGGGACAGGGACGGATTACGGACCGGGCCAGTGGGGCCGCTGCCCGTGGGGCCCCTAGCCCAAAACAATTTGCAACGCTTATCAACAATGTATTTTCGTTTGTCTATTTTAGAGGGCCTATATTCTTTGATCCTCTGCCTACAAGGGCCCCTGACCCTATAGGGAGGGCGTTTGGCTGCCAAGGGCCCTTGAATTGTGGTGGTTGTGGTGGTGGTGCTGGTGGTGGGGGGGGGGCCTCGCGAACATTTTGCCCAGGGGCCCAAACAACCCATAATCCGTCCCTGGCTTGGGATAGGCTCATAGTAAACCACCACCCTCAGTGGAATAAGCTGCTATAACAACGATGGATGGATGGATGGATGAATGTCAGATATAAAATAAATTTACATCATCAGCCATCATAAGTCACATTACAAAACCAAATAATTACTTGTGAGGTAAATAATGTCTGATAACATGGCTACATAAATTGATGCTTGTTGCTTGTGACATAAAGGAAATTGAGCTGCAGCAAACGTTCTCTCATTATTATTCACCAATAATAAAAGTTTATGAAATACATGTGTATGATTTATTGGAATGAACTGATACTATCTATGCTTGAAAGGGGCCCCCGACATTCTGGCTAGGTACCACACAGCACAAGAAACCGTGTGTATTGAAATAAAACCTTTTTTCTATTCTTTTCTCACTACCCTAAATCAATTATTTATTGCCGTTGCCATAAAGCTAAGTGCTGTTGGTCAGGAACAATTGAGAAGCAGTCGTTGAGAGTCGGCGGTAGGGGAGGACGGTGCAGTGACTTGTACGGAAACTTCTGGAAGACACCATGAAGCAGTTTGATTGATTGATCTGTTCTCCTGATGCGTCAAATATCCCATCTCCCTCTTTGTTTAACGCTGCCTGTACTCAAGTTAAGTTGATTTTCTTTAACATATACAAGGGGCCTCATATCGATTGTGCTTTTAAATGCCTCTAAAACCCTTGGATCTGGCTGACGAGGACTGACAGGAAGCAAAAAACTATCAAATTATCTTCAGGCCAGTAAAGTTAAAAGAATGAAAACATATTTTCTATAGCCATTTTGGTTCCTCTCCAATACCTTTTATAGTAATTACAAAGGGTGCAGTCAGGATGTAGCTATCACAGGTATTTACCTTAACCATTCCTAATTGTAATGGTAATCACATTACGTTCATTATATGCTGTATTTGCCATAAAGGGAAACAGCTTTGGCTGTGGATCCACTGATTTAATGACACTTGCATTTTCTGTACTCTTTATGCCAGTTCCCTTCATTTACCAAACCAGTTCGTTATGTTTAACGTTGCAAAAATCCTACCCATCTCCACAACAGGAATGATGAAGGTGTTCTTTTTGTGGTATGTGTGTTTTTTCGTACTGTAAGTGGCCGAGTGTTTAAGTTTATATTTTAGGACTGCAGGTGTGAAAAATAACAAGGACAGCAGTGTTTAAATCAATATCTTCATTTAAATCAACCTGAGGAAAAAGCTAATTCAGCCAGAAAATAACCTGGGAAAAATATGGTGTGCATTTTCCTAAAATATCATGAAAATGATGTACAGCACTATGCAGTCTTAGGCCACAAAAAATTATTAATGTTTAAAATGTTTATGTTATGTTTTATGTTTGTTGTGTCAGGCTAACCATTTAAAAACCTTTCCAGGTCACTCCAGTATTTGCAGTTGAGATAAAATATTCCTCTGTTAACTTGAGCACCTGCACACCTTGTTTGGCTACTCAATAAATTTATTGTCCAATTAGTTAATTAAGTGAATTGGTGATGAAATTCAACAGATTTGAAGAATGGCTGCAAACTCCCATTACTTTCTATTGTATTTGATTCTAACACTGTTAGATATACAATTATTGAGCAGGTAAACAGCTTCCTCTTCCCTTCCTCAACCCCTGACCGAGTCATTTGTCATATGACTGCTGGTTTCCAGACTTCAAACATTTCAAGAAAAACATTGTATTGTAAAAGTAATTCCAGCTATAAATGACTTACTTTTATCAATGGACAAATGTTCAACCATTAAAAAGACATCATACAAACATAATTAAAATAATTAATTACATTATTTTTTGCATTTCAGTATGGCTGCTAAGGGAACTGTATGTTTAGGTGAATCAGATATCACTTGCTGCACAAAGTACGCTGATCTTGGCATTCTTCTCTCCGTAAGGGTCCAAAGATAGGTCTTTAGTCTAAAAACATGCAAAAATGCTCAAAAACATAAAAAAACTACCCTTGTAAGTATGGCATCCATGATGTCACGGTTTTCGCCCATTGATTTAAGCACGGATACCGCGTATGTACATGATTCACATTCCTCAATAAGTGTGACCCTCCATTTTGACAGACCTCTCAGTCAGCCAGTAACCTGCAGTTCCCTGAAACAGGAAGAATCAAATAACCTGGAAAAACATGAGTTCAGCGACATATTACAAGCAGCACCTTATTTTGAAGTTATACTGCATAACAGCTTCATAGCGCCAGTCACCCTGGGCGTAGGGCCAGTGGCCTCTGAACAGGGGGGTATGAGGATACAAAGCTAGTAATAGAAATAAGCAGAAATATTTATATATATATATATATATATATATATATATATATATATATATATATATATTTGTAGGTTTGTGAGCGCAAGTTAGTTTAAATTCGAGTTTGTTTATTCGTAGAAGTAATACTTTTAGAAATCTGTAAGCATCAGTTACTGTATATTTAGCGACTGGTGACTGTCAGGATTTTAAGTAGAATATGTTTGGGCACGTTTGTGAAAGTTCTTTGGATGTTTTAAGCATTTTATTTTGGGAAAGTCCCATTGCTAGTACTGTGGGGGGCGTAGGCTGCAGGGCTGCATGCGGTTTTCTTTGGTGGCCAATACATTTGAATTTGAATGTGCTTTTATTCAAATTTATTTCCATCCATCTCCCCACATATCAATTCCTCTGTCTTCCCACAGCTTATAAAATTAAAAGGTGATGGTGATATTAAAATCTATCTCAGCATGATCAAAGCACAAGACAGGGGCAATGGCCGGAATCAGATGGCAGGCTACAAACACACTATTAGCCGATTTATAGCTTCAAATTAGCCAAAGGTCACGAGAACACTGGAGCACAAGGAGTAATCTGGGAAGAACATGCAACCTTTACATGCAAACTCAACACGGTATTTAAAACTGCAGCTCTAAAGAGTGACACGCCACCCACTGAGTCATCCAGCCACCCTCTGATACAGTGATTCCCAATCTGGTCCTCAGAGACTCACAGCTAGTCTACGTTTTTGCTCCCTGCCAAACAGTTCACATTTTTACTGCTTCCCAGCTCTTGCAAAAAAATACGGACTATTTGTGGGTCTTCGAGGACCGGATAGGGAAACACTGCTCTTAGAGAAACACATGTAACCACATTTTAATATACATGTCCAGGTTATACCAGTATTAACTTAAAAGCATGATAAAAAAATAATCTACTGGTTATGTACCAACCTGTTGACCTCTTCCACAGATTGTGTTTGTGACTTTAAAGTGTTATTTACAGCTAAAAGTAATCTTGTAATAAAAACATCAAAACCTGGAGAATATTGCATTTAGTCATACAGTATCAGAGTGAGTGTCCACTTAGTGGGATAAACCCCAGTACGAAAACTGTGCTGGGAGCTTCATGGAATGGGCTTCCATGACCGTGCAGCTGCATGCAAGCCTCACATCACCAAGCCCAGTGCCAATAGTCGGAAGCAGTGGTGTAAAGCACGCTGCCACTGGACTCTGGAAGAGTGGAAACGTGTTCTGTGGAGTGACGAATCAGGCTTCTCTGTCTGGAAGTCTGATGGACGAGTCTGGGTTTGGCGGATGCCAGGAGAATATTACCTACCTGACTGCAGTGTGCCAACTGTACAGACTTGTGGAGAAGGGATAATGGTATGGGGTTTTTTTTTGGGGGTTGGGCTAGGCCTCTTATTTCCACTGAAGGGAACTCTAAATGCTTCAGCATACCAAGACATTTTGGACAATTCTCTGCTTCCAACTTTGTGGGAACAGTGTGAGGAAGGCCCTTATCCGTTCCAACACGATTCTTTTACTGTTCTCCAGCAAACAAAGCAAACTCCATAAAGGCTTGATTGGGTGAGTTTGGCATTGAAGAACTTGACTGGCCCACACAGAGCCCTGACTTCAACCCCACTGAACACATTTGGGATGCACTAGAACAGAGATTACAAGCCAGACCATCACATCCAGCGCCAGTGCTTGACCTTACAAATGCTCTTCTAGATGAATGGGCAAATATTTCCACAGACACACTCCAAAGTCTTGTAGAAATCCTTCCCAGAAGAGTAGCTGCTGTTATAGCTGCAAAGGGGCAACCAACTTCCTATTGATGCCTAGGGGTTTAGAATGGGATGTCATACAAGTTCCTGCAGGTGTAATGGCCAGCTGACCCAATACCTTTGTCCATGAATCTCCAGTACCTTTAGATCTTCTGCTTTTGGAAGCAACAGTGGTAATTAGATGGGTCTGCTTTGGTGAAATCCGCAGTAATATAGCAAATGTAGGTGTACTATGACACTTGAGCAGCAGGCTCAGAATATATAAATAACCCCCCTCTCCCCCTCCACGCACACACACACACACACACACACACACACACACACACCGCAGTATTGTCTACTGGTTGAACAGGACATCAGGACATCATTACTGTAGAAGGAACACAAGTGTAGCTTCAAACCTTTGAAAGAAAATTGGCCCTGAAAGAAAGGACAGTAAGCCCTAGTTAGCTTGATTGACAAAGACAATGAAACTGAGAAAGTGGAATTTTTTGTTTTGTTTTCTAGTTTTCCATCCACATTTACTATTCAGGGCAGTTTTCTGTATTCAGGTTCAATAAAAACCAAATAGTGCTTACTTTCCAGTAAATGGATGGACAGCAGGGGACAGCACTGGCCATTTTCAGAGAAAAAAACGAGTAATGCTGGCATTGGAGAATTGGAAAGAATTTGAAGGATGTGTCGAAAATATTTATATCTCTTTCTCTTTCAGACAGAAACAGAGATGCAGAAATTAACTCGCTGATATCTTCAATGCAGATACTGCGCGCATTAAAAATACCTTAATTTCACTATGCAAATAGTTTGCTATGTGATAGTGCTGTTAATAATTGCTATAGATTAGTATAAATATCAGCAGTATTAATAAAATACATGAAAAAAGAATTGGGGGTAAATGTGTCAGTCCTGTTTTACATTTAGATAAAACTTTAATGCGTAGCCTATTTAAGAACTGCCTAAAGAGCTTATTATGCAAGACTTTCACTGGAAAGTAGATGCCATAATATCTACATTCCCGCTTGTCTGAAATGCTAGCTTTTCCTGAGCAGGACTTGGGAGGGGAGAATTTTCTGGAGAAAAATAAGAGAGGGAGAGGTAAGGGACAGAGGTGTGAACTTGGAGCTCCAGGGCCACCGTACCTGGCCTGCTCGCTGGTGTGAACAGACCATCAGCGAATTCCCCTCAGAAACGGGTCGCACTCTGGGGAGCACGAGCGCAACGCCGGGCTGCTTTCCAAATCCGGCAACATCTGTGTCTGCCATCTGCTCGCACTCGATACTAGGCCCCTGAAAAAAAAAACAAAAAAAAGCACCATTCCTTCTTCTGTTTACCGCGAGCGAGGGGTGACGTGGTCCAATCTGCCACGCGATTGAGTGGCGTAAACCTTTACATCTATTTTAATATGCCTGAGGATGCCACTTGTTAGCGAGGCCGGTATCCGTTGACTATATCAGCTAACAGTTACTGAAATAAACAAGATTAAAGTATGGAATTGAGATCTGGGCGAGTGAGGATTTGTAAAATGAAGGATGATTCAGTCACTCTGTTACGGATAGACTGCCATGTACCAAGCACTTTTGTGGACGTTGTCTACCTGGAGCAACAAAGCTGTGGTATCAATGTCTGTTGCACGGATGGAACATGGTGAAGTACTGTCCTGAAGGTATTGTTCAAATTTGGTGAAAGCCAACCATAACAACACGCCGATCGATCCAATCAGGATGACCTGTGTTTCATTATCTGAAGCATCTTTATGCTGATGAATCTCCATGGTAACAAGGGAAGTCATTTATATTCAGCCATTTGCTTAATTTCCAGTGACTCATTTTATTCATGATGTCTTAAAGTTCTTCATACTTTAAAATCATCAGTATAAAACTACCGTACAGGTAACCTGTATAGCACAGGAGTAACTCATAATGTGGGGTGTGAGATGAATTCCCGGAGTACGTTAATAAAAGTTTAGAACATGAAAAAATTCCATTGCAACCTCAACCCCAGCTCAATTGTGATAAATCTACTGAAGGGGGCACTGCCCCAAATGGCAAAATGTCCTGGCAAAATGTGGTCGTGTGTGGTATAGCAAACCCTGGCAACCACCTAGAAGAGGACATATTGGAAGCTTGGTCAGATGCTATTGCTCAAGTTGCACACTGAAACGCCGGCTGATGAACGCATCTCTGACAGAATGCCCTTGAGGCGACACTTTCAGGCTGTTTGTTTTCATGCATGCCCTCCTACACAAGGTGGCGGAAACTAGTCAATTGAACACTGCTGCTGGCATCAATAGACTTTTCAGAAGGACACAAATGGGAGAGTGGAATTTTAAAGGGAAATGCCGGTAGGTCACTAGTACTGCACTTAACTCTGAGCCACAGGAACAAATGAGGTCAAGTACATGTTGCACTCCGCACTCTGCAGAATTTGTTTGCGCATAAATTCTATTTTTATTAACCATTTAAATAATTTTAATAATATTTTTTTAACTGTTTTAACTTTCTTAATGCCTTCTTAACTCTTTACTGTTTTTTTTGTAGAAGATCACAAAATGAAATCTACTACCTGTATTGGCTTAATGTGTTTTGTAAGACACAAAGCACAGGCATTTGTTTGTTTCTTGTTTTCATGTACAGAAAGTATATTTACAAAGAAAGGCGGTACTTTATTACATTGACTGTCGGGTGATTTCACTGAATTTAAGATACAAATCTACTATGTACCTGTGTGAATTTATTTAAATCACGTTTATAATGGTTGACTAACGGTTGTAAAACAAAAAGTCAGAATAGTCTGACATGGTAATTCATGTTCATTATGCCACAATAAAACCATGATAAACTAACATGAAAGTAAACGTAGATTTGAATAGAACCGTAAATAAATTGAGAGTAATGTGAAAACATTTTTGTCAAATAGTGTGTTGTTTCCGAAAAAATTTCGCCTGTCCTTTTGTGACGATCCGTGAAATGATCATCATTTATCAAAAGTCTTCATGCCATCACTTACACAAATGAGACGGTGTTAACTGTAATAAATCACAGTTTGGTCTGATGCATTAGTGCAGCTTCACTAACTCCTGTGTCTGCTGGAGCTCAGAGGTTTCAGTCGAACAGGTCAGTCTGATGTACCTGAACTTCGACCTTTGTTTTTATGACGGCTGTGTTACGTTCAATGTCTGAACAAGTTTCAGTGAAAAACCGTCACTAAACACTATCCACACATACTTGAATTTTTAAATATTTGCTTTTAATTTTTTAATATCCTGTAGTATTCCTGATATTTTTAAAATATATGTTTCAGTTAAGAAAGGTATCTGTAGTGCCCTTTTTGCACTTAAGCAGTATATTTAATCAGTTCTCACAAGAATCATGGCGAAACCCATCGATTGTGGTTTCGAATGAGTTCTACCTTTCGGTCGACACTGTTTTGACCCAAATTCATCTCCAAATATCAATCATTTCTGAAGCCCAATAGTGGCAGAACGTAGTAAAGGTACCTTATTATTGTGATACTTTTATTTATATCGTTGGGCGTCCGAAAGTGAGACAGAAAATATTTTCTAGAGTAAAAAATGAAACAAAATAAAAAGAATGATACAAACTGACACATAGAAAGGGATATTTAGAATAAAAGACCTCTCCATTGAAGCTGCCTACAGAGTTGTATGACAGCAGAATCTGAAGGAATCTGATTCTGTGAGGGAGGCCATTTTACCATCGGATGCAAAAATTCACAAATGTGTAAGAATTTCATCAGAAATGCAGAACAAGTAGAAGTAATCAAAGCAAAACCCCAGACTCTCGGTCTTGTGACTTCTATTGTCCTCTTCCTATAAAATGTGAATAATAAAATATTCTCAGTAGCCAGTATGTAGGTACACACACCCGCTACTATAAGCAGCCTGGCCCCCCAATTAGTGAATCAAGGGGCTGTAATCGTATACATACAGCACGCAGACAGTGACCAAGGATTGCATAAAATGTTTTTTTAAAAAAAAAAAAAAAACCTGTTTACGAATTAAGTGGAATTTTATGGAATGTTGCTGAAATCTGTGACTCATGCACATTTAAAAGGTCTTACAAATGTATACAAATAAACAGCAAGAAAGGTTAATTAATAACTGCCTGCATGTAATCCTTAAATATGAAAACATCAAATATTTAGTGGTATAAGCTTTTCATCTTTAACATATTCCGCTGTAGAACTTCAAAGGAAAGCATCCGCAATGTCCTTTTAAAACAATGAGCACTGAATCGGTTCAGCAAATATGAGGAGGCACGTGATTGGTTAACGTGCCATCACTGAAATACCTGGCCAGCAGGGAAAATGTCATGTGCAGCTAGGAGACACAACTATGTCCTCCAGCGCCATGCCAACCTTGGACCACTGAACACTACCTCCTTATCTTCCTGAACATCCTACAGGATGGACCCTGATTCTGATGTATGTTCTCATTTGGACAATGCTGGATCTGCATTGGTCTACTCATGTTTCTGGCTGTGGACAATGGTAACATTTGGACATATTATAGTAAATTTTTCAAATAAAATCACCTTTATATATGGTTACATCTTTTAACCTCCACTTGGTTTCTATTCTTACAATATCTGTCCGATAAGAAAGATTAGAAAAAAATACATGTATCATTTGGTATTTTTCTCCCTAAGCAAACATATTTGTGATACATCATAAATCTTTCACTAAGTTCATTTTTGTCACTATGATATATGTATTTGACTGTGTGTGTGTGTATCACTTAAATGCAGTCAATCATTTCTGACTTATTGAGTCTGAGGTTTAAGGAAACTGTTTAATAATTTAAGATGCCGTTCAGGATTCTGAGGAAATTAGATGTCTCAGAAAAGGTGTTTTTGGGAATAAAAATTGCAACTGAAAACAAAACATTTCGGGAAACACATTACCATTAATTGAAAACACAACACAATTTATTTGAAAAAGGGAGAGGTGATTGCAATGACGGAAATTGACTGCTGTTGCTGCTGATTGGATAACCCACGTGATGATTATTGGTTTGTGAACGACAGAACAGATGAGACATATGGATTATGGTGTTTCAGCTCAGTGGGTATAAACTCTGCTCAGGACAAGGTATGATTTATTTAGCATTTCAGGATGCTCCAGTATTCAAGCACCTGACAATATTAGTATTATAGAAATGGGATCAATTTAGCCTTTTCAGTGTAGAAGCTGTTATCCAGTTTAAAGGGGCTAAAAATGCATACTCCACTTACTAGATAACCTGTACAATCAACCTAACTATCAGTGTATGGGACTCTTTTAATAACTGTGATCCTGGTGCAGCTCCTTGGGTTTTACAGTAGCTAAATGGATATGCTACAAAAAACAAAAAGAGAAACAAAATACAAAACTGACACCGACAAGTTAAAACATTAATAAAATAAGATTTCACTTTCACAGCCATGCTATATATACACCTACAATAAATGGCTTTTAACACGACCGATTTCCATAAGTCTTTCGGTTTTCTCTGACCTCGGAGGACATGTGACAGAAAGGCGCGGTATGTACGTGAGAAATGCCTTTTCTTCAGCTCCGCTTTTAACCCCAGCAGAACGACGGAGGCAGCAGTGGCGGAGTCCAGGCCGTTTGAAGCAGACCTCTGATTTCGCTCCCAGGCTGGGAGGAAATTGAAGTCAAAGGTTAGAGCGTCTAATACGGAAGCCTTACCCGGCCTCGCATGGGGTTACAGGCGAACGGGGGAATTAACCCAGTTGTGTACTTTTAAATTAAGGACAAGGATGGGAAAAAATTATTTGAATGGGCCCAAAATTAAGCAAGGGACAGGCAGAAATGATGGCCACCCTCCCTTGTAATCCTAACAAAGGCTTTTTGTACTGTATGTTGTAATACCTTTATTCATTTTAATCAGGGCGAGATTTGGTGTTTCCTGGGCCCCACTGAAAAAGTCACTTTGGGGCCCCTTGCCTCCCACAATGTAGTGACTATTTGTGGCCAGCAGGGGGACCCATACACAACCCTCCGAGGCCCCAAACAGAAATGTGTGGTTTGTTTGGTGTTAAACACTGTGGCTGATTTTAGTATGCATGACTGTGAATGAAATGCTACTGTATAAAAAATATTATTAATATCATGTATATGATATACGATTATTATGCAAATTATGATTTACTAGTTTTTTGCACTTCCTACAACTAATAAAAATATTTTATATGCATTGTTATATTACAGCTTAATTGAAATGTAGGAATAAAGTCTGAAATCTGTTAGCAAGAATCATTTGTCTTTGAATTAAAAATGAATTTAAACTGGTTATGATGGACAAAGCCAATTTCTGTGGTGTCACTGTGTCCTTATAGTGGTTGATGTATAATTTTAGTCAATGCATCTGTCTTGGTTTATTGTCAAAGAGCTGTTATCTGCGACCCCCTGAACTTGGCCCTTAGCCCACGGCAGCATGTAGACCTTGACATCTGAAGCTGAGAAAATTACCGGGCAGCTAAACCAGCCAGCTCTGTAACCAGGGGATTATCAAGGACTCCGCTGATGATGTCAGCATCAGCAACTTTCAGGGGGCCATTTCAAAGTGCATACACACACAGGCACGCACACACACACACGCACACACACTCAGTCACCCAAACCCTGCACTTTCTCAAATTTCTGCCCTGCACCTACAGTACCAAGCCATTGGCCATTGCCTCCCTGTTTCCACAATAATCAAAAGGCATCAAACTACATCCTCTGCTAAGATAATTCCCCGTTTAGACACAGAAAGAGAAGTAAATGAGTCTTTCACATACGCAACATGGAGCATGGAATTTCTCGCGGTAGGTTGGCCTTCTGCAATAACAAGGGCTGGATTCTGTAATGGAATGATTAAGAAAACATCTTGGCTGATGTCAGCCACTTGAATCTGTCACTGGATTTATTGAGCAAAGCTGTGCTTTTCCAAGCCTCAATTTTAAAAATCCATTTTATACTTTTCCAGTATAATAGACTCTTGACTTCCCAAGACCCTGACACATCCTTCCCGTCTACCGGCTTGGCCCCAAACCTTCACTGCGCATTATATGTGTTAGGATTTAAAAAAAAAAAAAAATAATTGGCGTTTCTTTATCTAAAGGGTTTGAAACTTTGTCGATCTGAAGTTCGGCAGCCAACAGGAATTGACTGTATGGAGGAATGACTAAATATCCTTGAGAAAAAGGGAAACAGCAAGTAACTTCTCATATTTCAACCAACAGCATTTGGTATAAAGAGGAAGGTCTATAACCTTTGCAGCAATATGCTTCTTTTGATTATACCTGAAAATATGGAAATGTGACACTAATGAAATAACAGCAGCTGGAAGTGACTGACAATGATAAATGATCAATTATTAACCAATCATTCGGTCAATCACGAAAAGTGAAAGTCCTTCCCTTAGCCCATGCAAGGAAGGAGATCAAGGACGGAGATCAAAGGGATCGAGTCGTGAAATATGAAAAGAAGTTTTCCACCGCTCAAGTGCTCCTTGACGACCATATCGATATTCATTTCATAAATATGAACTCAAGCTCTGTGATTAACAGTCAGGCTCTAAGGGTCCTGGTGAGAAGTGAAGCACTTCGGTGTACTGTTTACCCAGAGCAATCTTTACCGCGTCACGCCAGTCCGAGCACATTCCTGTAACCAAGGCAACAGGCTGCATGTGTACTCCGAGTCAGGCGCCAGTGCCTGAGTGTCCAGCTGAATCACTCTCTCCTGGACTCCCACAGTGCGATGTTGCAGAAATGGCCTCGCGGAGAGGCAGATAGAGCCTCAGCGGGGTGAAGGTTCTTCCCCTGGCCTGTGACTCCTCCTCTCTGCGCGACAGCACCGGGAACCCGCTGAGAGGCCAGACGGAGCACTAGCGAGGCGGCTCTGTGTGTGAAGCTCTACAAAATATCCCAAAACCGAAATAAAAATCTGCCTGCGATCACTACATAGCCTGCCTCCTGTTCTCAAATCCTCATCCAGGAAGACAATTCACTTTCAGTTCCTTTTCAGCTGTTATCCTGTTTTTATGCTCGACAGAACAACCGACCCTCCCCCTTTGACACGCCAAAATGTACACGGACAGATGCACGTACGCCCACTCGTTTTCAAGTGTGACTCCGTATTTTTGCGGGGGAAGACCGGGGAAAGGGGGTGCATGGCAGAAAACAGACTGATGAAACAGAATGGTATTAGCAAGTCCAAAAGGAACCAGGGAGAAGTCATCATGCTTAACCAGACCAGGCTGCAGCGTAGCTTCTCAGCACTCCTGGGTTCTTGGTCCCCCGTGACCCCGACCAGAACAAGTGTCTCGTAAACTGATGGATAATGTCAGCGAATTATACAAAGACATCTTAAAGCAGGTAAAGTCATAGACATGTGGTACATTTATGGATCATACTGCAAATGTCGTTGTGTGTAGGTTTGGATACACAGTGCAGAACACAAGAGACAAAGTGTGAAGAAAACAACACATAGTGCAAGGGAGGATGTGTACAGCTGAATAAAGAGATAAAGGCATATCTGTGAGAAGGAAAACAGGATGAACCTGTGATGTACATCAGCAGACAGAGTGAGATCCTTTGTATTTTTAAATGTAGGTCTGGCATTTAAATGTTATGGATGGGGTGGGGGTGCTCGATGGGGAGGCGCTGTAGATTCTTATCGCAGCTGGCAGGAAGGATCCCCAGTTGCAGTTCCTAGCACACCGTGGTCAGATGAGGTCATCTACCTACGTGTCCATGCCCAGGTAAGGTTTTCCTTACAAAGCCTCACTAGCAACATAAGCACTCAGGAAATACCCAAGAAAAACTGTAAGTATTAAGGAATTCGTGTGCAATTTGCTGTATTAGAGAATCACTGTATTCTTTGGGGGGCGGCATGGTGGTGCAGTGGTTAGCACTGTCGCCTCACACCTCTGGGACCCGGGTTCGAGTCTCCGCCTGGGTCACATGTGTGCGGAGTTTGCATGTTCTCCCCGTGTCGTCGTGGGGTTTCCTCCGGGTACTCCGGTTTCCCCCCGCAGTCCAAAAACATGCTGAGGCTAATTGGAGTTGCTGAATTGCCCGTAGGTGTGCATGTGTGAGTGAATGGTGTGTGAGTGTGCCCTGCGATGGGCTGGCCCCCCATCCTGGGTTGTTCCCTGCCTCGTGCCCATTGATTCCGGGATAGGCTCCGGACCCCCCGCGACCCAATAGGATAAGCGGTTTGGAAAATGGATGGCTGGATGGATGTATTCTTTGGTTACCTAACACAGGGTTTCTCATGCTGCTCCTCAGGGGCACCCAGGCAGTCTACGTTTTTGCTTCCTCTCTGCTCCCAGTAGGGACTGTCTGGCAGGGAGCTGGGAGGGAGCAACAACGTGGACCATCTAGAGGTCCCCGAGGACCTGGTTGAGAAACAGAGGCCTAGCAGATACTTTTATCCAAATCGACTCACCAAGATTGTTTTTACCTGCTAGATTACAGGGAAGCGTTTCAGGTTAAGTATCTTGCCTTAAGCATTCAACAAAAAGTCCCATTTTGGGACTTGACACTCTTGACAATCTTTCGGTAATAAATGCAGTCCCTTGTCTTTTGGAATTGCACAGTATATTTTGTTCTGCCTCTTTTTTATTGCAATCTCAGTTTCACACAGTGACAGGTTATCCAATTAGGACAGTTACCATGGCAAACCTCCATTTTCTATAATCTATGTGGAATTTCCGAAGTGACCGAGAGACCTTGTAACCTGATCAAATTACCTGCTAAAATTGATGGCAATGGCGAGGGGAAAATTCCACCGAACATGGATATTTATTTATTTGTTTGTTCACTTGCTAGCTTGTTTTCCTGTCTTTTTGTGTTCATGCCCGCCAAGCACATAAACTAAAGAGTCTTGTAGACAATGCATTTCCCTTACTCAAAGACCACCTGCTTAGTGGGCTTGGTTTGCACTAAAGAGATGCGAGGAATGTTCAGTTGCCATTAAGAAGGACATGTTAAGGAGACCGGCTCGGGTTCAGTTCCAGGATGGTGGAAGAGTGTCAGGCAGTGCAGATTGGACTGCCTGGAGATCTATTAAAACTGACAGGGAAGATGCCTTTGGAGATGGAGAGCCACCAGATTATAGTTGTCTTCCCAGTTCTCCCTCTTGACTATAGTTCTGCTTCAGCTTTCCATTTCCTACTGAAATAAATTAAAAGTCAGAAGTAATTTGCCTGATGGGGGATGCAGGTGGATATTTTTTCTCCTTTTCGGAGTACAATTTCTCCAGCCTTAAAATCAATCGAAGCCCCCCCATGATGGGAGGGGGCTAGGTAGAGGGAGGGAGTGCTTATTTTCTGGCAATGACAGTTTTGTGGCAGTAAAAACAGGAATCTGATTAAAGCTGAGACAGTGAGAGATTGAGGTCTTGTTCCAACCATGGGGGGATCAAGGCCTCTAATCTTACCTTCAACGATACTCAGATGAGCAGGGGGTGTCAGCTGGGCAATAAACGTTGGCCATCTTTCCGAGAACGGAATTGGAGTGGATACGTGGGGTGGTCTGTAAGAATGAATATATTATGGAATGGAAAATATCACAGGTATGAAGGAGCGTATGTGTCAATAAATTAAAATTCAAGACAGACTAAAGAATGCCTGTCAATTTACTATATTTGTGTTACTGGCCAAACGGAGCGTCCAAATAATTAAAACAACATCCTAGAGTAACAAGTTCACCCACCTCCTGTTTTCGCTCAAACCTATGATACATTAAAAAAGCATTCTTTTATTTATTTTACATAACTCTGGCCACATTCATTTTTTGACTTTCTGTCAAAATAGCTGCAATAATTTCAGCAAATGTAGTGATAATATTGTCATATGAATATGTAAGCAATGTTAATTGAGGTCATACGGTCACACACACTTACAGTATATACACACACACACACACACACACAGTAAATGCGTCATGCAACGTGAACAGGATCGATGGCTTCCTTGACTCCTGTGGATGGTGCTGCCAACATCGTTGCTAAGAGAATGGTGAGGATCTCGGACATGTAATAGCTTTTCGCGTTCCTTTCATTTTAAACCGCCTTTCTCATCTGAGGGCTCTAGCTTGGTACCTTACTTACCGCTTCAATGTCACGTTCATGGCCAGAAGACAATTCCACAGAAGAAGACCGGTGACCTTCACCCAATGTCATGGGACTACCTGCTGGAATGGAGGGTTTTGGGGAAAAAGTGGTTACTCTTCGGTGCCATTTTGATTAAAACTTAAACGTTATAATGTTTCGACACTGGGGGAGCTGCAGACCAACAAAAAATGGCAACATACCAAAGAATTCCAGTACTAACTTTTGCTGTTAGTTTTTATTAAAGTTCTCAGGTTGGCAATCTACAAGTTAATAGCTCCGAAAATGTCAATGGAAAGCAATGGGAACATTTTTTTCACTAAATTCAATTCTTTTTTAAAGCCTGTGAAGAGAATCAGTCTTCTGGTCTCTTTAGGACTCATTGGTGGAAACCCAATAAAGTTTTATTTAAAATTTTGATTTTTAAAATTGAAATGTCTGTCAATGAATTACCTAAGATTTTTTTTCAGTCTATCTATGGAAAGCATGTCTTTTAAAATGATACATTTTGTTCCTACCTTTTACTTTGTAGGTAAAGTGTGTTTGAACGCCATGTTTTCGTATGGTTGCTTATGGCATTACTGCTTATTTTAACACCAGTACTGATGCATTACGGGTTCCTTGATGCTTGCATTTCTGCTCATTTGCGAAGAGCATGATTTCCTCCCCATGAATGGTTTAATCCACTGGATGTGGCATGCGTTGATCCCATTCACAATGGAGACCCTTTTTTTTCTGGGAGACAGACAGTCCCCTCTTGGTTGTGCATCAGCGCGGCCTGCCAAACAGGCGGTAAACACAGGCATTTCCTCCCGAGAGAGCATAACGGCTCTTTCTGTGGGGGCTCGGCACCGAAAGCGAATCCCAGAGGGGCTCATGCTTCCGTCCAAGGCTGGAGACAGTGCGTCGTGAGCAGCTCAATGGTGGCGCCGCTGTGATTAACGCGGAACAGAACAGCCGGCCCAGGCGTGACAACGGTGGAAATGTGGATGGAGTGTGGAGTTTATTATTAGCATGAGAAAAGTCTCATAATACCCGTTTTTTACGGTGAAAAAAATTTAAGTTTTTGTTGCAAAGGCGCGCACACACACACACACACACACACGCAGACACACACACACACGTAGACACACAAACACATACAACCACATGGTACAATTGCCTTGAAGCACAGGCATTGAGTTTTCAAGATGCAGCCTGTCACTGAATTGTATTTAAAAAAAAAAAAATCTTTGGATTGTTATAGTTCTGTTTAGTCTTTGATCAAAGCAAGAAAATAAAAAGTACAGTGAAGTAACAGAGGCAAAGTTAACTTGTTTCGGGACTGTGCATCTTGCACGAATCACACCGTAGAGATCCTAGCTTCACTAGTCCTGTACATGTCTTTCATATTTCATGTCTTTCTATTTTAAACTATTTTAACTGATACTTCTATGCCGGAACTGTATATTTCTCCTGTTTCATTAGACACATCAGCAAAAGTAAATCGCAGTCACAGCCTAAGCTCATTAACACGGGAATTATGATAAAATATTTATGCTTGGGTGGAATATATGTGCAGCGGAACCAGGAGAGTCAGTCTCACCATCAGTAAAACAGCCAATGGCCCCTCAGCTTGCTAACGTTTGCGTTTAGTGCCACATTGTGCTGGGGGTATGAAGAAGGACCCGTCATCAGGCTGGTGATTGGCTCAGCAGGTTTTGATGCTGTATCTCTGATCAGAAGGTGGACAGTTCAAATCTCAGGGATGCCAAAGTCATTTCATAAGACCTGGAACCTTCAGTCGCTCCAGGAACTCACTGAAAGTATGTCTGCTAAGGCAGTAACATGTAAATGACCCTGTAATGTCTGTCTGGCAAGAATGACCTCTTTCCTGGACATGTGCAGTGCAATCCTTAGCAGAGCCGATGAGGTTGACCTGCACAACAATGGTGATTCGAAGATGTTTCTCTTTATGCTATTTTATGTATATAATCATGTATGCATATGTGTTGAAGAAAACCTAAAAGTGGAGAATTGAGAGTAATATAATACGTCTAAAAACAGTGCAATACAATTACAAAATTATAGCTTCTAATAATATGCCTTACAGTGTGAAAAAAGAGATGGGGATATTGACAATATCAGTGGCTTCTTGAAAAAGTTTGATAAGATTTATAGTATATATAATATTGATAAAGCTCAATGATTAATTTACTTGGATGGAGGAGGGTGGTTTCAGGATGGACATTCAGATACTCAGGATTTTGGTTATGTATGGGTTGTGGATAGGTTGCGTATGGGTTGTGGATAGGTTGCGTATGGGTTGTGTATGGGTTGTGGATAGGTTGTGTATGGGTTGTGTATGGGTTGTGGATAGGTTGCGTATGGCTTGTGTATGGGTTATATCCCACTTCATACTCAGAAATATCTATGAATTAGCACATTTTGTTTTTTTCCCAACTGCCAAGAGTTTTCCTGTAACCATCCCACGTGCCCGGTTCTGTATTCCTTCACCTCTGCAGTTTTATTTTCTGTGACTTTGCTGTGTGCTGTCGTTCCAATCCCAATCCAATCCCTGATGCCCCTGGAAACCATCCTAATCCACTACATAAGCATCCTGTGGTTCACTTTACCACTCCAACCAGAGGCTGTTTCATACCTAAGTCTATGTGAGACAAGTCAGAGGGTGGGGTGATGTGGTGTTTCAGTGCGTGGCGCTGTTGACTCATATCTTCTGCGTTGGGGGTTTGAATCCTACCCCCTGTTCTGTGTGGGGTGTGTATCTTCTCCCTGTGTTTCCTTCTGTAGTCTGCAGACATGCATTTAAATTAAATGAACAAATTTTATCCAAACGTAACATGCGAGTAAGAAAGCAGGGTCGGACGGTCTCTGGAGTAATTGGGGTTAAGGGCCTTGCTCAAGTGCCCAATGGGTATATCACTCTCTTGACAAAGGGATTTGAACCAGTGACCTTCTGATCATCTGCACACAGTCCCACTCCACTGAGACACACAAAGCTCACATATATGTGTTTCTGAAGTGCCCATTATTTTTGCGCTCTTTGCACCCCCCCCCTCCCCCCCCATACCACCGCAACATTTGCAAACAACATTTTGTAAAACGCAGAAATATTCCAAAAGAACTGTTAAGCAGTACCACTTTATTTGTTTTGGAGGATTTGCGTTCTAATGATTCATATTGTGAGTGATTTCCTGAACAGCGTGCGCCACATTTGCATTCTAACTCCGGAGCACTACTGAAACGTGTGACGAAATCCATGCCGTTTAACAAGGTTTGCAAATCATGTGCGATCCGCTTTAGCCTTTCAAACAAGGTCTCATCCACGCCCAGCCCAGCAGGATTGCTTGTTTGCTCTCTGATTGCATACGCTGTCCTTGTATGTTTATTTGCTGGGCTTGGGAGGGGTCACAGCAGCGGAGAAGCACCTGCCCTTACTGCTTAAACAGGACCTGACTTAACTCTACACAGGAATGTCTGCCTGGCAAGAATGCATGCTGCACATTGCAGTTTTATTCCCCTGAAACTGAGGCGAAATTGAATAAAAGTATAGCTGAATCAACAGCTCTGAACTCCGACTCCTTGGCTAGGGTTCAAGACTTTCACCTCCAAAAGACCCAAGAGCACATCTTCTCAGCAATTCTGTCTCTCTTTGTCAGTAAGGCAAAGCGATTGAGTCTTTGTTGCTGGTGGATCTTTGTGTTCCAGCTAGTGATTTAAAGGCTATAGATTTACCCAGTGTTTTACTGTGTGACTGCATGTAACAATGTGGAAATTATATGAACGATTTACAATTAAGATAATAAAGAAGATTTTACTGGCATTTAAATTTAAGTGATACATCTGCATTGTATTTTTTTTATTTTAGAATTATTATAGAATTATGTATAAGTGATAATATTCTGTAGAAAAACAATAATATGTACAAATGTACAGAAGATGAATTATCATTTTTACAGAAATATTTTACAGAAACTTATCAAAAACTTAGGTGTAACACAAAAAAAGGCCCAGTAAGGGATTGTGGGAAATCTTGCAGCCATAATAAGAATAAGATGAAGAATAACATTCACAAGTGACTGGAGAAATCCAATCTACGCGAAGACTGATGACTTCAGTGACAAGCCAGGGCAATGTTACATGAGGACGACGGGAAACTAGTCACCAGCAACGCAACAGATGACTAATAATCGGGTTCGGGGTAATGTGGAGAATTTAACGCAGCGAGTTATTAGCGACGGCAGTGTGGGCGTAAATTTAAAAGCAGGAGAAGAAAAGTGCCCGAGATCGGAGGCCTGGATTTCCCCTGAAGCACATCCTGCAATTGAGACTAATAATTTTAACCTCCTTCATCACGTTTCCAGTAAATACATTCTAATTCATCATTTTCTATATTCCATGGTTCACTGTCTTTGAATATGGGGAAATCATTTAGAATTCTCCACTTGATGAGTTTCTGCTGAGGAGTAATTACTTCACTACATTAAATGGGTTTGCAGTGAAGCAAGTGTAGGACTTACCTAGGGTTGGCATGAAGTGGGGAACAAGCTAAAGCTGCAAAAAAGAAAAGTTTCTGCAGGCTGGAAAATAAAAAGTCCTCACGATGATCCCTTAATGATGTCGGACACTTGGAAAAACAGAAGCGATGTCGTGGAAATCTGCTCAGATTAGCCGTTAGCACGTTAGCGTCAAGCAGGGCTCCTGTGGACCCTAGGGGAGTGAGGTGGTGGGTCGTTTTGCTCCAATGATTAAGGACTGTCTTAAGCGCCGCTAACACCATGGGTTAAAGCTAATCACGTCGCGGACACTTTATCTCCAGCTCCAGGGATCCAGCCTGCACTGCATCATGTATATCGTGGCATGAAGATGGGTGCAGTGGACCAAAGGCATTAAACTCAGGCACCCCAATGGACTGGAGCGGCATCCCATCCTCGTTAATAAGATCCAAGTGCGGGGAAATTAAAGCTGCAGGAATTACGCTATAAATTTGTCTGTTTTTAGTTAGGGCTTGAAATTATGGAGATGTTATGTGTTTTACCCAGAAAGTTTCTTGGAGAAATTTGACCTCCTGCTGTGACCAGTCATATAGCAAGGTGTTATGTTCAAATGTTTATGCATACGTACTTACACACATAAATACACACACACAAATGGATGGATGGATGGATTAATGGCCATACGGACAAACTGATGGGTAGATAAAAGGAAAATTCAAGTTCACATTATGACAACACATATTTGCACATTAAAAAAGTAATTTAGATAGTAATAAGCAGTGACAGTAAATAATAAAGGCAATATACAGTAATAATGCAAAGAATGTCAGGGAAAGTATTGCAGTAATAAATGAATGAACACTATTGCATATCATTTTGTGTATCGAACGAATGAATACTCTGTGGATTTGCCCATGCATTTCAGGTCTATTCAGACAGCCGGTTGTCTCCTCTGCCCTAAGGTGACTCATAGTAGAATCCAGAATGAAGATCCCAGCTACTCTTCAGCTGAGATAGACCTGCCATTTGTATTAAAAAATTGCATATCCCATTTACACATTTGCACTTTCACTTTGACAAATTAATCTTTACATCACTGCCTTCTCATTAGAATGTTACATTGAAAACTTTCTCCCAAAACCCAGTGTCCCACCTTCTGGGTTTTCTGCAGATTGCTTCGGCCATGGAACCCGCGGAGGTCGCGTTTATGGGGAGGAGCATCGTAAAGCAGGATTGGCGATTTACGGCGCCGTTACAGGGCCGCCGCGAATGAAGCGGGCCAGCATCTCGTAACGTCGCTGCGTGACAAAGCGAGCTGCCAGAGCATGCAAACGGGCAGTAATCATCCATGTTATATCCCAGCACTCACGCTTCAAGACCGTCTTCAAAATATGCCCAGTACATAAGAGAGTAACCTGCATGATAAGATAATTATATGTGTAACAGAAACAGGGGGAGCCTGGGGGCTCAACAAGACATGATTCACTGTTTTTCCAATTATAATGTGCGGGGGGGTGTGATTTCAGAGATATGTCATATATTTATTTGTGCTTTTATTTTAACAAAAAGTCTCCTGACTGACTGCTACAGAAGTTCTCTCTAAAAAAAATAAAGGAAATAAAAATCTGGAAAAAGAGTGTTGACAAAATGTAAAAAGATGGCCATTATTATTTAAAACACCCACATCCACTGTGAAACCTTTCGCCTCTCTAGGACTACAGTTCTCACTCATGCATGAGTGGCTTGCTGTCTTTGGTGGGTACATTTAATAGGCGGTCCCGCTAGCCCAAGGGCCCCAGCCTTGCCCCTGGCTGATCGTCCTCTGGCTCTTAAGTGGCTCTTGGGTAATGCACCTGTCACCATGGCGAGCGGCCTGGCCACCGCTTTGGGCAGCCAGACCTGGAAGCTGTCAGATCTCATTTAAAATGCACCTTTGTCCGGTTCATGTGTTTATTTATTCCGAAAAAATAAAACTATATGCGCACATGATTGATGTCTCCCCCCCCACACACACACACACACACACACACACACACACACACACGCACACATACACTCTCACACGTACGCAGGAATCTCACCCATGCATAGGAATCTAAAGACAGTTTAAACTTCAATAGTTTTCTTTTTTTCAAATATGTATGGCTGAAATTGACAGGAATCACATCCTGTGTCATACACAAAGTCCCATTCTTCACATTTCAAAGTAAAATAATTTTTTTGAAGTTCAAAGTGACTTGCTACAAAAGTTTTGGTAAAAGCGCGTGTCTGAACCTTCAAGCCATTACGGTGAAATGCAGTACTCAGGATATTCCCCACGCAGAAAGGTACGCTCTCTCATTCTCTCCGCCGCGCGTCTACATGAGATCCATGCAATGTGAAGTCATTGCACTCCAGGGCATTTCGTCGGAGCTTGTGGTTCCATGCAGCGGGTCAGGTCTTCAAGGAGGATAAATTAATACATGAAAATGTGTAAGAGAGCAGCAGAGTCTCACAGCCCTCTGGCTACTGCGGCTAAATCCGTGCAGCTGCCATGACAGTCAAGCCCCAGCAGTCTTTAGCGATTTAGTTTAAGGTAAATTTAGCACAGGACTCGTGGGACTGGGGATTCAATTCATTTATGTAATACAATATAAGTTGGTGTAACATCATGAGATAAATTTCCTGCAGGTAGATAATGCCCCATAGCACCCCCTCCCTCCCATTTAATTAGTAAATCTAAAACTAATTAAATCTTGTAATTCTACATAACCTTATTGACTGTAAACCAGGAGCAAACAACCAACTTTTGTTAAAGGAGGGATTCTTACTAAAAATCAAGTGACGATGTTATTTCATCAATGTTACCTCCGTTCTGTGATGAGTTGTTGTACGTTGAGATCGATCAGGAATGTAAATTCACAGATGCCATAAAGTCCGACAATAAAAGCAGATCCTGAGCGAAAACAGGTCTAAAAGTTCTCAACTGATGGGTTTAGACTTATGACCTAAAACCAAAACCGTCTAATCTTAAATGAATACCCAAGATTAAAGCTCATCCCCTGACACTATCTGTTTGTATGGCCAATCTTGTCCTAAGGCCAAGATCAATAAAACCCTACAGTAGGATTTACTGGTGATTATGAGATTTTCTCCTTGCAATAGATTCTGTGATTAGTGTCAGATATATTAAGAGGATGAGGTTCCAAATTGAATTAAATGCAGGGGGCATGCATCTTGCAATTCTCTGACACTAACAAACAAATGTAACATTGCATGGGGGAAGCACCTTCTGGCATTTTGGAAATACACAATTAAAGCTCAGATACAATGAATTGGTTGATTTTGCTTGTCTTAATGTGTACTGATGATTATTTGAGTATTCATAAGCAGGGATGCTGACCCATGTTTAAAAGCTGCCACTGTACCACCGACCTTGAAATACCAAGTGATTGGAATGAGATTTATACTTGAATATATTTATATGTTTTATATGTACTAACTCGATGTCTGTGTAATACTGGTAAAGCACATACTGTACTGTACATGTAAACCGCATCTGAACTGTTTACATGAATAACCAATTTTTTTCCTTATGCGGACCAATTTTCTGACAACAATGAAAAAACTAAAAATGCAATAGCTCTTGTATTTGGTTGGGTTATTTATGGTTATGGTTAGGGCTTGGTAAGCGGTTAAAGGTTGTCATAATTAACATTAGCATTTTCCCCATAGAAATGAATGACCCCCAGAAAGATACGATTACACGACTGTACAGTAGTGTGTGTGTGTGTGTGTGTGTGTGTGTGTGTGTTTGTGTGTATATGTGTAGTGATTTGAGTGTCACTCCTGCCATTATGCTCACCATTCACTGGCAACGCAAACTAAATGTAAATTACATTCACAGAGAAAATACATCATATCAGTGATTATGAATGATGATGCCCGTAATATGCCTGACATCAATCCTCATGTTAAGCCAGATCCAGGGAAATCTCATTATATTACCCCCAGGCCCAGTAGCCCTGGGCTGGGATTTGTTCATGCGGGGGGGACCACCCTCGTCATCTCCGGACTGGGCGAGCTTTACACAACTGTGCTGATTTGCTCATAGACAGAAGATGTCCGACAACAAATGATATTAGATTTATAATATATGCCTCTCTTCTACTCTCTAAAATTGGTTTAGCTTAAATTACCTTCAACTCAGCTATGTTTTTATACCAGTGTGCTATACTGGTATTCTGTAGCTAATTAAAGTGAGGTTTGTCCATAATTCATTGACATATATTTCCATGAGTTACTTACTTTTCAGTTTGTGCGAATGGTAGCTTGACTTAAATTAATTCATTGAACCTATAATCACGACTATATCTTGTGTTTCTTATTTAAAATAAAATCCTTTGTTGCTAAGGTATTCATTTCTTCCTGATATCCAACTGTTTAATCCATTTCACTTACTTTATAGTATTTTCACTTTTAAAGGGTAGAAATCAATGCTGATTTTCACAATCTGTGACTTCGTTCTTGGGAGTTTTTTTTTTACACAAAAATGTTCTGAGGGCAGGGTGAATAACAACTGGTTCAGAGAGAAAACCAATCAGATTGTAGGGGAGGTGGGTCCAAGCAAAGAGGAGGCGGGACCAATGAATCAGATGTCTTGGTCCCACCTTCTCCAGTCGCTTGGACCCACCTCCTTTATAATCTGACTGGTTTTCTCTCTGCACTAATCATTATTCATTTTTGTTTAAGTAAAACTTCCAGGAGCTGTGACTTCCTGAATTTTCCACCAGTTAGCAGACAGGAATGGCTGTCAGTTGAGGCTGCATATCACTGAAATGAAGCTTGGGATTTAGCCACTTTTTTGTTTGTGAAACAAGAAAACGTTTTTAAAATGACAACATAAAAACCAGACGCTTAAATGTATTATCAGGATGTGTATGAGAGTATAAGAGTGTAATTTGCTGGATTTCTCATCAGCTGCATCAATCTGGATGCATGATTGAGTTTGGGAAGGAACGTTAGGGGCAAAGATATTGGCGCATGATGACATCAGATGGAAACAAAAGTTGTCTTGCTGGTGAGCGTAAGACACAGTGTTCACGCTTCTCAGAACCATTTAGAGAATCTAGTCACATCAAGCTCCAAGCTTCTCATTTATGGATCCCCCCCCCCCCCCCCCCCCCCCCACCGCCTGTTACCACTTGGTTCAGGGGCAGTTGTCACAGTAAACCGACACTGACAGACGCCTCAGAGTGCCGAGGTGGCTTATTTCGTAAAGCCGGGCCGCTCTGCGAGCCCTGTAATGTGTTTCTTGTCGACCTTCACTGAGCGGAGACAATGTCGAAGGGAGCCGACTCTGGAGAAGCCGGCCGGGCTGGGGGGGTGGAGGTGGTGTGGTTGGTGGGGGGGACTGAGGTTTTGAGCATGAGCCTGGGACCATTCAATACGTGTGTCTGTGCTCAGATGGCCCACCGGATCCGTCACCCAGCTCCCGCAGAACCGCAGAGGGTAAAATCGGCTCACGCCAAAGGCTTGTTTCATTCTCAATCTCAAATGGGTTCCTAATGATTTATAGCCGTTTGCTTTAAAAAGCCATTGGCATTAATCCCATGGCTCATTAACTGTTTAATTAAAATTAAACCTGTTTCTGTAGTTAAGCAGACTGAGGAGCTGAGAGACCCTTATGAGTGGTGAATTACCTTCATGGAGGAGAAAAGAGTAGCGACAAGTTTTGAGCACAATTAATATGAAACAACATTCGCTAGGAGTTAAAGTCATCTGTCACTCACCTGTAATATGCGGGATATCACATTAAAAACAATGCAGGCAAAGTTATTGTAAACGGAAATCCAAACGTGGAATAAAAGAAACAATGAAAGGTATTTTTGCTCAAGAATAAGCTTGGAAGATGTGCTCTTTTTATTGCGTAAACTTGTTATGAACCAGCAATGTGACTGAACACCCCTAAGCTTGTGGGTTCAATTCACAGCTCAGTGTGGATGAATGGATGGATGGATGGATGGATGGACGGACTGATGGATGGATGGAAAATATATTTCTCATTTTTAAGCACTCTCAAACATTTAGGCATAAAATGCATGAACTGCATTTGCACTGTGCAGTTCCACTACTAACTTGGTAAGACAGATAAATGCTACTTGTCCGCTTTAATACTAAATATACCTTAAGGCCTGCAAAGTGCATCTATTGGAATTGTAGCAACTGAGAGGAATCAGGATTCTCTAAATTACCTTATATGGATGTTACAGCCACCTAAGAGAGCTGCAGGGTCTGGGATGCCATAGATTGATCCTTAAATCTCTCTTGGTAATTCTATCCTCCCCCGACCAGAGAGAGACAATTACAAATGATTATAAAGAACCACCTGCTAACGGGCAGTATGGGATCTTTGTATTACTACATGCAGAGATCAGACAATGTATATTCACTTCTGTCATTTTTTTCATAACTAGAGGAAAGCTGCTTAAGTAACGTCTTTTTTGTTTGCCTAAAATGGATTAATTCATGTAACTTTAATTGTGAAGGTTTTGGTTCAGCGCGGCAGTAGAAAAGAACATATAAATAGCAGCTCAAACTCTTCTTTGGGGAAGTTTTCATACCATTATGGAAAATTATGGGTTATCCTTCATTTTTGTTTAGAGCTAAGTGCCGTTGTTGTTGTTGGAAAAAAATGCATTTGACCCTCAATTAATCAGTAAATATAATAAGCATGCATCTCCCACCATGTAATCTCAAGTATAAATGCTAAATAATATTCAGATAGCCCTGTGATTATCTTGGGCTGCCATACAATAGGATTAAACTAAATAAACACATACATGGTGTTAATTAACGGTAATAATCTGCCATCTGTCATCGGTCACATTTTTTTGGATATATCTTTAAAACATCCCTATTGCATTAATTTCTATCCTTCTATATGACATGAAAAACCTAAATGAAATCAAGCAATATATATATATATATATATATATATATATATATATATATATATATATATATATATATATATATATATTTTAACTCTGAAGCTTGTAGCCTACTAATATTTGGACACATGGTAAGTGTGGTGGAGTATAATTAGGAGAAGAAGATCTTTACAAGAAAACGAATGATTTGAATTACCTTCTAATGGCCCTCTTGTTACCTAATATGTGGTTAATGCATTTTACAAACACCCAAGTGAACAATGGATGGACAGCCTAAAGTATCACAGACTGATTTCTAATGATCCTTCTGGAAAGGCTTCTGTCTCCAGTCAGGTTTTACAATAGTATAAATAGCCACCTGATAATTGCAAACACCGGCATGAGCTGCGGTTACATATCTGCTTCCAAATGCCAAATCGGTCCACGGAAAAAGGTGTTTTTCTTTTCCTTTAATCTACTTCAATCAATGAAAAAAAGATGTTTTGCACAAAAGCACCTGCCAAATAAACAAATGAAAATGCATAAATATGAAAATACATTTTTGTTTGAATAGATCTCCCTATTGCTTTACTGACCTTAACTAGATAATATCAGTTTATATGTCATCTGTCTGCTTTCATATAGAAACGGTCCATGATTTGGAACTGGAAGCAGGCGTCGCACATGAAAACCTTGACTAGCCTCATGAATATGAACAGTGGCTTTGGACCCTAGAGGTAGCAGCTGGTAGTGTCCTCTTTGCTTAGCAGAGCATCCAAATTAATTTCAATGGTAGAGAAGTGTTTTTTCCTTGTTTTTAAGAACCACAATCAGTCATGTGTTTTGGATTTAAAATGTTATTATGGAGTCCACAGAGCTGCATTTGATCTGCATTTAATTGCATAGTTAGAAATTTATGCATTTTATACTTAATGGTTTAATTTTATGAATTTCTCACTGTTATTCTGCAATACAGTTCATTTCGGTTTCAGTTACGGTAATCCCTAGCTCTGAATATTGTATAGGTAACACAAATTAGGCAGCAGATTCTGTCGCACGGAATTATTGGTAGGATGATAATTGATAGTAGATTTAATAAGCACGAATTACAAGGTGCATTTGTGAATGATGCCTCGTATTCCCAAGTCACACATGAGTTCCAGCCGATCTCCACCCAGGCTGTCGGAACCATCTGAAAGAGAAACGCAGAAATGCAGCGACGCACATGCTTTCAGTTCCCGTGGAGCCTCGTCCCACAGTCCCGTATCCCACGTGTGTTTGTTGCCGGAGCTCACTGTCTACCCTGTGCTCTGCTAACAGCCCCTTCCTCGTTTTATCCACAAAGATGAGAAGCGAAACGGGGGGATGGGGTGGCAGGCCTTAAGAGACTGACTTGGCGGAGTTCTGGGCCGTTTTGGGGCCACCGCTGGGGCGCAGTGCCGGGCATGCTGGACTCTGGTGGGGGCTGGCCGATTTATCCGCCTTTGGCGAGTGCCGTGCCGGGGGAGGATTGTGTTGGGATCTCATTTGTTTTGACCACATTTGGCAATGAAGGATTGTCTGCTTCTGTTTATTTTTCCTTTTTTCCCAGACTGCATTAAAAAATGAGGGTTATAAACACGGAAAACTGACAGAGTTATTCACTATCTAATAATATTTCAATTTGATTCATTGCAGAATTGTGTACAATTTTGTATTTTAGGACAGAACATATAGCATGCATAATAGCAATGCATGTAACATGGAATATGTACTTAATTTCTGACGGAATAACAAAGAAACTAAAAATGACTGCTAGATCCATGTATGTATGTAGAGTATATATATATATATATATATATATATATATATATATATATATATATATATATATATATATATATATATATATATATCACTGGTAGGTAAAATAATTCAGCGGACAACAGATGAACAGATGCAGTGACTCTGGAAAGCAGGGTGTTCACAGCATGCCAAATGCATCGACGGTAAAGTCTGGCGAACTGCTAAAGCCTGCATCCCATTACCCGCTTTCTTCTTCTTTTTTGCCGTTTTAGCTATAGCAGCGGAAATGTTTTCCATCGGTGTCCGTCGGAATGCTGGGAGAGAGGGAATGTTGATGTATACAAACGGAGTGAGTGGCAGAGTTTTGTTTTTGTACATCCCCAAACAGATGCATTGCTGTCATTCCGTAAGTCCCTTTGAAAAATACTATCAAATGCTATCCCTTCAAAGGCTATTCCCACAGATACTTGTTTACTGAGGCGCCTTCATCAGGTGCCTGTCAAAAAATGTATCTCCACGGGTCTGCACAAGTATTTTCGGCAATACATTTTGAAAGATTTTGAAAGAAGCTATTTCGTTTGCTGAATTAAATACTCATTAGCAACACCAGCAATGGTATGATGCTTGAAAAGGGTTTCTGATGTTCTTCTTTTTAGTAATTATTTTTCAGTTATTACTACTCATCACTGGCAAAAGTTAATGTTCATTCTTGTTCATTGTAAAAAAAAAAAAAATGATACCTGGATTGACACTGTCAAAATTCTGTGATGCATAAATCATATTTGGCGGAGAAGGGGAAAGAAGGCGGCCCAAATGTAACATCCAATTGTTATAACTCAGTATTTGAATAAATGAATCATTGCAAATCTATTACAGAGGCTGAACTTAGTGCAAGTATTTATATTATTAAAATTCTCTATTAAACATTAATAGGTACAACATAAATGTCTTTTGTAGACATCCCCAAGACACAGTAACTGCCTTGTTACATCTTGATTATCGTAATGTGACATTTAAATATTTAAAATAAATCTATTGTAACTATCTACTCACCTGTCTTCCATGATGTGATGTCAATCCATTGTAGGACACACACACACACACACACACACACACACACACACACACACGCACACACAGTGGGTGGTTTTTACCTAAATGCCTGTCTTTGTATCACGGGGGAAGACCGGAATACCTTCAGGAAACCTACATAATAGGGGAGAAGAGGCAAACTCCACATACAGAGAAGGGATGGAATTCAAACTCTTAACCTTAGAGGTCTCCTAGAGTGCTGCAGTCTGAGCCACCATGCTGCTCTGCTATGAGCATTTATCTGTAAAAATTCTACCTAAAATATTACTCTTTAAGAGAATTATTGTCTATATTTTTTTTCTAGTTTTAATATCTGTGATGAAATGTAAATACACGTCTAGTTATGCCTTCACACACACACACACACACACACACACACACACACACACACACGTATAAACACAATCTCCACAAGCTCTTATTAGTCTCTGGATGTGTTTCGACTCCTTCCAGGCACGTTATATATTCCCTTTAGAGTCCAGGTGAGTTTCCAGGAAGTACAAATGATCTGACAAGGAGTACATGACAGAAATACACGGTGGAAATTGGAAGTGTCATCTGAGCTGCAGTAAAAATCCAACAGCAGAATAAGGAGAAACTCCAGGCCTGAGGCAGTCATTGTGGACCAACGTTCTCTACAGTGCAATTATGGAAGACATAACTTGTTTTGCATCCCCATTCTTAATATATAATTACCTTATGGAGCACATGTCATGTGCCAGGGACTCCAAGGAACATATTGTCTTTCCAAATCATTGTGTTTATCCGAGCTCTATGCCATGTCTGGTATGTTACATGCGTGTAATATTCATATCAGATCAACATATGGTAGTAGTCATGTTACAAGGAGTATTTACTGATCAAAAGTGCAAAATTATGACGTATAAGCTTCAGAACATAGAAGATTTAGGTGTCACATGATTGAATCATTCATCTGTTCATAAATCCTTCATATTTTGGAGTGAGATCAGAGTTTGCATAGGACTGGATGCAAGTAGGAAATGAATTGCATAGTACTACTATCACTCTGTTCTGTTTCCCTAGTTAATAATAATGAAAAAGAAAAAGGTTTCCTAAAAATCTGAAAACAAGCTTGACCTTTCAGTGTGCCAGCAGTATGGAGGTGTTTGCGAAGTGTAATGAGTTGAATGACGGCCGCTGAAACGTGAATGCGGTGCTTGTGGGTAAAGCCTTTGGCGGGAAGTCTTCCCGGATACGTCCCTAATGTGTTGTGTGTCAGTTTTACCTTCACTGGCAACTGCTTCTGCATCCTAATAATGAACAATAATTCTTGCTAAACATCCATTTTGTCCTCGGAACTGCCCTGCACCGTGATCATTGCACTTTTCACATACAACACTCGTGCCTCTACCAAATGCGCTTCATGATGTCACAGATCACATGACACTTTGTCTTAAATATATTAAGCTATAAAGAGACCCAGCTCTCTAAAGACAGGACCGCAGATGGCACAGTGATCAGATGGTCAGTTGCATTAGTGTAGATAGCATATAAAGGGAAACTGCTCCCGCCGTGAGTAACAATCATTTATTCTGTGCATTTTGCGTTATTCTCGGCATTTATCGTAAGTAGACCAGGTAGCCAAAGTTGTTGTGAGGCTGTTTTATTTTGTGGGCAGATACCTAATTCTGTATTCAGTTCAAATATGTACATAAAACTAAATGAGGTAAATAGTGCTGAACTAATATGTCTGCCTACGATCTTGCATAAAATAATAATAAATATAATGAAATAAAATGGTCTGTTCAGCGAAATGCCTCTGAGAAATCAATGGATCCAAGTCCAGTGTTGACCTTCTTAATAAATGGAATCAATCAGCCCTCGACTTAACGTGGATATGAAAGACCTCACCTTTCACCCACTGAGATCAGCTTCAATGATCAAAGTCGATTTTTTTCTTCCACATTTCGCCTTAGCACGTTATCCCAGACTAATATTAGCAAACAGAAGGTGATTAGAGTGGAGAATTAATAAAATAAATCTCACAAGATTATACTCATATTGCCCACACTCTGAGTACATTATAAATCTAAGAAAAATAAGAAAAAAGAAATATATGCTACGTGACTCCAAAGAGTCGAATAAAGCATGATGCCGGGATCTGGAAATAAGTAAGAGTCCTAGCCGTTAAACTCGAACAAACATACTGTAACTTAGCCCAATACTCAGCTAGCAGGGAATAATGCAAAACCATCATTGCACAAAGTGAAACACGGCTGCATTCTAAATGCAGAGCCTTGTTAAGTTTAGTCTGAAGGCTACAAAGTTAGCCTGCACTCGCAGTCAGGGGCTGTCGTCAAAGACTGTTTTGTAATAAAGTCCTATGTCAGGCCAGAGGCCACAAAAGTCACAAGAAAGAAACTTCTGCAATCCTCACTCGACCAATCACGCAGTCATGACTTTATTCATTTCAGAGAGAAAATTAAACTGCTTGAACAGGAGTAAATGAAGGATGTACAGCAAGTAGGTGATGCACACATTACATAGAAATTCATGGTAAAAAATTTGCCGCTTAGATACACACCTTGATGTGCACAACAAAGGTCAGACCTCATTTCATCGGCAGATCTGCTCTTCCCAACCTTTGGCTCAACAGCAACTGAAGATCTTTGTCGCCAACCCACCTGAGCTAAAGAAATTCCCAAGAACTGATCCTGAAGGGTTTAGCAGGCTACAGAAATTATTCATTATTCAGATGCTTGTATATTAATAATGAATTTGTGTTGTTTTTGTATGTATAAGAGTGGAGTTCCATAGACGTCTATTCTGTTGCACTGTTCTGTTGTTTAAAATTGCATTCTTGGTACTACAGTATGTTATTTAAATTGTAATAGTATTGGTTCCCTTAGTTAATACACTTTTTCTACATTCTATTGAAGCCCAGTTAAAGTTTTTGCAAAACTTAGTTGCTAAAAAAAATCTGTGTTATATATAGAATTGAAGAATTACAGGAAAAAACTCCTTTTTTAATCCTTTTAATGTAATTGAAAAATGATTTCCTAAAGTCGTGGGCAGATTTATTGAATCTCATAAATTATTTCCTTTGGAATTATTTGCTGTAGTCTTGCTCTCGTGCTCCAAGCCCTCACCTCAGTACCTCCCTAATTACCCATGATTGAAGACAACCTCTAGTGAGTCCAAAATGAGCCAAACATGCCCTCTAGTTCATTCATTTCTTGTGATGAACTCGGAAAAAAAGTTTTTCTACTATTTCGTACATATCCCCATTTGCACTGTTATTGGACTCAACAGTAATTTAGTGAGCATTAGGCCCCAAAGAAAACATTTGTTGAATTTCTCTCATTGTAGAATGATAGGAAAAGCTACTTGGCAATGTTTCATTCAGTAGAATATTAGAAGTAGCATTTTACTGTATGCATGGATTCTTATGCAGTTAAGCAAAATTCAGATTTTACTTGACATACTGCATTTGAAGACTTGTAGTAATGCGTAGGTACATCTCAGCGAGTCTACAGCGTAAGTGGAAATATATCCATCTTCAGGTTGCAAATATATTTAGGCAGTAAATGTGAGCATTCTGTAGATTTACTAGTAAATCATAAACTGAGCTTTTAAGTAGTGTACCTGTATGGAAAATGGACGAGTGAACTCCAAACAGGCCATGCCCTGTCATCTGAATTTGCCATCACAAAGAATGTCAAGTCATAATAAATACCAGGAAAAATGCTGAACTGAGAAGCTGTCAGAAAGCCTCTGTCCATAATTGCTTGTGTCAGGAATTTTGAAACTTCATTTATTTATCTATTTTGTAAGCTAAAGGTTGTTTGCTGAGGCATACAATATCTTTTAGAGCCACTCAGGGCATTTTCATGATTTTTTCATAGATATGTTTAATATTTTACAATGTGTCTAAAATTTATAGATATTTAAGACACCTTAATGTGTTCCGACCTTTAAAAATATTCCTGTTGCTGATGAGCGAGCATTGGATTGGCTCTCTTTAATGTCCTCCTGAGAACTGGACCCACAATGGTTCAGCAGGAAAGGATTTTAGATGAGTAGAAGAAGGTCGCATCTTCCATAAGATAAAACACATCATTTATGCACATAGAAATGCTAACTGTGCACACGTATAATTATTCCTCATTCATTCCGTCATCGTCACTGGCTTTAGTGAGCAGTCTTACTTAACTGAAAGCACTGTGGACCACATACTGTCTGAAGCTAGGGCCCATTCACAGTAACCCAGGGGGAAGACAATGCTCTCAGCTCAGGGGCACCGAGCAGGACCAAAAGGTCCTTTGCTCTGCTTTCCCCTGCAGCAAGGCCCTTAACCCCCAGCTCTAGGGACCCTGCACACTGGCCGACTCTGTGCAGAGACCCCTCCAGGCTTGTACTCACCTGCATATGTACCTGTGTGTCTCATGGAGAGTAAGATGGGGAGAACAAAACGAGAATTTCTCCACAGGGATTAATAAGGCATCTGTATTTATTTAAAAATATAATTAATCATCTCTATGGGAACTTCTATTCTAGTAGCATGTTTATGCTTTAGGTACAAGTCATTTAAGGAAATTCTTTATCTGTGGACCATTTAAAATCACCATATATCGCTCACATTATAACTTAACACTGTCATGAACAACTTAAGTAACACTTTGCCATGTCTATGAGAATCTATGAACACATTCATAACACAGTATAATGCATTCATTATATGTATATAATGTATAAACATGACGAACAATTTTCATAAAAAGGCATAACACATTATAGCCGTGTTTATTACACACCATGAATGCTTTATGTCTTTAATGCACTATACATACCTTCATAAATCATTACAACACATCTTTAGTTCTTATAACGACTATTATAATGCGTTATGAAGGTATCTATAGTGCATTTTAGATGAGAGCTTCATTGGATCTTATGAAGTATAATTAACACTATAATTGCTTATGGCAGTAGAAGAGGCTGTAATGCTTTATTCATTCTTATATGGACCATTATAATGCATTATGAAAGTGTCTATAATTTATTCTGCATGAAAGTTTTAAGTAAACCGTTGCGCTACCACAACGTCCATATTTTACCATCAAATTTTTATTTGATAGAATTGTACTCATTGTTGTTTTACAACAAAGTAGATTATGCGAGCTCTGCCATGCTTAATCTGCCTCTTAGAGAGTGTCATGAACATAACAAAATGACAAGGTCACAAGGATTACGCTTCCGTCTGATGGCTTTAACTCTCTGGAGTCTGACAGAAATTTCCCCAAACCGTTTAAATAATTCTGCGAGTTTTTGTTATATAAACATTTAAAAAACACCCTAAGAAACCTTGGACGGTCTACTTTTCAAATATATATATATATATAGGTCAAAACTAAATATATTTTTACAGCTTCGTGAACTTCAGTCAATCTGCCTTCCAATGCCTCATCTTACGATATAAGGTATCACTCCAATGTTTGTTTTTAGGTGCTTCAGTTTAAATGACAGAAAATCACAACTGAGTGATGCTATGGCGAGTAAAGTTAGGCAGATGTGGGAGGTAATTGCTGACATTAAATAGGAAATAATCTGTTCTGGGGGCCGTAGGATCTCCACATCTGTGCTGTGGTGCCTCATTTACACGCTGTTTTTCATTACTGGTACTATTGAAGTATGTTCTGGTAATCTTACAATTTTCTGTTTATAATGACTGAAGAAGAAATTTCAAAGGAGGCATTGCATTGAGTATGCACCTGACAGAATACAGGTCATGGGGACCTATCAAATATATTCTTTTCAGTGGTTAATAACCTTTCTCGTCTGCCGTGTTATTTGATTGCCTTCTCAGTGCCGATATTTCATCATCGCAAACATCCCCACAATTCATTGGCTACTGTAGTTTGTGCATTAATAAATGTTTGATGTTAACTACGCCACAGCGGAGGCTGAATTGTTCTGATAATTTGGGGGAAGGGTGTTGGGGGAGATGAGATTAAAAACGAGCAATAATTACACGAATAAACACGCGAATGCATGCATGCTGGAGCCGTTAAAGGGTGTTAGCAGAAGTCAAAGGAAGGGATGGCTGGAATGGGAAATAGGGAATTGGGAAGGAAGACCCAGATAAACCACAAGGGCACCATGGAATTTCACAAGGGCTCGGATTCCGGCACAAATATTAAGACAATACATTTGCTGATTATTGTAAGGCAAGCCAAACCAACATTTGTAGGACGGAAGAATTTTTTGTTATAAATTGTTAGCAAAATGTATATCTTATGTTGTTGGTTTTTCTCAAATATTAAATATTGCTTGAATTTCAAAAGAGCATATGTTAGCATATGCTAGCATTTTCAAGCATTTGTAACTAATAATCTATTCCTTTTTTGGTTATATATGTGATTTACATGATCACTGACCCGTTTCGCAAGCCTTGTATACAAAAACAAGTACTTCTTCAATTCAAACAAAGAAGAAGCCTTCATGGCATCATCCAGCAGGCCCCACCCTCCAGCTCTTGGATCCACCATGAGGCGGGGTTTTGAAGTACGGCAGTAAGCGTGTCTGCATGTTATCCTGTATGCTGTTGACAGTGTTGTACGTTAGGAAGGCTGACTGGTGCCACCTGGAAAACTGAATTAAAATGAGACCTACAAAGCTTATCAGATTGAACCAAGAACATTAGCAATGACTGTCCACAGCATGACGGAGAGCTCGAAGCCTCACACCCTCCTCAAGTGGCCACCAGAATTCTTCCCAAATGTTTACTCTGCAGCATTGTTGCTCACTTGTTTATTTGAACGTAAAATGCAGAGACGTGTGTTTAGAATACTGCCTGTGAACATGAATAGTGTTCTTGGGAATCTGTGACCTCGCTGGCAGTATGGAGTGCACGCAAGCTTCATATAAACATACATCGCTCATAATACATAAATCAGGAAATAATTTTAATTGCTTAACAGACTTTAAAATTTTTACATTAAAATTGCCACAAAGTGCTGAGTAAAATTAACACTAGTACTTAATATTTATTTTCGCATAGAAGCCCTTAATTGCTATAATTTGACAGTACCATTAGAGGGACTGAAAGCTCAGTAATGTGAAAGGGCGTTACTCTGGGTTTAGCGGTAGCACACTCCCATGCCTGTACGGTGCTAATGTCCTTTAGAGGAACCCACCAATCCGCTACCACATCAAGGGTTATCAACCTCTCTTAAACCAGGGGCCCCTGGAATGAAAATAGACCAGAGCTAATGACTGCCTGTCGCTAATGTGTGTTCACATAAGACAACAGACTGTGGGGGGACTTCCCTGGGCTGGGGGTGTGTCCCTTGAATGTTATTCTCTCTGATATTTTTGGCATTGCTATATCCATCCATCCATCCATCCTTTCAGGGTCGCAGGGGTCCGGAACCTATCGTGGAAGCTACAGGCGCAAGGTAGGGAATAACCCAGGAAGGGATGCCAACCCAATCGCAGGGCACACTCACACACCATTTACTCACACACTATTCATCCACACATGTAAACACTGCAGTACAGTGCTGCCCCATGTGTATAGTATGTAATATGTATGTTCAGTTGCTGTTGTCATTAAAACAGTATCAAATTTCTTTTTACTTGATGTTGACAACATTTATATGAAAACATGAAGATAAAAACATTATAAATTCCACTCTCACCATTTAATAGTTACCGTGTGCACTTAGCATGTTTTTTGAACCAGACACGTGACAA
Source organism: Brienomyrus brachyistius (assembly GCF_023856365.1). Classification (NCBI taxonomy): domain Eukaryota; kingdom Metazoa; phylum Chordata; class Actinopteri; order Osteoglossiformes; family Mormyridae; genus Brienomyrus; species Brienomyrus brachyistius. The sequence goes on along the minus strand of NC_064543.1, from coordinate 18,114,269 downwards.
CAGTCACGTGTTCGGTTCCCCTTTGCCTCTCCCCCAAAGGCATTGTGCTTAACCTCTGTCTATAGAGGTGTGTAGCTCGAAAGGTAAGTCATCATTATACAGAGGAAAGTGGGGGAAAAAAGTAGCACCATAAAGTTAGCTTTATATGTAACCCACAAAGGTGTTCTGTGGAGTGAACATCTAATCTCTGGAATAGGTGCTCAATATAACATATCAGAGGTGTCCCAGATTCAGACATGACACAGAGCACAATTTATTTTCCCTTGATAGAAGATGACTTTGATGTGCATTTTCAAACAGAACAGCTGACTGCAGCTGAACAAATATAATCAGCACGTTTGACCAGACTGACAAGCAACAGTTTGAAACGCAGGGGGTTTGAGGTCCTCACGTTTACGCATTATTTGAGGAGCGGAAAGGAACAAAAATTTTAAATTAAGGTGACTTGCTTTGTCAAGGCCGTATGACCAGGATGTCGAAGGGTTATACCAGTTCTCATACTCACAATGAGATTGACAGCTTACCCGCAGACTGCAAGATGACACGCTAGGTCAAAAAATGCTCAAAGATTCTTTAGAGATTTTTAAATATGACACCGTTTTTTAAATCTCCCAGTCTGCAGTTTATACTGGAAGTATTAAAGGAGAAATACAACAGTATAGCTGCAGCTAAAGAAGATTCAAAATAATTCCCATAGTTAAAATGCTTATATTATCGTATTTCACAGTATGACATTAGCCTATAATGGAGATACTATTATTGTAAGTAATGTTAGTAATAAACAAACCCTATATGAAAGACAGTTATTTTTACATAGCTTGTGTATTTGTTTGCTTCATTGGGTTTTATTCAATTACATTCTGTGTAATGCAATGCATAATAATGTACATATATATGCTGAGTTTCCATGCCTCTACATCTACCCCTTAGCCCACCTAGGTTGGGGGGGTCACCTTACTCGCACGTGACGGAACCTATGGCAATATGTTTGTGTGTGATATATATATATATATATATATATATATATATATATATATATATATATATATATATATATATATATATAGAGAGAGAGAGAGAGAGAGAGAGAGAGAGAGAGAGAGAGAGTATGTCCTTGCAAGTATGAAATAAAAACAGTAATATTTGGAATATTTCCTATGCATCTAACCTGGAATTTCAAAGGTACCCAGTTAGCATATTTTCGAGGTAAACACTGTTTTAACAAGGATTAAATATAGAGTATTCAACCTTCCACGTTTTACTGTAATGGACTTCAGGCGAGAACAGAGTTAAATGAGGTTATTTTCTGTACTGGGCCACTTTCTGTTGAAAGGGCACATTAGTCAGGTTTGAGATGCATGGCAATGAGGTAAATGCTGCTCCTTTGTTGCTTTTAAATAAGTGCCACTGAAGAGAAGGAGGGAAAATGGAAAGAGAATGGATAGAAAACGTCTGCTGTCCCATTCAGCCATATGTCAAGCAGAAATGTATGCAAACTCTAAAGTGTTCAGTTGCCTCACAAGGTCACTGTGTCTATTAAGCAACCAAGACTTGATGCTCTCAAACCATTTCCATATTGACAGTAAAGTCCTTGACTGCTCTATTGGAATTTTACTAATGTATGAAGTGCTACGTTAAATTTATCGTCTAATCAATCAAATAATGCGCATAAGCAAGGAAAACTTTGCTTGGCAAACATTAATCACCAGCATGAATATTAGCATCAAGTAACACTAAATAACAGGCTACCGTGAATCATATATTTCTCATCTCTACCTAAAGCACGGATTGGAAGCGGTACGTGCCATCTTGGATTACCTTCAAAAACCCCGTGTTTCTCTCTTCACGCAGAGATGAATCTAATTTTGCACGCAATCTGAAAATCTAAAGGAAGAAAAATTGAATCTTTTGGAGCAGCGCCGTTCTGGAATATTCCAAAGCATTTTTTTTTTTTTGGCTGCAGAATGAATCATCATTATCGCCATATTGAATATTGAATGAGAATAAATTCAGGCTTTTGTTTCTTAAGTCATTTTCTTCAGCAGATTATGCCTTTCCTTCTGCGAGTTAGGATGAACATGAAGAAATTTTTCAGAATAAAAAAGAACATGCAGTGAATGTTCATGCTAGATATCAGCATATGAAATGTATATCACAGTACAATTTGCTGTTTCATACAGTAGATTTACTCACAGTGTAGCAGTAAACTGTTTTGTGAGTGATTTATAGAACAAAAATATTATGAATAAAATTATATATTTATCCAGGGGCATTGCTAGGATTGGGGGCTTATCCCAGATACTTAATCATCATATTGGAGTCTCTCTCAAGTTAAGATCGTAGCGTTACAAAGTTTTTGGGAAACAACACTGGGTTTGGGCTGTTGATATGTTGAAATCTCAAACTGAAAGCATGGTTGAAGGCATAGGAGCTAAAGAAATCATTTGGGGCTCGTTCAGATTCATTTGGGGCTTCAGTGACTGTATTTATTATCCATTTTAAGACTTCTCATACAAAACCTATTAAATTTGCTTGTCACTAATTAACAAGGCAGAAGGTGATTTTGCACCCATTAAAAATATGGCATCATAGTATAATAAAAACAAGATGAAAGAAATGCAATAGGTATATAACAGCTTCCATGATCTAATACGATGCTGGGTTTCTCTCCTCTATTTTTAGTAAAGGTGTTTGATACGTAACTATCTGATATGAAGTGTTTTTTTTTAGCCAAAATATTCTAAATGTGGCATTAAATCTGCTGTGACCTGAGGCGGATTGGTCAGCATGCAGGGGAACTGGCATTTCCAGGACACCCTATGTGGGCCTCTTGGATTTCTACGGCTCAAGGTGAACACTAATAATTAAGCCGCAATAGATAACATTTCGCCTGGCAGGATGAAAATCACAGCGACTGAGATATGAGGAGAGAGGGCGAGAGAGAGAGAGAGCGAGAGAGAGAGAGAGAGGGATTATCAAACATTAACAACCCTATCCTGCCACTGTCTGGTTATGCCTCCTAGTTAACTTGTTCGGGTTAAGGAGCAACAGCAGGATGCTTGTCTAAATTGCTTAATTTTATTACAGTATATAGGCCTATACTACTAAAGTACGTTTAAAGCTAGCCATAAAAATAACAAAAAATCAATATGCAATATGCAAGCAGGTGTAACATTGGAAAGCAATAAAGTACATTCTATACAAATTTTTTTTTGCATGTGTATATATATATATATATATATATATATATATTATGTGAAGTTGCTTTGTATAGAAGTGATGCTTTCCAATTTAGATAAGTAGCGTGTTGTCTTATGTTGAGAGTACTTACACCTATCAGTCTCAAACTATTCATGTCAACCTGAACACAGAATATCACCAACAACAGTAAACAGACAAACATTTAATAAACATCTGTGCTGGTCTATGGCTTATGCTTTTTTTTATGAGCTGGACATTCATGTACAGTACAGCACGGTCTTTCAACATTTCCATGAACGATTCCATGGATGCACTTTATCAGGTATCGGTGTCCTGGAACCGCCACAGATGCAAAAACAATATTGCCATGCATTCCAGTTGTCACCCGCTGGATGATTCTATGCCTAACGTTTGGCCGGCATGACCTCTATTCACGTTCGTGGCTGCCCTCCATTTGTCGAAGTCCAATGGGCTTTCTCTGAAAATTGGTTTCATGCAGAGAGGGGATTGCAACGAGCCAACCTGTTGTCCACTTAGTCCGGCAAAAAATAAGGAACATTTTGTGTTCCCTGATATATTTTAACCTCTCATATTGACTTGCCCTGACAAATGAGATTGTATGCATTACACAGTATCTGTGCATGTCTTGTAAAGCTCTAGTCAATTAAAAGTAAACTGTATATAGTACAACCACTATATGTAATATGAAACAAAAGAAGGAATTTGCCAAAACTGATGATAAACATTCACCCTATGAACATTTCTATGGTTCTAATAAAATAATAATAATAATAAAAAACCTTAATCCTTCTTTTTACATATTATTTATTTCAAATATTTCAGATTATCTCCTTTAATTCCAATCAATCTTAAATATTAATATTAAATATTAAAATCAGTACCCTTGGCATGATGAAATCTGCTCACCTTTTCGGCTACTTGCCAACATTAATATTCATAATTTCACCTCATCAGTCTGGGATTATTTACCGCTCTTTTGGGTGATGACAGAGACATGTAAGGATTCACACGCTGTCTTCTGAGCATAATGACTAACAACACCTACGGTTATGGGGAAGTGACCTACCTCACCACACTTCTGACTTAAGACAAGCCAAACAGAACGTGAGGAAAGATGTTCCAGCATGAAAGGACACTGGCTACTTACTGGCCATTGTTATCCACCAGAAGATGAAAGGGACGTCTAGCTAATGAACATCTGGTGGACTGGTGACAAGTGCATCACACCTTGAAATGGACTTTCGAGCAGGACAGCTGGTCAGAACCTTATGGGCAGGTATATACTGTACGTTCCATGAATAAGATTTCATCAACAATGCCGGATACCAAGATCGTAGACGGTCACCTCTACATGGAGATTAATGCAAACAGACAGTCTTTAATGCTGCAGACATGCAACACTTGTAAAGGGATTTGGTTATACTGTGATGTAAACATGTAAACTCCATCTGAGCTCTAAGCATTAAAGACATGCATCTTCAAAAAATACACAATATTTAGATCATTGTTTGAAAATGGTGATTTATTATCATTACCATTGTTATTGATGCTGTTTTCGTTGTTTCTGTCACTTAAATGATTACAATGAAATATATGTATATATTGTGCATTTAATGGATTCATCTAGAGCCTACTTGATTTAATAAGCAGCAGCATATTGTGCGTAAAGTTTCAAAACCACAGAGAAAACGAGTTTTCCTCGACCGAGCAAACTGCGAAAGGCTAAGGGGTTGCTCATTTTTTGTAACTGTAAAGCATATGGCACTTTGAGTCAGATGGCACATGCTCTTGACCACATGCAGCTGAGTACATGAAGGACTTTTGCACTGATACCCGGGAAAATGTACCGCTACTGTGCAACAAACATACTGCGCAAAATAAATAGCAGGTATCAATAACGACGGCTAATCTGCTCTGCATATGCACCTTTGAATATATGTTTGAGAAACCAGTTATGCAGACAATCAAATATTTGAGGGAAGTTTAAACCTATTAATAACTGCTTTAAAAAGGAAAAAAAAAGGTTAAAATATTAATTTAACCCATTGAATTAATCATATGGTCTATATTTCAGTTAGAGTTTTTTTTTTTTGCATTTGTCACAGGTTCATATAATATTCCACTACAGTAAAAGGCATAAGGCTCACAGATAGCACATTACTTTCTCATTTTTAAAATCCTCAGTGAATCTAAATTTTGTTATTGCACCATTTTCTAAATTATGGTGATTATAAACACAATTAAAGGATATTGTATTAAAGGATATATTACCATATTAAAGTTTTAAACCATGTATAATGCATTTTTAAATATATAAATTCCTTAACTTTTCTTATAAAATACATTTTTAGAATGCTCACACGTAATAAAATTTTAATCAGAGTCATAAAGGACTCCAATAAAATACCTTTGGTAAGGCTTTGATACTCATTTACATAAGGAGTAATTCAATCATATAATGCAATTACATTGTTCACAAGACCATGCCTTGGGTGTGATTGGCTCCACCACAGTGGGAGAATGTATTCCACAACATATCATTGTGAAATCAGAATACTTTTTGGGACCGGTCTTCCGCTAATTTAAATTGTGTTAGCAACGCTTTCCTCTTCTGTCAGAGGTTGTGATTTTATCCGGTTTTGTTTCCTTGTGCATTCCACTAAGATGAGATAAGAAGGAAATCTTATATATCTGCCAATATTTAGTTTATTATTTTAATATTATTACCCCAGCGATATCATCTTTTGTAAATGATTCAACGAGTTTGCAATACATACCAGCCAAACCACTTTGTAAGAAAGAAAAGATGGCATTTTTATCTAGCATCAAATTTTAAAGTCTAATTTAAACTTTAAGCCTCCGGATATATAGACGCAATCAAGCAACTTGGAATTTAGATAGGAATTTAGATAAACTGGGGAAAAGGATACAGATTGCTGTGGTATGATCAAAACTCCTGTCAAGTTCCTACCTGTGCGTATGTTTCTGAGCGAGTGAATCTGCAAAGGTGTACGCATCTGAAATTTCTCTCGCGCTTTTCTTAATTTTTTTTTTTTTATGCTAACACAGCTCAGTGTACTGTAGCCTGGGAGATGCTCAGAGGGAATCCGTAAAATGTTTACATTAGTTAACACATGACTTTCAATGAAAAAAAAAAAGGTTTTGGCATTAGTCCGTCCATCTTCTGCGTAAATCAATAATTACCATCCGTGGGCTTAGGTAACTAAACTTGTATTATATCAAATTTAAAGTGGAAAGGCTGCAGATTGCACTTATGTTTCTGAAGCTACGGAGAGACTCTTAGGGAATGTAAATAAAGGCGACCTCAGGCAGGAAAGCTTTGGGGTAATTGGTCTGGTGCTTAGTGTCCTTCTGGTCTCCAGGCTGAGTTTGGCCTTGGTGGAGTAAAACAAAGAGGAGTCTGAAAGGTTAGTGTCAATATTGTCCAGAGCTGGTGTTTAGTAGCCACCGCGGTGAAGTTTGCTGTGCAACGCTAATCCCCCCCCTCCGCCCCCCCCCCCCCCCCCCCGCTCCTCCCACCCAAAACTGGATTTCTTCTTCTTCATCTGCAGTTTGAACTTAGACCAGACTGAGACCCTTTCATTCCTTGAGCCGGAGTTTGAAGCATGTAGTGGTCCTGGAAGAACCTGATCCAGCAGAGGTCTCTGTATGGTGTTACTTTTAAAATAATCCCTATCAAGCCACTGCACACATCAAATAACCTCACAGCGTTCATAGTGATCGCTTCGCTTAACATGTGTCTATAGATGGTTGACAAACCCGGCGACCTGTTGGTGAGAAACTCGGCGTGAGAGCAGCCAAGAGGCTCGGGTAGGGGGGTTTCAGCGTAGCTCAGGCCCTGAAATATTGAGCTCCTTCACAGTTGTGCAGTCGCTTGTCTATTATGACCTGATCTACACATGAGAACTGCAAAGTCAAAAAGAAATCTTGCACAAAAGACTAACGCTTGTAATAACGAGGGCTAGCAAGGGTTTTGCTTTCAATTTGCCATTGTGATATTTGACTGAAATGATGTGGGATTTTATTTATTTTATTCTATTTATTTTGCCCTTAAATCGGCGCGACTGAAAAGGCACACTGCCGTTTCTCTATGAGCCCTGCTTCCCTTTGTCGAGCTCAGACTGCTGTGATCAATGGCCTGGCATCAACAATGACAGCTGCCTGAGTCCGCGGCCAAGAAATGGGAGGAACGGCGTGGCGGCGAAAGAGCCAGCAGACCCCCTTCGCTAACTGCCTCTGATCACTTGCAGGAGGCTCGTTCATCACTAGACGGGTGGCAAGACAAGGGGATTTAGGGGCCAGGGGTAGAATGAAACAATGAAAATCCAAGCTACGTCTACATCCACTCCGAAACCCCTGTATTTCAACCCGTCACCCCCATTTTGCAAAGCCAGGATAACAATTACAAGAATTCCCCTCCTACACTCTCAACCACATTGGGCACCATAAGGAGTCTTCAGCTGGGTGTTTTCAGAATTAATGAAAGTGCAAACAAAGTGCCACCTACAGACAAGGACAGGTACTGTTCTTGTTTTTGGTGAACTAGTTTAATTACTTGGGTTGACTTTCATTTCTTCAGGCGGCTATGTATCCCTATCATGAGCATGCTGATTTTTCTGTTTTTGGAATTAATAAAAATACGATATCCATCCATAAACCTGCACACACTACAAGCAAATTTGGAACAGCAATTAGCCATGTCTTTGGACTGTGGGAAGAAACTGAGACACCAGATGAAACCTGCGACGACATGGGGAGAACATGCAAACTCTCCTCCAGGAGCAGATGCAGGATTATATCTCCCAGTCCTGGAGGTGTGAGCCGTTTGTGCTACCCCCTCAGCTGCCCGATAATGTAACATTATTTTTTATTTTAGGCTAATTCTTAAATGCTACAATGGAGAATATCACCTATAACTCTGTAAACCAGAACTCAAAGGGAAACATTAAGATTGCTAACCCTGACATGTAGTTATTGAAATCCCGATCAATAATAAACCAATAACGCTGTCATGAACGCTGCCAGCGCCGTAGCCCTTGGAAATTTTCCATGCTTGAGGCCTGCTAAGGATTAATTATGAGACGACATTTTTTTTTAAGAAGGAAAAAAAAAATCAATGTCAGGCAAAGCTGGGGTAGTGAAAGGACCTTCATGTTAAAGTTGGCTAATAGACCATGTAAGACATATTTCTTTGTCCACCCTTTTAATTCCCATCCAGAGTCCCCATAGCTCTAATCAGGCTTTTCTATTTTTTCCATACTCTGTGTCAAAATATTTAGTACATCTCGCAACCCCTCCTCCCCACGCACTCAGGTAAATGACGTTAGGCAGCTGGGTCCATACGAGCACAACCCCCCCCCGCCCAAGGATCCCCACTGCTATGCTGCCCATGAGCGAAGGAAGTACCCGGGAAAGTGGGAGGCTTTCACCCAGCGAGGGATCCCCGGCGGGGAGCCGGCTAATCTCCCCTCACCATTTCCGACTCACGGCCCCCTTCCAAGGAGGGAAAACCCGCCTCGTATTTTTCATTCGACCTAAGCGATTCCTTCCAGTCGGCTGGCAGTGCTGGTACAGGGAGCTTGAGCAGGATGAGGCAAGACCGGCAGAGGAGGCCCTGTAGGAAACAGTAGAAGATATTCCTGCAATATGCATCACTTACGTACAATGCCATTTATTGTTTCCTACTGTAGATAAACATTTTTCATTATTATGTACGTCGACATCGACACGTGCCGTAAAGATTTACATGTTCTGCGCATACCTTATTATCGAATTTCAAATGATAAACGTCTAACTGTTTGATTACAAGTTTTACACTGTGTTATGGTTTGTATTCACTGTGTCAGAATGAAGTGTCTCGGGAATTGTAATTATGTAACCGTCGTCTGATTTTGAAAGAAGCGGTGTGATTTTGAATGATGGGGTTGCAGTAAGGAAAGGTTAGCTAGTTCAGTGATTAGTCAATAAACCACACACATACACACACACACACACACACACACACACACACACACACACTATAGAGGGTAGTACTCCTTGTCATAACCCATCCTCCAAAGCAGCTTACTGTAGCAGTGGAATGGCTGTTATTTCTGTACAGCTACCGGAAGCGGTTTTACCTCAAATAAATATTCCAAATGTCCTCCAATGGGGGAAGTGAAGACCCCCTCTTCACCTCTGGTTACGGTCTGTGAGCAGGTGACTGCCCCCAGCTTAGGGGTGTCCAGGCTTGGGATGGAAGGTTGGGCTCCTTTTTAGGGTTTTATTCTGAAAAAGAATGTAAACAGGATTCCCATCATAAAACAAACATTCTACAGCTTCTGTCACTGTCAATGACTCCACTGTCACCTCCCATGACAGCAGCTGTAGCAGCAGCGGAAAACACCACCAGCAACACCAATAATAAAATCTCCCTGCAGCACATTGATTCTCGTTGGCCTCTTTAGCAAAAGCTCCTTAATAGTGTTTTATATTATCTCTCTTTGGCGTAACTGACTCGGGGCCTGTGCCTGGAGACAGCAGACGGAGGCCTCCTTGGCTTCTGCTCTCAGTGGCATTTTCTGATTCATTTCCGATTCTTTTCCACTTAGTCATAACTCCTCAGAGCGGAGTGATTGACAGAGTATGGCTGCATTCCTCATGCCTTTGTTGCATGAGGAGAGTGACATGACCGTAAGCTTTTTTCAGTGTATTTTGTTCCGTTTCTAGCCTGATGATTGAAGTTAAACCTGCGAAAAGGCTTCAAATCTCATCAGAAAATACAAACAATTTGGGGGTAAATATTGCTCAAGGATATTTTAGCATGTAGGTACGTCTGACGGGTTGTCGTCGGATATTAATAACACACATTACTCGAGGAACGGTGACATTTATGAGAGGGGTCCCAGGGAGCCTCAATGACAACAGAGCAAAATCTTTAAAGTGCATGTAGAAGAGGAATCTGTCTAGGCTTTGAGCATCGATGCATAAAATACCACACGCAAGCGCCACTTTGAGTGTCCACCGGCTGGGAGGCTGTGACCAGCAACCTTGAGCAAGACAGACCGGGCTTACAAGAAAAAAAAACGCTGTTGCTTTTCCGCTCATTATAATTCCCAGATTGTTTGACGCTTATGGCTGCTGAGGACCAGAATAGTATCGCAGGGTATTTTCTTGTCCTGATTAGGAAGCGAACTCGTTCAGTCCCGATCGCGAATTGGCACAGGTAGGCTAATGAGCTTCAGAAAAATGTAAAGTGGGCAATGTGAAAATGGAAATCGGCACGTCAGCACTGAGCAAGGTTCCAGTTGCACAGAGTCATCGTGCCCCTGATATGTGAACATCGGCTTTCATGCGACTTAATCTGAATACCCAGAAGCAAGTGTTATGCGAAGAAATTCTTAAGTAGTGTCTGCATTTTTATTATTTATGTACCTTTAATCCTATATATCATATATACATATGTGTATGCTACATTAGATTTAGGATCGACCAAATGCTGCTTCTTATTGCTAAATTTCATTATTGCATGCAGCAATTACATTATGTTGACTATTATATGTTCTCGGAACTGGGTATATTCATTTCTGTATCTCTGATGTCTTAGTAATTTCCCTAGAGAGTATCTCCATGAATTGATTCCTGACAATCTAAGATTCCCCCCACCCCACCCCCTCCCAGAACATCACCACTCCCAGAAGTTCCACTTCCTCCCTGACAAATTCCACAAATCAATTTAAAGGCAAGGTCTTGACAGTCGCTCACAGTGCACACCATATAGGCAGACATCATTTCCTCGGAAAGCACTTTCTCTCTGTTCTGAGGTTCAAACAGAGAATAAAGATGAATAACTATTGAAGATGGGCGTGCCCTCAAACTGTGGGATTTCTGTGTGTACTTGTTTATTTGTGTCTGCAGTGGTAAATAACTGGGCATTCCTTTCAAAAGCACTTTCCAGAAACTGGATTAAAAATTTCTGATCAGCTTATGAAACGAGGAGAAGACACTGAATTACTAATCTCGCAACATACTTTAAGTAGTGTTAGCATTATTATAATGGATTAATGTGTAAGCTTTCAGCTGCAAGTTTTCCCCGGGATTTCAATGCAGGATTTTACTGACATGTTAAATTATAAATTTCTCCTGAAAAAAGAGAAAGATCCAATACATTAATGTGGTAATGTACTGATATTGGTGCAATTCATGCTATTGTTCCTATTAACAACCTAACACAAAAAATATATATAATAATAATAAATCTGGCATACAGGAATTGGCAGCCACTCCCCAGTGCTGCCTCTGAAGATGTGGGAAGCTTTAAGTTACTCTTCTGCCAAGAGTTTACAGTCTCTTCCTTCTCCAAGAAGGATTTTAGGTTCTCAAGGGTCTTTCTGACACGAGATGCACCAAATTCTTTGCAGCTTCTGTAACAGGTAGTATGGCAGCAGAAATACTCTTGAGATGCGCAGATATAAGAAATGCAAATTAACGTACGCTTATGGCTTGGCATCATGAGTTATGGCTCTGCAGCAGACCTCATTTTCACACAGCATCCACATGTCTCTCCCAGGTTTCATTGCACCTTTAATACTTTTTTGTATCTCCGATGTCTTACTAATTAGTGTATGCAGATTAGGCATAAGGTATGGAAATATCCATCTATCTGTTTGTTATTCAGTCCAGAGAAGGGGTAAACCTGAAGCACAGGACAGAAGGCAAGGGACACCCTGAACTAGATAAAAACCCATCACAGAACACATCCAAAATCGTATAATATGGGCAAGTAAGAGACAAAGCAGACAGAACATATAAGAAAACTGACTCAACGTGTAATAGCATTCTTCTCTGTCTTGATATTTCTTACATAAGACAATTCCTGAAAAAAAAACTAGCTCAAAAATTAGTTCTCCATTGGCAACTGCACGGCAAAATGTTGCATTTTGCGAATAATATTGTTCACTGGAGCCAGATTGCACTTAAGGTCATGGGCTTTACAGCACATCATTGACAGATTGTACCGATGTAACTCCACCTGCTGTTGAGTAAAGCTCATATTACTTTGCTACGAGCAGTTTTTTTTTTAACAAAAAAAAAAGATTTATTCAGTTCAGTTATTAGTTATTCAATCATTAGTGAGCAACAGAAGAATATGACAGTTTCTTGAATGTGGCCCTAAAGAGTATTGCCAGTAAAGAGTATTTCCAGTAAAGAGTATTGCCAGTAAAGAGTATTGCCAGTAAAGAGTATTGCCAGTAATGCTGCGCAATGTGACAAATGCAAGGAGAAGCTTCCTTCTAAACCAAAGCCCAAAGCTTCAAAAGCCAAAAAAGTGACTAGAACTGTTTTATTCCAAGACCTTGCACTACTGTAGAAGAGTTTACAGTGAAGCGCTATTTTTCCTGATATTTTCCCTCTTGAAGATGATGATGATCATCAGGATGATTGTGATGATTATGATGATGATGACTGTAATGATGATAAAGCAAAACGAAAAATAAACAAAAAAATAAAATAGCATATTCCTCGGAGTACAATTTTAATGAAAATGCTTTTTTCGACTGCCCCATAATTTATTTTTGATGCATTACTACTACAAAAGGACACATAACAAAAGGGCAAACTATTTTACAGGAAGATTTATTTACTTACATACTCACAATGAAACATTTAGAACCACAAATATACAAACAAGTGCTGTCAAATATGAAAAATGAACAAAAAATATAGGTCAATGTGTTTTTAGTAGTATTTCAGCCATACAATTACACAATCTTAATTAAAATCAATTTTTGCTATTCAGTTCAATTACAGTTCTTTGGAAGTTGATTACCATACTAAAATACATATTGCCATATTAAAATAACAAAATATCTGATTTGTTTTGGATAATTCTCTTCAAAAATCTGATCATGTCTCCTAGATGTGGTAAGTTTCAAAAATGAAATCTTACGTTTTCAAATACAGGGCTGTGGAAAATAAAAATTACATATTAAGAATGATAAAAAAAAACTTTGTAATAAAACAACAACAATAATAAAAGACACTATGCAAAATATCTGTTTGTAAAATTCAGCATCATTAGAAAGCAATCTACTGCTTGTCATTACAAGCATAACACCGTATATATATATATATATATATATATATATATATATATATATATATATATATATATATATATATATATATATATATATATAATCACATTCTGTACACTGGATATGTTAACCTTTATTTTTAAGTGCTACTTGTGTTATTTGTCATGTTCATGAGACATAGTGAGACAGCGAGTTTTAAGCAATGAGGATTTATGCATTTATTTATGTCTCTCATTTTTCAGGATTAAATAAAACCAATAAAGGGTATTAATTGGACTTCATTTTATTTTGATGGTCAAGGCAACACAAATTATGCTAAATGGCTTTTCTGCTTTTCATTCTCTCTCTGTCTCTCTCTCTCTCTCACTCTCTTTGTATCTGGCTTTCATCCAACGTCCTGCCAAACAGAGACACAGACCCTTTAAATAAAATGTGAACCAAAGTACAGGTGGTAGAACTGAAACCACAGAAGAAAAGTCACCTGCCTCAGGTCCTCCCCCAGTAACATTTTATATACTGGAAAAACCTAAGATTCTAATGCACTCATACATTAAACATAAAATATTATGCAAGTACAAGCACCAGTAACCCAATAATAATGTTTCAGTCCAGGTTTTCAGATTATCCATCAGTTTCACCCGCAATAAATGTCTGATTATATTGATGAGAAGAATATTTCAAGATTCAAGAGATTATTGTCGAATTCAGTAGAGGTGGACAGTTCAGGCTCAGTTGAGCACAAAGAATAATAGTCACAGAGTACTCAACTGCTTGGTTGAAACAAAGTCTTAGACTGGATTTTTACTTTCTGAGTTTGAACTATCCACCTCTGACAGTCAGTTATACTATGCCAGTGTTTCTCAAACCAATCCGCAGGAATTACCAGATGGTCCACAATGTTACTCCTTCCCAACTCCAAGGGGACTGGGAGAGAGCACACATGTGGACTGTCCCCAAGGAATGGTTTGAGAAACACGGCATTATGCAATGAAAATCTTACTCTGCATTTCCTTCCATTCACTGCTATATACAAATGAAACACAAAATACATTTTTACTTAACAGCTTTTCATAAGTGTGCATTCCAGTTTGTTACATGTGACTGAATGAGGCGTGGTCAATGTTGTGATATGGCATGACGATGAGGTCAAATACCAGTACAAGTACAGTTATGCCAGTGTACAAATTACGACAATAAATATGTAAACACATTTTTCAGCATTTCTGCAATGTATTTCTGTAAATAAATATAGATAGATAGATAGATAGATAGAACTTTGCATTCCAGTTCATCATATGGTCCTGCACGAGGCCTTGTCAATGCTGTGGTATGGCATGACATATGGGGTCATGCGAAGAGGCGGCACTGTGTAACTGGGTACCGTACACAGTTACCTCAGGCAGTCGCTAGCGTGTCGAGGAGTGTGTCGTGGATGAGTCTCCCTTTTGTTTCCAACTCACCCGACAGCCCGGTCCTTACACTGTGGGGCTTTCGCCCAATTTACAGTTTGTTTATGGGCGCGCCTTCTGTGAATTTCGAGGTGGCTCAGCATTTGCCAAAGAAAGCATATGGCACTGGGGCGATACAGGCACCTGCTGCGGGCCATTGCGGGCAATTTAAAAATCATTATGAATTAAAGGAAGCTAATGATCGCGTGAGAAAAGTGGGTTCGCTTTCTGCACAGAACCTCGCTCACCCCAACGGATTTCTGCGGACGGACACGTCGGCTATGAACATGTGAGTAACCTTGTGTAAGCGAGTGTCATTTCATGGAGTCAATAAAATGCACCCCCCAACCCCCAAACATGAGGGGAAGAGTGTAATGGACAAGGACAACTGAGACATTAGCTGCTTTATGGTCTGATTTATGATAAGATGTGAGATAGGCCTGCAGAGGAGAGTGCTGGGTTATGAATATGCAATCCACCATGCGTAAGGACATGGGGGAGAGGTGCTGTGTTGGCACTGATGCCTACACCATGGCATAAACTCTGCACGCCGCATGACTGAATGCAGGGGGAATATAATGTGGACCTTCTAGTGGTTGAACAAAATTCAGGGCAATTTCCACAAGACAGGAACGTCAACGTAGCATCGATGTACAATGATTCACCAACATTCTCTTGATTTTGAATAAACTTGAGCACTTGAGTATTTCAACATCAAACGGTGTGCTGCACTTGAACGTGTTATAAATACATACATTTGCTTGCAGCTATGACGTGATGTGGCTGCTTCTCAGACATTCGCTAACAGTTTAAACTGACCAGCTAGCCACTTACAGCCAGCCTTTGATATGAAATGCGAGAATTAGACACATCCAGCCATTATCCTGAAAATTTAATGAAGGCAACAGTTACATTTTTGGCATTAATTTGTACGTCATTGCACATTGAGTTATTGCATCTCATTTTATTTATTTATGTGTTTTAGTCTTTATGTTTGTATATGGATGCATATAATGCAGATGTGCATGAAATTCATACTTAACATGATGTTTTTAAAGACAGTATATTTTGCTGTAAAAAAAATATGCTTAATTTCTTTGAATTTATTTCTGTAATTCCACCCACATTCTAATGGGGGGGGGGTATTACACTTGGAGGACATTTGTAAGATAACTGTATCCTCGGTAAGCCAATGTTTCTCATCTGCATTTCTTCTTTCCCACTTTCATCAGGAGCTCCACAACATGGGGCTTCAATACTTATGCATGCTGCATTTTCAGGTTTTGATTTTCCTTTAAAGATTTAAGACAAATAATTAATTTTGACTCTGCAAATTTACTTTGAGAGACTATGAGTTTACTATAAAAAAACTGACAGGAGGAATAGATGCATGCTTTGCAAGGCACTGTATACCTCTTATCCAGCAGAGGGTCACAATGAGCCAGTCCTTCTGAGTCGAACCCCCAGCCCTGAGGCTTTGAGGCTATAGCACTTTACACTGAGTCAGCATGCCACCATTTTCATAATTTGATTTACAATTGCTGCAAAATTCTGGATTCATTCATTCATTCATTCATTCATTCATCTATCTGTCAAGATTGTTCTTTTGTCTGTATTTCAGTTCCAAAATCCTTTATTGACACCCGCCATAAAAAGGACCTAATTAATCATATACAGCGGCATTGCTCACGCAGCATAAAAAACAAAGAGAGGGAAAGACAGAGAGAGAGAGAGAGAGAGAGAGAGAGAGCTGTCACAAATCCTTTGGGAGGCAAAAGAGGGTGTCAGCAACCCACAGTGCCTTTCTTCTCAATTCTACGTGTAGAAGAAGGAAAAATCTCAATCATTTTTCCTTTTCTTTGTTTCTATCTCCCAGACGAAGGCCGACGCTCCTATTAATTTATATAGAAACAAAAAACCTGCATCATACCTTCAATTATGAATATTCACTCCGCATTTCCCAGGAACAATAAATGCATCTGCGTGTATACGATGCCTTTTTCCCTAGCTTACTTTACCATGTGAACAATGCAGGGGAGAGGCAATGTATTCCATACAGAAAACCAGCAATCCCCAAATCCCTAAAGGTGCAGGTGTTCTCCGAGGCTGAAAATTACACCATTATTTGCAAATCTCGTCTTTACAGCCAGGGAGGGAGGATGGGCCATCCCTGAAGAGCAGAAGGAAGAGACTGATCAACAACAACAACAACAAATCCCTTCCACAAAAAAGACGGCCAAGATCTTAGCTTTGGAAAGGCTCAAGATGCTGGTGTGTATGATACAGTATGAACGATCTTTCCGTCGAACAAGGTCGACCACACAGTTAAACGTATTGATTAATGTGCTTTTAAACAAACTCTGCATTAGAGGGAAGGATTTATGTGTTGTACATATTATATAGATGGAGAAACAACGTTCAAGTAAATGTAGCCAAAAACTTCGCGTATTTAAATAAACAAGGCAAAGCAAGTTAAAAGTTTAACTTTTACTCTGATGGGCTTTTACTAAACCGTAAGTAAACAAGCAAGTGCTCCTGGACAGTTCTTTATTATTAACGTGGTTTTTAATGATTCCCTGTGTCATGCTCTCCATAACAAAGCAACGCCTGAACAAAAGTCAAGGTATTATTAATGATGCTGATGCTTTTTTCATTCAGTGCATATGCTGCATACAGTCCTACTCAGAAACTCAATAGGCTGGGTTACTTTTAACACTGCGATTCACTGAATTCAGCATGTACACCTATTATATTCAACATAAAAACGCATTGATAGCTCAAATAAACAAACAGCCCAATGAACTGAAAGCAAGCCGTAAATGCTACCTCCTAAGACCGTTAGAAATGGCAGGAATGTTTACCTTCATAGCGTTCAACTTGGTAGGAATGTGAGATAGGATGCAAATGCTATCACTTTCACTGTTGCACGTGTGAAAACAGTCTCTGGTCAGCTCTATGTGTGTTGGTTTGGTACCTCCTTCACAAAGCCTACATAGAAAGTAACTAGCAGGACACTTGCAGCAGGTGATTCTAATCCTCAATTCTCACGCCTACCCTGGGGTCATATTGACCCCAAAGGCACATGTCAGGTGACTTCTCATAGTAACATAATCATTGTAGAGGCATGTAAGAGTTAAATACTGGCAAATGGTTGTACCAAGACCTGGAACAAGCAAGATACAGAACAGGTTTTAAAATGATATTTTCATCCTTCCAGATATAGCTATCACTGGATTTTTGGAATGACAAATATAAATGTATTTTTGGTTCAAATGATATATCTTCAATAACATGTCAATTGCTGCAGCTATGCACGCAGAATGTACATCTAATTCTTGTTAGACTTCTCAACTTTGAGTTTACAGTATGTATGCTGTAAATAGACAGTGAGTTTTAATATCAACTGTACAACGACTATCTAATCACAATTTGCCAGTCATTATATTCATTAGCACTGAATGCACAAAGCTGATCTAAAACCTTAAATTGGATGTTGCCTTGTGCTGACAATTTGAAAATTGAAAACAAAGTATTTCCTTTAGTTAAGTGGTGCTCAAAAATAAATGTAAAAATGAATCCTCAAAGAGAAACTCCATGACGCTACTCACAGCAACATTAATGTGTGATTATCAACACCTTTAATCAGGATTGCAAACTTAGTTCAGTGGTGCCACTATGCAAGCAGGCACTTTGTCTTTCTTTAATGATGTAATTTGGCCACACAGTCTTCTAATGCAATCCATCTGTCAATGGACCCTAATAATTAGGGTCAGGTTACCTGGAGCTGATCCTAGGGCCGGAGGAGCATACGGCTGGGTCAGCCTAGCCAATATGGCGGCCTGTTGTGGGGCCACTCTCAGAAACACAGCTCATCCAAAAAGCTTGTCTCGGGCGCAGGCCACACAGACAGCTGGGGCAAGGGGTGAACAGACAGGGCTGATGCCGTAAGTCATGGCACCGCACTTCAAAAAATAAAAGCAAGGAAGTACATATAGGCCGTGTAACGGTTTCACCGTGCGTTCAACAAGAAACTCTACTCCAGTCAGCAGTCGGCTTGTTGTTTTCTCCCCACCCCGCCCTGGCAGCGACTGCACGTGATAAGCAAGGGGGCCATGAAACCTCGGGGTCAGCACCATTCTAATGCAGATTTTTTTTTTTTAAAGAAAAAACACAGGTATGTATAGCAGGAATCATTATTTGCTAATCGCCATTTAGGCGAATGCAATCCATTAAACCAAAAAGGTTTTGTTATACTTCGTTTTCCAGGTGCTTTTTGGGCTGGGAGCTTCAACAGCAACTCCCATGCACATCCTACGACTAACACTTATATTTGTACATTTTGAAATATGTAAGCGTGTCATTGAAGTATAGGTGTATATACACGCAAAACTAGCAATGTCAACATGCTTTTTTTTAACAGTCAAAATGTATGCCTTCCTCTGTAATAAACAGAACGCAGTAATATATTTTGAATAAAATGCTTGGGGTTAAGTGCAGTGATGTTTCCGGCAATGATTCTGAAAGACATCAAAGGGACATCTGAATGCACGGTTTGAATGCACGTTAATAGCTACCGTATCCCCGGCCTTGTCTTGCGGTTTTATTCTGCCTAACCTGGCTAAGACTGCATGTTGTAGCAGCAGAAAGCCCTATTCTATTTTCCCAAATAAATTAGAAGACTATATTTAATATGTCTACCGCTTCTTGGGATCCCTGGCATGCGCCACATTGATATTCTCGCCTATCTTGGACTCCTTTGTTTACCTGCGATCAGAGTGCCCTTACCCCCAGTGCACCATAAATCAGGCATGCACAGAGCACATATTCTGCCAATATATGCTAATTACCGTGCTGTTGTCCAGTTCATAGCCTCCTTTTCTTTATGGGAATGTAATTGGCGAGGCATTAGTGTACAGTCTCAGTCCAAGAGGCAAGCATGGATCAAGGCTCTGTCATATAAATTATACTTTGTTCATAAATCACAATAGAAATGCAGAGAGGCGCCTGAGAGCATTTTCTTAGCCGTTTTGATTAGAGATATACTACCTTAAGCAACAGATACTGACATATTCCCTTTTGTACATACAGATCTATCCATTCATTGTCCCAAATACGGTGATGGTGACCCTGGAAACAGTGAAATGCTGGGGACAAAGCAGGGGACACTGTGGACAGGATGTCACTTATTTCTTATTTGATAGGGGGGTAGCTTTGACTAGAGCCATAATAGGCTTAGCATTGGCTGTTTCCGCAGCTATTTTAATCAGTTGTCTATTTTTTTTCCCACCTCCCGGTCCAATTTCTGGCCAACAATTGCCTGTATGAGATGCTTCCTGCAGCATGTCGCAGACGGACCCGCTTGCTGGTCAGCTCCGTCACCTCCAGGTAGTCGGGGGAGGGGGAAGCTTGGGGTGTCTGGACTTTTGGAAACACAGAGCGCATGCATCCTAGATCAGAGCAGGAATCTGTGTGTCTGTGTGTGTGTGTGTGTGTGTGTGTGTGTGTGAATTCAAATGTTTCCCACTATGTAATAAAAACCTGTTGTGTTGACATTTCAGGTCCCCACAAATATCTGTGAATGTGATTAAAAAAACGAAAAATGTCAAAAGTCTCATATTTACTATTACTTCTAGTTAAGGTTAGGGCTGGGTAGGGGTTAAGGTCGTCATGTTGGGATTAGAGTTTTCCCAATAGAAATGAGTGGAGAGTCCCCACAAAGATATAATAATGTGAATAGGGATGGAAACTTTCCATTCACTACATTGTCTACTCAATGAAATCAACAACTCTTTAAAACTAGAATGCTATTTATAATTTGCATAAGGTACTTCTATGGACCCATCAGCTTATCCACGGCAGGGTCGTGGAGCTTATTATTATTGTTGTTTTATTATTATTTATCTTTGTGCCTGTTTCTTTTACATAAAAGAATAACACTATGTGAGCATGCTGCGTTCGATAAAATGTGCGGAGAACAAGGATGAAATGAAAGCACAGTGACAGAATCTTTATTAGCCGAAGCTCGGCGCTCTGCCGGTCAGATGTTTATGTCTGCTTTGGGATAAGAAGAGAATAAACAGTCACACATGCTGACTTTACACCTAGCTGGCATATGGGTAAGTCACAAGGTGACATTAATAATTCCTCGATGCTGCGACAGGCCATCGCGACATCTCCGACTTGCTCCAGTTGTCCGAACCGTCTGCTACGGAGTGTAAAGCATGGGGCCAGGCGTGGTGCAGCGGGGGGGGGGGGGGGGGGGGGGGTGTGGAGACTGCGGACAGCAGGAGAGTCAGACTGCGTATTAAACATTCATGGGAGCTCAGACCGTAGCGCTGCTGTCGGCTAGCTTTTTTTTTTTTTTGCAGCCGCAAACCTGCTGTTGTTGCGCTAATGCCGTGCACTCCTGGGGCAGCCCGCGAACCGCTGCGCAAACAGAGCGCGCATGCATGCGACAGCAATATGAAACACAGCCGAAATCTTCTGCACCTAGGGTTTTATTTTTTCTTTTTTTTGTGGGGGGGAGCATTAAGACCAATCTGCGGCGTGGTTCTGACAGCCCGGCTTTATTTTGCATCCCAGACAAGTTTGCGGCTGCTTATTACCGAGACATTAAGTAGTTAAACAGAACTTATTTAAACCTTACGGACTAATTCCAATGCCAAAAACGAATTCTAGCAATTGATGGAGCATACCTTTTCTCACTAAGTGCTCTTTCTTGGAGAGCATTCAACTGGATCTTGATTAACAGTCGCAATCAATCCAGGCGTTTTCTTTGGTTTGCCTCTGAAAGAGCCATTTCTCCTGTTGTAAATATCCCAGGAAATTCACTCGCTGGCTGTCCTCACGGCGAGCAGATGGATTCTCTTCCTCTAAGTATTTTTTTACATGTTGAAAGACAGCAATGCTGGCTGATTTCTGCCACAAAGACCATGTGCTCTAGATAAGAATCAATTAATTGTTAAATTGAATTTTAGGAATTCATTAACTAGTTCACTTTTGCTTTAATTACATGTATCATGCACCCATGAATTTTGGTCCGTGTTTCAATGGGGGAAAAAAAGAAAACTTTGGCAAAATTTTTCAATAGTTAACATTCCTTCTGTGTCTGCAATAAAATGTCTTGCACTGAAACCAGCCACCTTGTTTCTCAGGTACTGGACTTACTGCCCATTAATTTCCAGAAAAGAAGGGTAGTTATTTAAAACTTAGCTGGACAAAACTGTTTTAGTATTCTAGACGCGGTTATTGTCTGGAATGGAACAAAGACATTGATGCAATGAGATTCACCTGGATAATCATTCAACTAACTGCTTACATCTGGTAGCAAAAATGCATCCCTGCACTTTCCTTTGGATGGCACTGTACCCAGGTTGGCATTTACCCATTTATTAGTACATGTTGATCATGGCAAGCAAATCCCTTCCGTTCTTTCTTTCTTCCTTTCAATTAACTATCAAACTGATGGGACAAATGTACTCAAGATCAAACTAGAGCGCTTTATTTTTTAAGTGTGACCTTTCTGGATATTTTTTTTGTTGGCCTGACACATTCAAACATCAGTGATATGCGTCTGGTCACAAAGCAGCCCTACTCACCTCCAGAGGCGGCTTTGCAGATTTTATCACAATCTGATACGTGCGCATTTTCTCCTGCCCAGCAACGGGGGGAATGTGAAAATACCCGCAGGTACGATTAGAGAGGCATAGAAGTGCCAGGCCTGACAAAGGGCACTGGTGACTTTTAAAAGCATTCCAGGCATTTTGACTTTTTTTGAGACTCTTCTACTTTCTCGTGGTGGTTTTTCGGAAGCAGTGCTTGTGGCAAGCTGCCAGTGAACTTTGCAGGGGACAGCTCGAAAATTGCGGCCCTCAGTAAGACTGTGACAACTTCATCATAAAGACAGCTAGCCAGTCAGCCTCTGTCAGACATAAATTACGCACCTCTGGCAACGTATCTCTGCCATAGATCATTTAAAAGAGGTCAGTTGCATATCGGTTTTTACCTCCAATGAGATGAAACACATGATGGTTATATACATATTAAGAGTCGATGATGGTTATTCAGATCCTCGATCCATTTTACATGATTGCTTGTCTAGAGCCGGGTCATGGGGAGTCTGGCAGTCCTTACAGGAAGCACAGAGGATGATGCAAGTTACAACCTGGATGGGCTACCGGTCCATCACCAGGCAGACAGACCGAGTGTACCTAAAGCATGTGTCGTCGGACTGTGGGAGGAACTGGAGTACCTGAAGGAAACCCACATGAAAACAGGAAGAAAATGCAAACTCCACTCACGCGGAGCCAGGAAGAAAATAACCAGGACTCTGAAGGCATCAGGCTATGGCGCCACCCACTGATCCGACATCCTGCACAGTTTCCCGAAATTTTAAGTTGGTTGTATGGGAACGATATTTTTCTGGGTAATCCATGAAAGCACGATCTATACCGATACATTTCTTGTTTTCTTTCTCACAAGCTTCTTTCGCACTAGTCCATTTGCAATGATGTGTTTAATACACGCTGTCATATTCCAGAAAAAAAAAATGATAGCAAACAAGTAAAGAAACATAAATTTGCAATGATAAAATCGATATTGCAGCACTGCCAGCCTTCCTACCAGTCCTCGTAATGAGGTCCTAATGAAGGCCTTTGGGCCTCCGTACAAGTGATTGAGAACGGTGTGATTCATATGTTCTTCTCATCAGGGACACTTGGCTTCTGTAGCAATCAGGTGTCACTTGCCTATTACCAGTCTTATTGTCCTGCCCTTTGCGGGCAAGGTTTCAGCATCGACTGAAGGCCGCGCTGATCTCTCAGCCAGTTTAGGCCTGATTATGCTGCCAAGTGCCGGCATCTCAGAGTCGCTGAGAGACTGAGGAGGACCCAGCAGCTTCCCAGGGCCTCGTCGCCATACCGCCGGCTCTTTAGAGCTACCGATAATTAGCATTTTTACAGAGGTTGTTTATGATTAATCAGGGTGTCGGGAGCATGCCCCGCGCTGACGCATAGCTACCGCTTTGCGTTTTAATCCGGCGGCAAATTTGGACGAACGAGAGCGAGTTGGCAGCCGAGGCAGCCGTGAGCCATGCAGACTACCTCGCATACAAAGTGTGTCCTGAGCTTCCCCTTCCTGGCGTGTTCTTGGTGACACGGGCGACACCATCGGTCTGTCGAGAATTCGCTCTTGGAGGGAGGAGGGCAAAAATCATGTAAATAATTGCATCAGCAGGCGGGGAAGTGGGGGTGGGGTGGTGGATGGGGACAAAGGGAAGTTTATATGTTTTTTTTTTTTTTTTTTTTTGAGAAATAATTGGGAGTGCGGCTGTTTTTCTGGCTTTGGTAGGATTAGAAGGGCTGACCCAGCACTACAACCCCGTGTCCTTTCAAGTGTAATGCGAACCCCGATTAAAACAAAACGACACGACAAGGATAATGTGCGGAAATGTGCCGTTTTTTTTTTTTTTTTTTAAAGCTCAATGGATTAAAAAAATAATAAATCACTGCTTTCTTCAGTAATGGATTTTTGGCACTACTCAGTCCAAAGTGCTTAATTATTTCTCAAGCATTATCATAAGACATTATGCGCTTTATAAATTAGGGACTTATTTCTGTTTAATATGACAAAACACATTCAGTAGGAAATATATGCCAAAAGGATAGGGCTGATCAAGTAATTTATGTGTAAAAATGTTCTTACATGTGCTGGAAATGATTTTCTGTTAAAATAAAAACTCATTGCACACTACTCGTGCATGTGTATGAGTGTATATGTCACCAAATGTGTTAGTGCACTTTACACTAGAATATAAAATAATTACAAAGTGTGAAACATGAAATACAAAATTACTTTCTTATGAGAAATAATTTTAGCGATTAACTCAGTGTGGCGATAGTTGTTTAACATCACACAATGTTGGTATAGTATTATTGCTAACAACGATCTTCTTTGCACAAAGAGCTTTTGCAATTTTTTACCACTTAAACCTCATGCTTGTAAAGAAGAAACACTATACTGTATTTGTTTTAAAGTTTACATGGTGGAAGAAATAAACTTTCACCTACTCCGAAAGTCCAGACTTCTTCAGCTCTTGATAATAAGTTGCATCATTGTAATAACAATTCACAAACTGTATCTGTTATTTGAGGCAGTTTTGCTGGCAACCTCTTCACTCATGTCTTGACTTTTATTTTGTTTTTCTTCGTCTCATGATTTTTTGTGTTTTTTTCCGGCACTGTATTTGCCTGTTTATTTTATTTGTATTCACTGGTTTCTTAAGCAGTTTTCCATGCGCTTCTCGACAATGGCAGACAGTAAACACTGAAGGCTGCCTTTCTCATGTCTGGAAGCTGTTCCAGTGACTCATTTTCTTCTGCATGTAGGTCCTGGGCCTTCAGATGTTCTCCTGGGAACTTCTTGCATCCCACTTCCAGGATTGTGTCTGTGAGAGCTGTATTAAAATAGCGGAAGACAGAACGGACCACCTCGCCAAAATTTCCTTTGCTGAGAGGCCAGTTGCAATGATCTTGCAAGCAAAGGCTTGTTGAGGCTTTGGAAAACGTTTAGAGTCCAGACCTGAGTTACTCCAATTACCGGGAGCTGGAGGGAGATACGTTTTCTTCCAAAAGTATGTCACAGCATGTTGATTCAGTCCTTTCCTGCATTATCACCAACAGAACTGGGTATTCACTCCAAGTGGTAGGTTACTCATGCCAGCCGACAACACTATAAATAAATTGTATTAGTACCAGAGCTTCATAAAGCCCTCAGTACGCTATTTAAAATGGGCCTGCCAGGATATCGGCCAAATTTCTGGCAGTTCTATTCATATATAATTTGCTCTGCACCTGGAGCTAAAATCTAAGTCGTTTTATGTCTTTGTCACTTACCACATTGTCACAGGACAGAAAACAATAGAAAGTTCAAAACAAAGAACAGTGGCACAGACAAATGGACACGGCCCAAGCAGCCTACAGATGCAATGCCAGGTCTTCCGGCGGTCAGGGCTTTCCTCTTTGACAGGCTGATCTCGGTACTCAGAGTCGATGGGGCCAACGCCGCTGACAGTGAGGTAGACCCGTGAGACGGCTGGGCTGGACTCAAGTGCCAAGTCGGGCGGGAATCACGAGGATAAGATCACGGATCAAAGGGGGTGGGGGGGGGGGCAGCAACCAGGATCGAGGTTTCTAAGCTAAGAAACAAGAGGACAGAAGCCCACAAGGCAGAACAGACAGACCCGATCCAAATCAGCAAGGCGAATAAAAGCGGGAATGCCGACAGACCAGAACCGGCATGTGGCCCAGAATACCAACACTGGGCAGGTGAACGTAACTGAACGAATGACAGGTGGGAGATTAATGGTTAATGGATCGCTGGAATAACTACAGGTGTGAATAGGAATGAATAGCTACTGATAAAATCATTAGATGGGCGTGGCCATGAAAGGCAACCACAGCCATGACAGAACTAGATACAGTATAATGACTGTGAAGCATTCATCTCATTCGTTGTATTATCTGTCTTATAATTTAATGCGCCACCCGCATATAATTAAAAATAGAAAAAAATGGTGCCACAGCTTGCTGCGAGGCCTGTTCAGATGCTCAGTCTGGAGAGATCTGCATGCATGGCTCGTCCGAGACTTGAACCATTGACTCATGCGACGAATCCTAATTATCCACGCGTGTGGCACTTTTATTTTAGGTTGCCTGCTATCCATGGTTACAAGCTTTTGAACACTTTGGCTTCAGTACGTTCAGAGACGTGTCTCGAGGAGGAAGCGCTTAATCTCCTCCGAAACGTGCCCATTAAAATGGCGCTGTGTTGCTATGCCGGGCTGCCCTGCATTTTCACTTTGTGTATGGGAGTCTGTCGTTTATTTGGAACTTCATTGATCTGGAACGCTGCCAAGACCTTTCGAACACAGACTGAACATCTGAACCAGCTGCCATGTAAAAGCCTTTGATTGTGTCTTTATAGAAACCCACTGTCTGTTCGCATCAGACAAATAAAGAGAGAACACAATTCATAGTTGCTGGATTTGGTCATGTTGGATAACCAGTACTATGCCAACAGTGACTGCTGTTATACACAACAGTCCAATCCACTTTTTATTATACTAATAATGCAGGACTATTTCATATTTTTTTAGATTATCTATCTTAAGCTATCTTTCAAAACATCATAGCCTTTATAAGCAGTTCAAAACCCATAATCAAAACCTTGTGTTGCAGATGAAAAAAATCCAGGTCAAACATACCATTCGATGCCACAAGCCATTAATATTAATTTCACTCAGTTAGATCTCAAATAATGGCAAATAAACAGAGGGAGGACAAGATTACAGGAACAGCTAATCACATGTATAACATCAAGGACTCAATAAAGAATACAGACACCCAACAGCTTCAGTCCTTCGGTCTGTAGCCCTGAATTGTGTGTGGTGAACCAAACCAAAACCAAAGTGCTTTGAGGGATGAAGGTTTTGGAAATCTGCTTCCTACTCTGATTAAGAATTTCCAATAAAAGTTTAATAATCTTGAGATCTGGTGATTAGAGAGGTTCGCGAAGGCATTTGACTTCATCCTGGCGTTCAGTAAACCTCTTGAAAATATTTAGCAGTCTGTACTGAGGCATTAAAATCAAGAAATATGGGGATATTATTTTTCAGCCATGTTTGCAGCATAGGGTGTTCGTGGGCCTTTTTAACGTGGCCCATATTCTTTGACTGCAGGGCAATTATGATACCTGATGATTTCCAGAAGATGCCTGCTTATGTTAATAGATCCAGATGTTTGTGCTCTGGCTGGCCCTGACCTAAAGCATTCCTCCATGTTGCAGACACTGTTGTGGTCAATGGGTAGCCACCGGTTAGTAAGAGTAATGTGGAACAGGCCACAACTACAGTACCCTAACCCTAACCCTACCCTAACCCTAACCGTAACCCTAACCCTACCCTAACCCTAACCCTAACCCTAACCCTAACCCTAACCCTAACCCAAAAAACAAATCTTCTTGGCAATTAGCTGTCCCTCTTGCATTTCAGAGACACAGAAAATGTATTTCACAAAAATATGTAACAAAAACTGAAAATTTAACATATTTTTGTACGTTATTCAAGAAAACTAAAGGATTACGGGGCCAAAATTAATCTGATCATACAATATAGCTGAAAATATCAGAAGCAAATGACACATATTAGGCAGCTGCTATTTGTTGCAAAAATGTAAAAAAAAAAAGGCAACTGTGATGGGGCTCACAGAGGCTCAGGTGCTGGAGACAATCAAGCGGGTGTATGGTCATCACTCTCATGGTTGGTAAATGAGTTTTCCCACAATTATTTAGCTCCTGGCACGAATATTTAATAACTTCTGCCCTGATTTTTATTTTTTTTTTCCGCATAGCTTAGCTAAATGTCAAGCAAAATTTAAATAATCAGCTGCAGCTTGATTATTCAGCTATATCAAACTGATTTTGTTTTAGCTTATTTGTTCTGTTTGGCTCAGATGTGATTTTTGGTTTAGGATCTGCATGTATTTTCCTTAAGTGACCATCCATCCATTCATCCATTTTTCATCCTTCTTATTCTTTTAAAGCCATATACTTATACGTTTTGCAAACATAAGCAAGCACTTATGCATATATATTAACAAATTTGCTTGGAAACTACTCATCTCTAATGAAAATACGTTTCATGCAGCTGCAACATTATGGATGCTTAACATTTGAATGGAGAGCTCAGGTGGATTTGTTTCAAAGCCTCTCTGTTGCGGTTTGGTGTGACTCTTCATCGAGCCAAATGCGGGGAGAGCGGTATGAAGTAGACATGGACGGTTGATGGATCTTCACAGGTGCTCAGTGCGCCCCGCGTCCCCCTGATTGCAGCAAAATCCCAGCTTCCCCCATCAGAACACCTGCATTAATCAACCCGTTCATTATGGCCGCGGTGCCCATGGCGTGTCTCACAGCTACACAACAAATTAGATGCAAAGCTGCCGTTCTCAAAGAATTTACATCCGAGGGAAAAAAAAAAGCGTCCCGAGATGCTATGGGAGAGGTTTGCCCCCAAGCATTACACAAAGATAATTTAAACACATAAGCAGCTTCTTAGTGCACTTTAATCAACGCCAACAGTACATTTTACTTCAGAGAGAAGAAGCCAAAATGAGATAACTGCCGAGTTATCTAGGGACGGGCTGCCAAAGAAATATGTAGTCCATCCTTAGGGTGGAGAGAAACTAAATTCCAGACAGAAGTTTGCTTTTTATATCCTCGATTCACAAAGCTTTGAAGTTGGGAAGAGTGGTACAATATTTTGATTTGTTTTCGTGTTAGCCTGATAACCTCTGGTGGAAATCAGCTGTTCAGAAGATATTTTGCGATATCTGTGAAGTGACACTGTTGTCATGTTTGAGTGGGATTTCTCCTGGGTGATGCCAGCTGTCTAAAAACACTGATAATGATCGACTTGTGCCAGCATATCTTACAAAAAAAAAAAATATATAATAATGAATTAAATTAGAAATGCCACTGCAGCCAGAGATACAGCTCGTTCTGAACACAAAAGACCAGCCAGTTCGAAAATGGTAGGTATTTATTGGACACCGTAGCAAAGTGATTAGGCCGCTTGTGGCTGTTTAGCATTCTGTTAAAAAATGATGGGTGTAAATTGAAGG
Organism: Brienomyrus brachyistius; assembly: GCF_023856365.1. Lineage (NCBI taxonomy): Eukaryota > Metazoa > Chordata > Actinopteri > Osteoglossiformes > Mormyridae > Brienomyrus > Brienomyrus brachyistius. Next base: position 18,084,824 of record NC_064543.1, on the reverse strand, counting down.
AAAAAAAATGCACACAAAGCCACGGGCGAGGGAATGTTTAAGTAAAACAAGCAATTAGGAGGACGATAGCGATGTAAGGCGGCCCCCACGCAAGCCACACATCCGGTGGGTAATGTTTAACTCGCGGCACCTTCAAAGCTAGCCAGCGGCCCTGAATGCTGCCCAATCTGTGTGATATATGAAAGCATCTTCACAAACCAAACACACCTCTGAACATTTTCAGAGCCATTCCCTCAGCATATTAAGGCACGGAGTGCTGAGGGCGTAGATGAAGAACCCACCATCCCCACGTGATAGAGTGTCCTCTTCTGCAGCAGTTTCTCATATGAAGTGAAAAATACTGAAGATTTATTAGTTGAGGCCCAAGAGGAATGGGTGTCTGGAGGTTGTGAGAGCAAAATTTCATTTTTGCCCCAGGTGACACGTTTACATTATGAACGTTGGTGAGGGCTGTTTTAAAATTTATTATTATATATTGTACATCTTTATTGTAATTAATGGTGCTGGTGGCAGGAACTGAAGAGATCCATTTGCGTCATTTGCCATGGACACCGAATCAATGGATTTGACCAAAACAATGACTAACACCAACGATGCATGTATTCTGATGTTTTTGTTCGAGTCATTTTTATTCTGCTCTATTATTCCGTGCCAGAGGAGGGAATAAGGCGGCTTGATTAAAGATAACAATGCCTAGCTCAGTTACACAGAGTCGCTTTGGTAGACGTCCCAGAGGAGCGCCACGATCACTCACGGCTGTCACATTAAAAGCTGTCCTTTTCAAACTTTAACACCCAACATTCGGGGCCGTCCCCGGCAAGCCCCTGCCGCTCGGAAAATATGGTATGCAGTCAAAAGAGTGATGCGTGATACACTGGGGTAATACAACTTTAATACTTTTCTGGTTTTTTAATAATGTGCGATTCTCCAGAGTGTGAGCGACAGGGACTGTATATGAAAGGGTTAGGGTACCATGTGAGTGGCACTTAAAATGTCTCCATGCTTGATTTGTTTGCACGGACATTTGTGTCGTTTGTAAGATTTACTGTTTGAGGCACCTGCGGCCTGTTGCCCCCCCCCCCCCACACACACACACACACACACATAAACGTGGGCAACCTTGTCCACGTAGGTGCAGACATTATAACCCCGACACCGTTGCTGCCCATGAACCGCTCATTATAAATCTTGTTCCTGAACTTTACTTTCTACTCTGACCTTTTCACTCCGGCACTCAGAATGCTACTGCTGCATGTAATGTGTGAACGTGTGCGCCCAGCCCTGCACTTTAATGACAGGCCGAGGTCATGCCCTTTGACCCCTTTTGCAGCAATTAGGTGATTTCCATAAAGAGAGATAAACGCTTAGCATTCCCTACTCTGATAGCATGCTGCTCCTCACAAGAACGTATGTGGCGGTTAGACAGCCACGCGTGATGACGCAGAAGGAGGGCTTCACGCAAAGCTGCCTTTTTGGTTTCCCGGTGTTTCCATGCAATGTGAAGCGACGATCTGGAGGAAAGGGCTGTTGGGAAGCAGGTCCAGCTCCCCATCCCAAGGATGAGAAAATGCCAAAAAAGAATATTATTATAGTCTTTCAGAATCCAAGCAACCACCCTACACTGGTAAGACGTCATTCAAAAATAAATAAATATAAAGACAGACAACTTACATACAGATTAGAAATTCATTCATTTGGGAACATATACAGGTATGTTAATATACAGGTAAAAAACTGATGCTCCTTTAAGTACATTTGGTTCATTTCGTAAGAAAAATCTTCTTATAACCATTCAGCATACGTGACACCGAAGTCTCTAATGCTTACACCCCACACGCATTTAACGCTCTTCATTCAGCAGGAAAAGGATTCTGAAGTGCTTGCTTTTTCAAATCGATCTGCTTCGACTCTCACAATGCTGGCGGGAGGCTGACCACGCTCCACCAGGGCCCCTCCCATCCTTCCCCTCGCTACAGTCCTGATTTGTTACTCTCTGAGAGGTTTAGTTTGTGGGGAAGAGGAGTGACGCCCCCCCCCCCATACCTTTCCCGGCCTGTGAGCTGTGTGTGCCTCCACCTCCTTCACCAGGGTACACTTAATTTCGCTGTTCGACACAGTGACACTCCAATTTTTCCTCCGTAATTACATGTTGTTAATCTTATGTAATTGATCTCGTAGAGAAAAACCCTGTGTTTCCTGGCACAATTATTGACATTAGTCAGAGGTGTCCCTTTTCTATGGCTTTGATTTCAAAGTCCATGCATAATTACGATCCAATTAAGACCGTGGTCTCGCCGGCTGCTCCTCGCTCTGGGCCGTACCCTGTGCTCGGGTTCGAGCAACAATCTTGCTGCGTGCCAGTGCACGGGTAGTAGAATGAAACTTTTGTCCTGCGACCTCCGTTACAAACTAATTAATCATCTGTTGCGGCCAATTAATCGAAACTAACCACAACAGGAGAGCTTGTGCCCTGGGGACCCAACTATCCTACTTATAATTAATTCAGCGTCAGCCAACAAGTGGTGGGGCTTTTATCAGAATGAACTGATGATGGTGGTCTGACGTGGATAGCAAAAGTTCATTGTTGACTGGAAAATATGTTCATAATATGGCAGAAAAACTGGGGAATTTGAAACCATCAGTTCTTGTAGCACAAACAAGAATTAATTATAGAAATCAGGTTTTCTATATATCTTATCTAGTCTTATACAGTAGTCATAAATGTCCCACCCTCCAATTACCAATCTGGTCTTAGGTTTCTGAATGAAGTATACAGGTGTGCATATACAGTATATATATATATATATATATATATATATATATATATATATATATATGTGTGTGTGTGTGTGTGTGTTTGTGTGTGTTTGTGTGTGTGTGTGTCTGTGTGTTTTCCTTCGAAGGAAAAAATTCATCTAAACCCTAAAGAGCATCACTGTCAGAGGAGCAAATGAAGTTTTCCTTTCTCTCAGTAATAGTTGCAATACCTTGCTGTTCACTTATTTCATTTCATGCTCATAGTAACCATATAAATTTCCAGATGGTGTTACTGTGTGAGGCCTTAAGAAGAGGGTCTTAGCTTATTGAAACAAAACAAACAGCCAGACAAATAATAGTAACTAAAAAAAAGGTAGATCTAATGCATTAGAATAGATGTCTGGATATACATACAATACTTTTCCTTTGAAACTTTTGTAGAGAAATGAGACTTTTTCCTCTTGTGTTATTAAGTATTTTTCTATATTTCATTATGACAGAATAAATAGAAAGTAATACTGCACTATTATTCAGGAAATTTCAAGGAAATATTACTGACAAATGGCAATAGCACTGGCAAGCACCAAAAGCACTTTGGACGCCAGTAGCACCAATAGCACTTTGCACGTGACACACCCCCATGCTCTCTTCAGCGCATAAAGTGGGAGACTTCCCCAAACTTTCAGCAAAAAAGTTCATATGTCTCATGTCATGTGTGTCAAATGAAAAATAAAATTCTATGCGCCCCTTCAATTGCGAAACTTGATATTCCCCGCACTGACAGAGCTGAAACGTTTCGATGTGCGCATGAAATAAAAGTGCCGAACGCACGCACGCCTCAAACGGAAATGGGGAAATGGCTCCTCAGGACTTCACTGTGGGTTTTATCTATCTCCTCTGCAGAGGGAGTGTTTTCATTTTAAAACACTGTGGGTTTTGAACAACCAACGAGTGTTGCGATTTGTCCCCCAACCCCCCCTGAAGAATCGTCACATGTACTTAAATTCCAGGCCAGTGTGAAATCAGGCACTATATGTGTAAATGAATCTCAGGGCTGCTTAAACTCTCTGCTGAAGGCATCTTTGACTCACCCTCTACTGATTTGTGCACTATCGGCGTGGCGTGGGTTCGGCTTAGACCTCTGTCTGATTGAAGCTCGCCATCTCAGTTTTCGGAGGCAAAAACAAAAAAATGAATAGTGATACATGTGTTGTCTTCAGTTTGTTTATGTTCGGTTTCTGGCACTTAATGCTTTTGTCACAGCCTGAAATGTAAGACGAATGAAAATGTGTTGTTTTCATTTTAAAGTATGTATTTCCTCAACGGATGCAATGAAAAGTATTTCAACACCAGCTATGCCACTACAGTTCCCAAAATCTAAACCTCGAAACTTTTCAAAGGAAAGTGTTCTGCAGCAGTGAAAAAAATTTAGTCTGCCAGTAACAATGGTAGGAAAGAATAAAGTGATTTAATTGACAAATCCAATAGCTCTCGACCAAAGACAAGGTTTGGCATATTCATGAAGTGTTTTGAGTCAAAGGATGAGTGAAACTGTGAGAAAATTCTCTAAATAAAGTAGCAGAAACTGCGAAAGACTTATTGGTTTGTCTCAGATTAAGTAGACAGACAGACAGGCAGATTGATTGATTGGTTGATTGATTGACTGATTGATTGATTAATGGAAGGAGGATAATAAACTTCCCCAAGGGGAAATTAAGTTGCAAACAGTGGAAACACTGACTTCTCTTATTTTCCATGGAGGAAATGTTGATGTCCACAGGAAAAATGTAGGGTGCTGAGATTGATTGAAATATTGAATAATTTGGTTTGCAAATCATTTTCCCCTGCAGCTTCTTAGCTAGAGCTTTGCAGATAAAACAGAATTAAGAGTGGAAACAGCTGTAGTTTCTAATGACGAGTAATACTGTATCAATTTTAATGTAAAAATGTATTATATTTCCTATTTCCTCAATGTGGTCCTTTCCCAAAACCACCACCATGCCAACATTATCTCCAAGTTCCATTGTGATGTCGTTTGAATTTTTATGGAACTCATTTTAGTCCTTTTTTTTAAGAAACTTTCATTAATTTTAATTTCACACATTTTAACGTCTAAATTCACAAATTCAGATAAGCAAGAGTTATCTAAAAAGTGGCTCATTGTCAGCACTAAATACAACTCATTTATTTGTCTATTTGTTTGTTTTTAGAGTGCTACATGCTACAAGGTGTTGTAGGGATTCATAGATGGTATTTGCTATTTTACAGGTGAAATCCAACGTCATGATTCAAACAGAACTATTAAAATCGATTCCTTACGGAGCAAGAGGACGCAGACAGTTTTGTCTAAATCAATAGTAGCTGCTGATATTCCGTAATCAATCAGGTGTGAAAATAGTGTATCTCTTATGAACACCTTTCCCTGTTTGACAGACATATTCCTTGAGCCGTGGCCTTACAGTTCCTTTATAATCACAATCATTCCATCAGCACAGAGCTCTGTTCACATTCAATGATGGAAAGTAAACTTGAGGAGCAGAGCTGTGTGAAGTCACATAAATATGAGTAGATTAAATGAAAGACTAAAGATCTGGTAAAATACAAATGGCATATAATATGTCCTCTCTGTATAGTCTGCATGGGCACTGGCAGAGACACAATGTGCACTGCATGAAACACTGTAAGCAATCAGGAAATAATTGAGAAAACTTATGCAAAATACACAGAGAAGTATCTGAATAGTCACAAACGGTCACTGTTAGATACAGTACAGCAGCAAAAACAATGAAAGTTGTACTTTAGTGAAAACTTTTTTAAAAGTTTCCATAAAATGTGATTTGCACAAGGAAATTATACAGAATAGACCAGATATGAAAGGCAGTACTGATAATAGACATATTCACAATTCAGGGAGCTTTGTTCCAGAAAGTCTAACATAATTGCTTATAAAAGAATGATAGTGTAATATTAAGATCTAACAATTTATACAATCATTACTTTTTAAAAGTCTGATGGTAATCATAAATTAAAACTCTGAGCTTGAATATTTATTTCAACGAACAGCTGAAATTTTGTCTGGCTTTTTTCTCAGACTTAATTATCTCCAAAGCACTGAAGAGTTTACGTGATCTGCATTCTTAGAACGCCACTACAATACTCTTCATATGTGTGTAGACAAACTAACTGTGATACTTTTTCGACTACCATTTTTATTATTTATTTGGAGTAGAGTGTGATATAAAGGGGGTGGAAAAATAAGAGAACCACCTGACAATGGATTAATAATCAGGACCTAATTCGAAGTAGAACCACCCTTGGATTTCAGAACAATCCGTCAATCTTGTTTGGAATGCTACCATAAGAATCCTGCACTGTCTGCAGTGGGATTTCAGGAAGCAAAAACAGCACTCCTTTGAGGGATGCAGGAGGAGAAAATCTACTTCACACTCAGCGGTCCTGAGCTTCCCATAAAAGTTCAGTAATGTTTGTATGCAGTGATTGGTGATGTGATGGAAGGCATTTGGCTTCATCCTGGTGTCCATGAAACCACTGCTGAATTTCTTTAGTTGTGTGCATGGGGGGCATTATTATTCCAGAATATGGGAACAGCATGACGGAACAGCCTTTGCACCATAGGGTGCACCTGGGTCTGTAATGTTCTCTCATATTCCTTGGCCATCAAGCTGGCTGCCAATGCTAACAGACATAGCGGTTTGTCGGACAATATTACTGTGTTCCAGGGACAGGGATCCAGGTTTCATGCATCCTACACCAAGTTATGTCTTCATACACTAACCTTCTATATTAGGGTTTTTTCCTGAATGTCGGCCCTGCCATAAATCCCAGCTTTGTGAAGTTCACAACCTACATTTTTTGTTAGGACTGAGTCACAGGGCTGTTGATTCAGTCTTATGTTATTTTTGTGCCTTTTGTTTTTGTTTAAGGTGTCTAGCAATCTGGTTAAATGTAGGTCTGCCCCTGTGAATGAGCCCCAGCTTGAGGCCTCTGTTTCTCTTTGTTGATGTGGTGGATCTTTCTTTGGCTCTCTATGCTCTTATGATTTTTTTGAGACAGTTACCCTTGATTAAGTGAACAATTTTGCAACATTTACGGTATGATGCACCTACAATTTGACTCTTTATCCTATTTCTTTGAACTCGTTAGTTGTCTCGTTTCACATTTCAAAGTACTATGTGTTAGGGTTATCTTCTTCTGAAGATGCGCTGGAAACAAACCAGTCTCTGAACACAGAACAACACAGACAGCTGCGATGACTTTTTACTTGCTGCAAGGGAAGCCCGGTCCTGACCTCGAGGTGTCAGCCTCTCAGTCGAACTCAGCCAACTTCGAAAGAGGAAACTCCCCTCGCAGTATCTTTTATTGAGGTACACAAACAGGATATGCAACTGACATTGAACATTGTTTGTCACCATATATGGGGTGGAAATATTTAAGTGACAGTTCTTAAGCAGTGTTATTGCTAAATTAAGATCAAGCTGCTGCAGGGTGTTGTTTCCAAGCGTCTAGCAAAATGACAATAAAAAAAGTACAAATTTCTCTAACACTATGTGTGAGACCTTTTTCGTAGCTGATACATGCTGCTAACTGGCATCTGGCTCACCTCTGTAACTGCGCTTAAAATTGTGCTTTAAGTACTTCAGCCCCCCCCATTTTCTTGCGTTATTCTGTCTGAAGCATATATTTATATCATAGAATTTTATTAGACAAAGTATAGAACGTAGTAGGGAACCTCATATTTTTCTTCCACTCTTAATATTACCAATAATTCTGCAAATCCTAACATTATAACCAGGTAATAATTTCAGGGCCAGAACAAGTCATAGATACATTTATAGATTAAATATCGTATAAACATCTGCCTTATACAGTATATCACTTTAGCTTGTTAACCTTATCTTGTTTCATGTGAAACTGAATAAAAATAAAAACCATGTGTCAGTTGTCTTTTATGAACAACTCATATCTTCAAGGTGAAAACCTTGTAATTTGCATTACATACAGTACCATTCAGTACAGTTAACATATAATATTATTGCTTAGTGCTTTAGTATAGTTTGATTAACAATGTCCTTCTGTAATCCACCCATGTCTGTATGTACCTTTAGCCAGAAGTACAGGTGTGGTAGGCTTGTGTACACGGTTAGAAACATTTTCACACTATATACAAAAGCGATGCTATTCCTGTGTTTTGAAATCTTGCCAATACAATTGGCTGAACAGGGTGGTCTAATCAAGATATTCTTTGAAAAGAGGGGTCTACTCCGACTGCTCTGCGTCTGGAGTTTGCATGCTTTCCCTGCGTCATGTGGGTTTCCATCAGGTACTCCGATTTCCTTCTGAATGCCAAAGACGTGCAGTTACCGTAACCGGTGTCTGAGGCCTGAGTCCATGTGTGTATGCATCCGCCCTTCGATGACCTGCCATCTTGTGTAGGACGTACTTCAGCCTTGCGTTCTGTACTGCCTGAGATAGCCCCGCCCACCCCCAGGACCCAGATCAGGCAAAGCGGGTGGATGATAGATGGATATATGGATTCTTTGAAATGTGAATGGAACACAGCACTGATGCATTAACACTATTATTGAAGACAAAAAGCACTACCCATTATTATTTCTTCTTCTCAGCTGCAATAAACTGTTTGCGTTGTTCCCTTTTATACTCGTCTAAGGCTAAAATTAAGACTGATTAAGAACACAGCATTTGCAGATTTCCCTCGCTGCACAATAGCTGTGCAAGTTGTTCTAGATAAGAGCCCCAGTTAAATGAAAGAAATGTAAATGCCTCACTCCGTATAACATCTGTGACTGGCTTCATCATTAAGTGGTGTAATGTACTCGCCTGCAATGGAGATCTTCTAAAGGATGTCCCTGGGCGCACGGACAGGAAATTCGGTGTATCCACAGACCCCTGAAGTCCATTAGTGGGGTTAGCAGCACTTAGGGCCAGGGTGAAGCGGGGATAAGGGTGACTCATCATCGTAAACAGCACCGCGTAATGGGATATTCACCAGCATAACACGGTTTACTGATGGAAAACACTGTACGCCGTAAAAATTAGAGAGCCGAGCGATGGGAGAACGCGGATGATTAAAAGGCGGGAAGAACACAAGGCGGTCACTGCTGAACTGCACTCAGAAACAGCACTTACTGACATGCGTCAGAGAAGCTGCTGTCCCTCTATGCATCCATCCGTTTTTCGGGAACCGCCAATCCAATCCAGGTGACTGATTGCTGAAATTGGATGCTTGGGGCATTAGTCTGGGAGACCCCAGGTAGGATCACGGACCATCGCGGGCACTTACTCACAGTGATATGCTGAGCACAGTTTACACTAACAAACCCACCTAAACAGCATGTTAGTGGATTACAGGAAGCAAAGCCGCTGAACATGGCAATATGCAAATTGCCCAGATTCAAATTTATTATAATTACTATAAAAGTGCAATTGCCATGATCTACTGGGGGGTTGGGTTGTGCTAGCTGTTTATTTATTTGTTTAGTCTAGTTTTATTTTATTTTTTTCCCCCACTCTGACTGACTGGCTGAGGTAGGCGGTGTTTTCAAGATGTCTCTGAAATGCAAAGGCACATTTTCCTCCCAGAGTGTCACATTAGCTGCATCCTCTCTCTGCAGTGGAAACTTGATTAATGGAACACCTGCAGAAATGGCTACTTATACAACAGTCTGCATGAGTTGTGACTTAAACTTGCTGAAACTGCTGGATTGGAATTAGGAAAGAAGTAGATTTATTTATTTTTTCTTTTTTAGTTAACCAGATACACCATGATTTATTTAGCTTCCAGTTTTATCACGTCTCTAGAATTCACTCCTGCTTTACTCGTTATGAGGTATAAGTGGGTAGTGCTGTTGCTTCACATCTCCAGGATCGGGGGTTCGAATCCCGCCGTTTTGTGTGTCTTCGGTTTGCAGGTTCTCCCTCTCTAGCGTGGATTTCATCCAGACACTTAAGTTTCCTCCTGTGGCCCAAAGATGTGCAGTTGGGGTAATTGGTCTCTGAATTGCTCACTCTGTTCTTGTACCCTGTGATGGACTGGCATCCCACCCAAGGTGTCCCCCAGCCTTGTGCCCTATGCTGTCTGTGATAGGCTCCAGGCCTCCCCATTACCCTGAAAAGGGTAAGTGGTTAGAGGATGGATAGATTGGTTTTTATTAATCCAATGTCATGGCACTTATCAACTTGATTTTAGAATGTCTAATTAAATAACATTAAATTGAAAACAAATCAAACTGCACACAGACTTTGAGAAATCCCTCATAATGGGAAAGGATAGACTGACCTTAGCGATTAACATGTACTGCAATCTGCAGTACTGAAATGCTGAGAATGTTATAAACACCTCTTCTTTTACTCACTATCTGCCTATTTGAAGTCCCTCTGTCACTTTATCAATATTTATATAGCATTTCAGTTCATTTTTAATAATTAATAGTGTTTATATTCCAGTTTATCCAGAGTGAATAAAAATGCCTGATGTCTCACTGGTGATTCTGTATACTGTGTATATATATATGAACAATGTCGTTTTTCTTGTCGAAACGTCTCCCTCCATGGTGATGCCAGCTCAATGGCACGATGTTGAAACCCTGGCCTAGGCTGACATTGTTATACATATTGCCTTTTTCATTTTCTCTGTCAGATTTGCATATATGACCATTTTGGGATTTGCAGTTCCAGATTTCATTTGCAATTTCTATTTGCAGACACTGCAATTACACGGAAATGCCACTTAAAGTGCTCTGGTCTCCCCGTGTGCCGTTCAGCATGGGTGTCAATTTGTCTCACAACAGTTCCGTCACTAAATAGTTTCTGCGCTCCGCCGATGCCTTTGTGGTGTGGATCGGGGGTTTCCAGGGCAGTTAGCGCATGCAGAGATGTTGCCGTGTAAACAGGTACCCTTCGAGTGCTCATACCCTGCAGATAATTGAGAGAAAGGAGGAGAGCTATCGGGCGACCACCTGCCTCCATCATTTCCTACAAAAAGGTTCGGTCTTCTCTCTAAAGCTGAATCGCAGCAGCCTTTCCTCATCCTTCACACATTTCTAAAAAACAGAAAATCTGCAGGAGCTGTAAATGTCAGTACAAAAACTTCTGCATTTAAATGCTGTACCTCAAAAGCAGAAGGTGCATACTGTACATGCATGCTTCTGCTAAATATTCAGCATAATTATTTTTAGATCAACAATCTGACATGCTTTCAAACAGTGATGCTCGATTCATTTTTGTTTATTATAGAGCAGATGGGAAGGTCTGTTTTATTCAAGTTTGTGTTGATTATTTGTTCATTTATTTTGTTGCTACTATTTATGGAGTATATATTACAAGGAATATTTCCTTATTTGTATGCACCTAAAACCCGCGTTAATCGGAATTTCAATGTTAGTGGATCTGATAATGCTTTATATTAAGTGCCGCTTCATAATGTCTTTATAATGCTTTCATAGATCATTCAGCGCACCTTCGCCATGCATTTATAATTCATCTAGTGCATCTTCATAATTTATTTATGATGCATTCATAGAACATTCATAGGAATAATGTAAGTAGATGAATATCGGCTCTCTACTCTGTCTGTACTCCAGCACCTCCCATAAAGGTTCTCTTATGATTGGAGAGGCTACGGAGGAAAATTCATCTTGGTATTTAAGAAACATTGCTGAAATTGTTTAGCAATGTGCATGAGGATGTTATCATCTTGGAATATGGGGCCATATGCATATTCTTTGGCTGTTACAGTTCCACGCAGAGCAATCATTGTACCTTAATGACTTACAAGATGGCTGCCCAACAGACATCATACGTATTTTGGAGGAATGCTTTGTTGTTTCTTTTCCTAATGTAAACCATCCAAATGCAGGTTAGAAGACCATTTTACTCTTATACAACACAGGGTTACCAGTTTTGAGCCCCTTATACAGTAGCTGCTTTTCTTTATGATTGCCCTTGTATAGAAGGAGTTTCCTTTATACTGCCCAGCCCTGCACCTGCACACATGTAGACATATTTAAATGAAACATTTGCAGTCATTTATAAATATGTATAAGAACAGATTTTAGATGTGGCATGTAATGGTCTCAGATCACTATTTTTTAGGTTAAAAAGAGGAATTCCCTTCCTACATTAGTTCTGGATGTAAGCTGATTACCTAAAATAAACCGTCTGAAAATGAAAACAAATCTGTACACCATCATTCCTTTTTCTCATTCCCCTTTGCATCATTTGCTGTCATTTGAAAACTGACAGCTAGACCACTTGGGGGACACAGGAACATGATGCTGCCACAGGAAAATGCTAATGACATGAACTGCTACTACAAATCTGAATTAATTACACTCCACCACTGGGGACAGTGCAGTGACTACATTTTATCAGGTGGTTTAGTGAAGCAAAATTCACACTTACAAGTTAATCTTTTCGTGATAGTGCAGCTATCTCTGTGAAAGAAATGCTTAAAATAATAATGGAATAATACAGATACATGGATTCATCTTCCATAACTACTCATCCTGTACAGGATCACACTTGGTGAGGATGGGATGCCAGTACAGCACAAGACCGGACAGACATAGATGTCTAATTTTATGTTTTAGGACATAGAAAATATTGTTATATATACACACAAGGATGGATGGGTGGGTCGGGGTTGGGGGGGGGGGGGGGGGGGGTGGAAGCAGCAGTCCTGGAAAAGTGAGGCCTTAGTGCAACTCACAGCGACACCATACCATCCTAATAACCCATTCATCCATCATCTTCTGTCCTCTTACACTCTATGGCCAATAGCATGTGGACAGATTGGACAGCAGCTTATCCAACACCTCATTCTGAAGCCAAGGGTATTACTATGAAGTTGATCGCCCCATTGTTGCTGTAATAGCCTTTGTTCATCTGGAATGGCTTACCCTTAGATGCTGGAACATTGCTGGTGGCTGCCATTAAGGGTGGCTATTGATACCCGGTGATCAAGTACCTTCTGGGAGCTTCTGTGGCTGAGCACTTTTTCCCAGACTTTCACAATCGCTTCACTTGCAGTTGACCTGCACAGCTTTCAGGGCAGAAATGCAGGGAAATGACTTGTTGGAAAGATGGCATCCAACGATGGTGCCAAGCAGAAAGTCACTAAACTCTTCTGTAAAACCACCCATTCTGCTAATGTCTGTTGCAGGAGATTCCATGACTCCATGTTTAATTTTACACCTGTGTGAGCAATGGGTGCGACTTAATTAGAAAACTCCTTTAGCTGGTAGGGGTGTCGACATACTTTTGGCCACATACTGTAGTGTATCTTTGCCAGAGTCAAATGGGGCTGGAGCCCATCTCAGGCAGTATTGGGCATAAGACCAAGTTACATCCTGGATGGGATGCTGTGGGCCCCCAAGTGAATTCTCCAAACTGCAAAACTGCAAGAAATCCACGGCAGCAACATCGAGACAAGCTACGAGGAGGCTCTTCTGATCGGTGTGATTGTGCGCCCAAAACAGAGGATTCCTGCGCTTATCGTCTTTCACTGTAACTGTACTCCGTATGCCTTTTCTTAATCTATTCTTCTTCCGACAGCTCGGGTCATCTGTGTTTTCTAGGAGCCTTGCCAGTCTACTCAAGTAGCAGACAGGCTGTTAATGATAAAAGTGCCTTCGCAGATCAAAACGGCTCTTAATTGTTAAAAAGGCAGGTGAAGATGGATGATGATAAGTAGCAGCAGGAAAGAAGATTTGTAGAATCTGCCATATGCTTCTGAAGCAGTATGAGACCTTTTTTTTTCTTTTAATGCTATTCAACGTTCAGATGTTTCACTCTGTAACATGAAATAGCATTTTTAACACACTACCTCAAATGCTAAAGTATCATAATGCCTTATATGACAGTAAAACATTGAAGAACTAGATACACTTCGGGAAGGTACTTATTTCCAAAAAATACTGGGTAGCGTTAGTTAATGCATCTATGCTGCCATATTTCTCTGTCACGATACTGTGCAAAATATCTAGCTAATTTTTTTTCCCATTTATAATGGGTGGTGAACTTTTAGTGTAGTGATTGACTATACCACCCAAACACACCTATCTTACTAAAGACTCTCGAGGTAATTACAGATCCTGTGTAATTTAATTTTATATAAATACTTCCATCATTCATATCCACTATCCACTAATTCCATACTGTATCTTCTGCATCACCCAGCTGGGTTGTGGGCCTGCTTCTCCCCAAGTTTTTGCACTTGGTGGAAGTGCTAAAAATTCAGACCACAAAACTATTATTATTACAGCACCTTAATATGTTGTTTGCAGTGGAGGTACCATCTACTTAATATGAAGTGTGTCCCTGTAATTTATAGAATTGCAGGTTAATACAATCCTTTTAGTCATGATCTTCCGGGAAACACAAGATGAACTTTACATAAAAAATACATTCACTTAACATTTTAATAACCAGCCTGAATTTTATTTAGGAGAAAAATACTGACTTCTGGTACTCACTCAGACACAGGTTGATTAAGTAATTTTTACAAATGCTCAAAGGTATTACAACCTAGAATTACAATGTTCTGCATGAGCTATTTATAAACTAATTATATTAAAAATATGCAGAAAAAAAGAAGGTTGAAAACTTTTTTCTTGCATTCCATAAGTTACTTCAGTTGATTAATTTACTTGATTTGCATTTCATTGTGTAACATACGAGTTTTCAGTTAATTAACTTGTGAAGGTATGTATAATGTGCTCCTAGACCGCAAAAGTTAATAAAAAAATCACCCTCCCCCATATTGTATTCATTGATTCAATTGATTTTATGTGAGTGTATGTGTGTGTGTGTGTGTGTGTGTGTGTGTGTGTGTGTGTGTGTGTGTGTGTATGCATATAGGAGAATGCCTGATATGGGGGGCGGGGGGCGGAAGCACTTAATATACATACGTCTATTTATTGAGGGGGGAGGATGAATGAAGTCAAATGAAACATGGGGGGGTATCTGTATATACAGGGATGTGAAATGTGTCTGTGCATGTTGTCTGTGCACGTATGATGACAACATATACATATGCTGTATATATAGGGATGTGAAATGTGTCTGTGCATGTTGTGTGCGCACGTATGACGACAACATATACATATGCTGTATATATGCAGGGTTGCCACCTTCAGACTGACGCTCAAGCAAGAGAACTTACTGTACGGCGAATCTGTTATTCTATTATAAACTAAAATTAGTGACATCAAAAGTGTCGGGGTAGTTTGCAAACCCTGCAGGCGTTTTACAAAATAATAAAACTCTTACATACATGTAAATGTGCATGTGGACTCGAATAAAAAATGTCACCCAACTGACCAAAGAGCACGCGGGTCCCCTCTGTGACATAGAACCAGCCAGTGCGAGTGGCGCTCAGCTGAGCTCACAGGCAGGAATCTAACGGACGTGCTAACCGTGACTCTCAGGCCGAGTGAGAAATGATTCGGGTCCTTTTGGTTTCTGAAAGAAAGGCGACGCTCTTATGCAGAACTTCAGTACATAACACTACTACGGTTAATCGCCTGAAATGACGACGCAATGTGGACGTGACCCAAGCAAAGCAGGAAAGAAACCCAGAGTTCGCCTTCCTTATCCCGTCTTTTAGTTGTTCAGGGAAAAAAATACCTGTAAACATTCTAAAGCAAGCTAGGGAGGTGAGCTGCGCAACGGGATCGTTTATCAGCAAAGAGGCAAGGCCTCACAGTATGGCGGAGCATGTCGGGCCCAGGTACGTGAACCACCCCGGTACGTGAACCACCCCGGTACGTTTACCACCCCGGTACGTTTACCACCCTGGTACGTTTACCACCCCGGTACGTGAACCACCCAGGTACATGAACCTCCCCGGTATGTTTACCACCCCGGTACGTGAACCACCCCGGTACGTGAACCACCCCGGTACGTGAACCACCCAGGTACGTTTACCACCCCGGTACGTGAACCACCCAGGTACGTGAACCACCCCGGTACGTGAACCACCCAGGTACATGAACCACCCCGGTACGTGAACCACCCAGGTACGTTTACCACCCCGGTACGTTTACCACCCCGGTACGTGAACCACCCCGGTATGTTTACCACCCCGGTACGTGAACCACCCAGGTACGTGGGTACGTTTACCACCGCGGTACGTTTACCACCCCGTTACGTGAAAGCAGGCAGCACTTTAGCTATTCCTTTGTGCAAATAATTACAAGTATATATGAAATGGATTAAAAGTTGTTCTGAATCATAAATGTTATAGCCTATAACGTTATTAATACGCATACACACATTCACGTATAACGGAAAGATCAGCCGAACCGCATTTATACCTAATTGACTCCTTGACAGCTGATTGGTTCCGATGTATGATCAGACTCACTTATGCTTATGGTACTTTGGGCAAAAGTGAGTGCAAAAAAAACCCAATGTAATGTTATGTATTATACACATCTTACTGGGAAATGTTTCTTTTGTTCCATAGTTCCTTCTCTGCTTCCCAGGCTTGGAAGATGAGAAAGGAGATACTGTACAACTAAAATGACACTGGAAATGATGCTGGAAAAAGCGTATTCTAGCATTTAAAGTGAACCTGAAATACGCTTATATAAATCTATATGAGGCTATTCATATAGGTTAAAAAAGCTTTAAACTCTGCTTTTGAAGGCAAAAACCATTCTGTCATTTCATATCGCTCTTTCAGATGGCAATTTTTTTACTCCTAATAATGTAGTCTAAATGGAGCCTAAATTTTATGTCTATTTAAAAGTGACACAAATAAGAGTTAATGTATGGGATGCATCATGTTAATCGATATGCAATAAGAAGAACAATAGAAAACGAAGAGGAAGAGGACATGAACAACCAAGTTAAACTCTAGAGAAAATGGCAAAAAAAGAACGTAAAAAAACAAGGCTTTTATAGTTTTTAATCTTTGTGCGGTGGGGGGGGGGGCATGCTGGCACTGTGGTTAGCCCTACTGCCTCACACCGCTGGGACTTGGCTTGAGTATCTACCTTGGCTTCATGTGTGTGGAGTTTGCATGTTCTCTCTGTGTCATTGTGGGGTTTCCTTCAGGTACTCTGCCCCCCCCGCCCCCGCCCCGCACCGTCCCACATTCCAAAAACATGCTGAGTAGAGTTACCAAATTGCCCATTGGCATGTATGTATGATTGAATGTTGTGCCCTGAAATGCATAGTGCCCCATCCTGGGTTGTTCCCTGCCTTGCACCAATAGGCTCTGGGCCCCCCACGACCCTGGATTGGAAAAACAGTTACAGAAGATGGATGGATATTCTTTATACCATGTTGAAATGATGTGTTTCTTTGAGTAATCAAGGACAATGATGCCTTCTCACATTAACAATTAGCACAGATCTCCTGAGTAGTATGGGAATGATTTTTATTGGTTTTACTGGATAGTTGATAGTCAACACCCACTTGCGGTTCAGGCATTGTCTCTCTTAACACCTGAGTCTTGCTTATTATCCTTTATTGACCCAGTGGGCAAAGTGAGAATGTTTTTAATCAGGATGAGAGGAGGAGGGGGAATCTGCCCCCTGTTTCAGACCATAGAGGCCAGGCTTTTGCAGTGATTATGTGAATTTTTCCCTTATGTTACACATGTACATGAACTTGTAATCAAAAAATTGTTAACGAGCCCTGATATTTTACTCTTGAGGAAGGTTCATAACCTAAATTGCTTCAGTAAACAGTGAGCTGTAAAACGCACACAAAAAAAGCACCACAGGTATCTTTGGATAAACGATTTGTATACCTACTCACTTTGGCTCCGGTTTACTCTGCACCCCATGTGAGACCAGCTTCTAAGATTAAATTACAGTATCCGTCAAACTACAAGACTCAGATGTTTCTTATTTTAAAATTTCTCATTATTTAATTTGAGTGTTTTGCTTTTGTTCCAGGTCAAGATGCTATTGTAGTGTGGAAGAAAATTCCTTTTTGGTGTTCAAAGCACCCAAAAAGAATTTCCAGTTTGTAAATGTCATTGAATTTTCACTTTTTTGTGCAAGCCTGATTGTTATGTGACCCGAAAATGAGTATACGGCGAACTAGTCTACTAACACAAGCTATCTAAAGGCGGGGGGAAGGGGAGTGGGGGGGGGTGGCTTTAGGGTTACACACCCGATTCTTTCTCTCACTACTCAAAAAATAAAAGCCTTGGGACTTTAAGCAGGAATGATAAATGGGATAATTTAGGCTCTCAGAGATTGGCTTGCTCGATGTTCAGACGGGGCCCTGCCAGACTATGTCTCTCCATGTGTGCTAAGGTAGCGTCGAGGGACACTTTCAGGTCATTTAGCAGCCGTGCTGCCCTGTCAGAGCCTGCTGACGTAGATCTTAGCGGGGCAGCTCCACTTGAGTTTCTGGGAGAGGAGTCCGATCTCTTTTAATGCAACCTGGTTTCGTGGCTGACTGTCTGGTAAATTCCCCTAGTGGGTGTGGCCTCTAATTATTCCATGTCCAACATTCAGCGGTTTGCATATACAGTTATGCTGAACTCATTGGAAATGGACCCACCATTCTCTGTATCCTGAATACATCTGCAAATTGAGTTCTCCCATTCTTGCTTATAAAGATACTATACTTGAAGGTTTACTGTTTATCTGACTTTAAAATATATAAGAAAAAATGCGTGTGTGTGTGTGTATGTGTGTATGGTCCAGATATATATTACATTATGGGGACATTTTTTGCTCTCCACAAGGGGAAATTCAGTTTTATAAAAATCTGTGATTAGTATTTTGTTTTGTTACTCACTGTACGGTTAAGGTTAGGGCTGGGTTAGGGATTATTGATGTCATTGCTGGGATTATGGATTTGCCCATGGAAATGAATGGATGGTCCCTCCAAAGATATGATACAGGACTCTCTCTTGTGTGTGTGTGTGTCTGTGTGTGTGTGTCTGTGTCTTTGTCTGTGTGTGTATTTATGTTTCCTCACAGTGAATATTAAGCAAAGCCAAATGAGGCATCTGGGCATTTTGTAAGAAAACAACTTCACGAGTCCACTCATAAGCAATTTAAGGTTATGCCAGATTGCCCTGCTTTTTCACTCAGGAAAGTTAATATTGTAAAGTGCTCCATCTGTTGTATTAAGTAACTGGCAGGCAGACTTCTTCCCAGCTGTGCTTTGCTAAGTATACATATATGTACTTCAGACTGTGCTATATTACAGTGATCCCAAGTCAGTTTAATATTTCCATCGTAAAAATACACATTCACTGAATAACAAGCAAACTGTTAATGTCTTGAATAAATGTGCTGTTTTAATGATGGTTACTGTATGCATATTCCTTCAGACACTGTCCACCGCCTCCTTAAACACTGGGCATAGATACTGGATCTGAATGCAATGTATAAAATTAAAATGTCGTTTAAGCGTCAGAGATGCAGTTCCATTTATTACTGAGGGGTCTCAGTATTACAGACAGATTATTTCACATCGGTTCACACAAATCCTGTGCTTTTTAAAGTTAACATATCTTTATAATAATAAGACAGACATCTCTTGGTTTATATCCTGTTTCCTAAATGATATGTAACAGCTATAAAAATAAACGCCTAGCATTTTTTATGGTAGCAAGGTTTGATGGAAAAGCACACATATGGCATTAACAAAAAGCACCTTTATTCATGAATTTTCATGATCTCCATTCTGACATAATGTAAGCCATCACACCCATAACCTCTCATTCACCTTAGGTTGAACGAATGTGTGACAGCACTGCAAAGACCTGTGGATAGAACACCCCATATTTAGTCAAGTGGAGCTCTGTGACTGCAGAAAGCAGAATTATTAAGAACATATATAATCTTCGTAGTTGGATGGATTAATTAAAGCGGAACACCAGCCAGCATCCGTTTTAGAAGTGATTGACCGCTAAATGTGCATTAAAGGTGACGCTGAAATTTGGAGCCTGAACAACTTTCATTTGCCTCCTTAAAGTGATTCTGACTAATGATGAAAATGCTTCTCCTTTTCTGAGGGAACTGCATGCTGCGTAATGTTGTGCTAATTGAACATTGAAATGTAATCAATCATCTATTGCTGCAGAGATATGAAAGACAGGACTACCTCTGATGTTTGTGAAAATGAAAAAGACTGGTTTTATTGCCTATGACAAGCAATGTTATTTTTTTCCCCCCATGGTGTGGTTTATTTTTTAATTTAGCATTTGAACAATGGCCATTTACATTTTGGCAGCGGTTATTACATTTGAGCACCTCCATTCAATTCTTTGGTAATTTCTTTAAAATTATGTACATGCCATCATTCAAAAAAGACAAAGGAAGTAAATATCAATAATTGCTCCTTAATTGAAGCTTCAGACCTCTGTGGCAAACTAATCTGTCAGTCTCATCAGCTGCAATGTGCAACAATTACACCTCATTAAAGACAAAAAAAGCCTAACCGTTGCTGGAAAAAACAGGAACTTATTATTTATTTATTTTTACTCAAAAGTGAGCTAAAAAAAACACAAATCACATAGTTCCTGTCGAGTTCTAGGCACTAAAAATTCACCGCAGTTCTTTGAAGATTCAGGCACTGCTGTAGGTATGTGCTGTTTGTTTAATCTCATTACAAGAGACATGTTCTGAGCACTATGGCCCCTTATTAAGAACAAGTGATACTTTGGGTGGAGAAAAGGAGGCTCCCTCACTTTTGTCTGATGATTGCAAACAGTGCTGTTAAATGTTACACTCCTCATTACATTCTAAGTGGGTTACCGCACTCATTTGCAGATGAAGTAGGTTATACCTGCAAGCAAATTCACAATCACTGATTTGCATTAGTTTGAGGAGTCTGCCCCCCCACTCCACCCCAAATACTCAGCTTTCATAATTTAGATGTTCGATGTTCTGAATGTGGTGTAATAAAAAAGTGAGAAAAGAGATAAAGAAAGCAGTCCCTGGTGATCTGAGCTAAAATTATACTGTGACGCTGATTCTCTCTCCATGGACCTCTGCGTTTGAGGTAATTTGTGACTTCTTTTTTTAATTCTACAAAATAGTCAATATAGCTCATTTAGGTATTATAATGTAGAAAAAATGTATGATTTACATGATAAGTGATTAAGGAGGAGTTTGGGTGAAGGTTCAAAGGTTAACGGTAAGTGATGTTACCTTTACATGCCTACGCATGCCCTTTAGATATATTGTTTTGTTAGCTAACAACACAACCTTGTTATAACACAAATTAGATTAACTGCACTACAGGTACAAAACAACAGGGCACTTTCTTCATAATAAGCACAATGTTAAAGAATGTCAGATTTTGCTGGGGGCTGAGAATAATTCCTTTCATATGTTCCAACTCAACTAAAGTGAAACAGCAATAAAAAAAAAACAAGAGGCTTTTAAACTGAGCATCAGGCTATGATATTATTTTCTGTGGATAGGATTAAATCTGTCCACCAGCAAATATTTAATCTTTCTGTTTGCCTTTTCATCTAATCTCTCTTGTGATCTTAGATATGTCACTTGTCTCTGAGCAAATTTACTAGGGTATAAAAGAAATATCTTTACGTTCACAAGCTTTCAGAAAAATGACTTTTTTTATGTTCGGTCTGATGTGTATGTCACAGTTAGCTTTAATTCTCTGCCATTACCTTGCACCTTGAAATTACCTTTCAGAAGAACTCATTATCAACTTACATTATTACTGTCCATCAGTGCGTCTGACAGAACTCCTATCACCGTAGTGTCTGGTTATTCTTTTTACACCTCCGAAAAAGAAAGGTGGTTGTCAGGACTCACAAAATGTTCTGAACATACAGGAGGGACACAGTGTGGCAATCTCTGTCCGCTTCACCTTTGTGTATCGGCACAGCTGACTATCGCGTACGTTTCGGAGATGGATGCATTCTCTTTGCTTTATTGCGAAGGAGGCCTTCGATAGCAGTGCCGGCGTGTGGCGGGGGAGGGGGAGGCGTAGACAGGCTTAAGTGAGGCAGCTCTGACGGTAAATGATGATGAATCGCTGCTCACACGGCATCATCCGGCCAGTCGCTCCTTCCGCTGAGCAAACGGCAATGGAGGCTCCCGCCGGATCTTTTCCGCCTCGGATTGGGGACATATGGGCACACCTTGACCACTCTATTTCTAGCCCCCGCCAGGTGTCCCCCCTACCCCCCCACCCTAAGTCTGAGGTTACCATGGCGAGAATCTGACGTAGGCTCCAGAAGCCGCGCAATATGGAGAGTCAGTGGTGCAGCCATGCTTTTTACAGTTTTTTTAGGAAGCACTGTCACCAGTCATCAGCTTAAACTTCTCCCGCTTATTTTGAAAAGCTCCAGACCTTAGAATTCCCTCCAAAGTCCTGGAGTTTGGCAGAAAAAGCAATGTGATGTTCCTCGTCGTACTTAATGTTCATTGTTATTCAGACTCTGGTCTTAAACACATTGATTCTAAATTAAAACACGGGTAATAAGACAGATCCATTCCTGTAACGCACAGCAGAAGACAGTTTTCCAGGATCTGTAGAACCAAATACTGCAGGCTATTTTGCATACTTAGTGACTGCATGTACTACGTTTACAGCCATTAGTTTTCAAGGTATTGGCTTATTTTTTTTTCCTGAATGTTGTTAACGCATGTAGTGTTTACAGTGACAGATGGTACAGCCCTAACCTTAAACATGAAAGAAGCCACTGCTTCTGTGAGACACAATCAAGAAACGTGAGATTTGTCATGGGGGGGGGGGCTCTCAATCAGGCCCCCTCTAAACATGTACTAATCTCAGCTGTTCTGCCCCCATGTCTTCCACTCCCATCTCGTTCTCTTTTCAAGCTATCAGCAGATGCTAAAATAGAGAATGACAAGCTAACAAAGAGGGACATTGTTGCCTGCACAAGAAAGAAAGAAAACAGGGGAATTGAAAGCATAAAAATAACATAATTTGAACTGCTGAGATATTTCACTGCCACGTGAAACCTGGAAACGCTGGTGGTATAATGTGGCCAGTAAACCATCTCTAATACAGTTTAGCTTCTGAACAGCGGCAATGTCAGCTCAGATATAATTCGAATACTGTATTTTTTCAGCCCAAATTCTATTGTTGCACTCAAGCAGTTGGCTGCTTGAAGCGTAACTTGGCTTGAAATAAAGAGAAACGGCAGAGAGCAGACAGACATATCTATACAAATGTAGAAAAGCCATTCAGAGGGAAAGACTAATCAAAGGCAAATTACTGTGAATCTAAATAAAGCATGTTCCCCAGCAGAAAGTAGATGATAGAAGGCTCATGCAGGCAGTGGGCAGGAGAGGTATCAAGCCTACAAGCAAGATCATGTTATGTATTACTTCTCAGTTATTTATGGTGCTGTTGGAAACTGCTGATTGGTGATAAGGAAGGATACTTCAGTGCGGGGAAAGTGCTTTCCTGCTTGCTTTCAGGTGTCATTTTAACTCTCCATTACAGAGCATTTTGAAGATGCCCAACGTGTCCATCTAGCAGCCTAGCAGCTGGTTTTTATCATCGGTTCTCATAGGAAAACACGACATTGTCATGTGATTATTATAGTTTTTAATTCACCTGCCTGACAGTTTTACCCTGGACGATGCATATTTGCCCATTGTTCTGTCGTACTGATTTTTCTATGAAATGCAAACAGTGTGGACATGCAAAACGGCATAATCAGCATGCATTCCAATAATACAAATATGCATCGGTGAATTAGATAGAGCGCTGCTAGAATTTACTGCGAAGGTTTACTCATATGGAAGCTGCATGTAAGACAGATTGATTATGAAATCAGAATACTGCACTTCATTTAACCTTTAAAATATTTCTATTAGGCTATCATATAAATATGATTCTTATCTGGTTCCTGAATAATTATGGGCCAGTATGTCAGAGCAGCAAATTAAAGTTATTCGTTCAATCCTTCATTTTCCATACCGGCTTGTCCTACACAGGCTCGCTTGGATACAGAGTCTATCCCGGAATCAACGAGCGCAAGGCAGAGAATAAAACAGGATGGGGATCCAGCCCAACACAGGAAATTATTGAATATTATGTATTATAAAGGTACTGATGTATTTTGTATATATGGTTTGGGACATGGAGTCCCCACAGTCATCTGGAACATCATATATGATTATAAATAAGATTCTGCAATTCATAATAAGATACCAGTTGGTGATGAACATCCACACGAAGCGTGCCATAGTATTTTAGAAAATAGTTTGACCTTGTCTACTTGTCTTACTGAAAATCAATCTATCTATCTATCTATCTATCTATCTATCTATCTATCTATCTATCTATCTATCTATCTATCTATATTTATTTACAGAAATACATTGCAGAAATGCTGAAATATGTGTTTACATATTTATTGTCGTAATTTGTACACTGGCATAACTGTACTTGTACTGGTGTTTGACCTCATATGTCATGCCATATCACGACATTGACCACACATCCATCCATCCATCTATCTATCTATCTATCTATCTATCTATCTATCTATCTATCTATCTATCTATCTATCTATCTATCTATCTATCTATCTATCTATCTATCTATTACTAGCTGTCTGTCTTTCTATTTATATGGTTTGTCACCTTTCCCACTGCATGATGTGCCCCATGTAACTGGAGAATTTGCAAACATAACCACCATTATAGCTGGCTGCATACTCCTCCCCTAGGAAGCCTTTCTCCTTCGGCTGACAGCTATTGAACAAAGAGTAAGAGAGAGGGATTGAAAGAGAAGAGATAGAAACAGGGTACACTCAGGTGTAAGGAGCCAATGAGATGGGCTTCAGTCTCCCTCCAAGAGAGGTGACTGACTGTACCGGTTGCTTTAGAGGTGTCTGCAAAGACCGCTGCTAAACTGGAATTGTGGCAATACATGGAATGGATCTATAGATGGGTCACCCATAACTTGGGAAGGGAAAACCACATCTATTTGGTGCCACTGGAAGTCACAGAGATGCATTAAAATTGACTGGTAGCTACCCAACTGCAGAACCCCTCACAACTTTCAAGAAACATCTTAAGACCGATAGCTTCTGGGGAAAACCTCAGCTAACTTCAATCTAGCACTGAATCTCCTGACTCTCTGTCTTCATGAATGTCCCATTGTAATGGTTTCAGTTGGTATTACTGGATGCTCCATTTATCACTTCACCTTAGTTCCACTGAGACTATTGATTTAACTAATTTGAATATCCTTTCTGGCATTAGGTCCTGTAGACTTTTGTATAGCTCTTGTTCCCCTAACTACCTTGGTCACACATTGGAAACTTTGCTGAGTATTTGTTTTTAAGTTGGCTCTTTGACAGTTGTATGTTTGTCATGTGTTATCTGCTTCTCCTGGTTGATTTAGAGGTGCGCTGGGGAGGTTTGGGAGGGAATTCACTTTCCTGTGTAGGTTCCATCATTCACATAGATCCCTCACCATCAGTGGTTTTGCATTCCAGCAAAACAAAATGCAACGTTGTGAGCTGGCTTCAGAAATGGAGAACCACCCTTGTCAATCAATACTGGCTGTATTCTGACGTCTAAAGGATACGCCAAATATATTCAGAACTATACATTTTATCATTAAATATACATGTTAACTGGTCAGGTATGTCACATCTTTTTTCAATTTTAAATGCCAAAAAATATAAAACCGCACCTCCAGTTATGCCGTTTTCTGTGTGACAGAACTATCAGAGTAACAGTATTATCTGCTAAAGTTATTCAGGTCATAAATTAAGTTTTTTTTTTTTGTGTCTGCTATTTATGTCTGAGAACATCAGTCTTTTCTCTTTTGTTGTTTTACAAGACTCATTTTAAATTGAATTGTATCGCACACAAAGGAAATGGGTAGTTCAGAAAATTCAAAATTTTTCTATGCAACTGACTAAAAGTTATTTAACCTGGAGCTGTTATGGAACACTGGCTTCATGCCTCAGTCTTTTTATTATTGACATTTGGACTTATTTCATCGCATTTCTTTCTATCTATCTATCTATCTATCTATCTATCTATCTATCTATCTATCTATCTATCTATCTATCTATCTATCTATCTATCTATCTATCTATCTATCTATCTATCTATCTATCTGTATTTAAAATTTTCCCATTCTTCTCTAATGTGCCCTGTCTCGCTGTTTACGTCTCAGAACTGGTCATGAAGTGGTTAATGTCTTTACCGCACCTCCAATCTGCCACTATATTGTTTTCATTCCAGGGAGTGTCACACTCCACTGCCCCACATTGTGGGACAGCTGATGAGCAGTAGAGCACGGGAGGTTGTGTCTGACCGCCTGAGCAGATGCAGCTCTTATCTTGGCTGCTGCCTCCCTGTGATTTCATTAGTGATTCGCACCTACCCGCCTGCCCTTTGAGTCTGTTTGACTTCTTCCCCTTCAGCCAGCCCGGCTTTGTCCCAGGTGCAAGCCACATACCTGGTTAAATTCCAGATCCTGCACTTTCCCAAGCATCCTCCTTTTGTCAGGCAGCCAGCGAATCCAGTAGGTGGCTGCGAGGTTTGTGGAGCAAGGCTTGAGTTCGGTAATCAATGGGCACCTTCCTGCTGATACATGGTGTCATCTTCCCCTGCTTTCCGCAGCGTATGTGGATATTTGCTTTTTACAGATCATGTACAATAATTGAAGCTGCCCTCACAATCCAAGCAGGTGAATGCATGCAGAATACCTCCAGACATCCAATATACAGCATGTCAAGTATGGACTGGGTCACTCGGAAAAACAGATGAGCACTGTGTGAAGCACTTCTTCTATATATCAACTTCCCTAACCGCTAGTTACATCGCCACTAGTTACTGTCATAACATTGTTATAAAGCTGTTGGTTGTAAAGGTGTCACATCCTGACAACCTATCCAACACAAACACCGGCAGCTTCTACTGAAGCTAGAAACAAAAACTGTTATTGCTCACGCTGGCAGTAAACGCCAGTCTGGCCTCACACGGCCGTTATGGATGTCGGGATATCTCATGCTGGGTGTGACAGTGCCTCCTCTGCCCATCGCCTGTCAGCTCAGAAGTTTTTGTTGATGGAATCGCATAGCCAGTAAAAACCCTCCCGCGATTGGCAGGGAGGTGAGAGCGGCCCTGAAGGATTACCCCCCCAGCACGTTCTTGGGTGACAGGGTCATCAATCCCTGTGGAAATGCAAAGGTGGGGGAGAGGGGAAAACACACACACACACACAGAAGGACATTTTTCTCATGCATAGGAAAAATACCTCAGGTCTCCCACGGGGCTGCACTGCCAACTTGCCGCATGCAAAACAGCAGTGCACTGGGGTACGTAGGTAAGGAAACTTTGTGGCGCGGGATGAAAGAGAGGCGATGGCTCGGGAATATGCTGTTAAATAGAAAGAAAAAAAAAACTCCTTATCTGCGCAGCGATCTGGAATGCCAATTACCCTCTGTACTTCAGGCAGTGCCGCTGTCAGTCAGGGGGCAGTCGCGCATGGCACCACCGAGAGTCAGACACCATTACCGCGCCGGTGGCAAGGCGCGACCGGCAAAACCGTGTCAAGCTGCAATTTGAGACTCCGGTCATGACTGACAAAGGAGTTTTTTTTTTCCTTACCTTTAATATGCGTCCTGCGTGTTGCATTACTGATTAAACACCATTGTTGCTTTTAGAATCACCAGGTGGTGTGACAGTTAAGCAACTGGACTGAAGGCGTTGGGGTAAAGCCTCCGAACAATATTAATAGTTGTGCACTCTGGGTGGCAAGCTACTGTAGGCAAGCAATGCAATGCTTTTACATAATGACATGTTACTGTAAGAAAATCAGCTACTGTAAGTACTCTTTCTGTCAACATTATTCCTCGTGCGGCCATCGATATCTGCCCACTGGCACTGTGCTCAAAATCCCAATTAGCATGCATATCTGTGGAGGTGAAGGCATACATCGTGTAGCAATCGTAAGTGCAAGGCAAGGCAACCTTTGACATTGCTCGCTAGCTGCGGGGGAATCATTAGGATACAGTGGAGGAATGCTGTCCAAACTAATTGGGAGGGAGAAACCATCCTGGTTACACAGGGTGAAGCTTGGTCACACCCAGCAGCATTGATTTTTTTGATTGACTTCGTGGCACCAAGTGGGTCAGAATTTTCGCATTCTAGGAAAACCCGAGTTCTCCAGGTCTCTCGGTTGTCTCTGTTGCTTTGATAGCCAATTGCTTGCCCGCTTCATATCTTCCTCGATTTATTCTTTAACAGTCCGATCCCGCAGAAGTGCCGCAATTTTGTCTAGTGGCGCTGCGGGCGATTTTCGTCCAAATTGGACTCGGAGTCCCGCCGAAGCCGTGACAGAAGCCCAGCAATGAGGGGAGGGGGGAAGGAGGTCCTACGTTTGTCAGGCACTGGTTTGTCATCAGATTCAAGAGAGGCGATAAGAATCCATGTTTTGCCCAGGGGGTCTAAGGAGTCTGTTGCCGTAATTCAAATTCCACGTAACATCCCACAGTCGCAGCAGAAAAAGAGACGGTATTTCTGAGAAAGAACAGGGATGGAAAGATGAGCTGTGTTCCCTTTTTTAAAAATGATTATGTCTTGGTTCTCATGCCTCCACCTTGAATTTGTGGTGTGCTGTAGCCTTTTTATTTCTGCTGCCACAATAATATTGATTATATAATAATTTCTGAGAGGAAAGCAAATGAATCAGCTGGGTCCTAAACATCTACTTCTAAAGGGTGTTCCATATGAGGGACTGGCAATAGAAGGAGCAGTGAACTCGTTAATATATTGTAATAACACCTTAGCAGGTACAGGCTATAGGTAATCCCCAGCCTCCTCTACTCCCACCTCTTTAAGGGCATAAAGGACCTGATTAGTGAAAATAAGGCTGTGTGTTGGAGGCGGCGGGCAGGGGTTGGTTGACAGAGACACATAAAGGAGACATGTTGTCTAGCCGTTTTGAGGCAGTGAATTCCTACATTGTCTGGGTGGTATGATTCATAGAAAAAAAAAACAGCAACAGAGTTCTTATGATTTCCACTGTGGTGTCTTTTTTACATCACATCTATCCCTCACTGTATAGCAATTTAATTGATTTAGATGAGAAAACTGGCATTCTGGAGTTGCTGAGCCAGGAGGGGGCACACTTCCCAAGCACGGGATGATGTCACTGGTTATGCAGGCAGCTTCGACAGTGGTGAAACCCAATGTTATTGTTTGCTTGGAGAAAGGGGGTGCCCTATGATAGAGAAATACGGAAGTCGAAAGTCATTGAGTCCTTATGTTAAGGCACCGCAGATCATTGCTGATATGAGATGTTGAATACATTTCCATTTCCAGCAGGTTCATTTGAGCGTTGCTGTCCCAACTTTGAGAGTAATGCTTGTAAATGTTTAAAAAGTATCTACAAATAGTTCATACCAATGCAATGCATATGGCTAATGTAGTGCAACTTTATATCATTTTATTTATATGCTCAAAAGACCAGGATATATCTGAGTGCAGCAACCTTTCCTCACACTGCTATCCAGGCAGACAAGGTGGCAGAGGGACCCCTGACTTCCTTTCCATCAGCAGATGGCATATGTGCACTTAGTAAAATTGTATATATAACTGCCCTTCACTACCTTCCATTTTGAGAGCATACATTAACATTTGCTGAATCTGCCTCGACATCCAAAGTGTGTCCACATGGATATATATATATATATATATATAAAAACAGACACTCCGTGACAAAAAAAGTTAAGCACCCAGAAGTAATGGTCCGATATGGATGTAATTTGGTACATATGCAGACCAGCGATGGGTATGTAAATGATGCAATTTGCAAAGAGCTGGCACGTCTAGTCACCAGACACAGGATGCCTCTTAGACGCATTAGACAGCATTACTAGCACTTGACGGAGTTTGATAGGGGTCGCATTGTGGGTTTGCATGAGGCCGGGTGGTCGGTGCATGCAATTACCCGGTATGTGGGGCATGCAGATGTCACAGTTGCCTGATGTTGGAACCGATTGGTACGTGAGGGCACCAACACACGTCGTGAAGGTTCTGGTCGCCCAAGACAGACCACACCAAGGGAGGATTGTTGTATTGTGCGGCAAACATTACAGAACCCCATGACATCTGCACCTGCCATCCAGATACAGGTACTGGACTCTCTACAACACCCTGTGTCGTCCCGCGCCGTGCCTCGACGACTGGCATCAGCCGCATTATGGGTTCACCATCCCATGCATAGGCAGTGGTGCCGTAACTGGGAGGCATGGACTGATGACGAGAGGCGTTGTGCCGTGTTCAGTGATCAATCAATCAATTACCATGGATGACCGTCGTGTGTGCATATGGCGGCACAGAGAACCAATCCTGCCAATGAGGGGAGAGGACCAATCCTGCCAATGAGCGGAGAGGACCAATCCTGCCAATGAGGGGAGAGCACCAATCCTGCCAATGAGCGTAGAGGACCAATCCTGCCAATGAGGGGAGAGGACCAATCCTGCCAATGAGGGGAGAGGACCAATCCTGCCAATGTGGGGAGAGGACCAATCCTGCCAATGAGCGGAGAGGCCCAATCCAGCCAATGAGCAGAGAGGACCAATCCTGCCAATGAGGGGAGAGGACCAATCCTGCCAATGAGGGGAGAGGACCAATCCTGCCAATGAGCGGAGAGGACCAATCCTGCCAATGAGGGGAGAGGACCAATCCCGCCAATGAGCGGAGAGGACCAATCCCGCCAATGAGGGGAGAGGACCAATCCCGCCAATGAGGGGAGAGGACCAATCCTGCCAATGAGCGTAGAGGACCAATCCTGCCAGTGAGGGGAGAGGACCAATCCTGCCAATGAGGGGAGAGGACCAATCCTACCAATGCTGTGAAGAGACATACCAGCATTACTCCTGGCATCATGGTGTGGGGAGCCATAGGATATGACTTCACGTCATCTCTGGTGGTGATTCAGGGGACCCTGATGGCACAACGCTACGTCAGTGACATCCTTTGCCAACAAGACAATGCCCGTACAGACATGACACGTGTATGACTGCCTGCGTCACGCTAAGGCCAGGTCCCCCGATCTTTCCCCAATCGAACATGTGTGGGATCAGCTCAGACGTAAACTCAGTTATGGCAGTCTGCAGGATCTTTAGGGCTAGTTGCAGCTGTGGGCCATCTTGCAGCAGGAGAGGATACAAGGGCCGTATGACTCCCTTCCACACTATATTACTGCATGTATACAAATATATATATACACAGAACCACACATTGTATGTGTGTTTATATACACACACACACACCAAAAAAGTAAAAATATAAAAATATAAGTCTTTTTCAATTATTTTATGCCAAGATATTCTCAAAATGGAAAGGAAAAAAAAATATTAACAGGATGAATGAATATATGAAGGCTAATTAAAGTTAAACATAAAACTTTTAAAATAAAGGTTTCTCAACTGTTGCATGACTGACGGATCTCTCTCCAAATGCTCCGCCTAGTTCCATCCCCCAAGGCCATTGCAAGGCCTCTATATATCAGTTGTGTACGTCCCACCTCCAGTCCTATTATCCAGTCAGAACATAATAGCCATTTTCACCATTTTTACATTTATGAAGCACTATCCACTTTCTCTCACATTTGCATTTAAATGACCTTGGTTAGCTAGCTTGGTGCCTTTTAGACAACGATCTGCCATTTGCTGAATACAAATACCTGCATAGTTAGTTATACCAGTTATGATACTTTCTCTAACGCCAGTGCCATTGAGTATTAGCACTGCAAGGTAAATATAAATGTTTTATGTAAAGTTCAGTTATAGATTAACCTGCTAATCACTAATATTGGAGTTGTACTAGAGCTCATTATAACTAAGTAACTCATGCCACTCTGTATGGTGAATCATGTTATC
The DNA here is from genome assembly GCF_023856365.1 of Brienomyrus brachyistius. Classification (NCBI taxonomy): domain Eukaryota; kingdom Metazoa; phylum Chordata; class Actinopteri; order Osteoglossiformes; family Mormyridae; genus Brienomyrus; species Brienomyrus brachyistius. The sequence goes on along the minus strand of NC_064543.1, from coordinate 18,053,182 downwards.
CTTCAAAAATGTCTGCTAACCATTTTTAAGATGTATGAAAATCATTTCCAAAGCTCTAAATGTATCTGAAGCTTATCGTGCTAATTAACCTTTATCTGTTTTTGTATTTCTTGCATTGCATCCAATTTAGGCGACATGATTGGAAACAATGGAACTATTTCCCATATTAAGGATCACATCTAGTCTATCACGGCCCTAGTGTTGTTTCTCATAATATTTCAGTAACAAAAACAGACATAATGCAATGATTAGCAACCCACCTTATGCCGCTACGAGTAAAACTGGCATGTTCCTTTATTGTACACTGCTAAATTTACCTCTCTGCTTGATCTTATTATTGATAGCTTCAGGGCTGCACTGCCATGCCACTTCGCAGTATAAATCAAAACGCATCACTCCTTTGGGATGCCTGTAAAAAGACATTTAGCCAATAGCTTAAGATATTGTGACATTTCATTGACTTTTAACTACGACATAATGACTCTTGTTAAAACTAAACAGTCTGTAATACAGGAGAAGTTGCCTCCTTAAACCCTCAAGGTTACTAGGAATAAATAATTAACATTTTACCTGCGACTCATTCTAAAAAGTGTTCCCAAAATCTACAAGTGCGTTAACCAGTAATTACAAAATGCTTGTTCCATTTTGGGGGTAATAAAATACAATAACAGTAAATGACTCTTATTCACCCTGCCAATATAATCGAAACCTCATTTGGAAGAAACAAATACATTCAAATATAAATGCATCTACTAAATTTACACTGAGTCCCACTGCTCGCATTTCAAACGTGATATTACATTATTTATTTATTTTGTTCTTCCATTTTAAAGAAATCAATTTTGTGTCCTTTTGGCTACTTGGTTTCCCGTTTAAATCTTCTGGTCCTGTACATAAAAAGGTCATATAATTGTTTTGCACCAGTCATCCAATGGCTCTACGTAGTGCTGCAGGACATGTTATGAAAATAAGTTTGCGAAATCAATATCTTCAAACGTATAGGCAAGAAGATTTCAAGTGGCCACTGATAGTGGAGGAACAACTCTGAATAAATAAATGAAAAGCTCACACTGCACAAGTGTTACATAGAATCATTTTGGTTGTCTCTGTGATAAAGAAACCATTACAGTTTAATTAGTACTCTGGAAAAAAAACACCTGGAACTCTTAACACAACAGTCAAAGAGAATGGAAACTCAAAGTAGGTAAAATAGCTCAGTACGATAAATTCTAAAATAACCTTCTTAACTTTCCCAGGATGATGGTGTCTAAAAGCTCAAGGGTACACTACTACTTCAACCGTTTTTAACCTTGATAAAATAAATCTGCCTAAAAGCTGAATTTCAGAGTGCTTTGCAGAGAACTAATATCCCACCAGATCTATTGCGTACTTGCCCAGTGATTAGAAGAGATCCAACTGCAGGGGCAGTGGGTTTACTTTCAAATCACAGTGCAAAAAGCACAATCTGAAACACGGGAGCTGGATCAATGAGCCGATAACACACATGGAAAACTAAATCTATCACAAGAGGTAAAAACTAGCGTGAGGCTGCACGTATCACCAGGAAAGACACAAACAGCTGCACAGTGTGATGACCTCAGAAATAGGTGAATGAATCAAGCTCCTAATATAAACCACCAGTAAAGCAAGTTACCGGGGATGGGAAGTAATCCATAGAGGTGGAGCATGAGCAGCCTGTCAAAGTTTGGATGGTTCCAGGTGTGGCAGTTAGCATTTTTGTTTACATGTAACTCAACCAAAGCATCACCATCCCATAAAATTGTATGCAGCTTTCAAGCTTCTCATCAGAAATCTATAGAAATCCATAGATTTTGTTGCAAAAAGCTGGGTTCTATGACTCCATTGAGCTATAGCAAGACAGAAGAAAGATTTTAGTTCTCTGACCCAGGAGAAATGGTTGGAATAAGGACGGATGGATGGACGGACAGATGGATGGTTGGATGGATGGATGGAGGGATGGACAGGCGGATGGGTAGATGGATATTATTTAAGCACACAGGGAAACGGACACTTCCTGGGGAGAGCTGAGAGTGCTTGAGTACCTGGCCCTTTTGCCCAAATGAGTGCCCTGTTTTGCTGTTCTAAGTATCGGTTTCCAATGACCAGCATTCGCACAACATTTGCCCACCTCCACAGTGGCAAAACTCACCCACCCTGCCCCCCCTACTTTTATTGTGTTAGAACGGGGATATCCAGCTCCGGTCCTGGAGAGCTACTATCCAGAAGGTTTTCTATCCTACCTACCTGGCCTTCACCTGAGAACAGGTGTGGCTCATCAGAAGTCAGGTAGGATAGAAAACCTTCTGGACAGTAGCTCTCCAGGACTGGAGCTGGACGGTCCTGATGTAGAATCTGTATGTTCTCTCCATGTTTGGCTGAGTTTCCTCTAGGTACTCTGATTTCCTGCTGCTGGGCCAGTGTGTGCATTTAGGCAAATCAGTGCCCAGTGATGGACTGGTATCTCATCCCAAGTGTTCTCCTACTCTCTGACCGATTTCACCTGAGACATCACCCTGTATCAGATACATTTTTGGGAGATTACGGATGGATGGATCGGCTACCTTGTGTACGCTGCATCATGCAAAATATGGCAATATAGCTCTGAACATGATATGCTTACTTTCAGTTCCCCTCTTCATTAAATGCTTTAATTCAATAAAAGTAAATTAGCAGAGATTAAAAAAATGCCTAGAATGAGCCGGAAATTTAAAGAAGCATCCAATTCCTTAATAATGATCAGCTTATATTACTAGTTAACATGATACCTATTACTGTGGATCATAATTACTGTAATAAAAAACATAGGAATAAAGCTAAAAGAAAAAAAATAATAATATTGAGTATTGATTTTACTTTAATTTTTAAATTGCAAATCCTTCAAACTAATACTGTTGTCATTGCACAATTCCATATTATTCTGTATCTCCCAATACAACTTACAAATAAAGTAGTATGCAATTATATGTAGAACCACGGTCAACTATCAAATCAGAGCTGTAAATATTAATAAGATGTATTCACTGACATAAAATTGTTGATGTGCAAATTAGGATAGAGAAGACTTTTGACGGCATAATCCAAATGGGATTGTATGACACTGAGCCAAGACGAAAAAGCCAACAAAATTTCAAGAGAATTGGCAACTCTGTGACCTCCGCCATGAGTGTCCTACCCAAAAGAGATCAGGGGATGGCACAAGTCTTGCCACCTTGACAGATAACTTTCCTGCTGATTAATTTGAGAGCTTTGATTATAAATGTTATCATAAAACATGCCCTTTTATTGAGGAGCTTAACTACACGGAATAAATGGGAGACCCCTTTTCCGGAAACCACATCCTTTTTTTTTCTTCTCATAAAAGGCATGAGCAGTTGACAGCAGATAACTGCCAAGCACGATCTGGAGATGTGTACAAAATGCTCTTCTTGGATCACATCACTATCTAATACATCTTTCCTGTTAAAACAAATATCAGTTAAGAAGAACAACGAGGCCGTGCTGCCAACAGTCTCCTCTGAGAAATAAGGTCTGTATTGTGCTGGGGTTTCTCCCTCCATCTTTTGTAATAGTCGGCTTTATTTTCAACGTCTTGTGCACCGGGCTGGCTGCTGCAGGTAAATCACGTGGGGGCTCTGTGTGCTTTCGAAAAATGGCTGCGCCACACGCAGGTTAAGAGATAAAACAGTCTTATCTAGAGCGACTAGGGGGCCTTTCTTGGCTGCAGCACAAAGCAGCTTTGAAGCATCCGTCAGTGTCCTCCTCTGGATAAATGTCATGCTCGGGATATCTCCGGTGGCAGCCTGGCCACGGAGGTGTGCACGTAGGCCTCTAGCAAACAGCCAGGAGCGTCGTGCTCATTTGGGGAGAGCTGGCACACATGTAGTCGATGGCTACTCTACCACCACATTCTAACTGCTATGCACCAAACATACGCACACCCCCCCCAGTGCACACTTATAACAATCACAGACATATTGCAATTTTACAGGTTGCTTCCCCTTAGCTTTCATGTGGCATGATTAAATAGTTACATCACATTACGGTTTGATATCTATGATTTACAGCCTAATGTTTCAGGACAAAATAGGTCCATTTTATATAAACGCTCTGGACGTTTGATGTGTACTGAGCCTCACATCATGCTGAAATACACCCAGAAATGAGTGTGATGTGGGCATTGTTCTCTTTCTTTCTGATCGTTTTTGCCTGAGACGGGAATCGACATGACAGAGTACATTTGAGAGGCATATCAGACGCAAAGCTACCAGCTCCCACACTCCTTAAGTCTATAGACTAAAATTATACAAAATAAGCCATGTCTGCTGTCAGTAGTTTAACTGAACTTTGCATTTATTCAACATTATTATTAGTACCATTGTTATCTATCTATCTATCTATCTATCTATCTATCTATCTATCTATCTATCTATCTATCTATCTATCTATCTGGTAATTTGTTTAAGTAGTTCCCTGTTTACTTCTTTTTAAAGCTTACTTCTAATTCATATATTACATCTGGCTCTTTATACAGTACCACATAAGCAATTTGTTTAATTAGTGAATGGTTATTATTCATGAAATGCTAAATACAGGCGTGATGTGCTAATCGCTCAGGGGAGGCGTATCAGAGCAATCTCTTGGTCTCCTTCTCATCTTGTGCCTTTGCTATGCTTCAGGTGCCTCCATTTAATATCTCATTTCACAAGCGTCAGCCTTTTAACATAATGCACTGCAGAAACATCACAGCTGTTTGAAATGGACATGCTGTTTGTTTTTTTTTTTTTTAATACCCAAAATGCACCAGCAATTTGCCTTGTGTTGGGCAGGGGATTTCATTTCTCCTATGATTTTAGAGGCATCATGGATTTATTGCCGTACCTTTGTCCTACATGAAACTCGGTATCCTCCCAGTGACATCCAGTGCATTTTAATTACCATCCAGTGTGTTTCAGTGCACCAGTTTGACCTTTCACATTACTGCAGTCATTGCAGCTGATGGAAAAAAAATGTGATATGATATGCATTCAATATATAGCATTGTGTATCACTATATTTGGTGTTCTCTGATAATATTGTAGACCTATATGTTCTAATAGTTTGATTCTTTGTCGGAGTCCTAGATTCAGCAGCCCCTTCCCGCTATAGACACTCAGCAGCCTGAATGCAGGATGAAGACTGACAGAGGATGAAAGGCGGTTATTTATGCAGAGTGTACAGCGGTGGATTGTTTATTGAACCCAGTGCTGTGTGTACAGCCCCAAATTACTCTGCCTCGACTTTTGAGAGTGCTTTGAGAGTGCGGTAGTCTTGAGCTTCAAACAAAGCCATTCACAGACAGCCGACCTTTACTTCATGTAAATAGCATTTAGACAGTTTATCACAATGCAAATCTTGAATCACAATAAACGGCCCTGGACTATCCATCATCATTATCGTAGAGTGACCATCAGCGAGTCTATGCTCGAAGAAGCATTCATTTAGAAAGTCTTTTGATCTGCTTCTTTTGCCCTCTAACTTTGTCAAGCATGATGGCAAAACACAATTAAACTAGAAAAATTCTTAACTCCAAAAATGAATCCAGGCTATATGTGTTACTGTGTTTTGTTTTTCTTTCTGGCAGCAATTGTGCTTTTCTGGAGAAGAAAATAAGCAGCATGGTTTACTGCGAAAAAAATTCCTGACGATTAATTGACATTCTTGCTGTTGTTTGTTGACAAACATTTTGCATATTAACTCACATATATCACAGTATAATAACTATACAAATTCATGCTTGTGTGAGTACAAAATACCATCGATGCAGTATGCCCAGCACATAACAATGACAAATACTCAAATAAAGATTTAGAATAAAAAAAAAAATGTGTTGTGTTGATTATTTATATAGGGTCAAAAAAAATTCTTCATTTTTTTCCCCCTCCAAATTTTTAGTCAAAAGAAATTATTTATGCACCGATGCTGAGAGTCGAGGTGTTGGAAAAGTAGCGTTAAAAACACACTGGTGATAATGGACTCTTCAGAGCCTCGTAATTGCACGGCACACACACCTGTGCTGCCTCGAACCTGACCACAGCAGACCAGCATCTACAGTAATACATGGTGGATGAAAGCTTTTCAATTTTGCTTTCATGAGCAGCTCAGTCTGGGCTGATGAGATACTCTGGAAGTGCCTGAACCAAAGAAAATGGATAACTTTTTTTTTTTGAACGACATTGGTGGGTTTCCTGTTTTCAACATGGATATCAAGATATCATTTAGAGATAGGTATTATAGATATGCGTAGGTATTATAGATAGGTATTAGCTGTATCTACAATTGATTAAACTTCTATTCTATGGTAAATGTACACAGCTATATTCATTAAATGATTTTATTGTATTGGAGTCCATGATATTCAGCACTTTAGGAATTAGGTGCATTTCACTGCTCGTGGAAATGCAGGCTCACGGCTGCAATATGGATATTGTGATGTAATATTCGTTTCCATATATCCATTTTCCAGTCTGTTATGCAGTGTCCAGTCGGTTATCCCCGGGGCGGCGATAGGGTAGGGGGGGTGTTGGAGCCTATCCCAGGAAGCACCTTGGATTGTCTGCCAGTCCATTGCAGAGCTGCATTTGTTGACACTGAAGACATTTGCATATAAAGAAATTTTGAGATTTCATTCTCCATTAAGCTCCTGACACATTTTGCAGTAATACTGTAAAGGAGGAGTCTTGATTCTCTGCCTACCCACACATTATAATAGCTTTGTAAACCATGACAATTACGATGCTGTCCATTATTTTTTTTATTATTAATATAGTATAAAAGCTGTACAATTTAAAAAGTTGGGCAATGTTTGAGTTCCATTTCAGTGAATATTTGGCATTATACTTTGTTGTTGTTGTGTGTGTGTGTGTGTGTGTGTGTGTGTGTGTGTGTGTGCGAGCGGGTATACCTATCCTTATGGGGACACAATGTCCCCACAACGTGATAAATATAAATTTTTTTCCCTTATGGGGACCATAAGGGAAAACTCTATTTTATAAAAATCAGTGACTGCTATGAAAAAATTAAAAATGCAAAAACTCTTGTACTTTGCTTGGTTACTTATGGTTATGGTTAGGGCAGGGTGGTGGTTACGGTTGTCATACTGTAGTTAGTGTTAACATTTTTCCCAGAGAAGTGAATGGGCGGGCCCCATAAGGATATGTATACCCTATATATGCGTGTGTGTGTGTGTGTGTGTGTGTGTGTGTGCGTGTGTGCGTGTTTGCCAAAAGACTTGTGTTTGGTTACTTACAGTATGGTTAAGGTTATGGCTGGGTAGGGGTTAAGGTTAACATTGTTGGGATTAGGGTTTTGCTCATAGAAATGAATGGACGGTCCACACTACAGGTCTGTGTTTGTGTGTGTGCTTTAAATAAAGCCATTTCATATCCATTTAGGCATTCATCTTCCAATTGCTTCTCCAGTGACAGGTCTCGGTAAGCCTGTCCCAGGGCACTGGAACACCATGTGTGGGATGCCAGTCTATCACAGACTGCAACCGCAGTGAATGATCAAGTCACTGAAGCCCAGGCTTTCAGGAAATCTGTTACACTTGGTCAACCTGCACACTCCCCAAAGCACAAACAAGGGTCAGCTTCAAAACACAAAACCGAGAGGCATGAGGCAACCGTACCACCCACTGAACCACCGCACTGGCCAGTGAGAGCGAGCTTGTGTGTGGTGCCAAGGAGTTATGCTACCAGAAAGTAAATGTATTTGTAAAAGGAGAGGGGGGTCACATAGGGACCCTAATACTATTCCCCACAAACTTTAAGATAATAGCTAAACAGCGATTTTAGTATGTTTTGCCAATTGACTATGTTTGTGAAAAATGGAGTGTGCTATATTTATTATTTTTAGGTGTTTTAAGTTCAGTTTTATCAGCAAAGCGACTGGACTACACAGCTCTATTGATTTTATAATTTGTTAAAGGTAGTAAATCAGCTCACAACATTAGTTTAGTTTATGATATTTCAACCTTTTTCATTTTTATTCTTTTTGTATGGTTGTCTCCACCTTTATGTTTACATAACACTAAAGCACTCAAAAGTTAGATAAAGCAAATCTAGTGATTTACAGTGATTTTCACAAATGTTGTCAATATCTGTAATTTGTGAAAAAAAATATTTGTTGAATCTGCAATTAAGTAATGGGTAAGTTGTTTGAGGATGGATGGATGGATGCATGATGCATGGATGGATGGATGGATACATAAATCATAGAACATATATGATTATCTTGATGTACTCTATGGTATCTGTTTAAGGATAAGGTGCATGGACATATCCATCACTGCTGTGAAAAATTGTTACTGTGTCACACTGTTTTAACTGTGATCTGTGAATAAGTTATCAGTCATGTGGAATGTACATGATTGCTTTTGTAAAGTAAACTGATCAAGGAACCTCATCCCTCATTTATTTTTCTTCTTTTGCCTATTACATTTGACTGTTCCTTGACTTTGTCATAGCTCCTCTGGGCGTCATGGTGGATGTGTCCAAAGCCAGATGGCAGAGGAGTCTGGGGAGGCAGGCAGTGAGGCATTCTGGGTGAGATGTGTGGGTCAAGCTGAAGCAAAGGAGCAGGAAGGGGGCAGAAGGAAAGCATCTCCTCTGAGGAGACCCAGATGCAGCACATTCACACATTACTGCTGCCGCATATCAGTCAGGAGCAAGTAGAGCATGAATAGAGACCAAAGTGCTTAACCTGAATTGATTAGGGAAAAATTTTGAAACGTTTAAATAAAAAGCATTTAACCAGAAGAGGTCCGATGGGCAACTAAACAATAATTAAAAACATTCCATGCCACCCTTGTCCCTTCATCAGCACCCCCATTTAAGGCTTAACTGTTCCTCTTGTGACCTTGGTGGAAGAACATTCCTTCAAGGTAGGCATTTTGTAAAGGTCAAGTGAGTCATGCAAAATCCACTGCATCGTTTGCGGGCTCCGAATTGCCTCCACTTTGTCAATCTCCTTCTTTGTGTGTGTGTGTGTGTAGTAGGGTTATATACATGTACATACTACCTTGTTCCCCACTATGAGAAATTCAACTTTATGAAAATATGAGACTACAACCAAAAAACTAAAAACAGCTGAAAGCCTTGTATTTTGTTTCATGTTTAAGGTTATTGTGGGAAGGCGTTAAGGTTGTCATTAGTGGGATTAGCATTTCGCCCATAGAAATCAATGGTTTCTCCGTGTTTGTGTGTGTGTGCGGGAGAGGGTGCATGTGAGACAGTGTCGGTCTGTGAGTGCTGCTGCTCCATCAGTTTTATTGTGAAACAGGACTTGTAAGTACTTGTTCTCCAAAACTTTGCCGTATCCTCTTGCTCTCCTGATTCTTTAGGTCTCTGGTCAGTGCTGTGGTACCAAGAATATTTCAGTTGGGGGGTGAACTTTTAAACTTTGAGCAGCTTTGGCCGGCATACAGAACGTCAGAGGACCAGAAAGACCTTCTGGAACAAAAGTGAAATATTTAAAGTCTTAGTACATTTAGAAGAAAACACATGCTTGACGGCAATTGAGAGCATGCACTGTTTATTTTACGGTGTTTTATTTGTTTCAGAGTTATATTTTTGCTCCTGCAATACTATGACTTGACCTACTGGTTTTGTCTGTCATCATCCTGTTAAATATTTCAGCATTTCCAGAATACTTCTGAAACCATTGGAGATTACCTCAGCAGATACATTCATTTCATTTATGTTGATTTTACATGGGAAAAAAAAAAATGTTATATGCACCTCCTGGTATTTAAATTTAAATTTAAATATATGCATACTCCTGGTATTTATATTTAATCAAAACAGGGGTAACATTCTTTTGCTAGGGTGGATTTTCTTTCAAGAAACTGAATTTATTAAATTAAAAACATTCTTTTTTAACATTTTTATTTCAGTAGGAGGTAATCCAGTCTTCTCTATTTTTGTCGACTTTAGGAAATATGTCAAAAACAGCATATATATAGTTTTTGAGATGTATTTCATACATACCAAATATATATATATATATATGCCACCACAATGTGATGAAAACCTGTTGTTTCCCTTATTGTGCAAAAAGTGCATAAACTCTTGCATTTTGCTTGGTTACTTATGGTTATGGTTACGTCTGGGTAGAGGTTATGGTTGTCATGGTTAGTGTTAGCATTTTTCCCATAGAAATGAATGAGCAGTCCACATACATGTAAAAATATATTTACCCGACATGTGTGTGTGTGTGTGTGTGTGTGGGTGTATACATAATACATAGACTCACTAAGCGGTAAAGCAGTAAAATTGGTCACACAAGCAACATTCATAAAAAGACAGATATGTTTGGTCACATGACTGAAAAGCCTTTTCCCCAAAGCAGTTCACCAGTGGGTGTGTGTATGATGTGTCATGAAGGTCAGTGTGCAGCAATGTCAACGTGGTGGCAGTTTGCCAGAGTGAAGGTCAAATATTCAAATCTAGTCACCAAGAGGTATATATAGTTTGTTTTTTCCTCCTGTTATTCTATTTATTTTCAAAACTAGAAAGAGTCACGTCCTGCCTGCAGTGTAATTGTGACAAAAAACAGACAATTGAATGGACAATGCACTCTTGCCAAAGACAGTATGAAATGTCACAGGGGAATGGGGCTTATTTTTCCTTTAGGACATCCCTGACACTGTCACCCACTACATAAATGTCACTGTGTTATAGAAAAAAGAGAGAGTAAACATAGAGGAGGAGTAAAGTGAAATTTGGTATGCAATCCGGTTTTGATTGCTATCCATTTTTCTTATTAGCATTTGTTGTAGTTTTTCCCTTTTTTTAAGTTGGTTTCAGCAGCAGCTTTGGGGCGAATCTTCTTGTAGAAGCAGAAACTTCTTGAACCGCGGTGAAATATTTAGAGTGCCAGCATACTAGTTAGAGAAGACATGCTCGACGGCAACTGAAAGGATGCATGCGCTGTTTATTTAGGGTGTTTTGTTTGTGCCAGAGGAACCATATTTTGGCTGGATGCATCCCCAGATCTTCAGTCCTATGTGGTTGTGAGGTCAAGGGATCCCCTTCAGCAGAGCCCCCAGTGTGCTTTTCAATCATGGTCTCCACTGGTACTATGGCTTGACCTACTGACTGTTTCTATCTGCTGTGAAGATATCAAATATTTCCCAGCGTGATTAAACATATTGATATCCCATCACGATGAAGTCACTCGTGAAACATGTGATACAAGTACAATTGCAGACATTGCTGTGCTGTGTGGCTGGGAATTTCACTGCTCCCCGGTGCCTTTATCTGTCTTCTCTTGCTTTCTCCCTTGAAGTTATGCATAGTTGCTGTATCTGTTTTCTTGTTTTATTCAGCGATAACTGCACGTTGTTCTGGCCTTTGTTATCTGTGATGCCTGCCCATGAGATAGAGAATAGGAGCTCGGGCAGTATTAACTTAATTTTAACATCAAAACACATGCTCGTCTTTCATTTGTTGTTAATAACAACAGCAACAACAGTAATACTAATAATAGATAATCGCCATCATCATCATCATCTTCTTCTTCTTCTTCTTCTTCTAAAACATTGCCTAAAAAGGAAAAAAATAATAATAATACCATTACAAAGTAAAGATGAAAAGATTTCATTGAGTCCATCCAACAATTACCTAAATGTATTATCCTTATCCTGCCTGGGTAATTGCTTGTGAAAGCCCAGAAGGAAGAGAGACTTTATTATGGTAAGGTATGCAGGGCAGAGGTTCATATCTAAGCAGAGCTTTGTAGGATACAGAAGTCTGGCCTCTCTCTTCAATTTAAAGGGCAAGAAACAGGTTTTATGTATCTGACCAGTAATGCATATTTTGTATTTATATACAATACTGTGAAAAAAACATTTAAAGCTATTTATCTGGGTTGTAAATATATATTTCCTCAGGGAAAAGGTATAATTTAACATCAGGGCATATGCAGATTAAGCATAACACAATAAAAACTAGCAAGAATATCTTCCATTCTCCAGAAAGTTTTGCTGGATGGCTGGAACAAGACCATATCAGACACTCTTCTCAGGGACACCTCGCCCCCCCCCCCCCTCCATTTATTCACTAGGTCTCCCCCGCCAGGTCACTTAATTAATGAATTAATAAAATAAATATCAAATAAAAATCTATCACTCAATTAATTAGTCAGTTAATTTATTAGTTAAATTAGTTTAAAAAGTCAGTGAGATGTTGATTAGCCGCAGGAGGTGTGGTAATGCTTGAGTCAAAAAATACATGCGTGCATTGAAGTGTTGCTGCAGATACTGGTGATTAGAGATCCTTTAATTCAAAGGCTCTTTTTTCTTCTACAAGACAGAGGGTCAACTGCACTTAACTTGGGGGCTTAATATTACTTAGGAGAGGAACCATCATGTGTGAGTGTGCCCCGTCCAGACCTCCGCCAAAACTTAATGACCTAAGAGAGCAAATGAATGAATGTTACTTTAAAAAACCTTGCAGCCCTGCAACAGAAGCACCGCAGCACGCAGCTGAAAGCGCAGTCGGGACCCCTTGCGGCGTGCTCATATTTCCCATTACACGTAAAGCTGAAGCAGAGAATGAGCCCAATGTGGTAATATTGATAAATAGTTTTGTCATAAATGCCACTGGACCTACCATTAATTGACAATTATGTGAGCCTTAGTTTGTATGCATTCGCTGAATGCTATTATTTTGTTCTGTTTTTTTCTCTTTTTCTTGAGGAACTGAAAACAACTCGGTGATATTTATTTATTTGTGTTCTCAATGATATTTATTTTCCTTCGAACCAGGTTTTCAGGAAACTAATGCTCGTGTTCCTCCTGTGAAGCAAAACACAAATGGACGAGCAAAGAAATCACAATGGAAAACACTAAGCAAGACATTGATTTGTCATTTAGAAGTTTATTTCTTTGTGTGAATTTATCCAAATCGTGATGGGTCATGTTTACAGTAGAATTTCCAAGTCCAGTCCTTGAGCTCGATATTTTCCCAGGATTCTCAACTATATTAGATAAGTAAAACGTAATTTTCCTGTGCAAATATGTGTGAAATTAAAAACACCAGAAAGGACAGATTTGCAGTCCCAAGGATTTATCCTGACCTTATTTACTGACTACTTTATGGCATGGTCTGTTAAAATGTATATCGCAAAATAGGTTTATGACATTTCATGTCTGGGTGATTACACCTTTTGTGTAAAATGGGTTGTATGAGAGATATAGTTTCAAAGTTGGCTCTGCTGGGACATACCTCCTTGACAGCCAAGAAAGGATAATCTTCCAGTTTCCCCAAGAGGAAAGGATGAATGTGAGGAGGGATTCTGGACAGTAAAAGGTGCGTTTGTTTGAAACAGTAAAAATTGAAAGTCTAGGAAAACATTTATTACGCTATGTTCAATGGCAGCTCAATCAATCTCATTCATTTGTCATTAGAAATGTAACAATAAACCATAAAGTACATTTTAAATAGAAGCTAGCAGTCTGTTCTGGAAAATGCAATTGCAGTACACTTAAATCTAACAACAATGTCGATGTGTTTTTCTTCTAAAAGCTCAATATGCAAAACATGCCTGAATATCTAAGAATTATGAGACAGATAACAGAATAATAAAATCAATGCAGCAGACCTTGAAAAATTAAGCAGTCTGCACTATTTAATAGTAGGTTTCATCTTCATCTTTTGAAGGGGGAAAAAATCTTTCTTTCCACATCGCCTTCCTTTCTGCTGGTTACCTCATGTCTTGTTTGCTGTACTTGGTGCCCATGAGTTACAGCCTTCTAAGTTAATCTACAAACTTACAGACATAGCAGCTGTAGAGTGTTAAGCGTGAATGTAATGAGTTATACACCCCTTTGACGCACACATAAACAACACACTACACAGGGCTCGGTGGAAATCCATCTTCATCATTATTATATTTTTTTAAATCATGAAATATGGAGAAATCCTGAGGTCGAGCAGTTTCAGGGCCTGCTGTCTGGCACCAGTGGCATTTCGACAGTTAGGTGAACTGCCTGGAGGTACAGAGCAGGGAAAGTGGCCACAGAGTAAAAAGTAACATCCAGACATGCTCTTATTCTGTGTCTCATCTCTGTCTGACGTGTGGGCACCTTGTGTGAGATATTCAGCAGGGATTTCTAAAGGAGTGGGCAGCGAGGTCTGTAGCTTACTTTGTTTTTAATTCCATCCTGTTATTTCATCTCTGATATTCCCTGACACTATACAGTATATGATTTTTAGGATCAGGAGTCTCAGTGCAGATTATTATGTTCACTCTGTGGTATATCTCATGATCTTGTGCACTCCCATTGCCAATTCAGAGGTTATAGGTGCCCTTCCACTGTGGGCCGGCTTGTTATTTAAAATGCCATGCCATCACATCAGTCCTGACTGTCTCTTTCACACAGCCCATGCTGTTGACCTAGCAAGCCATTGGCTAACATGATCTGTGACTTGTCAGTACTTTGGTTTGATTGGCTCAGATTCCACCAGACCACGCCTCTGTTCCATCCTAGAATCTATGAAGTGCTGCACTCAACTTAGTCTGACCGCCATGGAAGTGCAGTGCAGCTCCTGAGCAGTAAAAATTATGTATTGAGTAAAGGTTATTCTTCCTTTTAAATGCTAATTGTTCTGTCAACAGTATTCATTTTGCAGGGCTTTCAAAGGGCACACATCCATTTCATTATGGTTCAGGGCAGATGTGGCCAGTGGGCTTAATTGAACGCACCTTGTTTATTGCTGTGTGCACCTACCGAAATAACCAAACGTGATGGCAGACTGGGACCTCACACGAGTGCCGCTCACCCTTTGCCATCTCTGTTGTTTTAGCAAGATCAATCTTTTTCCCCGGAAAAAAAAAACATGTTTGTAATGAGTTTTTCTTTTCATTCATTCATAACTTTACTGTACATGTACATTCCTGAGGTTAAATGACATGACAGCATTTAGGTTTGCTTTTTCTTAAAGGTCAAATGAATATTTTATTCCTGACCAGGCCAGATGCATTGAAATGCTAATGTAAATAGCAGAAGAACTGAGGCTATGAGGCATCCACAGTAAGGGGAGCGTTTTAAAAGGTCAGTCTGATCCTCAGCTACCATTGTGCCTCTTGTTGGTCTTGGAGGAAAAGTCCGGCTGGTGGCTGTTCAAAACATCTACTATATGTTTACCACTTCAACTGGGACACAGTGCTGCTTCTTCTGTCAGATTGGGATCTGTGCGTCTTTTTATCTTCCCTTTGGAGTCTTACAAAACTAGACAAACGTAGATATGGTCATCATGCGACAGTGAAGTAAAGCAAAATGGATGAACTTGGAGTCGTTTGCTTTGTTCCTCTGTTAAACTGCACACGGCTGGAACAATCTTTCTGGCATTTATTTTCCACTATGGATATATTCAATCCACTGCAACAAAATACTAACAATAACAACTAACAATTGTATGAAAATCATAGGTCGTTGAAAGAAATTGTGGTCCTAATATCAGACAGTAATCTTAATACTGAAGCAGATCGGGCAAAGAGCTGTCTGTAAATACGATAAATAAATTTAAAAAAAGTGGAAAAATATATAGGATTGCACATACTAATAATGAAATTACACTGAACATTTACCTTATTAGGTTGACCTGCTCGCCAACAGCCTGCTTTTACAAACAGTGAATTGTGTGGCTGCCATATCACACACACGGAGAGGGTGAAGAGCTTCAGTTACTCTTCAACAGAGCTTTAGAATGGGAAACACGTTTCATTAACACAAATTTGAAAGTGTTATCATTGTTGGTGCTAGATGTATGGGTTCCAGCATCTTGGAAGCAGCCAGCATCCTGGGATCTTCACACAGTGCAGTGTCTCGTGTTTAATGGGGACTGGGCGATTTAGGTCGAGTTTCGGGCAAAAACACTTGGTTATTGAGAGAAATCAGAGGGCAATGGCTCTTGAAAGCCAACAGGAGAGAAACAAGTGCAGAGTCATGGAGCAATTCCCATAAGGGAAGTATCCAGCACCGTCTTGACCATCAAGTGTACCTAATAAAATGGTTACTGAGTGTATTATTTGCATAATAAACATAAATAAACATAAAACATGCACATCGTTGATGAATAATTGGAATACAAATACTAGGGTTTATTGCAGCATAAACCATAATTATAAAAAAAATTATTAGAAGTTGACATATAGCCTTTGGGGAAAGTCACTTTGTACATATAGTGCATCTTTTTTGATAAGTTTAAGTTAAATTGCCTGCACTGTGCTCATTCCCTAATACTGCATCTCTCTGTCTGTGAAGAAGAAAAAATAACTGCGGAACACTAGTAATTACATTTATATAAAACCTTTTTGTAGTTTTACTACCAGAAAAGCTAAAAAAGATATTATTTGCATTTGCTTGCGCTTAATGCGTGTTTAATAGCCAAATCAATACATCCTTGCTTATGTTGAGTTACATTACCTCAAGGACATTATTTATCTAGTGACAACTCTTAAACAAACAATTAAAATACTATATTTGGCATCTCTAAAGGCAAAGCACCTTAGATTAATTCTGCATTGCATACAAGCCCTTGAGATACACAGTGTATCGATAAAAAGAACGTGAAGATAAAATTATTAAATTATCTTTTGCACTCCAGAGTGGAATTATCAATACAAGTAATAAAATGCTTTATCTAGTCAGAGGTTTTTAATTGCTTTTTCCTCCAACGTGCATTAATTATTTGTCTGCTGTCATTTTATTGACTTATACTTTATGATATTAAGATGTTATCTCTTTTTTTCTCATGCCATTCCCCAAAGGGATAGGAAAAAAGAAATATGTCCATTGATTTTGCTGTTCACCTCTACATTTAAAGTAGAAGACATTTTGAGTGTATGTTGGCCTCGGCAAACAACCCGCTATATCACATCAAAGGAGTCCAATAATTTTGTCTATGTCTGCAATTAAATGCGATCAAAATTGCTGTTGAAAAGAAAAATCTATTGGGAAATCCCTGGGCAGCTTGGGTGTGCTGAAAAACAATCCAATTGCATTCTGGACAGGATTTCATGATCAATTAATCCATGTTTGCATGTGCCTGCTGGATAAAATCATTATCCTTTTGACTGTCCTTCAAGCCACGTTCCTGATTAACTGTAGAAACGAATGACAAGCAGCCGGTCCCAGCAGTGTGTTATCACTTTCATGTACAATTTTTTAAGAATTTATAATATCCGCACTGAATATGCATGGATAAATAAATAAAGGCCAGTTTCTTTAAGCTGTTTGACAAAACTCCTCAAACGTCCTGTAGAAATGCTTATTATATACCTGTCATTACACTATACCACGCATCCAAGTCTTGGAATTGCTTGCCTGGCAGCCATTAGCTCCTTTTTTTTTAGTCATTATTTTTTCCCTCTTAAATATTTGGACTCTGCAAATCTCTCATGGACATACTGTAGCTAAATAGCTACTGTGTTGTAATATATTTTGTTAATAGATATTTTTTTGATAATTGTACAGTGATTCACATTTTGATATTAACTCAGTCCTAGAAAAAGATGACGTTCTTACAAAGCATAATGATTCCCGAGAAAACTGAAGCACTTTCAAAATAGGTCATGAATGTTAAGGGTAAACGGAACACATGAATCAATACATTTCTCATTTCCACTTGAATTCCCTGCATCAATTACTAAAAATAAAAAAAAACAATATATATGTATAATCATACTACATATGTAAATAATATGTAAAATGATGGAAATACTGGGAGATTTATTGATCATTTCTATGTAGAGAACCAAGACTGTGATTACCGTCGATAAATACATTAGGAGAACTCATTATTTTTTTGGATTGTTTTACACACAATTAACCATTTGTGACACAGAAATTGTCACTGTAACAAGGTAAAATAAAATATAACTTTATTGACAAGGTACAGAGCATGGTATAATGACACAGGAAAACACTGGCACCCCAAACTGCGCAGACTCATGGGGGGGGGGTCCTCTGCTTGCCGTTCTTTTCCTCCTCAGCAGCCAAGCCTCAGAGTACTGAGCCCTGACAGGACTGGAAGTGCCGATTGCAGGGTATGCAGCTGACTCAGACAGAGCAGGACCAAGCAGGGAGCATTAGGGAGGCTTTGCATAGGAAGACTGACTGCAGGTGTGAATGACTATTGATTGGAAGCATCTGAGGGTGGGTGTGTTCCTGGCAAATGAGCTGCAGTCACCTGTGACACGTGACTCCTGAAACTCGTGATTCTGAACAGGACGTGACATAAACAGCTCTTTTGATCATTACATGGAGGCATACAGGTTTTTTTTAATCCAAAAGTAAGAATGTAGACCAGCAAGTGGCAGTCAGAAAATAATGATTAGGTGTTTCCATAGTAAGGGTCACATTTCTGCCCTGCTACATACTGTATATACAGGTATCTAAATCTGCCATTATGGTCATAAAGAGAAAAAGGGAAAATATACAGTATAGAGATACTTTAAACCAAAAGTTGAAGCTATGGTGGGATATAGAATAATTAATAACACCCCCCCCCCCCCAAAAAAAAAAAAAAACAATTTCCTGCTTAGTTTAGTGCTTCTTATTTGGCAGAAATGCTACTTTTGAATAAAATGGCAATAATGATACATGAATCAGAGGGAAGACAGTGCAACATATAATATGTTATGACATTAAACTAGACAAAATGGATAATATAATTTATCAATGATCCACATTTATTATTATTATCTTTAATAGCATATTATTAGTTAACAAATTGCTACTTAACGGTAATACTGTCAGCTATTTTCGGCAGCAGAGGTTTTCACCTGTAAAACAGCGTCGGCACAGAGATATGACTTAATTCTGCTACGAGGATCCCAATCAAGAAGACAAATAGGCTACTTTGGGAACAAATAGCGTTCAGCCACGGAGCCATACAAGCCTATTTATAACCAGCCTGCGTCCATTTGTAATCGCAATCCAGAGATGCGGTTTCAGTAACACTGTCGCAATAGCCAGTGTGCACTTCAGCCAGCTTCGGCATGGTCAGAGGCAGAAAGCTAAAACCTCCATGAGATGTAGCAGATGAGAACTAATGCATGCAGCTTAGGGATTTACGCTCATTACACAACTGCCCGTTTTACTGAATCAATTCATTTTAAGTTCCTCACTTATAAATAGGTATAAAGTTAGATCTCCTGCTGGAGTTGGCAGCCTTTTGGTGACAATTTCAACTAACAAATAACATGATGAAATAGCTTTTTAAATCGGAAGCATTGTTGGGCTCACAATCGGGGGGTACTTAACCAGAATGACTTTGATAAATATACTGCTAAATAATGCCATTTGATTGCTTTGCTTTTACTTGTTAACTGACAAAAGTAAAAGTAAAATTTATTCATTTAAATGCATGCATGTTTATTTGTGACAAGAATATGAACCAGATGGGTTTTCAGGCAATACATTGCAGTTACATATCAAATATTATTGTTATTTACAAGCTGTTACATTTTTCAATTGATCTGCCACTTACTGTCGTTTAGCAAACTCAGTTTGATAATGTCATATATCCTATGACAATTATGATTATAATTGGTACATAAAATGTAAGATGGTAGGGGACTTATTGCCTTGACAAATCATATTGGATAAAAGATACAACTGCTGTCCCATCCAGGGTATACCCCAGCTATGTGCCCTATGTGCCATGTCATTTAATCAAACACTTATGTGTGTAAGTCTGTATGTATGTTTTATAAAGGGTCAAAAATCTTTTGGAATAATATATTTCTTGCAATATGCTCCATTTTATTAAAAATATATTACTCTTTGCAAAGAGCTTGAATTGCCCAGCAATGTTTTATTATTATAAGTTATTGTAAATCATTCTATGGACTGACACTGTACAAATATGTCCCTTAAATGTGATTTAATCTGAATTTAACTGAAGACTAAGCACTTAAATGTTAGCAAATCAAATACAGTCTTTTCTTAACATTTCTATGTGAAAGTAAAAACAGTAAATTAAATCATGGCTTGTAGGTTTTTGTCTTTATTTCCATAATGCAGGCTTTAATGTAATTGGTTTCTTTAAAAGTGGGATTTTTATTTACATTTATCATTTGAAATTCAGATGGGTGCATATGGAATCTTGCTGACAAAATTGAAATCCATAAAACTGCAGCACCAGCCCGTTTTCACTCCATTTAATTAGAGAGAGCAAGCAGTCGTGTAAAACAGACTGATCTCTTTCTTTGTTGAGATTATGGAAAGACGTTGGTATAATAAACCATTTGCGGTTGGTTGCAGAAATACAAAGATACTGTGGTTTAATTGCTTTGTTTATGTATAGTTACTTTAAACAATATCTCTATAATTGTGTATCCAACAACATTATTAATGTAATTTCCTTTGGAACCCCCCCCCCCCCCCCCCCCCCCACATTGTGCGTCCATTGTGTGCTAATTTTTTTTAGCCAAAATTTAATAGCAGCTTAACAAGTCTATATAATATATAATACTGCCTAACATAGATATGGTAATAGTGATAACCTCAAAGTGCTCTATTTTGGCTTTTTGGATTCTGGGACAATGTGAAAAATGCTTTTTCTTGCATCGTCGTGAAATTTTCATTGACTGACAGCTTTTGGTGGTTGTCCCGTTCCACCTCTGAGGAACAATGGTACAAAACAAGTTCTGCAAATTAGTGATGTAGTCTAAGACAAGACCAAGATCAAGGCTGGGTGAGACCGAGACAAGACCAAGACCAAAGCAGAGCTAGATCAAGTCAAGATTATTAACATTCTACATAACACAACACATTATAAAATGTGGAGCATAGACACCATCTTGGGGCTACGCAGTATGGCCTAAAATCCATGTCATAGTATAATTTGAACCAGGGATTTGTTTACTTTAAAATTTAAATATAAGCAGTTCTGTTTAAATGTAACATTTTTTTCAAATAAGATGCACCTTATTGGTTGCCTTATTGTATGCCCTTTCTACCATATACAGTTGGTATATGGTATATGGTTTTTCTATACCTTTGATTTTAGGCTTATTACATTGTATGCTTATGAGTTAGCCACATACAGTATGGTTTATGGTTTTATTTTCAGGACATTCTACTCAGTTATGTCATAATTGGATTTGTAAATGCTGACACAGTCTTGAAATCATACTTGTTATGAGGAAGAAGTACTTGCGACTATTGAAATTTCTCAATTTGTAGTCTCATCTAATATAAAAATTTGCAGGCACTACAAATATAATCTTATAAATGTTGAGATTAGAGTCTCTATGATGTGGGAATGTAGGGGTTTCATTTGGGAACATTTACATGGCTTTAGTATTATGAAGGAATACATGGTAAGCGCAGGTGGAAATAAATATCTTTAATAGTATCTCGTTGAAGTTATCTGACAAACAGCAATGCATGAATTTATATATATATATATATATATATATATATATATATATATATATATATATATATATATATATATATATATATATATATACAGTATAATGTATTACTTTATGACATCAGAAAGCAATTGAAATAGAAAAGTATTGTTTAGTTTATGGTCCACCACTGAATAAACACAGACATAACAGATGGTTTTAGTGTGCTGAATGTTTATTACTATCATTTTTCTGCCTATACAGTTTACGCTATGATTGGTTAAGTTAAATTTCAGAATGTAACTTTGAGTCTGAAATTTAGCCTCAAACAACAAACCAACGCTGTAGCACGTCATTGTGCTTACATGCAGGAAGTGTTCCACTTACAGTACACTATGGGTGCTTTCAATTTCAGCTTTTTTGACGGAGCTCAACATCAAACATACTGTACATGTACAAGCTTTTGTGAATAATTTGCAAAATTTGTGAATATATTGTGAAAATTTCAAGCAATTGTCAATAAATCGAATGCTGTGTTTTGTTGTTATTTGTGCTTGAATTCTAGTGCTTTTTTGAGTGTTAATTTATAGGCTTAAAATAAATACATTATAAAATAAATATTTTGGTAACACTGCCTATGAATCTCATATTCATAAAGCTGTTCTTATAATCCATTGTAACATTCATAAAGTATTAAAGACAGGGATATAAATATTTATAAAAAGACATAATATTTGCCATGTTTATAGTGCATTATGAATGCATGTCATGCACTATGAATACCTTCATCGTGAATTATACTGGTCAGGATAACAATTAAGGATGCTTTGTGCAGCATTGTTAGACCTTCATACAGTATAGCATTCATGATATATACACATGACTATAATGGCTTATGACTTTTTGGTAAGTGGTCTTGACTGGTCTTTAAATAAAACTTCTTAAAAGTTCTTTATGTCCAAGACAGAGACAAGACTGAGTCAAAATAAAGTCGATTCCGAGACGAGACCAAGACCCCTAAAAGTGGTCTCAAGACCGGTCTCGGGCAGTACACCACTACTGCGAACACCAATAAACTTTTACAGTATATGTGGTTTATATACTGAAAATGGAACTTTATCAAATTATTGTGCATTTTCATAGAAACAAAGAATTTTACCGCTGTTTTGCTGGATAACTTGGTATCCTCACTATGTATGGAAACAGGTATGTGGGTTGGGAAATTTCAGCGTTGTTCAGCCTTGGGTATGCTGCATGATTGCTGAAAATACCCACATGCAGTTTGAAAGCTCAGGACCAGGAGAATCAATCTGATGATAGATAAAGATTATAATAATTATAATATCAATCCATCCATCCATGCATTCTCCAATGGCTTATCCAATACATGGTCACAGGATAAAAAAGATGGATGGATGAATTATGATTATTATAATTATAGATATGCAGAGCTGCCGAAGTGACTTACACAGGGATTAAGAACCACAGCAGGACTTTCCGACATGTGCTTTAAAGACAACAGGCAATTTTCTCTAAATAGAATACGTATGGTGTCAATTAGAAATTGGCCATATCATTTTACAATATCGCAGAATGACAATGCATTTGAAGTTTAATGGAAGGCAAACTTACTGGAACTGATAACAGTAAAGCCTTCTTTTAAAAGGCTATTATTGATTTCTTTTTTCTTTTATTTATCTATGTATCTATTTATTTGTTTATTTATTTGCTCCACTTCCATTTCTACACTGATATATTAATGGAGGCATTGCACCAAAATTAAATCACGAGTGCCTGGAAACTACAGTGTAATGTAATAGTTCTTGTAATTAAATATGCTACTGAATGACCTGTTTTTAAGATACAGTCTTCGCTTTCTCTTTATGACAGTGGGGGTGTCGCCCTTGCCATTTCACTAGAGGGTCACATGACCATGGTTTTTCCTACTGATCAATGCAGCAGTCGGCAACTTTTTTTTTTTTTACAGTGAGAGCTACTTTTGCAAAGAAAATTATCTGGTCAGCTAGTCAGTCATGAAGGAAGGTTTTGCTGACGCTTAGGGGGATAGGATGGGGGGGGGGGTGATTGACCTGTTGGCGACCACTGGGTTAGTGCCACCTTTTTAATAAAAAGTGTTCATATTTGTGTTGTTTGCAAAACCCCCACCAAAACCACCCCCTCCACCCCAGCCCCCATTTGACTATCTGCTGTTCCATGACCCATGTTGTGCTATTTTTATGTTTGTGTCACATTAGCCCAACCTGGCCAGACTCCCATCTAACCCTAAAAAGGGCAACCAAACTAACCTGCTCCTCACTGTAAAGTCCTTCCTTCATCTACTCAGTGTATGTGCACTCATGGTGTCGATGTTCTCACTTTCTATAAAAAAAGGTAAATGAAGGTGACCATGCTACATTGTTGCTAAACCATTAGCCACAACTGGCATCACTGAAGTAATATAGGCCACTAAAAGAGGCTGGCAATTATTTCAAGTTATTTTGGCCTTTGTATGAACTGGTACAGTAGAGGGTTTCATTTGTCTGTTTGGCTGCTTTTGAATGAAGGTTCTGAATCAGTGGATGAACTGTATCTATATATTTCAGTGGTTGTATTAATTTAAATTTGCACATACAAACTTTGTTTATGAACTATTTTCAATCGTATAGTTATGTTTATTAATTAATGATTAAAAATAATTACCTAAAGACCCAGCTATTATATAAAGGTCTTCTCAAAGTTGGTGTCAGGATTTGCCGGGTAAGCGGGTGAGTGCACGGCAGGCAAGCGGGCAGGAAGCCAGCAAGGAGGCGAAATTCAGGAAAAACTGGGGATTTATTAGGGGAAAGAAGCTACGGGCAGGATAGGTCGACGATACAGACATCTAACATCAATGATGGACCAAAACCAAGGCAAGACACGGACTGAAATAGACAAGACTGGGCGAAAATAATCGGACACAGCTGGGCAAGATCAGGGAAGCACACGTGGATAATCAGGGGGCGTGGCACACACGTGGATAATCAGGGGGCGTGGCACACACGAGGATAATCAGGGGGCGTGGCACACACGAGGATAATCAGGGGGCGTGGCACACACGAGGATAATCAGGGGGCGTGGCACACACGAGGATAATCAGGGGGCGTGGCACACACGAGGATAATCAGGGGGCGTGACACACACGAGGATAATCAGGGGGCGTGGCACACACGAGGATAATCAGGGGGCGTGGCACACACGAGGACCGGACGAGCCGGGCATGACAGTTGGCAGAATGATTATTGTTTTTTTAGCTGGGCAGGTGGCACCATAGCTCAGTGGTGAGTGTTGCTGTTTTCCCACCGTCAGATTTGAGTGTTCGGTTATTGTCTTGTCACGTACTTGCATCATATCCATGGTGTCCCCTTGCCTCGGTCTATGTGCTTCCTGTGACAGCTGCAGACTCACCATCACCCTGCGCTGGATAAGTAGCTATGGGAGATGGACAGATAATAATATTATAATGATGATTAGGTAATAATAAGGGCGATAATAATGTACTTCTGTGTAACCTTCAGCCCCTTGTTTCTTCAGATAAGCATTTGCTGGCCTCAGCGACAGGAGCAGGGGCTGCAGTGCAGCGTGGAAGCTATGTGAGTAGCATAGGCATGCCATGTTCAGGGCAGCCATGAAGATGGATGGATGGAAGAATGGAATTGTTAATAGAGTCATTCAATAGACAGATGATTCACTTGCAACACTTGCAGGATCTGTTACTTAGTGTCTGGTACCTAGTATGAAGTTTCAGTGTAAAATAAGTAAAATGTTAGTGGTGAAACATATCAGTCAGTAACACACAATGCTGGATTTCTCTGGTCTATTCATGCAAATATTGAGTATTATACCGAATATTACTTCAGTGCCCACACTTTACCTTCAAACCAT
Organism: Brienomyrus brachyistius; assembly: GCF_023856365.1. Taxonomy (NCBI): domain Eukaryota; kingdom Metazoa; phylum Chordata; class Actinopteri; order Osteoglossiformes; family Mormyridae; genus Brienomyrus; species Brienomyrus brachyistius. Next base: position 18,027,832 of record NC_064543.1, on the reverse strand, counting down.
TTCACCTGTCAAGTTCCCTTTAGCATGAGTACTGTGACCAAAATTTCAGTCTGTCAGTATCAAACAGTTTACATCATCACAGCAGCAGCAACGATTTTCACTCAATGGTCACAGAATACATTATTTCATCACTACCTAGAGCACATAGGTAAAGTCGTTGTGTGGTGCTTTTTAACTTCTGAGTACTGGCGTCATTTTCTTTTTTAGTTTGTTGCTTTTTAATGAGACCAGATGTGAGTATCCATGTCAGCCTAATCAAGTCTGAGTTTGGCCTGAGCTATTTTCTTTTTTCTCCATAAGACCAGTTATTCGAGTTGAAGGGGCCGTGGAAACGCAGGCTAAAGACAGACGGCCACTTTGCATAATAATGATCTAATCAGACGATGCAAGTAATTCCAACGTATGTAAAATTTCACGCAGTAATGATACTTCATCCTGTCTCAGGCCAGTCTAGAACTCCAAGACATCACACTTGGAAAAATTATATTTAATGGTCCTGTGGGAGGTGCCTAAAGCATCCATTACAGGTAATTCTTTGCTCCGTTGGCAGCGAGAGCTTTGGGGAAAGATGTTTACATGATACTGGCAAAATCTATGCAGCACTGTTTCAAATTCTCGTAGAATATTCCACCAGACTTAAGTCTTGTCGTACTATAGACTTTAAAGCAAGTAGGTGACATTGATATTGGCATAGCTGACGATAAAAAATTTTCCGGAAGACACCTGCTGGTTTTTTCTGTTAGTACTGCTTGTGTTGGCTCCATGCGATGCTGATCGTCTCTTGTTCTTTCCCCCTGGGTCCCGCTGGTGAAAATATTACTGCGGACTTTATAAAGATGTCAACACCACACTTAATTGCTGTTGAATGGTGAAGAGTGTGAGTCTCCGAAACACCTCTCGTCAAAATCAGCCCTCGCTGGTGAGATGGATGTAATACCCTCATTTAATCAAACAGGTTCGGCTGCGGGCTTTTGTCAGTTACTAAGGTTTCTCCAATTTATTACTAACAAAGGAGCCTGACAGTAATCGGGTGTGCTTTCTTTCCCCTCAAAAATGTAGAACACTCTATTCATTACCAGCGAGGCAATGAATCAAGGGTTTCATCATCAATTACCTGAAAAGAGCTTGAAACGTATAGGGATTGGAGATGTGACTTAGTGGACATCATAAAGCTAGTCTTTCAGAACTAAAAGACCGAGACAAAGATCACATGATATCTGGTTACAATAGTAAAAGGACATTTCAGACGGCATCAGCTATATTAACTTGCAGTGGAGTGTTGGCAACCCTTTCAATTCTTTAGCTGTGACGTTTTATTGATCTTATACTCCATAGTTGAAATAGTATTAAGTCCATATTGCCACTGGAACAAAAAATAGGGGGTCTTTGGGGCCTCTGCTGGTCCTCATTGTATCACAAGTCAAACAATCTTTATTATTTGTTGAAATTGCATTAACCCTTTTGTCTTCTCATGTCCTGGAAAGGAGAGAGCTTTTACCTCATAAATGGATCATGTTTGGCTGTTTCAAAGTCCTACTAATGTTGTTCTTTTACCAAGAACAGCTTTGAAATCTATAGCTTGAATCCATTTTATTTAAATTTAGATGGGAGTGAAATGGCATCGCTTTCGCTTCTATAGTATCTGCACCTCAGAAATAGTGAGGAATTGATGCCTGATCAAGGGCTCTGGCTGCAAATGAAGGTGCTTGCATTGCCTCGCAGAATAGAGGAATTAGACTTGCTGCGCTGTTACTATTTCACTGCCTCCATTTGCCCGGCGACGTGTTATATCAGGCACCCATCTCTCAAGCCACAGATAAGCTCCGAGAGTGAAAACGTTGCAGCCAATACGGGCCGCCCGAGCTATCGGCTTTGACATTGAGCGTGGAACTTTTAGCCTTCCATCTGTGTAACGATTTGGCCCAGACTGAAAGGGGCCGGTCAGTTTTCGAGTTCCCGGGGCACGATGAATGTCGTTTTTAATGGATGGTTCGGTTTGTCCACCTCCGCACTGATATGCGGCAGCTGACAAACGAGACCGGGAGATCACCTTGGCAGCCAACTGCCACAGACCCCCCTCCCCCACTGACTTCCCCCACCTCTCCAGGTTCTCTTTCCAAACCGGAGCTTGATGTTTATGGTCCATCAGTCAGAGGCGCCCACCACAACAGGCATCAAGCTGGTGATATGGGGGGGGGGGGGGGGGGGGGGGGGGGGGCGTTAAGATTCTTTTCTTTCTGGAAGTCAAACGCCCAGCCCTCACTGGAGAGTAATGGAGCGATAAGGTTGTCAGTGTTTTCACTGCTCTGATACGAAGACAGCAAGGGCCCTGTCAGGTGATAAGCATCCAACCTCCGTCTCAGTCCTCCATCTTTACACAGCCCTTCATCCCCAGGGCCAGAGTTGTAACGCAAAGCATTTAATGAGCACTAATGATACACAAATTAATATATATTTACATAAATTAGCAAGGCCTTTATTATCCAGATTAATAATTATCTTTTTTTTTTTCATTTGTAATTTATAATATGTGTGTTTACCCTGGAACCCACGGCCAAGATAAGCAGCTGGATTTATATTTATGCTTGTACATAAAGTACAACATTTTATCTGATATTTCATTAAAATAGAAATGTTGCAAAACAGACAAAAAAAATCTTTTTTACCCATTAGACTGTTTTACATATTGTATTCTGGAAAATATTGATCTGAAGTCATTTAAAAGGTATCAGGATTTCGAAATCCATTTCCTCGTGATGCTTGGGGTACTATCTAACCCATATCCGTTTCTCTCTTCAACTCTGGCAGACATTGACACGAATGAAGCAGCTTACCTTGCTATAATGTCTATCTGCCCTGTTGATAGTGTCAGTCAATAGTGAAATTCATTTCCTCGCTGCTGCTTGTAAACAAGACACCCATTCTTGCTTCTAATAGGATAGCTGAGTAAAGCATAGAGCATTAAAAGTGTTTTAGTGCCGGCAGATGGATCGATATTTTATTATGAATACTTCATGATTTTCAATTAAGTATAACAATTTCGGTAAATGCAATCAAGGATTGTTGATGGAGATTTGTTTGTTTTTTTCCACACTCTTCTTGCCGGCTTTACCGGAAAGTAGCTGCCACGGTCGATGACAGTGCTAATTGTTCTGCACTTGCACCTGAATCAAAAGCTTGATTGCTTGGGCTGCAAAAGTGAACTGACAGCCGGTAAGGGAATGGGTGTGCTAGCGCGCTAAGCATGCTGCAGTGAAGGCCGTGTAACACAGTGCTGAACCGTTTTGAATAATGCAGACTTCTGCGTTATTGTAAAAGGTGAGCTTATCTTCATCAGTCCCGAGAATGTCATTAAGCATATAAGAGAAATGATTCAGCATCCACCCACTTTGCTGGAGAACAATTGAACCTTTTCATTTAGCAGCTTCTGGTCTAACATATATCTTCAGCCAAAGACTCTAAGTACCAGTTGATCAATGTCCTATATTGGCTTAGTGGTACTTTGCCCCCCACCCCCACATACCCAAAGAAAGATGCAACAACTCATCAATATTTTTGTCTTTGTGTATAGCTATGCATTTTCAAATTTTATCCTCTTTTTTCCTGTTTATGATCGCTGTTGCACTATGTAACTCACTCTTTTAGCATAATGTATTGCTAATTGCTATCCCATTGACTGGAACATATAACTGACACTGCCCCTTTAATTTTTTTTTTTGCTGTGGTAGATATTTAATCTTAATTTATCATATGAAGATTTTATTCTCAAATGCTAAAAATTATAACTTTTTCATGCCAAGAATTATTTAGTTATTTGTTTATAAAAAAATAACTCAGTTGTTAATCATGAAATTTGTAAAAAATCTAAAAATTTGACCTGTGAGTTGCAGAAGTACTGCAGCCATCAACAAGGTAATCTTGATATAATTGCCGATATACTCCATAAATGCAGCTAAATTTCTATTTTAATTGCAATTGTGGCATTGTTCTTTGTATTTTAATCGTTCTTGTTGAAAAAAAAATATGGGGAAAAAAGCATATAATTGCATCCCAGCTCCCAGCTGCAAAGTGACACCTGCACACCTACAGTATCTGCTCACGTTTATTTGTTATTTTTTAATACTCATTTGATATTTTGTACCAACTGGTGTGGACCATGGTGGCATGGTGGTGCAGTGGTTACCACTGTTGCCTCACACCTCTGGAACCCGGGTTCGAGTCTCCGCCTGGGTTACATGTGTGTGGAGTTTGCATGTTCTCCCCATGTCGTCGTGGGGTTTCCTCCGGGTACTCCGGTTTCCCCCCACAGTCCAAAAACATGCTGAGGCTAATTGGAGTTGCTAAATTGCCCATAGGTGTGCATGTGTGTGTGAATGGTGTGTGAGTGTGCCCTGCGATGGGCTAGCCCCCCATCCTGGGTTGTTCCCTGCCTCGTGCCCATTCCTTCCGGGATAGGCTCCGGACCCCCCGCGACCCAGTAGGATAAGAGGTTTGGAAAATGGATGGATGGATGGTGTGGACCAGCACTGCGTCTGCATCCTAGTAGCTTTTGTTTTCATCGATGCCTTAATTGTCATCATCAGGTTTCTGTATAAACACAAAAATAATTGATAGCCTTGACCAAAGTGTAGGGGTGTTTATTTCACCAAGGTGAATCTTACCAAACACATGTAAGTAATTATATGTGTTAGATTAATTAATTTACTCTAACACAGGCATCATTGTTTTCTAAAAATATATAAGAAAACAATTTAATTATTTTTGTAGTCTGCAAATGCTTTTGGGCTGCAATATTTCTGCAATATTTTCACTGCCAACACTTACTAAGAGACGCGTTGTGGATTCACAGTCATCCCCTGATACTGCCTGCGTAGCCATTTTGGCTCAATTACTTAGCACACCACTCTGGATGACAGTATCGGCTAAGCGGAATAATGTGGACGGTGCTTGATGTAACTGCTTGAATTAATTTAGCTAAAATAAAACGTAAAACAGAAAACTCCTTGCTATCTCCTATCAATATTTTGAGTGTCTAACATAAAGACACTTCAGGGCACATTTCAGAGACTCGGTATAAGCAAAAATGATGGTGAAACAGATGGAGGGGCCTGTTTTATTCAGTTGTCATCAACTTTTAATGTAAAAAATAACGCCTTTGTATATAATTCTGACAGTTACGGCCCATCTGATGCCGAGTAAAACATGAAGCACGTCAAAAAACGAAAGAAAGAAATGCTGCTATATTTTCAATCAGCTCCCAGTATTTTGTGCTGTATTCTGAGTTTTGGTCAAGTATATTAATTCCGACAATAAAACGACAGCCAAGTCGTTTGACCTTGAGCTTTAACAGTGCATCCTAGATATTGCTTTCCTTTGGATTGGCAGAATAACTGCAGTGATGCTGACATGTACAGAACTGAAATTAAATTCTTTACATTTATCACAATGTATAACAAAAACGTGGAGTAATTCCACAGAACCTAACTGCCCTATTCTCAATTATCATGATTTTATCATTATTTGGTAAAATAATGTGTAACTTACAATCTTATGAATGAATAATCTATATGAATGTGTTCAATGTTTATCAAACCGCAATGAATGACAACAATAGCATAATGTGAATATCCGCTAAATTACTGAGGGTTAGAATTTTTATGTATTGAAGAATATATATGTATAATATATATGTGGTCAATTTATTAGGCACGCCTGCTTGTTTATGTAAACAATGAATCACATGGCTGCAATTAAACACAGAGCGCAGGTACCGTTTGGCAATGCATATGAATAGCTGAGCTCTGTGATTTGCTTTTTTGAATGCGGCGTGATTGTTGGTGCCAGATGTAAGAATTCCAGCATCTCATAAACGCCCTCCGGGGATTTTCACACATAAGAATGTTTAGAGTTTACATAGAATGGTGCACGAAACAAAAAAAAGGACACAAATGAGAGAATTGCCAGGCTCATTAACGCTAACAGGAAGGCCACAAGGGCACAAATAACAGCTTCGTGCAGCACTGCTGTGCAGAATGGCTGCCCTGAATGCACAAATTGCCTACCTTTGAAAAGTGGGCCCTACCTGGTACTAGCTATGTGTACTTATTAAAGTGGCCAGTGCATATACAGTAGAAATTAGAAAGTGTAAATATCTGTATGAAGTAGCATGTATTTATAATACGTCAATCATGCAGGCAGATATTACAATAACACAGTTAGATGCATAGCGTGTATTTTAATCTAATGGAGGCTGGCCGATCCACAGTGCATGATCACATTATGAACCATATTGGATAATAAGCCAATGCAGGTCAGGTAAATATCTAAATATATATAAAAGGCAAATTTTATTTGCAAATTATTTCTGAGGATGGATGCAGAGGCAGGCAATAGGAAGTAAAATAACGATATTTTATGAAATAAGGATCTCATATTCACATCTTTGCACAGGAGCAAAAATCTACCGGGAAAGGAAGCAGGCAGCGGACAGCATAATCCATATCAGTAGACCTGTCAGTGCCTGTCAGTCCAGGTCTGAATGTGGAGGGCAGGCTGCAATTTACAGTCCAAAGGAAGTTCCATCTCTCCCCGGGGGGACAATTAGGCGCTGGAAGACTAATCATTGTTTGTGAAGTAGATTCCTTCATCCCATAATGCGGCATTCTTCCGGCGCCGGTCTCCGGAATGGGAATCGCTGGGTGTCAATAATCAATTGTCCTTGCGCTTTGGAGAGAGGTCGACAGGGGAGAGGAAAAAACTGCTGAAGCAGAGGTTTGTGGGTTTGAGGGAAGAAGTGGTGGCAGATGTCTCCACATTACAGATGCAACCCTGTGGGCTAGGGCATCCTCCCACTGCCTCGCTCTCCAGTCTCAGGCAGCTCCAGAGGTCAAAACAGACCCCCTGTTGTTTTAGGCATTTATATAGTTTAAATGTCAGCTTTGTGACAGGGATCAGTAAGATAATAATAATAATAATAATAATAATAATAATAATAATACTAATAATAACAATAATAATAAACAAGAACTGGGATTGGTCTCTATTGCGCGAGTTTCCAAAACATATTTTACATATACTGCAATATTATATTTTACATATAATGCAAATCGCCTGTTCACTTATATGCAATTTCGTTCCTGCTCGGGTGGTTCACTTACATGCAGTTTCATTGCTGAAATGATCCCCAGTTCGAGCCCTGGCCTTCGCAGAATAGTCACATCTCCTTTAGGCCCTTAAGCAAGGCCCTTAATGCCCCGAAATGCCCCAAAATGCCCCAGGGGTGCTGGATAAATTGCCTGACCTTGTGTTCGGACCCCAAGCTTCACTCTCAGCTGAATCAGAGGTGAATCAGATGACAACAAAACGATAGATTTTTTTTTGGTGGTGTCATTATGTGCTGTATAATGAAACATACCCAACAACAAATGGACATATTACAAACACACCGGTGGTAGACTTTAGAAGTGACTTAGGCCAAAATAACAACAACAACGCAGGCTAAATAAATGACATTCTACATTTGAAAAGGGCAGGGAAAATCAGGCCGGACCCCTCACACTCTGATCACTCAGCCAGCGGCTTCCATCTCAGTGGAGATCAGGAGTGAGAGCCCTAAAGACTCCGACCAACCGCCATCTCCACTGCTTCTGTCCTCAGATCATCATCCATCTACACATGTCCTCTGACATCCCTCTGGTTCAAACTGCTGCACACCCCCTTCATTACACGCTGCTACTGTCTATCCCATGTCATGCCACAATCCTTCTGAGTCAAGAAACATTCCCAGTTACACCATTGCAGTCAGCACTTATATGCACAGTTGCACTTCAACACATTGCACTGTTACATTGCACATCCTTTTACTTGCTATATAATCATTTAACTTGTTACATTGCATATACTATATTTTGTATGTCTTATATCTTGTACTTTGTGTTTTTAATTCTTATCCTTTTTCAAAACAAAAAAAAAACTGGCATTGACATTACATTGACATTGGCACCAAGAGGAATTCTTTGTGCACGTGGTTCTTGAAGAACCACAGAAATTGTTACCTTGCAGAAAACAAAGACGGAACAAAAAGACAATCACTCTCTCAAGAATCTAACTAACAAACACAGGTTGTAACTGATGGTATATGTGAAGAAAAGCATCCCCATGTATCTATACTAGTATAAATGGCAAATGAGGCATCATTCCCTGTTGAGGTTCGGCCTTGCGGAGTAACACACCGGAACGCATTGGACAGTGCGGGACAGCTGGTGATACTTGGTCAGTTAGCACACATGCTTTTCTTTTGGAAGTGCTGTTTTTCACAAAATCTATTTCTTGTCATAAATATCAGTGAATGAGGTTCCTGTGTTCTGTTGCCATCCATTTCCATCACTGCCGATCAATGGGATATTCAAAGAAACACATTTAGATGAACTTTGCTGTGTCCTCCTTTCCCACTCTGTTGATGTATATGCATCTATGTTATCATACATTTTAAACTGATTCCATTGCTACTTAACAGACATACAAGGGATATGAAAGGATTCGGGTGATAGGTTGATAAGCATTTTACAGAATTCAATAAGTTATTTGCAGCCCATGTGAGGCGACTCTGTGAGTAGCAGAGCAGAACATGAGGGTAATTAGCCTGCTGTTCAGAGAGGTTTTATTTTGTATCAACAGGCAAGAGAAAGCAAAGTAATTGAAAATGCTGATTTCCTTGGACATATTGCCTTCTGTTTAATGATCTTGTCTGGGAATGGGGCACCCCAGTTATCTGGGGAGGGAGATTCGGGTGACAGTGCTTATTAATATCGATTGTTTTTTTGTTTTTTAGTGTTTTTTTTCCTCACCTCCTCTTCACTCTCAGCGGTTTTTAGCATATCAGTCTGTTCTCTCTTGGTTTGCCCACAGTAACCTGAACCACAGGGTTTAAGCCAGTTCCGAAGCCTGGTCATTCCAGTCACCTTTTGTCCTGACGAATCTCTTCCGAGTCCCTTTCTTTTTATTTATATTTTTTACTCACATTATCCCCAACTCCATACTTTCCCTATTTAATCCTAAAAAGGGAACATATTATAAATTCACCCATTAATCACTCAGTATGTTTACATGCACAGCTAAGACAAGCTACAATTATAGCTCTACTATGCTATTTAATCGGACTACTGTCCTTGTCCCAGTACGCACGCATCAGGAGGGGAATCGATTTATTGATCGAAGTTTGTTTGACTCCGCTACAATAGGTGGCGATATGGCTCTTTTCAGCTTGTTAGCATTAGCCTTTTTCCGGATCACCTATTACGTCACAGACGTTAAAATTTTTTTATGAAATTCAAAATAATGGGTGCATGGACAAATTAAGTGATATGAGCTTTAATTGCGATATGGTCGGAAAAACATATACAACAAGTTCAGGACAGCATACTTCCAGGTCAAAGCCGGGGAGAGAGTCTGTGGAGCATGTCCAGAGTGCCAAGGCCAGTTTGAGTCCGACCAAACATGCTATACATGTGTTTACATGTACTTGTAAAGTCCGGTTTTAGTTGGACTAACACGATAATTCTATTTTGTTATATGTATGTGCATGTAAACGTCCCGAATGCCCCATGAGCTGTTCTGCTATCCTGACCTGAATAAGCTCTCACATGCATGTCGTAATCAGGGGTCCTTGACATCGGTGTTTATTTTCATATTTGATGACAATCCTGCCAAATAGCCCACGACACCAGTGAAGCCATAATGCACTGAATGTAGCGTCTTGAAGCTTGCACGAGTTTGACAGCTGATATACATTTATGTGATCTGAAATACATTGTCATGAATATTGTCATTTGTTTGCATGCTTGTTTTATTGAATAGAAAGAGTTCAGATGCAGGTATAGCGGGATTATAACAGATATTTATCACTTTCTTCTCCCAAATCAGCATGTTGTTGATCTGTCAAGTATTGGTAAGTATAGGATGTTTTTTAGCTTGGAAAAGAAGGATAAAAGGAGAAGAAATGGATATTACTACAGTTATAGGCATTTCTGGGAGGTGTTATTATTCTTGAACAGGTGGTTCCACAATCGATTGAATACTGAGCCCACGGCTTTCAATGTCTCTCTGTTCCTGAATGTTCTCTGGCCATAAATAGTGGGAGGGAGTAACAGGAAGCACAATCCCTGTGAGTCTCTCTCTTTTTCATTCTGCACCAACACCCCCCCCACCCCCCCACCCAAAAATCGGCAGTACCCGAGACAGAATGTGTTGAGACTCAACTCTTTGAACGAGGTGCCTTTTTCCCCATTTTCTGCTTATGTTCATCTGACTAGATGTAAAGCCTTTTCCTACCCAGTGAAAAGGTTTCATATGAAATCATTGACATTACAGTGCTATTAAATTATGTATGATGCTATCAAAGTGTACAGAGAAACAAGCTTGCTGGAACTGGAAGGAGAATCCCTCACTTGATGTTGCATCCCCACACTAAACGATAACAGCTGGATGGTACATCAACTCAGGGATGACAAAAAGTTGAGAGTTACTGGCCTTACATACTATCAAGTTATGATCTGAGATCATTGTTTTTATGAATGAATGAATGAGGATCCACTTCAATTGGCCCAAATATAGTACACTGACTTTGTAGGTATGGCAGGATTTGGCTTGAGTGATTTAAGAAAGATGTGAGTAAATGGGCAGTCATACATTAATAAACCATTGATCCCCATCTACCCAGCTAAATAAGAAGCCCAGCTGTACCTATAATCTTCGGATTGGTTCTGGGAGTCAAGCAGATTCTCTATGACAAGTCCCCACTACCGATTCGTCTCACAAATATGTCCAGGAGAGTACATCAAAGCAGATGGAAATAACTGTTTTGATGATCCATGTAATGTATAATCAATAACAGCCAGTAGGGGGAGAAAAGCAGGGAACTCAGTCTGGTTCATGTGAAGGGTGGGGCATGCATATCCTCCACCCCCCCAGCCCCCAACCCCCATGCCAATTCCTGATGCACAGTCGCAGCAAAAGGGCCAGTTATTACTGCCAAAATGAAGTGTGAACGAGGGAAATTTGAACAGACGCAGACGGCTCAAGCAATGACCAGCCGTCCCTTCCCCTGGGGGCTGGAAAGGTGTGTGAGAGAAGAGGGGTGGACATCGAGGCATCCTGTGCTGCATCGCTGTAGGCAAGTTTGGGTTCATTTCCCAGAGCAGATGGAGCTACGCTGAGACATTTTATTTGTGAAATAAAAAACACCAATTGGTAAAAATCCCAATTAGTCTCCAGCTAATGAAATGCCGCGTCATATTTCTTTATAAATCTACAGCTACAGTATGTGTAACAATATGTACAGGAATTTGTAGTAATACGACGCTTTGGTACCATGCAAAAATGTTAACTAAAGTACTGATTAATCCTCCATGCCTGGGTTTGACAAGTTCATGTAGCAACTGCTTCTCTTTATTTCATTCCTTCTGAAAGTCAGAAAACACACAACAGACAAACAAGCGTATAGTGCGAGGGCTTGTTTCAGAGGCATGGGATGAAATTTGTTCTGACATATGCAGTGTATGAATAAATGGAAATGAGACAGTGATGTAAAGTAACGCTGTAGCAGCTGAATTCATGCTACCGAATGCCAGCGTCTTCAAAACCAGCATTAACTCCAATCTGCAAACAGCAAGTTGATTTATTCTGGCCGCCTGCCTTGGTGTCGTCTGTGCATCAAAAGAAATAACCATTTACGCTGTGCATTAATAATCAGCGATTGATGTTTTATTTTTTGGGCTTGGAGGCTAGCATTGTACAAAAGTCAAACAACGTCTGACACATCGCTTACTGCTTATGTAAAGAGATGTCAGTTGTTAATTATAGACTTTTAACAAGCATTTTAGTAGCCACACACTACATGTCATGGGAGGCAGTGGATTCTATTTAAAATTAATTTCTTAATCCAGTAATACATTTGTCTAATGCCGTTCCTCTGGAAAAATAATAACCTCTAACTACTTTTTACAAAGACACTGTCCCGAATATTTAAGGGCAGTGGTTGATTAGCTTACGGATTAGTTATTTCTCAATATTAGAACTTATGAGGCAGCAAGCCTACAACGGAAACACTGAATAAACTTATAACCACTGAAAAGAATTTGAGATAAACTAAAATCTCACATCTATTTTTGGGTGTTAGACAAAGAGGCAGATGATTCAAGCAAGAAACTTTTAGAGATCAGGCAAAAACTACCAAACACTTTGATATATTAGGAATAGGCATATAATTTGAGCTGAGTTCCTTTTTCCCATCATCAAGACATGTTAAGAAAATTTTGTTACTAAAGTTGATGCAAGTTGATAGTAAGAAACTAGAAACGTAAGGGTAGAACTCTTCTCTTAACACACGTCAAATATATATATATAAAAAATCTTATTTATATAAGTAGTGGCAAGAATGTTGTCAACAGGGACTGAAGTTCGTTGTACCACCTGGAAGAAACATTTCAGGAAATCCCTGCAGTTATCCTAGTCAGGAATGCTTTCAGTCTCTGCCAAAAGGTGATGCATTTCTGATAAGTTTGAGGCACAATCCTGTTTGTCTGACGTCGCTTTACTGGTTCATGCCTGCGGCAAAGAGAGAGCGGTGGCCTTGAAGTGAGAAAGAGCCATGTTTGTGGATTTAAATGAGAGAGCAACCGTGCGTCCTGGAAGTCTTTATATAGTGCATGAAGAAAACCTGACTGTCGAAATATATCTGCTATGTCGTTCGGGAAGTTAAAAGATCCTCATTTGGTTTGGGTGGCACAATTTAATAGCCACAATATTATAGCGAATCCTGTTGAGTAAAAAAGTAAATATAACAATAATATTAATATTTCAGTCATTGGAACAGGTGGAAAGGAACAATGTTACAAGACACACTTTTCCAAATAAACACAATTTCCAAGCATTCAGAGTATATTTGCAGGTCTGACTGTTTTGCCAGATTTCTCTCCTGTATCTCTTTATTCCCAGTCTATGCTGCATTCCACACAAAAAGATGACAGCATTGTTCATTCTGCTCTATCCAATCTGAGAAGGCTGTTCCTTTTTGTCTGCCTCTTGCTCAATATGTCTCTGTCTCCTCCGCTTTTATTTCCAGGTGTGACGTTCACAGCATTTATCTTACAGTGAAATTGTAATTTCTGGAATTTCTTGCACAAATGTTCCCATCCCTGAACATCCCTTTACTTTTTCTATGTAGCTCCTCTGTTCCCAATGTCTACACCCTCCATCCATCCATCCATCCATCCATCCATCCTTAATCTGTTCGTATACCCTAGTCAGGCTCACAGAGTTACAGTACTCCTACAGATCACTTCCCATTTCTTATTCCTTTTTCAGTTTTACTTTATTAATTTGTAAACATGGTTATTAGCTGAGCCACCGAATTTAATGGAATATAGATTGCTGTGGTATATAGGAGAAGAGACGTTCATTAAAAATGAACAAACCAAGGAAGATATCTGTGGAAAGATTACAACACTTATTGTACTTACGCTAACTTTTCTTATATATTTACAATTTGGAGTCTTTATTAAATGGTATAAAAAGTAATGAATACTGAAATGAGAAATTACATTGTAAATATAAGAGTAATGTACATTGCTGAGTTGATAAATCAGATTTTTTCTTTTTTTTTTAAAAAAAAAAAAAGTAGATTATTCTAAATAATTAACTAAAAACTTTTCTTTTCTTTTACTTTTTGACATGAAACAGATCTCTCCATATGTTCAGTCTGATCAGACACTCCATTTCAAAGTCATGGTTCTTCTGTCTTGTTTTGGAGAAGCTGGGTTCATTCTGCACCAGCAGACGCCCATTCTCAGGCCATGCGTGGCACCATCGTCTGGCGTGGCGGGGCAGCCTTCCTCCTCCTGGGGGTTCACAAGGATCAAAATTGTCAAGTCCACCAGTGCTGAAATATGGTGGCTCTGTCCTAATGTTGTTTTGCTGCTCCATGATTCTCGATGGTGGACTTTCTCACTTCAACACACATCCGACTGCTGAAAACTCACACAGAACTGAAAAAAAACTGGCACTTCTAGCCCCAAAAATCCTGCAGTCATTGATTTCATGTCCAGGCAGAGTGTGCAGCTCAGCGGGTTGTGTCTCTGTGCCTGTAACCAGAAGGTCACTGGTTTGAATCCAGTCCTCTGCAGGACAGTCACCTCTCTTTTGGGCCTGTGGGTAAGGCTCTTAACCCCCCTCAATGCTCTCTGGGTGCTGGAAAAATGGCTCGAAGGAGAGCAAGATGGGGTATGTTCAAAGAAGCATTTCAATGTACTTGTCCAAATAAAGGATCATTTCATTTTGATTCCAAATATGGGTCCAAAAATGTTTTTTAAGGAGGCAGAATCGGTCGTACTTAACTTGCTAAATAAAAACAATCAACGTCAATGAATTGAATTATCAGATTAGCATTTTCCAATAACCAAGCTCAGAAGATTTATGAAAGGCCATGAGCTGGGAATACTGAAACTGATTTAAAAACTGGTATCAGTTTATTCAGCAAATAGAGCAGACTATCTTAATGCCCTGTGGGCATCATCATGAAAATGTTTACCTGCGTTAAATAAAAAGGTGAAATGCCTCGTTATTGTAATAACATAAAGTCAAAGAAAAGTCAAATTCTAGACAATGATGCGGTTGCAGGGGAGGTGCAGTGGCAGAGCGGTCAGGCCGGATGCCTGGGTCTCAGTCTCCGGCTCGATGTGTACGGAGCTTTTACATTCTCCCGGTGTAACCCTGGGGTTTCTAAGGTGAATACTAAGATGAACTGGAGTTGCCAAATTGCCCGTAGGTGTGAATGTGTGTGTGAATGGTGCTAGCGCCCTGTGATGGGTTGGCGTCACATCCTGGGCCATTACCTGCCCGTTGTTTCCCGGATAAGAGGGCATCGGAAATTAGTGAATGATGCAATGAATAAAGACTTTACAGACAAAAATCTGAAACACATTGTAAGGTGGGTGGGGAGTGCTGGTGGTATTTACATTAAATAAAGAACATCAGACAGAAAACATGATTGATTGATTGACATTTTATATTCTACGTTTTTTTTTTCATGAAAATTATGAAAAAAAAACACAATTCAGCAGAGCAGCAAACTGTCTCTGCATGGATTTGATAGCAGAAACTAAAATGTACACATACCACTGATAGCAGAAATTAAAATTATACATGCCGCTGAAGTATCTGAAACAATGTAGACCCAATAGTGTGGATAGTTCGTAAAATAAAGATAACAATAATAAGCAGTACAAGCAGAAGCGCATCACATCAAGCTATATTAAAATAGATTTATCAGAATCTTCCTCACATTAAATTATGTGATTTTTTTATGTGGTTTGCATTAGGCTGTAATAATTCCTACTCATGGAAAAGCAGCCCTAGCATAGATTTAAATCTTTAGGGATTTGGCAGCAAACCTACATGAGCTGTCAGCATACAGGCAATTACGTTAGTTGACATTAAGTGTGTGAATAATTTAATTTTCTGTTTAGTTTAACAAATTATTCTGGACTTTGAGATAAACATACACCAGTGTAAGTTAACAACTGGCTGCATGAATCAACTTACCTGTGGACTCCTGTGGATAGGTGCGTATTGTTGGAAGAATGAATTAATGAAGAAACATGTTCATTTTAAGGATACCCGGAGTGTACACTAACACTGTGCTATCAGGGTTCTGGAGTTGCCTCAGGCAACAGGAAGTTTGAATATCTGATATAGGAGAAGGATGAGGAGGGAAATTGTAATCGGGTGCAAGCAGAATTTGCCAGAATATACAAATATTTAGCACCTCACACTGAGACTAAAGGGATACACCATCTGGAAAAATCTTATAAGCTGCTGTCCTGGTGGATAATAGGGAGTGTCAGGATGTAGAATAATGAAAGACTGACTGCAATATTGCAGGTTTATTGCTAGCAGGAGTGCGGGTGTTGTGCAGATGAGTCAAATTCTTGTTTGGAATGTTAATGCATCAGAGTTTCATTAGATACTCTATCTATCTAATAATCATGGAAGAATACCACTAGCAAAAATGCCAATCTGGAGCTGACAGAAGTGGATGAAATACCATTCTGTACCAGGGTACATGTGCATTTGGACGTACAGTCACACGCTTAGAGGTACTTACAGTATTAGAGTGTTTACCTGAGAAACATCTTTGAAATGCAGGAGCGATATGCTGGTAAACCAACAAGAAACCCACATAAAGCAAGGAGTGAACATGCAAAACTCTACATAAAATCATTCAACGTTCTTTCTTTAAGTTTTAAGGTGTGTTGTATTTAGTGTCATTATTTGACTCAACACAATAATTCTAGGGTACTAAAGCTAACTTCACAAATGCTTTGCAGAGCAAATTTCTAACATGCTTGATATGATAGAAACCCCAACTTCAGCGCAGACGCATAAAGATAACCTACAATCGTGGGGTAATTCACTTGTAATTGTATGCTCAATACAAATTGTTTGGCTAAGACTGTCAGTATTTTACTTTAGTTCATTGGTTTCTGTACTAAAACGATAATGAATGATATGACAGAAACATTGTTTGTGTAGCATATCATTTTTCTCTGTTGGATGCACCCTGAAAGACAAGAATGAAAGCTTTTGTCCCTAATGAAAGCAATATAATATCAGATAAGACTAAAGCACAATTCTAATATTTTAGAAGGATTAACACAAGGAGGAGCTGAAACTAGCAGGAGCAGATAATATCACTCATTTAAAAGACACAGAGAGACAAAGAGAGGATGGCGATGCCTTCAAGCCTGTCCTTTGTTTGGCAACATGATAAGGGGCAGATAATGCAAACTCCATCAAATTATTATACAAAAGATGTAGCTTGGAAGGGAACAGAACAGCCTGCTTTGTGAGGCCCTTTTGCGATTTATACATATTGTTAGCACAAGGCCTCAGACGTACATATTTGAAGTTAAGCATTTAGCACAAATATTTGCAAATAATTACCAATAGACTTATATTCTTGCAGCAATATTACTTTCAGAAAAACACAGCTGCATCTATTGACAGCTGTGCGAACGGAGGTTTCCTTGGGGAAGTTAAATCTTGTCAAGTAATATTTGGGCTTTGAAAAGGTAGTAAAGTATGAAATTCCGGGAATTCACTCTAAAAGATCAGCGGACGATTGCATTTCGGGAAAAGTGAAAACTTATCTTGGTTTGTCCGTGTCACTTTGCTGTTTATTGTGTCTATCTACTCAGAGAACATATTACGAGTGCTGCACATTAGCTGTCTGCCGGTCCTTTCAGTACACTCGGTGCCACTGAATCCATGAGCAATGTGCAGTGTGCAATTTCACAGTTGATGTGTCCCAATTCTGTACCGCCAAACTGATAAAGTAGCAGTTTGTTCAGATAGCGTTGAGCAGGAACAATAGCTTAATCTCGCTCCATGGGAATACAGTATGGCTTGTTCCAAAGTGCTTTCAGGATTTGACCAAAATAGCGTGGAAAGAAAACAAGACGAAAGACATAAGACATCGACAAAACATTTTCTACCTTTTCTAACAGGTGCGTATATCTTTAACGCCTGAGAGCGACTGACCAGAATGAGCGTAACTTATATGTGTTATACAGTTACGCTTTTATCTGTCTTGTGACGAGAGGAAAGGGCTGGAAAAACAGCTTCTCTTTTACAGATGACAGATTTAGCAGCAAGTAATTGTACTATAGTTAAAGCGCAGTTATAGTTTTTTACTTCCTGTTTGCAATAGGGCACTGATCTCACTTCCTGTTTGCAATAGGGCACTGATCTCACTTCCTGTTTGCAATAGGGCAGCGCCTCATGGTCAGGTGCTTTACTGAAATGCTCCTGGTTATTAGCCGACCCGTGTTATGCCGCAGTGCTGTGAAGTGTCACAGGAGTAGTTTGGACTACATAACGGTGGGCGAAAAATCTTACCTCAGCCACCATTGGTTGGTAAAAAGACCACAGCTGCAGTATTTATAAAAATATATTTCACAAAGTAGGAAACAATACAGGGGTATCTTTGATTACAATACATAGAGTAAATAATTAAACATACAAGTTTATAAGCATTAATGCACAGTAGAAAATATGTTTCGCCTTTAAGACTACCTCATATACGCTGCCGAGTCTACGAACGACTGCAGTACAAATTGGGAATGCACGCCGCTTTTCCAGAATCTCATGTGCAAGGGCTAACGTGCATAGACAAAACCCCATCATCTCAAAGAAAAGCTAACCACGTCAGTCGTAATTCTATGTACATGTATCTTGTCTAATATCATACAATGTAGCACAATAAGCAATCGTTTTTTTTTATTCATTTTTATTGGTTGATGGACTAAATTAATCAACTAGTTTTATAAATGTAATCACTTGAATGGTCGATGGTCAAATATCCACATGAACTAGATCAAAGCTATTGTGCTTAAACTATTATTGGTAACTGTTTATATATACAAAGTATGTGTTGAAATGACTCACCTGTATGTCTAAAATATACAGTCTGTGTTTTCACACGTTAACATCTGCCTAAAATTGCTTAAACGTCATTTTCTGAACATCTGGTTTAGAATTAATAAAACAGCTAATTTGGTGAGAAAGGAAACAGGAAACTTAAATAACATCCATTTAATATCAGTAGCACAAAACAGCCAGTGATGATATAAAAGTATACTAGCTATAATGATGAAACAACATGACCTTTTCAAAAACATCTGAGTACAATTGAATATGAAGCTTGCTTTTATAAAAAAGGCCTCGGTATATCTCAGAAGTGTCTTTTTTCCTCAGTTATTTGTTTTAGGCTAACTATTTTTGAGTGTGTACCCAACCTCAAACAGGTAGATATAAAGAATCATAGAAAGTAAGCCAACAGGCTTATTCAGTTCATATTGTCTTAGCCTCTTGGAATCAAAACTAATAAATCTTAATGCCAATTTTGGGATGGGTATGTACGTTTTAATCATACTTACATTCAGCAATGCAATGAAGACCATATATTGCTTTTTTTGCTCATTAATCTACTGCTGTATTTTCTTTCTGATTGGATGACGGTTAAGTGTAGCAAACCCGGTCAATTACAACCAGAACATTGTGGCTTTATCAGCCCAGCACCCAACCAGTCCAAAGCGACAGCACTCCTTCCAGGGGTGATTCCCTCTTGGTTCTTCAAGCGTCTCTCACGAAACTGAGATCCCGGAGTTTCTGGCGGTCACAGTGAATGACAAATACCCAAAATACTTCTAGACACTTGACAGAATCTAATTCACACTCCACAAGAATCATAGACCTCCTAAAATAGACATTGTTTAGTTTGCTCAACATCACAATGCATTTGATGCAGTACTCTTGATGACAAACGCTATGCTTTCTCCTAAGAATTGAAAAAGTGTGTCTCGCTCCTCCTCTTCGACAGGGTTTTCTAATATCTGGCAACCCTAGCGTTATACACAAGTATGTGGACAAAACTGAACGTTCTTAGTGGGTCCATAGTCAAGGTTCCTTATCACTTTCACCCACTGAGTAGAGCTCCCCGAGTCTTCTGAAACGTGGACCCCACTCTCTGAGGTAGTCATAGTTCTGATCTGAGTCAGAGGAAGCTGTCTCCAGAGAGCTGAGGGACCCAGCTACTGAGCCTCGCCCTTCATAGCCGTAGATCTGGATGGAGTCATAAGGGGGCGCCGTGGGGTCATTATCTGCCTCGTGAAGTCGCACGTTGATAAACTCATCCACGTCCACACCGTTTGGCCCAGAGTGCTGGGCCTGTCTCGGCATAAACTGCAAGTCAGGCTTGATATCCTTCCGAGGAAGGTAGCCGTTTATCCCGTCTGGATTCTGCAGGGTGGCGATGTCGAAGGCCTCCGTATCCTCCTCGCCGCCGCCCTCGTCGTCATAGCGGATGATGTTCTCCCTCACGTCCTCGTCATCCTTGATGATCAGCGGCTCGTTTTTGTGCCTCCGGAGAGTCACGAACAGCACCACGATGACTGGCCATTAAGCATAAGGAAACAGCAGAATTAAAAATTCGGAATATGTAAAACACATAGAATGCGTGCATATAAAATCGTCTGAAATAAGTTGTAAGGAATCCTACCTAGGAGTAAGATGATGCAGGCTAGGATAGCTATAAGTGCCCCCATGCTGAGTCCAATGGGCAGAACGTAGGCCTCCACGTTGCAGGACTGGATGGCCCCCTCCTTGCTGCAGCCACACACACGGATGGTGAGCGTGTTGGTGCTGCTCATGGGGGGGTTTCCATTGTCACTGACCACGATTGGCAAGAAGTACATCTCCTGCTTCTGACGCCGGAAGGTGTCGTGCTTGGCTAGAATGTTGATAGAGTTGTTTGCTGGAAGGACACAGGAAGAGAAACGTCAACACTATGTCCATACATATCTGTAGGGCTTTAGACTGACGTGCTGTGCTTCGGTGTAGTAGTGCATATTAGAAACACAATTCTAGAACTTGAAATGAACATATGGGAAATTCCCCCATTAACGTCACGTTTCTATAGTTTCCATTTCTCAATTGCACCGCTGCTTTCAGCAGATATATTTAGAAACGCGCTTTCTCCCCGAAAGATGGAAAGTGTTTGTGTTACAAATGCAAAATAAAATAAATAGAAAAAGCTGCAACGCTGTGGCATAGATTGATAAAATGTGTGCTGATACTAGTGAGCAGGCCTGTGTTCATCATTTATGCTTACAATATAATTGTAAACTTTAGAGTCTCACATTAACAAATATAGCTGACGTGTGGGAACTGGATTCGGAAATTAATTTCAGACCATGGTGTACTATATAGCAGTATGCCGAGCTAGCATTTTAAGATGTAAGTTGAGGAGACAGAGGATAAGAAAGTAGAGAGAGGTAAATTTATACTCTGCTAGGGCGGACACTCTACAATGGATAATTATTATACCAAAGTGACAGGGATTGAAGCCATTTTTTAACACCTCGTAAATGATGATTGGTATGAGCTCAGTCACTGCAGAACATCCTGGAAAAGTTGATACCTCGAAATGATTTTTGAAAAAATTTTCGAGATGGATGTGTGTTTCCATCTTTCAACACTGCAGTTAAAATACGTTAATAACGTTTCACACACTTCTTTTCTGGGTCGCAAAAGCAATTATTTGCAGATACAGTACTCATAGCTGATGTATTGTAATAGTGTAAGACATATTTTTTTTATTATTAATAGTTCGAGAAAGGTGAGGCCCATCACAATGTAGCATAAATTACTTTTAAAAGGATCTTTGTAATTAAGAAGTCAAATGTTTGACTTCAGTGCTGTGTCACATCAGACTGAGATATATTCCATGTAATATCACACAGGAAATATGCAATAAAGTATTTAAAATGGATAAATGACTTTTAGCGAACAAGACAGCTTAGTGGCAATGCTTTTAACAAACTTCTGTAGGTAGCATAGTAGCTAATGATGCGGTAAGTAAAGGTAAAGCTCTTTGTTAAAATAAACTGTGCACTACGAAATGAAAATGAAAATAGAATTTTAAGGCAATGCTATGAGAGATGTTTGTGTTGCCAAACAAATACCCTGTATTCCACATTTAATAAATATTTAGGGGCACCCTGAGATGGGCTAGCATTCTGCTCAGGGTGCCCCCACCCTATGTTGCCTTGCATAAACTTCAGCTTTACTGTAACCCTGCATTTATGCAAAATGGAGGCATGGATAAAAATCCACCCGTTCTTCATTTATTCAGCATTGTTAATATACAACTGCTATGGGTAAGGATCTGTTCAGCAAACTATGCCAGTGATCACTTAAAGAGCGATTCATGAATATTTATAATAACAATATTCATGAAAATACTCACAAAACCCACAAAAGACTCTTGAAGTCCTAAAAGAAGGCTTACATTTTACCTGACTTCCTTTAAAATCCTAATGCATGGACTATTTTGGCAGATGCGCATACAGTACACAGTAAATGCTCTTATTAGCTGGTCGGAAAAAGCAAATATTTTATCCTTTAAGAAGAAAAGAAGTTTAGGAGCTTTCAGGTGAGCATTTTCAAACGGACGTGTCTCTTAAAGGGACCCTGTGCCTGTTTTGCTTTTCTGTTTCGTGTGTGAAAGGTGTTTTCCTTGTTTAAAAGCCCTTCTCCTGTACCTTTCTCAGCCATTCGGGAGCCACGTCCATGCTTAAGGCAGTGATTATGTTCGATTCAATCCATTTATTGAAATAAATTATATTATCATTAGTGTATTTTAGGACTTTAATAAAAAAACGAATTAATTTATACCCTATATTGCTTATGAATAATTTAGCTGGTGAAGGTCGATTTGGTTCCTGGAATGTAATACAGACAATAAAAAAAAAAAAAAACAAGAAAAATGCTGATCTGTTATGACCGTGTGCAAATATGGTAGAGTACTTAGGGAGACATACACACAATTACTTCAAAATTTAAAATGCAATTATATTCCTTTGAACCTGTCATCACGAGTTTACTGTAATTCTGTACATTCTCTATTCATATGCGTTTCATTGTCGTTTTCTTTATGTAGTATCACACACGCATCGTGATAGGTCTATTGTATTAGGGAGGACCTGAAGGTAGAGTCTTAAAATGCGCCTCCCTTGCCCTTTTCAAAATGACACCGATCCACTATATTGCTGCTGTCAATCAGCCCGCCGCTGGCTCCCCCCGGACTCTGGGCAGCGTTCCTCCTTAGAAGCTATCGAAATTCCCAGCGGGTCACACCAGATCTGAAGGTAGGTGCCTTATTGAAGTACCGTGGAGGAGCTGCAGGTGGCGTCACTTTGGCCATAAATACAGGGAGTCTGATAAAAACGTAAGGGGAGAAGGGGGGAGAGGAACTAGCTGTGGCTGGCTGAGCTGCGGGAACAGAACCTGAGACGACAATCAGCTTAAAGCTTTTATATTTAGAAAATTAACTAAATCTGTGTATGTGTTTAGGGTTTATCACTCACTCGCTCTCGATTCATAATACTGTATATAATCATAATGCGATCATAATATATCATCATTCTCAATCAATTATCATCACAGCAAAGGATAGATTTGCATTTTTAATAAAATCCTTAAGCAGAATTAACGTTTCTGAGGTGCTGTCCCGTATGGCCTCTGATTGGTTAGTCTGCAGCATTCAGAATCTTATGACCTACTTTTTAGTCATGTGGGTCTATGGTCTCGTCAGGGTAGATGCCAGTATCGTAAATAGAGGTCGTGCCCCCATGCTGGTGAGCTGAAGACGGTGGGATTGCAGGGTCTCTATGAGCGGACATCGATAATCTGCTTTACCAGTGACCGGGCCACTTTAGGAAATATTTTAATCCAGTTTCCTCAGCTAAACTGGCACTCTGCATGCGTGCTACATTTCAGTCCCACTCTGTGTTTGAAGGGATTACCTGACATGGGGTCTCCATTAATCTGATTTAGCCGTGACCCTCAAGATCGGCTGTGTGTGCTGGTATGAGGGACTGCTCTTTCATTATGCAGTATAGCTCTGTACACTTCGTGCATACGATGATGATGATGATGATGATGATGATGAGGACGATGATGAGGATGAGGATGATGATGATGATGATTATATATACTGGTCTCCATTAATATGATTTTGCTGTGACCTTCAACATCAGCTGCGTGTGCTAGTATAAGGCTCTGCTCTTTAATTATGCACTACAATATACATTTTTGCATGTGATTATTATTATTATTAATAATAATAATAATAATATTGCTGTAGCTATTATATTGAATAACAAACAAGAACTCAAAAAAAACAAATGTTTTATTTCTTGAACTGAGAAAACTTTTTTTTTTCCAATTAACAGCACTAAAGAAATCATGCAGGCCTTTTGTAATTAAATACCATCCATTTTGCGACGGCATCTACAGTTACTCACAGTCGCTTTTTCTCCCTGTACCTTCTTCTTCCTCTGTACCTGTTTATGTGTCCTGATTTGTTTCACCAGTAACCCGGACCTGAGCTCCTTTTATCTTGGTTCTGAACGTCCCAGCAGAGTGAAGCTTACATGTGACGTTTTCGTTTTTTATTTCCCTTCCACCGAGTTGAATTGGACGGTGTCCTTATTCGCTCCTACTGCTGTTCACCCCGAAGAGGAAATCTCAAATAAAACTCGTGTCCGTCCCAAAGACTCTTTGTCTTGGGATTCTGTTCCGAAAAAAACAGCTAGACCTTCCAGTGTAATATATTATATTAATTAAATTACAGCAAAATTCTGTGAATACAGCTTTTAGTGATATTTGGTAGAACCCCTGTATTCAGTGTCTCATTTTACACATGCTTTGTGTGAAGATGTTCAAAACACATTCTGTCAATGGAACTAGCACGTTAAAATGTATGTTAAAAGCTTATTTCGCTACCTGTGGGATCCGGAAAAAAGTGCTCTGAGAAAAAACCATCCTTTTGATGTTTTTTATTTTCCTTTCAGTTTTCATTTTGATATGCAATGACAGAATATATGCATATTTATACATATATGTTTCCAAATAACTAAGTAAATATATCAAATTCTGCCATTGTTATTCTCTTGAACTTCGCAGGCTCTGACATTTGATTGTATTATTCCAGCAAAACAAGCATGATTTTCTACCAAACAGCAATTCCTCTTGCCCGCAGCGTTTACACCCGAACAGACGGAAGGAACCAGATGAAGATTCTTCGCTCCAAGCTCTTTGACAATATTATGTAACATCAGACTGAACACCAGCTCCTCAGCGAGTGTGATGGGGGGGAAAAGAAGAAATCCAGATAGCTTGCTAAACCGATCACTGTATTTAGCAAACAAATTTAGCGCCATCTGTTACACTGCGACGACTCGAACAGTCACCCTGCATTGAGTCGCGAGATAATTTCAGTTTGGGCATCGTTCGTTTGCTTTCTTGCATTGTGCAGTGAAGGGGACACTGGTGTTATGATTCTACTGCTGCACTTTCTTATTTTATTAGCATCACTTAAATGAATGAATCTTTAGTTATTTTGAGACTTTCGGCTGCCATTTTGCTTACTTTCATTTATAGCACTTCATGCTTATGTTGTGTGCATTTTCTGATCCTGTCTATAACTGCTGCTGTAATGCCGGAATTTCCCTTTGTGAAATTACTAAATATCTCAATCCTAATATTACTCTTAATCTTATTAAGAGAGGCGATTTCCTACCTTTGTTGTCTGTTATTGTGAAATTGGGGTTGTTAAGCATTTCCGGCACCAGGCTGTAGATGAAAAAGTGTCCGTTCTTCGGGTCGTCCTTGTCCACAGCGCTGATTGTCTGTATAACCTGCAAGGGAGAATGAACCTCGGTCTAATTCCGGTTCTGATTCTATTGAACCGTATTAATTTTTGTCATAGTAAGGAACCAGTAAATGTCACAGAAAATAAAATGAAAAAAATTTGCATTTGAAATTTCTCCTTTGTGAAATCAGTGCGGAATTCGTCGCTGCTGTGATTTTGTTTTTCTCCACAGTTAAACACCACATATCAAAAAGGCTGAGTGTAATTTACGATTGTCAGGTATTTTTCGCGTTTGTGCTGATTTGACAGTAGATAATTGCAGTAAAGCTGCCATGTCACTGCATTTGAATAGTGCGGTATTTTTAAGCATGGCCTAGCAAAAGGGACGCGCTTGATTAATGATTGACAGAAAACACTGACAAGGGCCACGATTAGCATCCACTTTTTGATGCTAACAAATGGCCCCGTAAATCAGTTAGCCTGGCCTGAGAAGAACCCAAATAAATACTGGTGATGTAGCAGAATTATGAATTATAATGATGAGTTCTGATGGATTCAGCTCCCTTTGTTAGGCCTCAGTCCGTGCCAGGGAATAGTGCATCAACTATGGTCCTGGTCTTTTCTCAGTGAAATAAACAGGCTATAATTCATGACGGCTGATCATTACCAAGGCGATGCAGCACAGATGCTGGCAGCTTTGATTGATGCCCCTACCTGGCCAGGTTTTCCGTTCTCACACAGGAAAGTCTCGTAGTTCGCGGCAAATTCCGGGGCGTTGTCGTTTATGTCCAGCACCTTAATGCCGACTATGGCGCGGGAGATCTGACTGTGATTTCCTGTTGGGAAAAAAAAATGGGAGAAAAACCTTACATAAGCTTTTGTACCAGGTAAGGAGTCTCCATGCTATGCCAGTTAGTTCCCTGAAACCCTGAAAGATGATATAGGACAAAGTGGAAGCCACATCAACTGCAACTTTTTGTCCTTGTTAAGTGAGGGGAAAAACAAGATGAAAAATATACTAGACATTATCACAGGGAAAGTGCTTTTGAGATTCCCTGCACAAAATTCATGTTTTATACATGACCCATCCTTTTTATTTTTTTATTAAATGCATATTAACGAACTGACGGCAATTGAAGTGTAAAAGACGATAAAGGGCAATCGAATCCTGCTCATTGCTTATAATTTGTGTTCCCTTTTGAGACCCTTATAAATTAACGTTGTTATTGAAAGTCACAATCATTTACTAAGTTGGTGGAATAAATAAGCTATATAATCAGTCTATTTGGATAAGATATTTTGATATCGGGGTACAGTGATGTTACACCTCTGTGCTCTGTTTTGTGGGGAAAGTCATGCCCCTGAAATCTGTCTTTTAATAGCAGCTTCCAGTGATCAATTGCTGTATTGAATCACACAGTGCTTTTCCGTATCACCTATAGAGGCTCTTTCTTAGATGTAAGCTGCCTAAAATCTTCTAATCAATACTCAAAGCGGTAGTCCTTGAGGTCACAGTGTCATTTTGCCAGAGCGATGTTTGTTTGGGACACGGGACAATCAATGGAAGCCCTACCCCAAGTGCAAAGACCTGGGCTGAGAGAATACGGAAGACGGTATCTCAGATGTCACTGTTGGGAACGAGAGAGACGTGCTTATCATGACCTAGTCCAGGTGCCAGAATGAGATGTAGGACAGACACTGCCAGGTACCAGCATGCAGAAGCAGAATGCAGGACAGAACATTATAAAGTACAACTTTTGGGTCACATGGTCCCACAAGTATGATTTGAGGAAGACCCTAAATCACCCACCAGGAGTATTGTCTTAGAACTATGAAGGTATCAGTGAGAGGAATGTTCAAATGCCAGTGATTCCGAGTCAAAAAGTCAAGGAGGCTCGGAGCAGCTCCCCGCGCCGGTGCTGCCTGCCGGAAATGCCTTTTCTCTCTTCAGCGGCTGGGGATTCGAACTGATTAACCAGATGTCCTTGTGTGCAAATAGTGTTACACGGCTTCACTTGAGTGGCAAACGGTGGCAGGATTTTGTGATTCTTCCCATTGTCAGAGTCAATTTTTTAGTTAGATTCTTATAGCTTAAAGGACTCCAAATATGACCAGGTTTAAATTTTTTAAGCAAACTTACTGCAGCCTCTTTTGTGACTCAAAAACACTTTACTCCAAGGTATATAAACAATGAGGAACCTACTCAAAGACAGGGAAATTCCTTGTACTCAATTTCTTTGAGTGCCAACATCTCCCCCTTTTTCAAACAGAGGATTGAAACATCCAGACTACTCTGTTCATTTTAATTAAGTGACAATGGTGCTTTTGTGTATATTTTCAAAAAACAAATGTGGAAAATCTGTTTAGCAAATAGACACATTGTCTTCCAATGTTGGTGTTACCCTCCCATGCAACATCTGCCAGTGAAGACACATCACACACACACTGTACACATTGTACACACTGTGCATGTGTTCCGACTCTGTGCTACACATGATTTTATCTTCCTGGCGTAGAGTCCAGTGTGAGTGTATTAGAGGAATCTAAACTCGCTTCACTACCTCAGATTAAACTACTGAACTGTTTAACTCAAATTTAACAGAATGCAATGGATTAACGTATTTTCACTTTCCGCTTCAATTCAGCTACTAATTGCGTAGCAACATACAAACCTAAAGTGGTAGCAAAGTAGGTAATACTAAAATGAAGTAACAATGTGGGCTTGTGTGTGCAATTAAATAAAAAAATACTTTGGTATAAAAAGCAGTAAATATTCAATATACTAAAGCCATGAGTAGACGTGATACTTACTGACTTCTGTAGCTGTCACTGTAATATTATGCCACATATCAGTCTCCCTATCGAGAGGCTTGGCCAGTGTTATCCTGCCGTCGTCCACGTTAATATTGAACTGTCTCTCGAGGTCTGTGTGCCGGTCGATAAAATACCTGGGGGGGGTGGGGGCGGGGGGTGCGAAAAAAGAACAAAAACACCTTCATCAGTGTTGTAAGCATCATATGCATTTAAGACATGGAGCTTTAAATGAAGCCTTTGGTATCTCCCTAAAAGACCCTTATTCATCAGGAGCGTCCTGTAGATTAATATATGTTTTAAACCAGCAAGAACTCAATAATTATCACCTAAGGATGAATTACCCCTCTTCGGACTTGAAAGGGGAGACATTAAGTGGCTGTAAGGTTTAGGAAGCCCTAAAAAAAGTTATGAAGAAGGAAGACCAGGGTTGTCCCCTAAGCATTGTTTTGCTAATGTTCCTCTCTCAGCTTCTCGGCTGCCGTGGCAGCTACCCCATCCCTACAGCTCCTCCCTGGGCAGCCGGTCCACCTACGTCTGCCTACCTGCGCATCTGCTCATGCCTAGGAGCTGCACAGCACACGCTGGGAGTCTGAGAAAAGCCAGTACAATGAAATGAACTGAATTACTCATCATCTTAAAACTGGAAAAGAGAGTTGGATCATGGGCAGCAGGTTTGGCTGCTCGCATCCCACCCTCGCTCCATGCTCGGGGATTGTGGGTTACCTCCAGACACTCCGTTGACTTCCCCCAGTCCAAAACCATGCGGTCAAGAAAACTGATATCTCTAATTTACACTCAGTGTGCGATTTCGTATTGTAAACTGTGCAATCCTGTTTGTGAGAACTCACTGGCATCCTGTCTAATGTGCTTCCCAGCCTTGTGCCCTATGCTACCTTGGACCCTGAATAAGTGATTGGAAGATGGATGGATGGGTGGATGGATGGATGGGTGGGTATGAAACACTGATGTTTATATGAAATACGAAAGAACACTGTAGACAGCAGTGAAGCAGTGAGAAGGAAAGTATTATAACTGTACTATCACTAATGGAGTATCCTGGCGCTAACAAGTGATTATCATGTCAAATGTCTGTAATTCTATATTGCCTCTCCATTTGTCCATTTTTACAGTTTTAAAGTATTAAAGTGAATGCCGCTGTGCATGAAATTATTGATAGTGCAAAGATTATTCTGTACTGACACCAAACTAGCTCCAATGTTCCTCATGCTCACACATTTGGGCACACAATGATGTAAATGTAAACTTTAATCTTTAACTGCCAAGCTATTCCTAAAAGTGCATGCAAAGGATTTTATTAAAACAAGAAAAAATCCATAACTAGTGCGATGGAGAAACTCTGTATGGCTGTCTTTACTTAATTCTAGGCCTATATCATTGAGTATAAAACACTTTTTATAGAGCACATTTGGGCATCACACCATGAAATAGGCTCCTAAACTCGATTTGACACCCTGTGTTCAGTGATTAAGGAGCTAAAAGAAAAACCACTATAATTTCTGATGCGTATTCTTGTTGTATATATCAACACACTGTATATATACACACCCTGTGCATATACCATCCATAGCAGAAGTCTCTGTCAGCTTCTTATCAGTCTATATATATATGGAGCTGGGATGTATAACAGACAAACAGTCATAAGTATTAAATGTGGAGAAGAACAGAAATGTTATTCAATGTCACTTTATCTTCCACACATTCTAGAAAGAACACCATCAGAAGGTACTATTTTCAATAAAGGCTTTAAGAATGAAATTCTTTGCTTCTAAGATTCTAGTGTCCTCATCAAAGACTTCAAGACTGAAAATCTATGCATCGAAGATTCTATTGTTCTCATGAAAGGCATTCAGACTGAGATTATCATGCATCCAGGTTTCTAGTGTCCTCATCAAAGGCTTTCAGGCTGAAATTCTCTGCATCCAGGTTTCTACTGCTCTCATAAAAGCTTTCAAGACTGAAATTTTCTGCATCCAGGTTTCTACTATTCTCATCAAAGGCTTCAAGATTGAAATTCTCTGCATCCGAGTTTCTAAAAGAGCTTTAACACTGAAATGTTCTGCATTCATGTTTCCCCTGTTCCACATTCTACTGTTTTACTTTTTTTTTCTTTACTGTAGGTTTTCCATACAAAAGTACAGTGTTTGTCTTACTAAGATTGGTCTTGTAAAAAGGATAATATTGATAATACAGTAGTAGCAACAGCAGCAGCATCAACAACACCACCAACAACAACAATAATGAATCCCGAGTATAACATACTTAATAGATTGGTTAACCTGACATTCGCGTTGCAAATCCATCTCATGCAATCTCATTTACAAGACAGTCCCCCGTGTTACAAGGCACACAAGACGTCAGACAACATGATGAATGTATGTGCTGTGAGGGTTGCTTACAGGGAAGGTTAAAAGAACCATTGACTCCTTCAACCAGCATATTAAAAAATAAAATAACACACACACATACGCACACACACACACACAAGTTGGTCTTGCTATCTAAATGGGGACCGTCCATTCATTTCTATGGGAAAAACACTAATCCCATTCACGACACCCTTAACCCCTACCCATCCCTAACCTTAACCGTAAGTAGCCAACCAAAATACAAGACTTTTGGCACTTTTACTTTTTTGATTGTCCAAATGGAGACCCGAAGAAGTGTCCCCAAAAGTAAGGAAGTTTCAGGATTTACTGTACTTCTGGGACATTTTGGTCCCCAAATGTGATCTATGCAGACCCACAGACACACACACACGCACATGTTGGGAATACCTATCCTTATGGGGCCTGCTAACTCTGACAGCCAGGAAACCGGTCCCCATAAGGGACAAAAGGACATTTATCACATTATGGGGACATTGTGTCTCTGTAAGGATAGGTATACCCACTCGCAAACACACACACGTAAAAATTGGGCTCGCACCCTTATCACAATAAAACTGCCTAACAGCATGCAATGTCAAAAGGCATGTATATCCTGAATGCCTGAAGCCAGAAGGGGAGAAAGGAGTGACCATCCATCACAGACAATGCATTTCTGCACAGGCTTATATGCACTGATGCGGCCGTGGGATCAGCACTACACTATAAGGAGCATTCCCGAAATCACATTTGCCTAAGTACATTAAGCACAGCGAGGGAGATAGAGCAAGGAAAGGCAGAGAAAGAAAGAGAGCACCACAGGTACAAGGTAACGCGAGAAAGCAGGCGGAGGATCACAGCATGCCGTGTCCCTCCATCGGCACAGTCAGTCTCTTTACAGTCACCGTCAAAGTTTTCATGCAAAATAGGAAAGGAAACCAATTAAATGCAAAAGATCTCCTTGCACTCCCCCCGAGACAGGGAAATTATTTTGAATTATACCAAATGATTTGCTCAAATTACAACAAAAAAAAAAACATATGTTCACAATTCACCAGTCCACCAATACATCCATCCATCTATCTGTCCATCCATCCATCCTTTTTCTAGTCTGGTGTTCTGTTTAATGAGGCCACCAGGCTAAGGAAGTAGCATGCCATATTATATGTCTATTTATGTCATTCAGCGGGAGGAAATTGTATTCAAGGAGGGATAATGGATGTCTGTTAACTGAAAGAAACACCGCATGCTGTATTGGGACAATTTATCTCTGCTGGAAAACCACACAAGATTGCAAGGAAATGTCAGGTCGAGGCACAGCCATTAGCTTCAAAGTCATGGCGTGCCTTAAGTCGCCTGCTCTTCCTGTTGGACACCCTTCTGTTTTTTTATTTATTTTTTTGGCAGATAGGGGAAGTAATACGACATAGACCACTTTGTTGTAGAAACTCTTTGGTGTCCTGCAGCTTTCCCTTTCCTAAAATGTCAAAGTTAAAAAAAAAAAAAAAAAAATTCTCTAACAAGGAATCTCCTAATGTAGCTTCCCTTAAAACCCCATATCTGTCTATTTGCTGCTGGCCTTCAACCCTCAATGTTTTCTAGGAAGTTATAAATGCCACGTGAGTCCACTCACTTATAACAACAACAATAATAAAAATAATAATTAATTTTCGTCTTCTCCTTCTTATTATTATTATTATTAGTGATCGTGTGAAGAATTTTAATGTATCTAATGAGCTAATTCATTTGGTTACTGTGTTCCTGAACTCTGACACAATGAACCAGCAGACGGTGATACAGTAAAAAACAAAAATGGCGTTTAATATTTTGTGTAAGGAGTGAACACAGTCTTTAAGTAGGCCGCAAGTGTACTCGAACTAACAGTGTTACTTCTACAACCACATAAAATACAAAAATGATGAATAAACATGAATCTGCAAACTACAAAATGGAGAAGGAAATGTGAAGTCAGCGGGTTTCCTAAAGGACGGCACCTAGCTGCAATGCAAACACTAAAAAAGCTAGTAAATAAGTAAATAAATAAATTTATAGGATGAAGACGTATAACCACTGCGAACTACGCTGCAGCAGAAAAACACCCCGTCTGTAATTTCACCTGCTCTCGGCCCACTATATAATTAAAGAACCTGTTGAGTGTGGCATAGAACAAAAGAGGCCACAGGAGACTTAATGAAATGCGGGAGTGCATGGAGAGAAATTACCTTTATAACCTATGGTGAAGGTGCCCTTGTGGTATTTTCTGGAGCAAGCAATAAAAGGAGGATCTCAAGAAGACATCGCTGCGGAATCACACTATTATTTATGATTATTATTATTTTTATTATTATTATTAGTAGTAGTAGTAGTAGTAGTAGTAGTAGTAGTCACAGAATGTAAGTTGTAGTAGTGGTATAGTACTGCATAAGAATTCACCAACCCATTTAAGTATATAACACATACATAATATTGTTACAAATGCAAAAAAGATGATCCCTTGCAACAATACAAAGGTTTGACAGAGCTTGATATAGTGGGAGTGTATTCCTGTCCTTAGGTGATGGTACTGTAAGATTCTTTGAGATGGATTTTAAGGTTAATCTGTTACGTTTTATTCATTTTGTTTTATATGTGGTGTCTTCATCTTTCAAATGTGTTTCATCTGGAACACCACCTATATATTAATTGCTATAGAAAATAAATGTTTTTCCTGATGCATGTGTCTGTAATCAGAGTCAACTGGTCTTCTTGTGAATGTTGAATTTAGCTACATGTTTGGATGTTGTTTCATGGTATTTTTAGGTTAGACAACGTATGGTCCTTCGTTTTCCTAGCTGATTTATTCCCCATGTTGAAGTGATATAACTCAACAAAGCAATTATGCGAAATAAATCGTGCTACCCCAGTCACAGGCCGCACATGCGTTAACACAGCCAGCGTGAATGTCAGAATACCTTGTCGCCCTCTAAATGGTTGGTGAATCGGGAACACTGGAATTATTAATCAGTCCAGCAATTTCAACTATTTTGTCAGGATAGATCTCACAATCCTGACAAATAATGAAATCCTACACACTCTCTCTCACGCACACACACACACACACACACGCGCATGTAGGGTATACCTATCCTTATGGGGCCGGCTCATTCACTTGTATGGGAAAATTGCTAACGCTAACTATGACAAACCTTAACCCCCACCCTGCCCTAACCATAACCATAAGTAACCAAGCAAAAAAAAAGTCTTGCATTTTTAGTTTTTTCATAGCAGTCGCTGATTTTTATAAAATAGAGTTTCCCCAGGAAACCGGTCCCCATAAGGGAAAAAAACTTATGTGTCCCCATAAGGATAGGTATACCCACTCACACACACACACACACACACACACACACACACACAGATACACAGATTGATAGTTACATGTTTGCAAGGACTCTCCATTCATATCTACAGGGAACACCAAATATCCCCCACCATGTAATATAAACCTAATCCAGACACACACACACACATTCACACACACATATTCACACAAACATATAGATGTAAATTCACAAATAAGAATGAGGAGCTGATATCAAGTTCTTTCCCATTCATATATTTCCCATAAACAATTGGCTAATTTGGTTTGTGGTGGACAGGAGCCCATCTGGAGAAGCACAGGCCTTGATGTTCAGTCATATTCTGCAGATAATGGTACTTCTTCACTGAGCAGTTCATTTACAATGACACACTCATTCACATACTGAGTCTCAGACTGAGGGGAATTCAGAACCACAGACCTGAACCACTTTTTTTTTTTTTACATTATACAGGATACTGTATGAATTTCCAAAGCAAAAGCCAAACTGACTTTTTAAATCCTTAAGAAATTCACCAATTTATAAACGCCCCAATTTATGTAATAACCTTATTACGAGAAATATTCTTTTCTCCAGCTACAAAGAGGAATTAGGATTGACTAATTTTAATAATGTTCCATACGTTTTTCAACCAAACAGGATTTCTTTTCGCATGTGAATGTAAAAAGTGGTACCCACAAAATACGGTTCTTATGTGGGAGTGAGTGCAAAAGAGAAAAAAAGTAAGAAGAAAAAGACAGCAACTGAATTATTTCAAAATATCTGCAGTAGGAAAATATCGTTTTAATATGAAACCCCTTCTCTTCTGGTAAAGGTGGACTTTTATGCCCCGTTAAAGGTATAAAGTACAGTAGACAGTGATTTTATTGTGCGAATTCATCAAATCTGTTGGATGAATTTGCCAGTCAGGTGAATATATCCATTCTTCTTCCATCCTACTTATCCAGTACAGGACTGCAGTGTGTCTGGAGTGAAGCGCGGACACTTACACAGACATACAGACTTGGACACACACACACACAGATTAGGTATCTATTAGAAGTGTAACAGTACACATACTTCGGTTCGGTACTCATACTGTACAGTACAGTATGTACTACATGAATGCAGTAAATGTTGATACTTTGTGTATTTGTGTGTTTTCCCCAAGTCACATCCAGAAAGGGCCGGATGAAGCCAGACCACTATGCAAACACGCATAATTACGGTGAAGACAAGTAAAGCAGTACTTGAAGATCTTCCACTGATGCTCATTGATGGATATTTATTTTCTTATACGTTGTATGTTTTGAGACATTTGTATTGCACGGTTCTAATATGACTCTGAAAGCTGCTAATGTGAATACGATACAAGTGAGGTACAGTTGGGTACCTTAATGGATGTTTCTTTTATTTTTACCTGCTTGAGAGAATATTTATTTTGACTTTCTTTTGAGTAAATTCTTTTTTATCAGTAGGTTGCAGCAGTATTGATGAAACTGTTTTACTTAAGAAAGACAGTCATCTGTACTTCGATCTGTAAACCACAATTTAAAAATTGAGAAGCAATTTATGTTTTATTACTTTTACCCGTGCTGTATCGAAAACGTACCAAACCGTGACTTGAAAACCTAGGTACATACCGAACTGAAACTTCAAAACCAGTGTATATACCGAACCGTGACTTCAAACCCGAGGTGCATACCGAATCTATATTTTAACCACAACTTAATCCCATCTATGAAAACTGTAACCCCTACCCAGCCCTAACCTTAGCCATTAGTAATCAAACAAAATACAAGACTTTTGGCATGTTTAGTTTTTTGATTGCAGAGTTTCCCCTTGTTGAGACTGAAAAAATGTCTCCACAAGGTCAAAATCACAGCTTTTTTTTAATCATATTTGATCACCAGGGTGTAATATATACATGACCACACAAACATACAATGAGCGATTTTGATTTATCAAACGATATAGTTTTAGACTGCAGAAGAAACCCACAAGACTGTGAGCAACGCATCCAAAATTTAAGCACACAGTTCAGGTGCTTCATACCCCCAAATGTGGAGGTGAACCTCTATGCTGGTGAATGAACTGCCAATAATCAGCATCAATGATCCACATGAAATTAACATTACAGGTGTGTTAAGTTACTGTATTTAGAGAAACAGCATTAGAAAAAAAAAGTTAATAAGACACCATGATATTGAACCATGAATCTTACCTGACAAGACTGCCGGTCACATCTGGATCGTGTGCCGTCACCTGCTCGATGACGGTGTTGATGGCCGTATTTTCATGCACCTCTACCAAGTAGCTGGGTTGACCAAACACTGGAGGTTCGTCTGCATCCTCTACGGCGATCTTGACAGTAGCCGTGTCCTTGAAAGGGACCCCGGTACTGAACTGAGGGTCAAAGTTCACGTTTGTTGCCTCCACCCTCAGGGAATAGGATTTTCTGGTCTCGAAGTCCAGCGGCTGTTGAGATTGATGGAGAAAAATGCTGGTAGCTAATGACTGTCGAAGCAAAAATGAACAGATCTAATGCTGATGGATGAAACTTAGGAGCAGTTTTTACTGTCGGTGTTTTCTCCTGTCCTCCCACACAGGGTATTGCATTCATGATAAAAAAGAAAAAAACACACAAATGCAATAAAGGAAAACAAAATAACTCTGTTATTTATTGACAATATACAAAATCTCACCTGAAGTAATCAACGTGTTATTAATTTGTACACAGGCGACATCTGCTCCGGACAGCGACATTGTTGTAAATAAGGTTAATCTAATATTTTCACAGGACATCTATTGTAAACTGAAAAGCAATCATGCACAAATGTCATTTGTATGTTTGTTCTTTTCAGAAATATAATTATTCTGGCCTGCATTACCATGGCTATTCCAAAGTCATGAGATTCTTCCAAGAAATAACAGGTAGGAAGGGAAATGTCAGGTAACAGGCTGTCTATATTTAATTTGAAGCATACATATTTATATATATATATATATATATATATATATATATATATATATATATATATATATATATATTTATATATACCAATCATTACAGTAAAAACCAAACAAGATCAACCATATTTTATGGCCGCTAGCTTACATTTGGTATGCACACATTTTTCTGCTTCAAACAGCTATCAAAGTAAAATACAATATGGTAATTTAACGTCTTGTCTCGTAAGAAAATTTTAGGATTGTTTTTTATCGCATACATCTGTAGCTTTCAGTTAAGTGTTTGTCATGTAAAAACGTCACAGTTTTAGTAGCCGGTGACACCATGACAGTCCCTGACCAGGCTCCTTTTCTTCAGAATCACCTCTGGGTGGTTCTATAATACTAGAGTAATGGGATCAAGTCACTTCCTTACTTTATAACTAGGATTTATAGGAAAATCAAAACTGGGCCTAGTCGCTGGAGGCAAAGGGCCGGCTTTGGGAATAAGAGGCGGGAGGCAAGGAAAAAAAAAGTCTGTGTTGAAGGAAGAAACAAAATGAGGAAGAGGGGAGCTGTGGAGCGGCCCCAGCTGTGAAGACAGCAGAGCTGGGAATCGCCCCCCAAAAGGGGAGCTTTGAAGTCCCCACGAGCGGGACTGGGATGCTGGGGTGAGCTAGCTTGTCTTGAACACACCTGCCCCAGCCTGAGTATTGCCTATTGCAGCATTTTTAGTTTGCCGAGCACCAGTCCCCTTCCAGGCCAGGCTAATAGGCAGAGCCCAAGGGCAGGGAGGTCACTGTGACACATGGGTCAGGTGGTGTGCAGGCGGTAACTGCAGAGCACTGTCTGTCTCTGGAGATCAAGCTTAGGGGCCTGACACCATCCGCAGTGTGAATAAAAAACAGAGAAGACCATGCCGAAAGGCTTGTTTTGAACGATAATACGCAAACACCTCTGAGGCACTTTTGAACACCTCAAATACAATTTTTGGAAATTTGAAAACTGATGACAGCAGATGTATACAGACACTCCCTGCCTACTTGAGAGAGTAAGGTTCTGATATACAGTTCGTAAGTCTTTTTGGTCGTACGTCGAACGTTACGAAGTATCACAAGCGTGCACTAACACCGGAACTTTCACGTTTTCTCTTGCCAGCCATTTTCTAAGCAGTGGTACAGTAACAAACAAAGAGAGACATCAATATTGCAGACACATCTGTTTGTGGACATACAGTAGGTTGACACCCAAACAATGGACGATGTAAACAAAGTTAGCAGACCCTGCGCTGTCTCGTGTAGCAGCACAGGCAGCTAAACTACAGTACCGCTTGCTAAGGGGCTGACTAATGACTGGAAATAATGTATTAAGTTTAAGTTTAGTTATACATTTTTTATGTTGGTAATAGAGTATATATACAGTACTGTGCAAAAGTCTTAGGCAGGAAAAGGAAAGTTTTAAAGCGATTTATCTGATTAGTAAGGGTATATGTGCTCAGAACAAAAAAAAGTTCAGTATTAGAACATGCAAAAATTAAGAGTAACACAACGAAGACTTACAAG
This sequence comes from Brienomyrus brachyistius, assembly GCF_023856365.1. Taxonomy (NCBI): domain Eukaryota; kingdom Metazoa; phylum Chordata; class Actinopteri; order Osteoglossiformes; family Mormyridae; genus Brienomyrus; species Brienomyrus brachyistius. The sequence continues at coordinate 17,989,515 of NC_064543.1, read as the reverse complement.
AATGTCCTCCATTCTCCAAAAAAATACTGATGTCTAGTTGAATGGGTAGAAGAACTCCACTTCAATTCCCAAACTTCTCCTCAGGGGAACCTTAGCCATCCCAAGTATGTCTACATTTCACATCCCTCTTAATTAAGTAATTTAATTATTTTTAAAATGTCAATGAGGTGTTGAATAGCCATATAAGGTGGAGTCAAAAATACACGGGTGTATTGGATGGTTGCTGCAAATACTGGGGTGACTTTAGGTGAGGTTTTGAAACAGCTTAACTGACACACTTTGACAGAATATAACATAATATAGTTCCACAGCAACATGAAGACCAGTTGAACATCATTTTCCTAGACTGCCTACAACTTTTGCACATTACTATGTATTTTTTTTTCCTTCTGCCTTATTAAAGACATCGGCCATATTGGAAATGGTTATCAGTACCAGTAAGACTTGTGTAAATTTCACCATGAGTGGTGTTTCACCTGCTTCATCCTGGAGCACTTTAGCTACCATGCTCTTGGGTCTGTGGCATATAATGAGACTGCCTCTTGTTTCCATTTCACAATCAGACCTGTTCTGCTACCGTTCCCTTGGCCCTGGAGTGCCGCCACAGGGTCCAGCCTCCCCCGCTCCCCCCTGGCTACTTGTGGGCTGTATGTAAACGCGAGCCATGTTTGGGGACATCAAAGATCGACCCTGCCTGCTGAAGACAAGAGGGAGCGAAACAGCCCCCTCACCCTCACCAAATGGCCCTGAGGGGGCCCGAGATAAAAAGCTTACACCCTCCGACAACAAAGACTCGCTCTCTGTAGCCTCATACAGATCAATAATTTTAACCTTGCCACAAAGGATCTTTAGATATCTGGCAGCACTTTACACAGCAATATTTGTTAGGGGGGTGTTAGTCAAATTGCTCTGTTTAATCCCTTGTTTCGCAAAACTGTGCGTCAGAACATTAAAGGTGACAGTGGACAAGAGTCTTGGTGGTGCCAGATACCGGTTTGGTCACGGGGCAGACGGCTCAGTCATGGAGGAGGATTTCCCCTGGCTTCTGCTCGTACGTCCTCTGAAACAAACACCTCGCCCTAGGGGGACAGAGTGGAAAATCTGCCGACCGCAAAGTCTTCTCCTCTTGCTCCGTGCCATCCGTGGGGGAGGGCCACTTGGCCAAAGCCCATTACCATTCGGCTGCGGGGGACTGGCCATGCGATGAACGGCAACAGCGGGGTCCAGGGACCTCTTGGAACTGTGACTGCAGGTAGTGGTTAAGAGTGTTGACTTGCAACCAAAAGGCTTCTGCGAGCACTAGAAGCTGTCTTGCTGGTCCCTGGTTTACGACACTGAACTGCTGCAGCATGCATATATCAAATAGAGTGTGAAATTTACATTTGCGGACACTTTTATCCAAAGCAACATATGACTAACAAAGCAGAGTCAGTCAGTTCCTGGAGCAGTTGGGGTTAAGGGTCTTGCTCCGAAGCCCCACAGTGAAATCACTGTGCCGAAGCTAGTATTTGAACCGGCAACTTTCTGAACACGGCACAGCATCCTAACCCACTGAGCCACACAACCCCCCCCCCTCCCAGATTGCCACCCGGGTGGCTTAGGGGGCGGCACTGTTGCCTCATATGTCCAGGAATGGGGTGTGAATCCCACCTCCATGGCGTGTGCGGAGCTGGCCTGTACTCCCTGCTCTGCGTGGCTTTTCTCTGGGTACTCCAGTTTGCCCTCACAGTTCAAAGACGCACAGTTAGGCTGACTGGCATGGATAAATTGGCAGCTGTGTATGATTGTGAGTGTGTGTGCCCAGCAAAGGCCTGGAACCCCATACAGGGTCTACTTCAGACTTGTTCCCTGAGAAGCTAAGAATATGTTCTAGCTTCCCCAGTCCCCTTCAACCCTGACCAGAATAAATATTAGGAATATTGATAAATGGAATTGTTATTAAAAATAAGTATTTAACAATTCTTATTTCATGTCGGATTACCAGTTCTAGATTACTTGGGATTCCGTAGTAGTCTTACCAAAAGTGCTCTTCAGCCTCACCTCTCCTTTTTTGTAAAAATTCCTTTGCCAAGGTTTTAATAGCTGTTTTCCTTGCTAGCTTTGCCGCCTATGTTTATCGTCTGCTTTATTCTTTTAAATCTAGATCAGGATTGTCCGAAGCATATCAGTAAAGCCGCAATGGTCGAATCTAAGCTCTTGAAGTAAAAGGAATGCTATGCTTATGTACAGAGGGTAGCAAATCCACAGATTGCGTGGTTCATGCACAGCTTATACGTAGGTGCAAGAATATCGATAGGACAGATATAAACGAGCCAAATATATAATGTACAAATGTAATATATAAATATAATGTACAGATATAAATGAATCTGTTGAAATAATAGTTAAGAGCTGCAAGTTGCCAATGACACTAATTTTCCTGACTTGAAAATATACACTAGCAGCCTGTTGGGTTGAGGAAGAAGTTGTGAACATTGAAGCTGAATATATTACAGTATGTGCAACATGTGCTATATTTTCTTCACAATGAAATCATTAACAATCAAGTGCGCAAAATATCTGCTATAATGTCTCCCAGCTATACATTATCCTAACCATATACCATGCTAGCTATACACCACACTAGCATCCAGACCAAATAAAAGTTTGAGAAAGTCCTATACCTTCTTTAATCGGAGGATTCCTTCCTGTGTCTGAGAATCCGTGGTGATCTCGAAAATGTCCTTCTCATCACCACTGATAATGTTGTAGCTTGACTTGGCGTTCTCCCCCAGATCCCTGTCGTTTGCTTTCACTTTTCCCCCAGGCTGGCCGATGCTGAGGTCCTCGGGTATCACGAACTCATACAGACCTACCATAAATAATCACGAGTCACACATAGTGTATGATACAGTTATTGGCCTTGTTATTTTTTTCTTTAGCCAAGTGCATGAATTCATGGATAGAATCAATTTAGCGTACTAATTTCATCATGGCACCACTATTAGAAGTTAATACAAAGGAATACAAAGATACTTTCACTCTCAATAAATAAAACATGTTAATAACTAAGGCATTATTTTTAAATCCCAGGCAAGAAAAGGAAGACATTTTCTTGTGTTTACTTTTCGCAAATTTTGGCGGGTTATCGTTGACATCTGTTAGCGTGATGGTGACGGTGGTTGTCCCTGACAACCCTCCCATGTGACCTCCCATATCCTTTGCTTGGATGACAACCAGGTACTCTTCTCTCATCTCTCGATCCATCCCTTGGAGCGCGATTTTAATAACCGCTGAAATGAAACAACCAAACAAACACATTGTACTGATGACTCAACAGCTGATGTGGAAAACAACCAGACAACATCAATACACCAGTGTCAGATTCAGCCAATTGTAAATTATGTTTACTAAAACGTGTTCTGTTTCTTATATCCCTGTATTCAATATCAAAACATGCTTAAGTTATTTCTGATCCTTATCCAGGAATAAACGGAACTGATTATTTTATTCCAACACCTTGCTTTGTTTGTCAATTTAAAATAAGAGTAATTAATTGATTATAATTGATTATAGTTTGTTCCAGGAAAACATAATGCAACAGACTTGATATCATCGATAAAACTAGATATGAAACACAAAAAAATATAGTAACATATTTTTTGCAATTAAACCAGTTGCATTTAAAAGCAAACATATAAATAACATCCCTCTGGATCTATCCACTGTGCTTAGTAATATCTGCAATAAGAATAGCACCCCTTTCCCAGATAAATAAAAAAAAAAATTTGGTCATGTGGATAACATCTGCTGTGTACTTAGATCAGTGCTACAAATTGGCTTGTTTGTTTATGGAATTTATATGCCTGGGGTCGTTTTTAAGTTCTGATTGGCTGAAAATAATGCTGCCTGCCTGCGACAATCTTAAATATTGCATTCAGACGGAAGGAGCCTCATTACTGCAGCATCACAGGACAGGAATATAAAGCTCATCAGCAGATGCGGGTAAATCCGTTTCAAACACAGACACTCGCAGGTTCATCAAATAAATATCAAAACTGAGACAGAACTGAGGAAGTGCTGGATTATGCGAAACTCTCGGTGATATTCACTGTGAGCTGGGCTACGTTTTCCGAATTACATTACGGCTGATTTCAGAATAGAGATTAACTGCACTAATACGTTGTATTTCGCTGTAAATTGCGGTAAATCTCATGTTAAATTAAGCATGCTGCTCTCCACATCTGAGCTATATAAATTATTACCATAGACTGAATGGCATTTTTTTGTGAAATAATGGCAGGGGCCTTTATTTATCTAAGCCCCGGGAGTGACAGGCCTTTCTTTGAGGCAGGCTTGTATTAGAGGCAGGCCGTTTTATCTAAGCCACGGGAGTGACAGGCCTTTCTTTGAGGCAGGCTTGTATTAGAGGCAGGCCGTTTTATCTAAGCCCTGGGAGTGACAGGCCTTTCTTTGAGGCAGGCTTGTGTTAGAAGTAGACTGTTATTTCTAATTACCTGTGTTACTGCCTTACGCTGATAATACAAATTATATATGTGAGTGATTTAAGAACTAGCTAGCTAGCAGTACCAGTTATTGCCTTCTAATACTTAACTTTTCATTAGTGCCACGTACATCATACATAATATGGATTTGACTTCCTCCAGAATGTTCGTACGACTGTCATGGACCTTTCATAAATGTGCGGACTTTTTCAGGTTATCTTACAGTTACTGTATGTTGTTTCTTTATGAATCTCAAAACTCTTCGTATAGTTGTGCGTAGAAATGTTTCTTGTCTATTCCATTCGTACAAAGCCTTTATAAATGAGCCCCCAGGTGCTGACCTACCCCCCCCCTTTTTTTCCCGGCCTGTTTTTGGGGCCTGGCCATTATTTGCGCATGTCGATCACGCCCCCGGCCGTTATCTAAGACCCAGCTTTTAATTGAATCCCAGTTTTTATCTTAGGAAATATGCTATGAAAGGTTTGTCTCTTTCACTGCGTACAGTAAATGGTTTCCTGTTTGATTGCTCTGAAAGTGCAGTTACCATATACAGGTGACTGTAGATCTGTGCAGCTCTATTTTAATGATGGAGCACAGAAGAAGTGGTTTTCTCATTTTTTTTTCCTCTCCTACAGTAGGCATAGCCAAGAATCCCCCACTCCACTGACAAAGGCTCAAGTCCCCTCACTGTATTCATCCCGAGCTAAGAGATCACAAGACATATGAAAAGCAGCCGTACCAACATGAGGTCATGCTGGGGAAGACCCACAGCCCCTCTCCTCAAATCCACTCTCCATTTCCGTGAAAGCGAAAGCGGGATTTGGGCGGCATTATCGGCATAGAAACTCCAGCTTCGGCATGCCCAGGGAAAAATAATCCAGCCAATTTTTAATAGCATGAAGCGGGGTGTAAATACAGTACACTCTCATTTCACTCCACATCCATTACCTCACCCTAATCCTCAAGAATCATAAGTTATTCCCATTAAATAATAATTACCAAGAGACGGGGGGAAAAGAAAACACTGATTTTCATGGATGTTTGGATTTTTTTCTGTCCATTTATCAAGTGATGAATTTGAGTATAATGTTTACTAAATTATCAGCATTGGTTAATTTCCTGCATGGGGTTGGAGGTGTCAAATGGATTGTTCTGGGTGGGTGTTCTAATGGTGTTTTTTTCCCCCCTACCTTTTATCTTTCATTAACATTCATTAAAACATCTGTCTCATTTGAATGAGCCATCTGCATATATTCAATAATTATGCAAAGTATGCACAATGTTTTCTAAAGGAGGACTCTTTTGTATTTCATTTTCCAGCAAAGGGCTTCCACACATCCAAGCTGAATAATCAAACTAAATAATGTTACAAAAAAGTTATTTTTCAAGTATCGAAAGGGTAAAAAAAAGAAAAGATATTTAGTGTTACTTGATCTGATCCATTCTTTTTATTTTTCAAATCACGATCTTTTAATTTCCATTTAATTGCTTGTTAATGTAATTTTACATTATTTAATCATGCTGCTTGCAGACACAGTTAACAAGTCTGCAGAAAATGTAATTTAAAAACGAAGCCAAGGTTAAATATGAGGCAGGCAGACTACAAATATAATTTAAAGATAATCAGGCTATTAGAATTGTAGGAGCATACCAATGGTCGAAAAGCCTATCTCTGTCCATTCTCTCTAGTCTATATCTGGTTCTAGCAAATAAGTAGTAGAATTTATGTTTCATAAGATGGTGTAAAATGAAAACTCTTGCTATTTGTTTTCCATTTATCATCTAGGAACCTGTTGCAAAAGAGTGTACCTTATAGAACACACTGCTATTTTTATCATGTTCCTTTATTCCTTCTTTGATATGAAAAGGATTCTTAGAGATGCTGACCTTAGCTACACACCCTGTCAGTTTTCAATACAACCACTGCAGGATACTACAGTCAAAGCAGACCCTTGTTATTGTGCGACTGGCTCAGACTGTGGATTCCAGGGGAGTAATTTGATCGTAGAAAAGCAAAGCTCCCAGAACTGTTCCTGAAGATGCCTTCACTGGCCCCACTGTTATACCTTACTCACCTGTGTTAGGATCGATGGAGAAGTACGGCTGCCCCTCTAAGATGCTGTAGACCAGCCTGGCGCTGTTCCCATACACTGGGTCGTCCGCGTCTGTAGCTGTCACCTTTGTTACGGACGTGCCTGTGGATGAAAGGACAGGAAAATAAAAATAAAAAAAGCTGGACATCAAACACCAGCCACTCTCCTATGCGCCCTTAATGCAGGGGGAAAATTATAACGTGTTTCTAGTTACTCAAAAGGACTTTCAAGAACCCATAAAATCGCTCATTATTGATTTATAATTATGGTAAATATGTTGCTTGGCACACACAACATACCCCTTCTCTAGACGTACTTCCTGTAAATCCTGACCCTAACACATTACACTTTTTATAGGCCTTTCAACTCTCGTTAAAACAGAACAACCCTGATACTATGGACAGTCGCACAGTAATGTAGGAAAAAAGATGAATTTGGGGAGTGAGTTAGTGTACAGAGAGTGTCCGAGACAAAAGGATATTGAAGTTTAGTGTTTCTTTCATCTATTTAGAGTCCCTTATGGAAAACATGTACATTGAAAGTGAGAGGACTCACGTAAGTCATGCCTGTCTGATAGAAATCTGCTGAAATGTTGCCATCAATATGAAGGTGTCAATATACAGGGTCTAAGCTCGGAAAGTCCATCATTCCCTAGCGAAAGCCATATAACTGAGAATGTTCAGGAGCTGCAGTAAATCTTCCCAGGAGTGGAGATCAAAGAGCGAGGGGAAGCATCATCCAGGAAGTCAACAGAAAAATATTAAGGGATCTCTCACTTCAGCTGAGCCCACTGTTCGCGAATCCATTATCTGAAAGACCCTGGGCGAAAAACTGGATACATCACTGCTTCTTTCCAGCCAAAATCCACCTCAAGAGATATGGAATTATGTTCTTTGAACAGATTAATCAAAAGTGTAACTTTATGGCCAGCATGGAGCCGATTATATTCGGCAAAAGCCAAGCAGCACATTCCAGAGTGAGGACTTCATTCAGATGGTCATGCATGGCACTGGATCCATCATTGTTTGGGGATCACTGGATGCGTCAGGAACCATGGATTCTGCTGGGGACCTTTTTCTAACAAGATAAAGGACATAAATATAATGACTTTCATTTAGTCAGGCTCCCTGTTTTCTCTAGTAGTGTTTATCTTTGAATAACACAAAAATAAAATCATAAACTTGCCCCAACCTAACCTAATTTACCACAATCTGTTAACTTACTGTTTCTCAAACGATGAATCAACGGACCGGTAAGTATTCTCTCATGCTGTTAAAAATATTCCAGACTTAGAGTTTTTTCATATTGCACCATGTTGATTACGCATTATCACACAGATTTGGAATTCCAGTATCTGGAATGGGCAGTGGTAAGAAAACAAGATTGTGTTAAAAAGTTTTACTTGGTGGGATGCTATATAAACAGTTTGCAGTCACCAAACACACAAGGTAATAAATTACTCTCCTGATTCTGTTCTTTTGTAAAACAACCATGGATTAATCAGTTTATTCTTTTTTTTACTTGTTCCACATGATTGCCCTTCAGCAGTAGCTGAAAAACTGCTCGTAATTACAATCTGAGAGGGGTATGTTTATTAGGCAGCATGCAGAGAGGGAGTAAGGGGCCATGTTCGAGTTGTGTGGCTTCAACCCAAACTGTATAAAGGGGGGAAAAATCAGTTAACAGATTTTAAATGAAGAACGTGACAAACAACCCAACCTCAATGACTCTGTAACCCCTCGACAGCAGCCAATGGCTGGAAGTAGGAAAAAAATTCAGAAAGAGCTGACAGTCCAGATGGTATGCTAATTGTTTATAAAGGATATTCTTTGCTGTTCTGACAGCTCTACTAAGCGCTAAGCGGTCACAAGATGTACCCAGCTACGCTGCAGGTATCCGAAACTTTTTATGAAGAAAGGCAGGAATTTTGGAGGGGCGTGGGATTGCCTCACCATAGCCTGAGAAGTTTGGAGCTCCCGAGACTATTGGCTATTCAGATTCCATCCACGTCGCCTTGAAGAGCCCCTCTCTTGCAGGCGAAGAGGCGAGCGTCAACAATTCTGGGATAGACTCACCTTTCCAGCCCTCAAGCAAAGTGGTTTGGAAGGGCTTTGAAGATACGGTGGATCGGAAGCTGGATTTTGTGAGGGCAGATGCTGGGAGGATGCAGAAATAATGCAGATCTCACAGGCATTGTCTTCATGTGTCCAGGGGGCCAAGAAACACAATTTCACTTTAACCCTTGACCTAATAGAACACCATCTTACTCAATTTTCCAAAATAAAAACATAACTCATTGTAAAACTGAAAAACATCACTCCTGTCCCACGTGTAGCAAGTGTAAACTCTGCTACACCATCCGCCACAACATTCAGAGTACAGTCGCATCCTGACCCGTGGACCTAGTGTAGACCAGTGGAGCAATTATTTATGACTGAGATGGCATCAAGAGTCCCCTTCAGGGAGATGTGTTTTTGTGAGTAATTCCTTCATATTTACTGTGCAGACAAGCAGAGTGTTAAATCATGCTGGGATTCACCTCTGACTTGCAACTTCCGGCTTGTTATCTGATGTCAGATCTGCTCCACATACAGGCAGAGTGTGCGCTCTGCGTGTGCCAACACATGCTTGTATGTAAAATTGGCTGCACCGTGGTTGTTTTTCATTCTCTGACATCCATAACATTCTCTTCGACAGGACAGTAAAAGCGGGGATGAAGTGGCTCGGTTCTTTAGCAAAAAAAAAAATATGCTGTATCCATAAAATAACTAATAGACACCAATACACAGAAGCACAGTGGACATTAGTCCTGAAAATAGAAGCTTGCCACAGATAGGGCTACACTTTGAGGTGGAAAATCAGCTCATCTTATTGGACAAAGCGTTCGATGTGATTCCAGGAGGACCTAGCACGCCCTGCTTTTTCCCATTACCTACAACACTTGCTAAACGCACAAAATCTATCGGCAAAGCTTCTATACACTGAAATCGATGTTTGTTCATTGTCTGTCTCTTTGATAGGTCTAAAACAGGACAATTACATAATCTCGCAGAGGTTTTTCACTGAATGGTTTCAGGAGATCAAGTAGCACCATGCTTTTGAGAAAGTAGTTTAATTGGTCCATCGTGCATCATAAAAATGAGTAAGAATGTAAACAGCCAATATAAAAATAGATCATCTACCTTCTTTTCACTTATTCTGGTTAGGTTGGAGGTACCATAAGGCATAAGGAAAGGCTACACCCTAGATGACGTGCCCGTTCATCATACTGATTCTTAGACAACATAGTACTGCTGAGCATTAATCAGTGTGCTTTTAGTCACGTGACTTAGATTGACTTTTTTCCCCCAGGTAGAATACAGCCAAATTCCCAAACTCAACAACTAAACAAGAACTCTCATGCCAATAGATTCAATTATTCATTTTCTACATTAAAACTCCATCGCTGAGGACCCATTACAGTTTAGCAAACCATTTGACAAAGCAGGAGACTTTGGCACTAAAACCTAACCTGCGTGCAGCCTGGTATTTAAACATACAGGACTGGAGTCAGCAGAGTGTGAAACAATGTGCGGTGGCGAGAGGAGAAAATTAAAGGCAGAAAATGGAAATCAGGTCTGCAGAATTGCACTTGGAGAAAACACAGCACAGAGGACGAGGTGGGGAGAGAAGGAAGGGGCTAAGGGGACGGAATATTCCAGAACTATATGCACAAGCATCCGTGCTTACTGTACAACAAATGCAGTTAACTCACTACGACTACTAATAATAATAACAATAGAGATTGTCTGTGTTTTTTCCAACTGATGGACTACAAGATGAATAACCAGAAAATATTTCACATGGTCTGTGAGTCTCGAAAATCGACAACAATACATGACATGAAATGGAATTGTTTCCAAACGTAAAATAGCGTACCTGGAACAAAACGAAGGGTACTGTTATTGTGGTGCATATAAGGAGTGAAATAAGAAGTACTAAACAAAAGAATAGAAAAAAGAACCTGCAAGCAGTGAACCATGAAATAGCTCACCCCCAACCTAAATCCTCCTTACTCTCTCCTCACTCTGAGGTGAAATTCCTTAAAAAATGAGGGATTGCAGACACTCCTTCATGTGGCACTGTTTCAAATCAGAACAGATTAGCTTGTCCTTCTTCAATATTGTACAGAGGTTCCCTGGACTCTCAGCTGAGGGGACTATGGGCTCTTCTGTGCCTTGATGGTTTGGAAAAAACTCGATTGGCAGAATATTGTGTCTGGCTGCATTTCATGTTTCGTACCGCAGGTGCAGTGACAGTAGTGTAGCGGGTATAAAGTTCTGGAGATTAGAGTGGGGAAAACCGGTTTAGGAACAACAGCCAAAGTAGATTCTGGTCCACTAAACAGACTAGGTCCACCTCAGGGGTGCCATAGTAAGACATCTCTGAGGTGAATCGACTGATGTGCTCAGTCACCTCACTGACATTTATCCCCACGCATACAATGTGTAAGTGGTTGTTTTTGAGAATCTTGAGTTAGGTGAATAAATCTAGTTTATCCTTCTGCCTTATAAGATTTGTTCCCTCGGGGCCACCTCAGTCCTTCGACAGTGTCGCCCGATCTGTTTAAAACGTTCGACAGCAACCGAGCTGTCAACGATCTCCCCATCTTCTTATTTGTATGATAGCAGTCTGCAGCCAGGGAAATCCACTCTCACATTATAATCTCCTGTGTGTGAAATGGTTACCTGCACCTCATAATTACAGTTACAATCCCAGATGAGGTGCTTTTCAGTCATTATGCCCTAATCCCGTGGCTGTCAAAGAGAATGCCAGCAGAGAGTATCCTAAGCATGATTAGGCAGATGCACATATACAATGCAGGTAGTGAGCCATGGACTCACACTTCCAGGGTTATGGGTGGAGTTTGCATGATCCCCTTGCATCTGCATGGATATTCTCAAGGTATCCCAGTCTTGTCTCACACTTTTGTTTGCCTGTTTGTTTGTAAGATTCGTTTAGTATCATCAAGTATTTCTTTGCTTTCACAATGAGCCACCGGATGGAGCGAAGAGGAAAAAAGCTGGACTATGGGGGGAGAAATCGATACAGAACTTCAAGAAGACGCGTGCAACGACTGCAGGGATGACACCTCGCCAGTCGCGACAAGCCTTCGTCTTGCGCTTTTTGCCTCAGAGATCCTACCTGGCTCGGTCTTGTTTACCGTGCAGTTGACGGACCCAGCGGAGTACCAGCGGGACCTCAGCCGGGGCCCCCTCTATGGGGGCTCGCCTGTCAGGGGCAGTGCACAAGCCTCATGTTTATGCATGCGGGCGCCCAAGCGTGGACGAGCAGACCGCCACCCTATAGAGCTCCGGATCATCTTTGCAGCAAACAGACACGCAACATCCCAATAATGTTGCAGCTATGCGACAGCAGCAGGATGACGCAAGTCAGGATTGTCCGGCAATTATACCACGGCGAGGAAGGAACTGTAGTGAAGTAGTTTGCAAATCCCATCTGGGGCTTCAGAGTGGTTTGAAGCTAAGGTGTTTACTTAATGCACATCCTGAGATGAATCCCTTTAAACAGCAGAGTGGGGTACCATTTTATTTCTGCAAGTATTAAGAGGCGTTCCTTTATCTTTAAAATCATTAAGCTGAAGGACAACACATGTCTGGAATGTTCTCTTTGGCGGGAAAGTGCCGATCGATAATCGTCAATCACGTAAATGATATAAATAATAATGACCATAGAAAACTGCCACTGGCTAATTGCGACGACAGTGGCACTGCTGTCTTGCCGCGTCCTGTAGATCGCAGTATTTCCTCAAAGGGCACCCGGCACAAAGGCCAATGCCGTTCGAGTGAGCACTTATCTTGCGACCCCAGCCTGCCTGATGCACTGGCCGTAATGAGATCGGGATTACGGTCATTATTACTGCTGGCGTGACGGCGCCAAGCGGAACCTCTTACTTACCCGATTATAAATACGAAACATTCCCATGCTCAGGATTTAAGAACTGAGTAAAAGAAGATATATGTATATATAATGATACAAACCAGGGAAACACTGAACATGTGATCCTTCTTCTTCAAGTAAGTCTGCAATGTGATTCATACTCTATTCTAAAATAGTGAAGAATGCAAACGGAAGGATGTTTAATTTCTTACACATTCATCCATCCTTGTTGCAGTTATTCAGTTGATTTCAGTGCGTGTTAAACACTGCAAAAAACATATTAACAGGTATCCTGTGTTTTTGTGCTTTTTTGTGCTATAATTAACTATTACTAATAAGATAAGATGATAATCAGTGAGGCAAACTAATAATCAACTGGAAATTTTTAATGAAGAGCATCCTTCCATCCAGGTAAGGATATTTGAGGTGGTGGTGGTGGTGGTGGGGGGGGGATTGTTGGCTGAAGTCTATGCCAGGCAGCACAGGGCTGCAATACAACCTGCACAGGATGCCAGACCATCACAAGGCACATAGATTTTTGGCAATTAACCAATCTGCATGGTTAGGTCACGCACAGAACAGAGCAGGGACTCAATTCCCAACTCTGGGCTTATGAGGCAGCAGCGCTAAGCACTGCACTACTGTGCCACCCAAAGGAACTCGCCAACATATTTGATTAAGATTTGAGTTAATATAAAGTCCTCAAACTAGTCAGTGCCTGCAATGCATATGTGTGCGTGCACGTTTGTGAAATAGTGAGTTCAACAACAGAGGTAAACCAATGGCTTTGAAATCCTTTCAGCCAAGTGTTGTCTATTCTTATACAAAGACGAACATATTCACACCTGAATTACTGGAACATTTGTCGGGAAAAGAGGGGGGAGAGGAGATGGCAGCCCTGATGAAGTGTGTACTTTAAAGCTGTCAAAGTGCACCTACGGTGTCCTCATACGCCACAATATTGTCAAAGAAGTCCCTCCTAGGCCATATTTATGGATACGGGGACAAGCTGCAGGTTTAGCTACAAAAACCGCAACATGATGGAGGGATATTAACGAGCGAACTTTTTCATCCTTCATCCAGAGAGCAGCAATTTACACTCAGGCACCCGGGCTAATGTGATTTAGCGTGTGGCCGACGACGGAGAAGGATGCTCTCGTGGCGTGGTTTATCAACTGACATGTAGCGTGACAGCCTTCACACACGTCTACATTAAGATGGTGACGCAGAATCTCTTCCTACTGATCGTTCCTGATAATAGAGCTAAAATGTACGTAAAAGCCAGCATTTATGCTGTGAAATGCAGCTGAAGGGACACAAAAGATGATGAGTGGTTAACATTCACCATCAGCAATCAGATCTGGCCTATTTACGCGGTAAATAAAAATGCCGTCGGATCTAAGCTACGTAGGATATGTGGGCTAAGGAAATGAAAATAATCTCCAGGCAAAATAGTTGCCTGTGTCTTGCAACGCAAACGGGTGGGTGTTCGGAAAGGAATTTTAAGTTTAAGCACCACCACCTCCAGATCCCTCCCTCAATAACAAGGAAACAAAAACACTGTCAGTGTCAGTTTATCAATTAATAGCTTCTCATAAGGGAGAGAGGCAGCCCTTAAGTAAATGAGCGGGAAGTTGGAGGCGTGCAGGGAGGGATGACAGATGATGGAGCGGTACATGAAGGAGAGCCAGTGAAGTGTGGGTTCTGACAAGCTGCCTTCACAATGCAAACAATTAAAAGTGTCCTTTGTAAACTACTGATGGCAGCCTGAGATAACCGCCATTTTGTCGGTTGTTGTGCCGGTAATGCGTTTTAATTAGCTCCCCGGGAGAAGTGGGACATAGGCACCCCGTCTAAGGGCCTCTTCAAGGCCGGTAGTAATTCCTGTTTCTGGAATTCCAGAATAAACTCCCATAGGCTTTTTAGGGATAGAAGGCATGGTGTATTCTTGTGCTCTAGCTTGAGCGGCTGGCTTTCTGTCAGGGTCATGATAAGAGCTGACGTAATTACCACGACAGTGGCTATGGGTCAAAGCTATACTAAACACAAGCTATGAAGTATTGCTCTGAAAAAAACAAAACAAAAGCAATTGAAAATGAAGCAATTGTCCGAGTACTGTTGCTACATAGTGCATAGGTATCTATCTATTGGTTTAGTGTACACCTCCATCCAAAACAGCACTCTATCATTTTCAAAATTAATTTTTATCCCTGTCCAATTTCTGACAATGTGAAAACGTACCATTGAGAACCACAAAGACCCAGATAAAAGATGGAATATCCCGCAGAATTGCCATCTATGTAGCTGCCAGAAGTCGACACTTAATGGCAACAAATCACAATAATTTTAGAGTTTTTCGTTGGACCCCATCCAACTTGAAACAACAACACAGGCTGCCCGAGAATCATAGAAAACTACCACAAGAACATCCCATAATCCGTGCATATAAATCTCAGTCTCCAAGCATAAAAAGAGAAGGGATGAAAGATGGGGATCATCATTAGTATATTATATCCAGCATATACAATATGTTAAAATGGCCCCTGATACCGGTGTGAAACCAAGGTGAGAAAAAATGGCTGAATCGGTATATGACAGAAACCATAAAAGCTAATTACACCCGGAAAAGCTATCCTAGAATATATGGCCCAATAAAATGCAGCGTTGACGCATCGTTCTCCGGACCTGGGGACAGCATGCCCCGCAGGGTGTTTTTCAGAACCTCGAGCCAACATTTATTGAGTCAGGAAAGCCAGCCAATGAGGGCACACCTTGGTGGGTGGGGGGGGGGGAGGGGGAGGTGTGTTCCACACAACTAAAGATAATGGGGACGTTTCTGCTCATAAAGACCGGAGAATGTGAGGCATCATCGCATATATTGAGGAATTACACCAGCAAAGCCCAGGAGACACGTTTTTCTATACTCATGACCGGAGTACTTAATCTGAATTGCTTTTGTAGGCGGTTTGCTGCATTAATGGGCGCAGGTATAAAAACGTAAGCGTTGTCCGGATCTTCAGAAAAGAGATCCAGGCAAACAAATAAGGGAAGAGCCTTCTGTCGGCATTTGAGGGATTAACCATTTCATTTTTGCACCTCAGAGTGGCAAAATGAAAGGGCAAACACTCTGTAGCTACACAGACGAAAGCATCTGTCTGGCTCATGGAGGCCTTGTGCCATTCGGCATGCAGAACGAACACACACACACATACACAAAGATTTGTAATTATATCTCTGTGGGGACTCTCCACTCATTCCTGTGGGGAAAACTCTATTCCCAACATGAAGACCTTAACCCCTACCCAGGCCTAACGTTAACCTTTAATAACCAAACAAAAAAATAAACACACACACACACACACACAAAGGTTTGTATTTATATCTCTGTGGGGACTCTCCACTCATTTCTGTGGGGAAAAGTCTATTCCCAACATGAAGACCTTAACCCCTACCCAGGCCTAACGTTAACCATTAATAACCAAACATAAAATGAGACACACACACACACACACACACACACACACACAGAATGAGGCACAGATTTGTGTGGTACGGGTGGCAGCCCTTCGCAGACAACTTCCTCTATGAAAAAAGAGGAAGTTGTGAGAGGCGTAAAGACAATTTCCCTACGGGGATCAATAAAGTATCAATTATTATTAGATTTAGAAGAGAAAGACAACCATAAACTACCAAAAGATCATCCATATCGTTTCAATTGTCCTGGATTGACACGCCATACAGTATGTTACTGATGTTTATATTGCATGCAGTATTCTGAGACCAGACATCAGTAGCCAGATAAAATTATTAGTTTTTTCTTATTTATTTTAAAGGCAGTAAAGCTCTTCAACCTCACGGCCACAATAACTCAGTGAGTTTCTCCTGGAAGAGGGTTTCCAGACTTAACCAGTCACCATTAAGCAAGTTCTTCCTGTATTTGTCTACACCTGCATTGCAGCCACATTCAAAGACTCACAAAAGAAAATCCTTTAAGCGATGGTTACCCTGACCCTATCCTCCAACTGCTGATGGAGACTTTCCAGAGTGGTAACCTCAATGTGTATTTCCAGACCCAAAGGTCGGGCGAATCTATATCCCGCCGCTGGGCTGAAGAGGCCACAGCTGATATATCGCTCCCAGCGTGACACTTATGAAACACTCCGACGTTGAGATGCAACTGTTAAACGGCAGAGAGATGGCAGATCTCTGCTCAAAGGACTATGTACTACAGACTTTAGAGGGGGAAACAGCTAGTAGCCAGCTATCTACAGTAGGCACTATCTTCTGACTCTGCTTGCTAGCTGTTTATTTAATTTTTGAAACATCTGCGGGAAGGGGGGGGGGGGGGGACTCATAAGTGCGACCACAAAAACAACAAATCTTACACCAGCTTTGTATATATACTGCATACAAACATGACAGCGAAAGCCACCGTAGTGACCGTACCTGCAGACTGACAGCGCGGTCCTCTCGAAGCCTCTGCTAATGGGACCAGAGGGAAGCCTAACAGACAAGATGCATTATAAGATGCGGAAGCTGTACTTGTTTCATTTTCAGATGACCTTGCCTTGCAATCCTTTATCCTTCCTTTTTTCCAGCGTGGGCCGCATTTGTCCGCACGCGCATCTTGCCTGCATGATCAATATAACCTCCTTCTGCATTTCTGTGAGGGCAGATCAGCTGCTCTCGTTCGCTCTGGTTCTTCGCTGGGATGCTGTAGGACATGTCCGGAGAGAAGGTGGCTTCTGTAATTTCTGTGCGTTCATTCAATTACAGACGGAAACCCCTTGTACCCTTCATATGTGCTTGACCACGCAACAGGCCACAGCTGTGTACAGTATAGCCACTTTGAAAAGATATTCAGCCTCTTACAAAGAGGCCTTTCTGGCACAAGAAGCCTGCAGGCAGATGAAATCAGACAAAGTAAAGCTCTTCAACCCCACGGCCGCAATAAGTGAGGTTCTCCTGGAAGAGGGTCTCCACGACTGCTCCGAGGTCAGGTTTAACCAGTCACCATTAAGCAATTTATTCCTGTAAGAGCTGTCCACACTTGCAATGCAGACACTCACAAAAAAAAAAATCCTTCAAACGATGTTCACCCCGACGCAATCCTCCAACCGCGGAGACTTTCTGGAGTGGTAAGCTCAGTGTATTTCCAGACCCAAAGGTTGGATCCATTTAGTATCTTTATATTGATGCACTATTGATGTAAAAATTTTGACCAATACCAATATTTTTCTGTCCATTATTACCAATACTTATAACCAGTGCCAATAACCGTCTAACCTCTGAGCTTCGCAAACCTTTAGTCAGTCACATCGCTTGATCCTGTGTGCAGCAGCCACATCATATACTGTAATGCAAGCAGTGAGACGTAAATGATATAATGGCAACTTGGAAGTCCGTAGTGAAGCTCTAAATGGTAAATGAATCGACAAAATCCCTTCTCCTCTACTACACAAAATGGCTTGCCCAATATAATCATCTCTGGTAATTTAGTAGTTATGTATTTAGCTCTGGTGCTACTAACGTTAATTATTGATAAAGTCTAAATATCAGCTAGCAATATCGAACAAGACCGACACATCGGACCAATGGCGATATCTTAAATTTTAAAATACGACGGTTGATACCGAAATGTTAACCATCTGTACCCGTCCTTCTCTCAATAATGTATACTTTATTAAACCTCTGTTTAAACTAGCGCTTCAAAAATATCTGGGAAATAAATAAACAGACAGACAGACAAACAGATAAATAAATAAATATAAAGCAATCAGAGCTTTTAATTTGGGCCGGGATTGCCAAAGGCCTATAGGAATACACAGCTACAGTGTGTAACTCTTCCCATGAATAATTCAAGAGGAAGGATTTTGGCTGGGTGGGAGGGGGGTGCTGGGGATGCAAGGCTCCAGCGTGAGCCTCCACAACAACCGGCCCCATTAGCAGTGGCGGGAGCCGCGACACGTGTGCCCACACACTCACGCACACTCCCACGAATACACATGGGCATCGTTTTACCGAGATCTGGGGGAAGAACAGAGGATAAAAGGACCCCATTAAATATCCACAATACCCCGATACATAATTGATTTCCTGCGACTGCAGAGCAGCTGCAGGAGGGCGGCTCGACATCCTATCAGATGTAAGTAGCTGTCTTCTCGGGGCCGGGGGTGACACAGGCTGTAGTCCCTGTATGCCTGGAGCCCGTCTAGTGTCACATACCCAAGCTGCCACACATTACAGCTGCACCCCCCCCCCCCCCCATTCCATCTATAACAGGTACTGTCCCACACGCCTGCATCGCTGCCGTGCTGACATGCATTTCCGGATAATTATTCCCAATTCTCTTCCACCTTCCCTTGCAAGTACGCCCCCTGGAGGAGGGGGGGGGGGACTTTTTGAATGGGGCCTGGGTGAGAGACATGCAGATCTCTGCAATAATCACACCATCACAGAGGATCAAGCTTACATTTCCAGCCGTTTCTGCGGCTGCCTGCATCATTAATAGAAACTAAACTATATATGTCTTAGATTATACATATATATATATATATATATATATATATATATATATATAGTTGAGTTATATTATATTATATTCTCCGGTTTCCCCCCACAGTCCAAAAACATGCTGAGGCTAATTGGACTTGCTAAATTGCCCGTAGGTGTGCATGTGTGAGTGACTGGTGTGTGAGTGTGCCCTGCGATGGGCTGGCCCCCCATCCTGGGTTGTTCCCTGCCTCGTGCCCATTGATTCCGGGATAGGCTCCGGACCCCCCGCGAGCCAGTAGGAAATGGATGGATGGATATTATATAATGTATGCAAATACTGTATATATAACATTAGTACACACACACACATATATATATATGTGTGTGTGTGTGTGTGTGTGTGCACTATGTTCATTAGAGTAAAAGCTACATGGGGGGGTGGGATAGTTCAAGTGATTAATTTGCTTCCCTTTTATCACTTTTTTCCATGGATGCCAGTGAAAGGGTGACTTTTCAAATGCAATACAAGCAGGCTTTGTGTTGGGCACTCTACCAATCATCTGCGCCGACAGTCTTAAGCAGAACGCAGTGAATGGCTTTATTACCTGGCAGCCTGTTTTTTTAATTTATTTTTTTAACCTCCTTTTCTCCCAGGAATACAAGGTATTTAGGAGTATGACAAGGAGAAGCCCCTGCTGCATACAGCCAGGCAAATTACACCTAAGCACCACCATCACTTTCAGACAGAAGGAACCAAAACTGTATTTCAGAAACATGTGAGGATGCATGAATCATACAGTAACACCGCCATCAGGAAACGCTGGGAAAAATGCTTTTCTTAGAGCTCGGAGATAAGTACCAATTTGTCGCCTCGAACCTCCTACACGGGCTTCAAACATGTTCATTCCAGTACCAGAAGAAGACTCTCAACTTAATTTACTTTGATAAGGAGCATCGAAAATAGTAAATGTTACCACCGGTGCAGGAGAAGTTTATTATGAGCAGTGGTACATTTGGGGTTTGAGCATATCTGCATGCCTGAATGATTCTCTCTATAAACAGCCATATTAATAACGAGTCAACATACAGTTTGGCTCTTTTATGCATGTCCATGTTTATTTTTATATATAAATATATCAATGTACAGGGGCGGCATGGTGGTGCAGTGGTTAGCACTGTAAGGGGCGGCCTGGTGGTGCAGTGGTTAGCACTGTTGTCTCACACCTCTGGGACCCGGGTTCGCGTCTCCGCCTGGGTCACATGTGTGTGGACTTTGCATGTTCTCCCCATGTCGTCGTGGGGTTTCCTCCAGGTACTCCGGTTTCCCCCCACAGTCCAAAACCATGCTGAGGCTAATTGGAGTTACTAAATTGCCCATAGGTGTGCATGTGTGAGTGAATGGTGTGTGAGTGTGCCCTGCGATGGGCTGGCCCCCCATCCTGGGTTGTTCCCTGCCTCGTGCCCATTGCCTCCGGGATAATCTCCGGACCCCCCGCGACCCAGTAGGATAAGCGGTTTGGAAAATGGATGGATGGATGGATGGATGGATATCAATGTACATTCCAACAGACAAATGCACAAAATAGGAGGAATGGAGAACAAAAAGCAAGAATAAAAAAGGCAAACAGACTAAATGGTCATTTAAAGTGAGACATATCTTGCTGGAAGCCCCATCTGCCCCCCTGGGCTCCCAATCTCCCCAAAGTCAATGGAAGAGAGGGGGCAGAGGGGCAGATTGGGTGCCCCCCCCCCCCCCCCCCCGCACCAGCACGGGGAGATGCACACCTGGACAGCAGCAGTGGCTCCACAATCACATGCCAGCGAGGGCATTTAAAGGGCCAGCAGCCGGTGACCCACACATGACCATCTGGCATGCTTTAAGAGCTCAGCTCCTCCACCAGCGTCCCAGAGGCAGCACACCGGTTATTAAGCCAGAGTTGTGACCGAAAGGCCAAGGGGGTCGAGTTTCAGGTTTCTGGTTTTGTCTTCAGCAAAGCAGACCTCAGCTGGGTCATAGTAAATACGGCATCAGCTTTGGCATGAGACTGCTGACTGTGAGCTGAGACTGAGAGCTGAGATTTTGAGGGGCAGGTATATATGACAAATAACACGTGTGGACTAGAGAGGTCCTGCTAGGTAAATTTTGCATGATCATCAGTGATTGAAAGTGGGCGCTCAGTAAAATTTGCTGGGAGGTGGGGGTGGGGAGGGTCTGTAAAATTCAAAAAGGTTCAATCTTTCGTGCAAATTGGCCAGCCCCCCCACCCCCACAGATCCCCGTTTGAGATTCTGTGTGACGGAGGTGTTTGGTGCATCTGGGTGACATTAGTGATTATAACCTTCATTGGCTTCACCTCTGCCAGGCTACCCATCACCTTGTATTCCCAGGCTCTGCAGAATAAGCACCAGGATTCCAACATCTCGATGAGCTCCCAGGACCTGATGCAGACTCATTCCCCAGCACGCTTCCTGCATGCCAATGCTGAAACAGCTGTCTTGTTTTTGTTGAATAAAACCATATAAATACATTTTGGTAAACTGGAAAATCACTTATGCATGAAAAATGTCTTACATATTTATATTTTCTTTATTACTGTTTCCTGCACTACGACCAACGAGATTGAAATTTCATCTCAATGTATGACCCATGCATCACATAGCTGAAGATGACAATAAGGACAGACTGACTCTGAAACATTATCCTGTTGTTTTGAGGATAAAAAGCCCTCGGAACTTGAATATTAATGCTATGACTGTCTTCGCATTTTAGTTTTTGAGATAGAGATTTATAAACAAATCCAGCGGATACATAAGTGCAGATTAATAAATGAATCAGACAGCTGTTACTTAGCACAGGGCTAAACAAAAGCCCAGCTTGCCCACCAAAACTGCCAGAAATATTCTTCGTATGCATCTAGATTACCCTGAACCATGCCAAATGGCTTGCATTTTCTTTGGTTACTTATAGTTAAGGTTAGGGCTGGGTAGGGGTTATGGTTGTCATTCTCGCATTAGGGTTTTGCCCATAGATATGAATGGCTGGTTGTCACAAAGATATGAGTACAGATCTCTCTGGGTGTGTGTGTGTGCTCGATCGCGTGTGTCCTGCGAGGCAAATCCGGCCTCGCCCATTACACTTCTCGGAACATCCTCCCTATGGCTGGAAAGCTGATTGGATAAGTGCTTATTGAAAATGGATAGGCTTATTTATAGTCATTCATTTTGTATCGTTCCTCAAATTAAACGAATGCTATGGATTCTTTACGAGCTTTAAATCACATTACTTTGCAGGCGGGCACTCGAGGGGCAGATAATTGATGCGCCTTCTGACATTTCATCATTTCATACACTGGATGAATAGAAGAAGAGACGATCAGACATGCCTGTATCCCCCTGATCTGAGATGGCGGACAACAGCATTTATTTCCTATTATTCTACATTAGCAATTGTTTCAAGGCTGAGGTTAAGGCAGGTGGCTTGATTCCAATTAAGCAAATCCTCACTTTAAGCAGACCTTCAAATATTTTAGAATCCCCTCATTGCTTCAAGAAAGCGGGGTAGGTTATCTTGCCCACATATGGTTAGCTGAAGCCGATCAGGGAAATTCCTGCTTGTTGTGGCCTTAGAGTGAAAGACCCCATTAGCAAAAAAAAAAAAGACTCGGTAATCCTACGAGATTTGTCCAATCCATGCAAATGATCCATAATTCCCCTTTGTGCTTTGAACCTGCGACGGCAAGTGACAAATTTAAATTAATTTTGGTCAAATGAAAATACAGAATAATCTCATGAATATATATAGCCTGAAAGTCTTCCATAGTAAAAATTTTAATGACAAACAGAGAAAATTCAATCATTTTAATAATGGAAGGTCAAGGTCTCATTCCAAGACTAATTATAGAACACTATATTTTAAGGGCTTTAATTTGGATAATAGAAGATTTTTACCTTTCTTTTTCTGTGAAAGTGTGACCTCGTGATTATCATTTATAAATTGTATGTGATGAAATTATTTATTTATTTATTTCTGTTAAGTGTTTTACGCAATGACCCATGAAATATTTAACATACAGAACATGAAACACCAAAAACACAGAGTAACACCCAAAAGAAAGTCAACAGGTAAGGAAATAAATGATGTTTGTTGTGTTGTTGCTGTCCAATGAAAGACACGTAGAAACCGCTTTAGAAAATAAGCCTAAAAGAATGTAATGAGACACCCTTAGCACCATACACAGAAAGCTTATCTTTACACAGCTATCAGTGAATGGTTCAATGTTTTAAATGGACTTACATGGATCGTTGTCAGTGAGGCAAATGTCAGTGTCAACAAGATACAAACTAATCATACTTTATAATTGCCACTGACAATGATGTTAGTTAGCTACGAATGTTTTAAAGTTTTCAGAATTAGCAAAATAAAGTAATCCAACATCAAAACATCAAAATACTAGTTAAATATATGACTTCTTAAATCATCTTTTTATTGGTAAATATGTCAAACAGTATCAGTAAACAGAGGAGAAATGGGCATGTTCTATCTATAGTAAAACGTCACAATCGTCAGAAAGTGGACATATGTCATTTTTGTCGACAGCGATGATATAGAGGTTGATTCTTTGAGTCCTCCCATACACTAGAGGGCAGAAGATTATAGTCTTATAATCTTATGTGTAGCATGCCCCATTATTTTTATTATTATTATTATTATTATTATTATTATTATTGTTGTTGTTGTTGTTGTTTTTGACCAAGAGAGTACCATTAGTAATAAGTTTATTTAACGGCAATGATTGGTCAATACTGTACATTTGGAGGTCATTTCCATAACGATGTCACGTTAGGTGTGCAATTACAATTTGTGGGGCCCTAAACCTAACACTGGCCAGTGCACATTAATCTCTGCTTCTGCTTGAGAAGTTTCCCAAGCCACTAATCTCTCTCCTGGAGCGCCCGTTAAAGCGATATTCTGCTACTCACCCCAGGAGGTCAGGAACCATCCCGAAGTGTGTTAGGGGTGATAACTGTTCCACTGAACAAACACCACCTGATATACACAGGAATGCAACACCAATCTCCAAGTGGATGCATGCAATTCTAACCGTGTCATAACATTTTTACCTTTACATTCTTTCTGTTTGATTTCCTGCAACAGACCAAAGATATTCAGTGCAGAAGAAGTGATAAAACCAAACCCAAATTGTGCAACTACGTTTTTACACACCTCTCTAACTGGAATTCCACCAAATGAACAGCATGCCTCACACCTTGTACTTCCGGTGGTCTCCTTCCCCTGCTCTTATAGCCCTTATACCTTTTTATCCCATCTCCTTTGTCGAAAGCAAGGCTCATCAAGGGTATCTTACATTCTTTATATGTTTACCGGTTCACGCTTTAAATACAATGCCACAGCTCTGCGCATTGTAGGCTAATAATAGGGGTTTCCGGGGGATTTTCACAGGCAGAATCTGGAGGAATGGAGACAGAAAGTGTTTGGCAAAGTTTGTGGTCTCCACCTACTTAAATAAATAGAGACTCGCTGCAGTTCAGCATAAGCAGGCGTGGGAAGCATCCATTGGATGAGATACTAGGTAAAGGAAATTACACCAAAAAAAGGGATTGAAAAAAAAGAAAAAAAACGACAAAATGCTGTAATCTAATATTCAGCAACATGGCGTGACCATATATATAATTGACCTCATTTTCATATGACCACTTCCAACTATTACTAGGAGAAGCTCCAGCACTCCAGCCAATGACCCTGACCTGGAGAAGCGGTTAGAAGATGGATAGGTGTCCTCAACAAATCCTCAGTCATTTCCATGAATGAAAACATATCCCCAAAACATGTCTTAATCATTCTACCGTCTAGCGTCCTGCCCAGGGTGTACCCATGTACCCTGTGCTGCCTGAAACAGACTTAAGCTGGGGTGCAGCCAAAAATTTGGGCCCAATGAAAGCATATCTAAACTGGATGACTGATGGATGGATGGATTAATGGATGGATGGATGGATGGATGGATGGATGGATGGATATTTTATTACCAGAAGCCCATCCCATAATAAATGCTTCCTGGGAAAAAAAGAGTTGAGCTATTTTTATGATGCCACTCTAGTTGAATATAATTTCAGCACCAACAAAATATCGCCATGATTTATGGACAAGAGACAGAAGCTAGAAAAAAAAGTCATAATGAAAGCATGTCTGTTTGTTTGTTTTTTTTTTTGTTTATTATTCCAGAGAGCTCCTGATTTATTTTATGACTGTCTCAGACATCACATAAATACTTAACAAGATCAAAACAAGCCATGGAAGATGTCTTTCAAACAAACAAGAGAACATCGCCTGATGTTTAATTAATCAGCGCTGACAGAAGAAAATAGCGATCACAAAAACCGGCCGACTTCGATGAAAGAAAACAGACAACACTATTCCCACCGGCAACCTCACTCTGCCCTTAACGACCACTTTGTTTTTCACCCCACTGACTGCAATTTCCTCACTTCACTGTCAAAACCCTTGGATAAGTACTGCAAGCATTTCAATTGAGCACACGGCAGTGCAAGAAAAAAAAAAAAAAAAAGTAGCTTTTCCTCATAACCACCAAAGGATAAAGATTTGAAACCCCTCTCATCCAATGGACTATGTGAGTATTTCTAAATATGACTTCCTATCCAATGTCAAGGCTTGACTTGCACATGATATATTTTCCCATAAAAAGAAGAGACATACACACTGCTCCATATGGGAAGACACACAGATACAGTCTCACAAAGCAACAGAGGCAGTTGCACTGTAAAGTAACACCTCAGAGATAATGCTGTCAGTGCCTGGGTTTATTGACCATCTTGGAAAACTGTTTAGGTTTCTGTCATACTTGTGGATGTTCTGCCATAAATTGTTAAGGGCTAGAACAGGTAATCTGAATAATCTGCTTTGCCGATGTTCTGAGGTTTCTATTCCTTTTCCACACTAAAAAAAGGAGGATTTTTTCTAAACATACAATGTATGTGCAACGTTGTATTTGGGAATTCAAACTTGACATTTAAAAGAATTATTATATGGTAGAAATTTGGTTGTGTTGAAAACAAGAAAACACTAACTCTCTTTTCGGACCTATTTTAATTTTAATAGCTAATAATGGAAATGTACCCAAATGAAATCTGAAAAATTGAGTCATGTGGCCATCATGTAGGCAATGATGTGTCTGAGTTTTGTCTGCTTGACGATGCATCTAAATCCGGGGTGGGTAATCTTATCAAAAAGGGGGCCGTTGTGAATCTGGGTTTTCACTGCAGCTCCCTAATTAGATCACTAATTAGAGGACTGATGGGTGGAAGAGTCGTCACACCTGGGCTTGACCAGCCGACCTAAAGGTTATCCCAAAGAGCTGCATACACACCGGTCCTGATTTAAATGAAATAGATGTAGATGAAGGAAAGGTCTGCTTACCCACTTGGGACATTTCGGGAACAGTGGCTTGGTAGGGGCCGTTATTGAACTCGGGGGCGTTGTCATTGATGTCCTGCACCTTAATGATGAATTCAGAGGGAGGTTCGAGGGGCACGTTGGTGTCCCGGTCGATGACCTGCGCCGTCAGTGTATACTCCGCCTTCTCCTCACGGTCCAGCCTCTTCATCGCGTGGATGTCCCCCGTCTTCTCGTTAATAGCGAAGATGGTGCCGGCACCCTCACCTGACAGAACGTACTTGAGGTTTTTGTTGCCGATATCCAAATCTGTGTGCAACTGAGAAGGCAGACAGACCAAGGGATTACGCCTCAAGATTTAAGATTCTTTACTTGCCTTTTTCACATAAGAATTGCTACCATCCCCATGCAGTCAGTAACCTGTAACGTTTAACAAGATCAGACAGCGTACAACTAAACAAAGCCACTCACAAGGCATCAAAGCAGACATATAACTAGGAGTCTGTAGGATAATATAATATTTATAACATATATAAGGAAAAAAAGTACGACAAATGCAAAATGCCATGGTTAATATGCTAAAAAAATAACAAAGAAACAGCGCAGGGATTACTGTTTTGATAAAACGTCAGCATTGACTTCATATCAAATTACACTGCTTTACGCTGATTAATCTGTCGCTGATTGTGGTTAATGTTTACTCTGGCATACTTATTGGCACGTAGATTCCTTCTTATTCTTTAAATGGGGGTCAGAGTAGTAACTGGACTCAGGCCAAAACACACGCCAGTCGTGACGGCGTCCAAGCCACGCCCACTTCCCTTCTCAGCAGCCTGGCGGCAGAGCCGGACATGCGGAATGGAGAGTTGCCATACAAAAGTGGGTCAAGTCTTCTAAATTCTCCTTTCAACTGGCTTCCCAGGAAGGGAAAAAAAATGAAAGGAGGGATACTTGTCTTGCCAAATCACAGCACGGATGTCTGTAGCATGCTTAACAAGAGAGTCAGGCAGAAATAACAACACCACCAAGACAACACAGAGGCGATATATTTATATTATCGCCACCTGTTATCACAGTCCTCCCTGTCTGACAGGAATCCTTAACCGAGCTACAAGGATGGCAGAGACACTAAGTGGAGTGAAGGAGATCTCCGAGTTTGTCACCAGCTACTGACTCGACACCTCCGACATTCAGGGAAACTATAAAAAAAAAATCTGTAAACCCTACGACTGGTGTGATCTGAAAATGTGAATGTTTTAAAAAAGTGAAAGAGATCGTTGGCAATATTTATCCAGGCCAGAGATGGTAAACATGGAGAGCAATGGCTCTTAAAAAATCCGACACTGGCAAGGTGAAAAGCTTGGGCTGGGGGGGAGGGGGGGGGGGCAAAACTAAGTCTGCAATGTGGCCGGAAATAATTCATCGTTCAAATATACTTTTACAGCCCTAGGAAATTTCCTTTCATTCCATTTTAGTTGCCATCGCGGAGAGGCGATCCTACGGGACTCTCTTCCGAGGGCTGTTGATGCCAGAACACAGACGCACATGAATTCAAACCTCAAAACACATTATGGTGGCTGCGTCCAAGGCTTTATGCATATGTTGTCTCAAAGGTGCTGTTCAGAGACATTGACAAAGCGCATTCAAGTTAAATTGTCACACCTTGCACTTTTTGTTTGCCTAATTATGCCATTATTCCACATGAAAGATCTATCCCATTACCTCCGCTATTTCACAACATCTTCACTCTGTGGAATCCCTTAAATGAGACCAAATTAATGATGCTGGCTTGCATGTGTGTGTATGTGTGTTCTTAACCTTTAATTCTCTGCACGATCTTAGCCTCACGTGGTGCAATGTAAAGGGAAAGGCTTGGCCTTGGATAGAGAAAATAGAGTCTGGTATATAATTTCACATTGATCACCAGTGCTTTGAAAAAAAAAGGGCATTTTATGTGTAACTACTATGGAGACGCAGATGAATTGTATATCTAACATGTCATGCACCCCTTTCCAGGGTCATCCAGTCATCTTTATGTGTAAAAGAAAGCCAGTAAGGGAGAGAGGAGAGGAGAAAAGGTTTGCTGGAAAAGTCTACTGTCTCTGGGCTTGGTGGGGAAACAGTACTAGAAAATAAACTAACAGATCTGGAAAATAAACACACATGTTCGTCGCAGTATTGCTTAGACAATGCACTGCATAATTTTAAATTTCCATATAAAAATCAAGCAAAATCTACTTTAAATGCTGGAAAAAATCCTTATATGCAAATGTACAATAGCACTATCTCTTGTGATTGATTGGTGCCCAGGGTGTCACCTTGCACCAGTGCAGTGCTTCCTGCAGTAGACCCCAGGCTCTGCTCCAGGGTCTTCTGCGCTCCAGGTGCTTATGGAAAAAGGATGGATGGATAGACAATAGCCGCACAATGAAATGTTGCTTAGGGTATAAGCAGGGCCCTTATTAAATGGACCTCTATGTGAAGACTCCACTGAGGTTTTCTTAAGAGTTAGTCGTAGAGTCTTAATTAAGGTCTCACGCTTGGGTTGTAGATCTTCCTTCAGTTTCGCTACTATCCAAGAACATTGAGGTGGCCTTCAGAAAGGACCAACTGCGATAGTCTGCGCTAAGGTAATATAGCGTTAAATGGTGGCTTGCGAAAGCAGGGCGTCCTGCGTCGTATGTTAGCGAAGGCACCGTGCCGGGAATCGACACAGCATGGGGCCACCTGTTAATGAAATCAGCTCTACTTCCCAGAGATTATTTACCACCAGGGAACACAGGGTCTATAAAAAAAGTCAGTTACCCCCTGCACTAGTTCATTACTAGTGCCGTAAACCCCAAGAAGACCTAAATCAGATTGCATAGTTCCCTAAAACTGTAGACCAATGGTCCATGAATCTCACTGTGCAAGGGAGAAATGGACTGTTTTACTGTTTTATACCACATTCCCTAATGCTTTAAATCACAGGTGAAGAGGAAAGGTATTGTGTTCTCTGTAGTGCATATATAATTCAGTGCTTGAGCCGCACTTTGTGGGAGTCATTATAGACTTAATGAGCACCCCTCAACCCGAAAACCACAGGCCAGTGTTAAGCTCCCGGTGCGTGTTTGCTGGTTGTTGGGGGGAACTTACAGAACGGTTATCCATTAAAAAAAATCAATAAAAAGGTCTCCCTGTCACCCTCAAAGTTCACGCCACACATGGATTTTAAATGGCTGGCATGTAAAAAAGTGTGGTTTTGGTTCTGTAAGCGGGTATGAACTTCTTGCAGATGTCTGGGAAGCTGAAAGCGCTTTGAGATTTAACAGTAGGTCACAGATCAGTTTATCAAGGACAGTACCTTAAATCTTTAAATAGCTATTCAGTGGATGAACGCACTCAATTTATCATTGCACTACAGAATGTGTAAACTTATCTTGCCATATTAATATAATTTTTAGTAAAAATGCAGTCCTAGCATGTAATGTGAATGGTGCTGCTGTGTAGGAAATTATCCAGAAGAAAAATGGCCTAAAAATCCTGAAATCTAATGAGACAGATTTTCTCTGATGTTGATTGAATGCAAAAATAAAAACAGAAAAAAAGAAACACATATGTATAAAATGACAGTTTTCTAAATCAAGTAATTTGTGCAGTAATCATCATCACGTTGCGTGCCAATCACAGCCATTTCAGTGCGGTGACTACCCTTTGATTGGATTGATCTGAGGCTCATTTATCCAGAATGCATTACATAACATGAAGGTCGTGCAGATTCTAGAAGTGTCTGTTTTAGAGGTGCTGAAGTTAACCTCAGGACGTCTTTTTAAAATCAAATCAAGTCTATGACGCAGCAGTGTACTGTGGGACATTACAACGTGTATAATCATGATGATATACAGTACTGTATATATATATATATATATATATATATATATATATATATATATATATATATATATATATATATATATATAGAGAGAGAGAGAGAGAGAGAGAGAGAGAGAGAGAGAGTTTTGACTGAAGCAAGGAATGGTCACCTAGTACAGGTTCTTTACTCTTTTGGGTTAACCATGAGGATCAATTTAGTGGATGCAGTACAGGACAGACCCTCTTATTAGCCCCTTCTTTTGGTCTAAATATTGTTACATTCACATTGTTAACAAGAGTGCAGTTTTGGCACAAGACAAAAGCTTGTGAACCTATGGGATTAAGATCTGAAGCCCATCTTGGCCAAAATTCTCTCGAGTACCTTGCTGGAATCCAGGCTTTCACTTGTGGGTACAGCAACTAATCAATCAGGTATAAAATAATGCTCCGAGAGTGCCGTAAGATAAATATTACAATAGTTAATTATGGCTCTCATAAAAAATGTTATTCTACCTAGCACGAACACTCAGAAAGAATGGCACTTTGCATGAAACATGATATTCTCAGCTATTCTTGGAAACAATGTACCTTCCAGTTCATCTTCAGAAAGCACGGATCCTGCCAACAGTGCGCGGTCTTAGTTTCAGGTCCCTGCATTTTATCTCGGCATTATAAATGCATGAGCAGTCGGCTGATGGAAAAAAAAAAATCGCGACGAGCAGGGGGGAAAAAAAGAGGGGAAAAAAACCAGCCACTGCATCTAATGATTCCCAGATATTGGGTCACACTGTGTCTGTGAGCTTTTAATTTAAAAACCGCTACCTGAGTTTTGCCGAGAGCGATGGATGCACCTACAAAGTCGGAAATCTAGCATGCCTGCAAAATCAAAAAAAAAAATAGTAATGTCTTTTAAGTGAAGCGCGTGCATGTTTGTCTATTGGTGTGTTCAATGGAAGTTAATTAAAAATATGTTCAAAAGTGTTAGAGGTAAAGATGGGGGTACCGCAAACACCTCGGTTCGGTGCTGGTGGTCTGTTATCGATGTCTTTGATCACTGCTGCCCTGGGCCTTTACACAGCAGAGACCAATGCGATTTAAACAATAAGCATCACATGAGCTCTGAAATGAAGGATTCCAGAAAACGCCCTCGCCCTCGTGAAACAGAAATTATTACGATTTAACCTCATCCTCATCACGATTGCCCTATCTGAATACCTAATTTTTCATACAGTGCCAAGAAGAAAAGAACATACAGCAGAGGCATGATAGGAGGTACAATGGAGTTCACACAGCTGACCTAATCAAATCAGAATTAGAGCAATTTCATGAAGTACAGATGGAACCTGTAGCACTTCTAATTTGATGCTGGATTTCGTTATGATGGAGTGTTATCTTCGTCCAGATGGCACAGCTTGTATTTATAATTCATATTTCAGTTTCTTTTTTTTTCCTCTTTTCCTATGAACTGAATGAAAGAACAGAACAAGCAAACGAGCTTCTCAGCCTCATGTAAAATACCTCAAGGACGACCACATATTATCAATAAGAGAACAAAGCAGAATGCCGAAGCCGCTGTCAAGGGACGTAACCGGAACATCACTCTTAAATCCCAAGTGACGCACTTGACCTCCTGTGATGGGCAGTACGCTTGACATAGGGGAAGGAAGTAGCCAATAGGGGGCATGTCCGAACAGTGCCATTATGTCCGCATGCGAGGCCACATTCGTACTACAGAAGTCTAGAATATTTATAAAGCATTTCGGCTCCAATTCGCATGCAACCCGTGGTTATGAGAGGCGCATATGTGACTGAAAATATTTAGCTGGTACTTGATCATCTCACACCATTTAATTTAAATAATTTAACATTATGTAAATAGCAACATTTCCACCATATTGGAAGATGGCATCGGATTGCCTCCAGGGAAGAACGGGGGAAAACGCAATAAGGCAGACAAAACAAGGGGTATCAGATTACAAACAGGCACAAATGGCAGTACACAATAAGCTCGAGGAAATCAAAAGGCACTCGCTCTGGCAGGAAAAGAGACGTACTTTGAGTTTTAGAGCACCAGCCGCCGTGGTTTACCATGTGCCACTCGGGGACAGAGAGATGTAGAGTGAAGGGGGACATTGAAATTCTGATTGGACTTGTTTTATCATGAATATCATGCTGTCTGGGGGATTCACATGCAGGTATCGGAAAGCAATTTGTCTGCGGGCCTAGCCAGTAACTCAAAGCCGATTGCCGCGTGGTCATGCTCATGTTAAAGCCTTCTTCCCAGAGGATCCGCTGTTGTCATTAGGCACGGAGATAACGGCACCATCCTGTAGCCGCTCTGGCTGTGTCAGAAAAACAGGAAAGACAGCCACGGGTTTAAAAAATAATAATAAAATAAAGTTTCACTGTACAGTTCTCGGCAGCTCCACTCTGCAGTATCCCCGGGAGCTGGAAGAAGGGAACAGGTCCTTGCTTGTAGCAACGGTCCATAAACAGGTAGCTAGCTGAATGTGGGATTGTGGTGCATTGTGTTTTCTGATGTTGCACGTCTAGCGCGGCTGGCAGCTGTAGAGCCTTGTGCTTCCCATGGCCTGCGCTCCTATTCGAATAGAACTAGGCAAACTCGATGGGGGGGTGGTGGAGGGGGTGTGGGGGGGCAGTGGCTCTTGTTTTTATGCAAATCAAGTGTTGTTATTTTCCTTACTTGTTCATTCGGTTGTGATCCTAATCATACAGGAATCGCATATCATTATCTCTTTTGCATGGTTAAAAGCCTTACGGAGAGGGGCTTTGATCACATTGCACATACCCTTATAAATCATTTATATTATGTGAAATTAAAACTGTAAAATTGGGTGTAATAGCCATCCCGAAAGCCCACCGTAACAGCGATGTTCACAATATGTCAGCTCTACTCTAACCACTGCTCCCCCTGGAGTCTGTTTTAGGTATTATTCATTTTCTTTTATGATTTTGCTCTTATATCTGCCATTGTTCTCTATTACAAATAGACAATTTAATCTGATTAGAGTAGCTCTCCAAACAAATTTGCAGCATTTGTTGTTAAATTGAGTCCTGACATTTACAACAACCGAAACATTTACGGACGCAGTTTTTTTCCGTCATATTTTGCAGGTCTGCCGCTGTGCCATATTTAAACGAATAGCACGTAAATATTTACAACATATAGGAGGTTTCTGCATAACAGCCTTCCCGGTAACCCTGCTGCCTTACAAGGAATAGAGACAGAATTCAAGGATAATTACCAGTTTGCTTATGCACCACGTGTACATTTGGATAGAGTTTGCAATTAAATGAATGGAGATGAGGTGACACATTAATATAAATGTTCTGCTGGTGTCCTTCCATCCAAGGTGATGTGACTGGTGTTACTGCATTTGGTGTTACTGCACCGAATGACAGCGCACCAGAAATGCCTGTGTTTCCAATCAGTTTCCAAGTAAAGTAATCTGGTAATCCTAATTTAGTGCCTGTGTAATTCTTCTAAGAACCTTTAAGATATCTCAAAGAAGTATGGCATCTTACAATCCTCAGCACTTAGGAGACAATGAATCCAATGCAGATAGGCTGCGGAGAACAAATTATTATCGTATTAACCTAAATTATGGCTTATGTCTTGCTTCTGATCGTGCACAGAAATCTCCGCATAAGGAGAAATACTCGAGTAGCAGTTCTGTATAATTTGCCAGCCCAATAATAAAGCATAAATGCATAAATTGTTCATGAACTGTGCAAAACAATATTAAGTAGGTGCAAACTTTTATTGAATATATTTGCAGTTTAATCGTGTACTTTAAATTGTTCTTCGAGTGCAGCACTTCACACGGAATGTAATTTCTGCGTTTAATTTCCTTATCTGGCTCCTTTGCTTTTAAGATGACATAAATTTGTTTATTTGTTTTAGTGCTTTAGCATTTCCTCGCGCCGTATAACGTAGAGACTTCAGCAAAAGGCTCTGCACTATGTCCCCATAATTCCCTTTCCATCAAAGGCAAAGCAAAAAGTGCTTCTTCATCCTGCAGTGAGAAGTCTCGGTCAAGCTCCTGCAGGTGCTCTTCTTCAAATGTCTGCGTGATAGAAATCCACCAATACTGTAGTGGCTGTGAGTTAATATTCCAGCATCCTGCATCATTCTAATGAAGCAAAACAAGCTTTTATGCTCTGGGCCATTAAACAAAGGATACATACATTTTACGTCCAGTAGAAACACAAAGTTCACAAAACCGGTGATGTAATGAAGGGGTTGCTGCTCAGGTGGTCCAGTGGACTCAGATGTCCATGAATTCTCTGCATTGCCGTGCTGATCGCTGAGATGACTGAGAAAACCTCACCATGCAAAACGGAGCCAAAAACAAGACTTCTGTCAAAAGATTGCTTTTTTTCTGGTGAAGGCTTTGAAGTTTACATCAAAAACATTATATTATAGCTTTGCATAACTGGGGATCTCTTAAATATTTTAGCTAAGTTAAGAGTTTTCCTCGTGCATTAACTTTAACCGACAGCCAAACAGTAAATTCATCAAGAGCTCAGCTGGACCAAAAACGACGCCACCTGTGGTACGCATGGAGATGTTCTGGGCTCCCCTGTGTGACTACACTGTCTGTCCAAAGTGAAGCCCAGGTTCACAATCTGCTACTTCAGTCCAAAAATGCTCTGTTCGGCTGCCTAGACTCTAATACGGAGAACTGGCCTAAATTACCTTTTCACAGTGGAGTGCATTGGTAATAATTAAGGCAGACAGTCCTAATATGACTATCGTTCGAACTACTTGGACAGAGGCTCCACAGGAGATAATTATACAAAGCTCGGGTGTTCATCAGAGAACCTTCGAAACAATTTTAATATGAATCTGTGGAGGGGGTAAATGAAAACAATTTAATTGCTAAAAGAAGGACACCTACAGCAAGTCTTCGAAAGTCAGAGCCAGCCTCCATTATCAGTAATTACCAAGTGCATCTATCTCTGCAGAAACACGCAACTCTAGGAGGTGTGTAAGAGAAGCTGGACCAGGTCAAGCTGGCCAACCTCTGTTCTATTGTTTCACTGTAGTTCTCATTGCAATTAAAGTGTGTATGCTTTGCAGAAGCACTTTATTCATTTCTCTCTGCAGGTATTTAACCATCATGCACCTCGCTTTAAGGTCAAACAGAATGAGCCCCTCTGGGACTGAATCTTCTGAAAGACCACCTTTTTAGCCAATATGCTAAAAGCATACCACCCTGCTACTGTAAGTGGTACACCGAGATAGTTCCAACTCCGCAGAGAAAAATGGAAGCGATCTCGGCCATCCTCCCTGCTTTGGTGCCGGAGCTAGTGGGCCAGTTACGCTGCGGTTTGTCCTGGCACAGAAGAGTGAGCCCCGATCCTGTTAGACCTGATTTGGAGATGGATGCAGCCTGTCAGCGAGGCCCGCCTTCATGCCCGCTAGACTCTGGGAGGTCACAGGAAGAGCACTCAAACCGCCATCAATCTCTGTCTGGCCCAGTCAGCTCCGTCTCCCCCGACAGCCTCCAATATCCATTTAGTCACTTCAGAAAAACTGCTTACGTGTATAAAAAGATCGGCGGAATCCATTGACCTGTGATACCTGCGCATCCGTGTAAATAAGCAAAGCTGAGATGGGGAAGCAAAATTCATGACGAGTTAATGGATACGAGTCACAAGTAAACGTTTATTACAAAGTCAAAATTATCGCTATAGTTGAAAATCAGGGTAAAAATATATATATTTTTGGCACGCAAACCCATCGTTATAAGGCACCTGCAATAGGTTCTTCAAATGCGTATTTTATTTATCATAATTAAATTGTACTGTATGTACTATAATTTTATACACTAAACGTAGAGTTATTTTGAGTAGGCAATTAATGAGGGAGACATTGCCACTTGGCTAATTTATCAAGTTTTGAATAAGTGCAAATTCAGGACAACTATGCAGGAAATATTATTCAAACAGTGCAAATAAATAAATAAATTTGTCCTGTTTCTGCCAGACAAATTTAATTGTTTTGAGTGAGTTGAGTTTCAGATTCTCTCGATGCGCATTTTAATGCCGTTTCTGACAGTGGGCCGCACAGCTTTCATCAAATCACACTAGAAATCTTCAAACACGCCTTTACAGGTAATTTATCTGGAAGGTTTCAGTCCTTTCAGAAATATCGCTAAACCTGCGTCGTTATACTGATCCTGATTGGATTCCAGAAAGCAGCTAATAATTCAGATAAAATTTATCTTAGTTTGCATATTAAAAATAAGCCACAAAAGTGATTTCGGCTCGAGTTTTGCAAATCAATGTCATAAGAATACTTTCACACACTACAGATTATGTAGAGTGACTGACATCTCCTTGAACCCACGCTGCTTTTAAATTATGTTCCCACATCAACTTCAGTTCAACTAAAGAACAATGAATAAAATGAATAGGTAAAAAAGTTCATTAAATTAATTTTTAAATGAACTATAAATGAGTCCCACTGAAAACACTATTATCCTCCATGCATCCTAATGTTGCCTGGTAGTAAGCATTAGTCTCAGAGAGACATATATATGAGCGTAACTGAGATGCATGGATACCAATTAGGAAAGAAATATACCAGCAAAATATAGTTATTTTTAACAACTTCTTTAACAACTAATGTGCAGTGACTATATAGGAGGTACCCTGCATATTGCAGAGGTAAGAAAATCTCTTTATAGTCTTGCTACATACTCTCTTTACAGACTATGTATAATAATGATCTACTATTCTGACCTTTACCATAAGAATCCAATCTGTTGAGTTAGTCACCTAGCAGGCCTGTATAAACCGTAGATGTGAGTGAAAATCGCTGCTTGGGAGGGATGCACTCGCTTGGTGTCGCCTACACACCCCCGCTGTCTGAGGAGACCGTCAAGCAGGCCCGCAGTGACTGCCAGCACGTTCCAACCGCTTTCCCCAGCTCAGTCTCACCAACCGGATATGGATTACGCCGAGCCCAGTCTCTGCGGCCTTGATCACCTCCCTCTGCCAATCGTGACAGGTCCCCGAATGCTTACAAGCGCGCTCGCATTCCTGCGTGCTCATTCTGGCGCATACGGCGTGTCACATTGCAAGGCGATTACCCACAGTGCACTGGAACAGGACACAAATGCATATCGCGATTCCTAAATTCAGTGCCATTTCTGGGTAATGGTTTTAAGCCATATTAGTTTGGTTTGGGTAAAACAAAAAAACGGAGGCTCTGCTCCACAGTTTGAGCTGGGTGATAATGCAGCCAAAGAGGGGATACATATTGCTAGATGACCCATATGCTGGTCCGAGTCGGGCTTCTTCCCAAATGGAGAAATTAACGGCCTCAACCACTCAGTGTATCCGTTTACAAAGGCCTTCACACTCTAATTGGTTAGCCTACTTTCAATGCGCATCATCCTTAATACAGTTATTAACACTGCCAGAAAAATGATGACAAGCAGATCACTGTTTGTTTTTACTATAAAGCTTGAAAAAAAATGCTAATAAAAAAAAATCTAACAAATACCAACACCCCCCCCCCCCTCCCCCAGGTAGATTACCACAAACAGAATATTCAGAGGAGGACAGTACGATATAAAATTTTCTTGCCCGGAGTATTCAAGTTTTGCCAATTTACAACATGATCTCATACAAATCAAAGTTTGCCACCAATTTGCTCTTGCAGAAATATCCCGAGGGTCAGTCTTTGTTCGCTCCCTTTTTTAGACGCGGGAAGTCAACCACATTGAAAAGGAGCCCTAGACAACAATCATCCACTATATTTATGAAAGAGCATTAATGTCGATTTGGTAAACACTGCTTTCATTTACCCAAACAAATATATCACAGTCTGTTTACAAATAATATCACGACCATAGCGAGCCCTACCTTCCTGTAAAGAGCCTACAATTTCAGTCCCCTTCCAGAATCCAATCAGCTACTGCGTTTCCAAAAGAAGGGAGATGAAAACCTCTGTTGACTGTTACATCTATTCTACTTTAGCACCCATCTTTTGGGAAAACAAGGGTTACGTGTTTACAGCAAGCTATCTGTTTACATTTTCCCTATGAGTTTATTGTAATTATAATTGCCTCCCACGATGCCTTGCTTTGGTGCAGAGGTCCACTGATAGGTTCATATAGTCCCGGAGAGATGAAGACAAATGAAGACCTGCTTGAGAGATCTGATTACTGTGTAGAATCTGCAGCCATGTTTTTTATATGAAAACCAAATTCCTGTGCTGAAAGATATTAAAGAGGGACCAGACATGGTACACGCACTAAGAAAATGCTTCCCACTTATGAGCCGACATTTAATCAGACAATGGTCAGTGTGCTAGAGGATTATGGATGACATCATTACAGGCGGCCCAACAGTGCTAAAGGCACAATAAAGGAACTTTATGGACTATATTAATTGCTTATTGACTCCAGCAAGTTCCATGCATAGGAATTTGTACATGTGTGTATGTTTGTATGTGGGTGAGGGGGATCATGTATATATTACATTGTAGGGACCAAATATCCCCACAATGTGATATAAAACCTGTTATTTTGAGAGTGCAGGATCCATTTTTTCAGTCCCTAGAAGGGAAATCTCAATTTTCTAAAAATCTGTGGCTGAAATCAAAAAACTAAAAATGCCAAAAGCCTTATATTTGGTTACTTATGGTTGAGGTTAGGGCTGGGTAGCGGTTAAGGTTGTCATTGTTGGGATTAGGGTTTTGCCCATATAAATGTACTGTATGGATGGTCCCCACAAAGATATGAATACAGTACAAATGTGTGTGTGTGTGTGTGTGTGTGTGTGTGTGTGTCTGTGTGTGTGTATGTGTGTTTGTGTGTTTGTGTATGGCCACATGTGTATCTGTGTTTTGAGAGAGAGAGACAGAGAGAGAGAGAGAGAGAGTAAGGAAGACAAGGTCATTTTTCCATTTTCTCATTCCTATCCTGATATTAATCTGCTGTATATCAGCAGGTGAGCTAATAAACAAGAAACATGTTATGTGATGAAATAAACAAGAAAATGCCTGCAAACATTAAAATGTGTGTAAAGCCCATAGAATGAGCAACTTAAGCAGGAAAATACTATATAATAAAAATGTCAAGCTGACTTAACATAAATATAGATTTATACAGAGACGCTTTATATAGGCCACACAAAATGTGGAGCAATTATACCAAAGGAAATTAATTACTATAATAATATAGCCAGTAAAAAATATGATCTAATTATGTACAATTTTTTCAATATAACCTTGCAACCCGGAACCCTTTTTTAAAACATGCAACATCCAGTATTCACTAACTGCTTTGAATGTTTTACAGTTTCCATAATAAAACTAAACCGTGTGATTTTGTCCAGTAGTGTTTGAAACCTTGGACAGACACAGATGATATGGGGAGCTTTTAATATCTTATATACGGCGTTTTATGAAAAAGGGGTTTCAAAGGCCAAAAGGATAACACAATGGTAGCAGTTTAATCCCTTGATAAATCAGTTTGAAGGAGAGAAATCAGCCCTGTGTTTTTATTAGGGACATTACAGGTTAAGATTACTGGAGTCTCTTCAAAGGCAAGTTTACTGTAATATGCAAATGGGCTGTTTCACCAGGACGTGGAGCTCAGGCTTATTATCTGATCGCTAATCCATACACGTCAAAGCCTTCGCGAAAAATGCTCTTTTACAGACTTTCCTCTGTTCTCATATCGATTAAAGAGGAATTTTCAGCCTATCCTTGCATTTTTTTTACCATATGATAATTCTTCCAATATTATTCAGTCAATATTTAATTACATGCCATGCATTTTGCCATTTACTTTGCTAGAGAGCAGCTTGTACAAATCCGAAGTCACTTCATGTATACAAATAAACCAATAAACTTAAAAGATAATACAACATGCCTTTACAATCCTATGAACTAGGCTCAGCAAGAAATAATAGTTGTTACCCTAGTAATTCTTTTCTGTTCAGGTAACATGTTAAAATGTACAGTATTTAATTATCCATTTAGCTCTGGAGAATGCATGGATTGGCCCTCATGGTAGATCAGTTTCTGGAGTATCCAACAGTCTTCCCTAAGTGACACAAGACGGTTCCCATTCGGCTTATATAACATTTAGGATTTGGACTCTGTTTACACTAATCAACTCATGAGACGGGCCTCTTTAATGTTCATTAGTTATAATTGCATTTCATAAGCAGCAAATCTATGTAGCTTCCATGCACAGAGAGCATTGGCCCTAATCGGGACAGAAATTCTGGAAGCGCCGGAATGGAGAAGGTCTCACCTACATCAACAGGCAATTCCCTGAGCAGCCAACATCTCCTGGGCCGAGAGCTGCACCACATGCAGAGAAGAAAAATGGCATTTCCTGGATTTAAACAAAATATCTAATTTTATTAAATTCAGATTTTGAATTTCCACTAACCAACCCAACTCAGTAAAATAAGTGAAACAGAGAACGTTTGTATATTGTAATATGCAATTTTCATGTTTTATTTCTGTATGAAACAGAGCACAAAGTGGCGGCACTGAAGCCAATACATTAATTGCCTGTTGGGGGTAGAATAATTTATGTAAAAAGAGCCAGGATGCAATGATACCTTCACTACACTAAACAGATAAAGTGAAGTAATGCAGTAATACATTTATTATAATTATTTAATTAAAACAAAATTGATTTATTACATATAAATGTATTATTAGTTCATGCACTCATCCAAAAATCACATATTCATATCTCTGGGTGCTATTTTGTGTACCATTAAAATAATAATAGTAATAATAATAATAATAATAATAATAATAATAATAATAATAATAATAATAATGGGACATACATCCCTTAAAATTACAGAGACTATAATCTTCTGCCCTCTAGTGTGTGGGAGGACACAAAGAATCAACCTGTATATCATCTATGTCGAAAACTACATGTGCCCATTTCTCCTCTGTTTATTGATACCATTTCCTAGTAATATATTTAAGTAGTATTTATGTTTGTGCTAGTTAACATTTGCATTTATGATGGCCGTTTTTATGGATTACTTTATTTACATTAAAAATAATACATATATATATATATATATATATATATATATATATATAAAAATGATTCATAAATAGGGCGGCATGGTGGTGCAGTGGTTAGCATTGTTGCCTCACACCTCTGGGACCCGGGTTCAAGTCTCTGCCTGGGTCACATGTGTGTGGAGCTTGCATGTTCTCCCCATGTCGTCATGAGGTTTCCTCTGGGTACTCCGATTTCCCCTCACAGTCCAAAAACATGCTGAGGCTACTTGGAGTAAACTGCCTGTAGGAATGCATGTGTGAGTGAATGGTGTGTGAGTGTGCCCTGCGATAGGCTGGCCCCCCATCCTGGGTTGTTCCCTGCCTCGTGCCCATTGCTTCTGGGATAGGCTCCGGACTCCCCGCGACCCAGTAGGATAAGCGGTTTGGAAAATGGATGGATGGATGGATTGATTCATAAATATGCATTACTTTTCTGTTGGTTTTTACAAAAATGGTTACTGAGAACTAAACCTCAAAGTCACTTGAAAATGAAACAGGAAGAAAAAATGTTTTTTTTTTTGGCAACCAGCAGTGTTGAATCATCCCTCCAGTGTGCCTCGCATTACTTGTATCTTGTATTATTTTCCCTTTAAGCCTGGGTTTGAAACAGGTATCTTGCCTATACCCTCATCTTATTCCAGTTGAGCTCTTCTGGATTTTGCACTGGATTTACGTAACTGTTCAGGTATGCAAACGGCAATTTTGTTTCCCCTTCAAACCCCACCCCCCCAACCCCCAACCCCAACCCTATACTCCACACAGTGGAGACACCACTCCATCATCCTGAGTGGGCAAACTGCTGTGGGTTATGTGCACTGACATCAAAGTCAGTCTGAGTGGCAAGCAATCACTTTAGCTATAGTCATGTGGCTACAGTTATGTGACACTCCCACATCCATTCTATCCAATCACATTAGCAGGTTGCTTGTGCCAACCATACATGGCACTAGTGGTAAACCTGCAGTAGACATACAGAGTATGCTGCAAAAACCTGCGTCCAAGGGCTGCTTTAGTGCTTTAGGTGTCAGATGTAATGACTATGTGCATCAAATGCAAACTAAATAACCATTTTTCCTTGTAATGTTGAAAGAGGTAGAATATAAAATAAAAAATTGAGCTACTGACAATATTATAACTTCCCATGATACTGAATGAAATTATTTCTTTTGAATGAAAACGCAAATTAGCATTAAGTGGGCTAAAATATGGTAGTTGTGTGGTGAGACACTGTCAAAACAAATTAAAAAGGACTCGTTTTGCTGTCCACAAGTAATTACAGAGCCTGAGATGTTGGGGTGATATTGCTAAAAACATTGTGCGTTAACAAAAGCGAAAAAGGTCATTCAGATAGACACAGTGGAGATATTAGCATTCGCTAACAGATGCTCTCTGCGTCTGTGAATGCGGGACAAGGAAACATGACATTCTGTTCTAAAATAAGGAAGAGTGTCCATAACTACACACAGTGGAAAACAAGCAGGAACAAAGTCCTGACTTATAGAAAGAGGGGTAAACCTGACCGTAAATCTGCTTTCGAGGTTACCGTATTACATATCTCTGTGATACTCTTCCCAAGGTTTTTGTCAGCATTTTTTGACCAACTTTTAAACCTGTGAAATGAGTTTTACTGAAATTGCTTTAAATTGTTGCAGTAAACAGCTGTACAAGGTTCTTATGTAACAGATACTTCCACATAGAAGGTGGAGTTTGGTCTCGGGTTTCTCATACTACTACTGCTACTACCAAGGGCCTCATAGTGTTTTCAGTATTGGGAGAGGATGGATCAGATCAATTAAGGGACTTTAACCCATCCTCTCACATTATCCTTTATGACCTCGTATGTATACCTATGTATAGGCTACCTGTCCATTTCAGTATTAATTGTGTTCAAACGTTTATGCGTATGCAACGGAATTTGTTGCCTAAAAGCTTTTTCCCCTCTGTCAGTAGGCTACATGAGTTCCGAATTCTCCTGACAAATATATTCATAGTATTGAATATTGGGTGGGCTGTGTACCCACCCCCTTTATGAGTAACACATATGGCTGTTACTAATTCTACTGCTACTACTTCTGCTAGTAATAATAATAATCACCATCATCAGTAGTACTGTAGGTGTAGTACTGTAGTAACAATGTAGTACTGGATCAAATGGAACCTAGAGCCTATTCCAGGCAGCACAGGACACAAGGCAGAGGAGCACACTGGACAGGATGCCAGTCCAACAAAGGACACACACAGTCAAAATAATGGATACCAACTTCGGACCGCAGGAGGAAACTGGAGTAATCCCACAGGATATGGGGTTGTGCATCTGCATACACCACTAATACAAGGGGGGGGCAGGATTAGACACCCCAAATCCTGGAGGTACTGTATGAGCCAAGAGAGCTACCTACCGGTCAATCCGAAGAAGAAGAAAAAAAGAAAGCAGGAAGTTCATTCCCAGGGCCAACTGAACTCAGAATGAAGAAGCAAGCAAGAGGAGGACAAAGCCTCCCAGGCACGGAATTTATTATTAAAGTGGAGATTTTTCGGGTTCCCTCTGGTATGGGAATTTAAAGATAATTTGGTGTTCCTTAAAAGCCCTGGGCTGAAATTCTATTGTACACATTTAGTTCTGTTTCTCGCAAGTCTCTCCCTTCCTTTCATGTTCAGTATACGTATATAAAACAATTGACGCACCCAAACACAGAAAGATTATATAAAGGGCTAAGAACAGCACTGTGTTCTGTAGTTGCACAGATCCAAGTCCAGCATGTCCAGTCCTGATTTTCATTAAGCATTTATGATTCATCTGCATCATGCACTGTATAACTCTAAAATTGTCATGTTCCATTATCCATGATGGAAATTACAACTACTTTTATTATTTTGTAAAGTACTTTATTGGGCTTGAGTTTGCTTGTACAATCTGTCTATAGCTCATATTGCCTATTCATATTTGATTCTGCCATTTAACTCAATTATACCTATTATTAGAACTGCTTACCAACTTGACTGACAAACAGTTTGCATCCATCCTCCAATGACCTATCCAGTACAGGGTAATGGGGAGGCCTGGAGCCTATCCCAGCCAGCACAGGGCGCAAGGCAGGGGTACATCCGGGGTAGGATGCCAGTCCATCACAAGGTATATTTACAGTATGCTTGCTGAAACAGAGTCAATTAACTAGAATTATTTACTTTTACTTAAGGTCAAAGGTTGTTGAACTATATACTTACATTGAGACATAGTGACAGCAAATTGTGTATTTGATTGATTATCAATTGAAATGTTCTATTTAATTATAGAACACAGACCCACTGAAACATTATTTTATCCTTGTGGCTTGATTACCACCAACATTCTGGTTCCGGTATGTTTTCTGAAAGCCCCCCTCAAAAGGTTACTGCTAATGTTGTTGTCGCTGTTCTCT
Source organism: Brienomyrus brachyistius (assembly GCF_023856365.1). Classification (NCBI taxonomy): domain Eukaryota; kingdom Metazoa; phylum Chordata; class Actinopteri; order Osteoglossiformes; family Mormyridae; genus Brienomyrus; species Brienomyrus brachyistius. Next base: position 17,944,717 of record NC_064543.1, on the reverse strand, counting down.
TCTCCACCACGTAAGCGGGAAAGAAGCGGCCGCTCTTTCAATTTCCAAAAATAGCGATTCCTCCCACCAGCTTCCGCCGCCGTTTGCCAGCCCATGTGTGCTTCCCAGCGGACCAGAAGTCAAACGCACATCAAGTAGCACAATAACAACAGCCGCTCTCTAACGAGATTATTTTCGCGGTCTGGCGTGCGGGCTGGATGGAGACGGCGCCGGGGCCCGTGGCGGCTTTAAGGGACAGGGCCATCCGTGGGCGAGGGATGGAGGATAATCCAAACGTCGAGGAGCGACGTGCTCACCTTTTTCCCCACACCGGCTGCACAGGAGGCCAATTAGCAGGGCTCGCAGGATGGAAAACAGCTCACTTCTGTTCATGGCGAGCGCGGCGTGTCTGCCCACTCTGTGACCCGGACTCCACACATCAGCCGGGGTCACGCTAGGCGCAATTACTCAATATTCCACTTCCTTGCCTTAAGCCTTTGCCAAGGACTTGTTGCAACAAGCACAAATATTACCGGCTTCCTTCATTTGAATTCAGGCTCCTTTGGTATAGTTTGGTAGCTATTAAGTGCCTGTTAGATACCCTTTACAGTATAAGACTGGGAAAAGCTGTACATCAAAGCTAAAGAGCTTAATCAGATGATCAAAGTTTTAGCAAAGCTTGCTGATGGGATCCTGGCAGGCTGATTCAATACACCTCCCTCAACACTCTGTATTCTGCTTCTATTGTTATTACTATTGTGTTGCACTATACTAATAATAGTTGTAGTACTCGTAATCATTCTTGACTTTGTCTTCAGATTGTGTTACATTAAAAGCATTAGAGCAATCCGTTCTTTTTTTGGATTAAGAAGGCAGTTCCTTTGTGCTTTTTACTCTGACTGGCCCCATGACCTGGACTCTCATTGTTGTTTCGCGTCACAAATGTCCCTGTTTGCCACTCGGGACGGTTCGCGCAAACCCCCCCCCCACCCACACACACACACACACACACACACACACACACACACACACACACACTCTGTGCCCAACTCCCCCTCGCCCCCCACCCCTTGACCCACCTCCTCTCCAGCATCGCATGGAAAACATTTACACAGTCTTCATTGTGGATTCCTGCAACATTCCCGAAGAGAACAATGAATAGCAGTTGACACTGTGCAGATTCGGCGGTCCCAGCTGTCGCGTGCCTCTGTCTGCATGCAGAGCAGGGGGCGCGGGCCAGAGCGGGCCTGGGGGGTGCCGGAACAAAGCCCCTCTCTGTGTAATCATCGCTATGGGGAATCGCACACTGGCACAGGGGCCACTTCAGTCGCACGGGTAGCGGTGGCACGAGGCGAGGCAAAGGTGTCCGACTGCTGTTTCTCTTCTGTAAGAGCGGGTCATTATCTACCGTGAATACATCAGCAGATGCAAAACAAGGGAGCGGGAGGGAAACAAAAGCAGAACAAAAGAGCCATTAAAAAGGAACTGACTGTTTGTTTATCTGTATATTTGCGGCACTGCATGCATTTTTAATGAATAGGACGGTTAGCGAGAAGCTGGTGGAGATGCTCGCCGCTTTGAGTCTGCTTCTCCGGTGGCTCCCCACACACACACACCCGTGAATCCACGGGATGAGAGCTCATTCGGACATCATACGAACATGTAAACAAACGTCCTGTTGTCAGAGTGGGAAAACGATGACAGGGAGCCTCAGACTGCCTGCGGTCTCACATGCCACTAATGTCACCGTACAACTGGAGTGAGCACGGTGCAGACACTCGCTACAGCCACTGTGGAGGAGATCTCTCTTACATGGACATGCAATCAAAAGAATTTCTGCCTTGGGTGGGGGGGGAGCATTTATAGCAAGATACTCGTTATAATGTTTATCATTGTCGAAAATAAGGTTCCTAGCACCTAGCAAATTAGACAGACAGACAGGCAGATGATAGATAGATAGATAGATAGATAGATAGATAGATAGATAGATAGATAGATGGATGGATGGATGGATGGATGGATGGATGGATGGATGGATGGATGGATTGATTGATGGATGGATGGATGGATGGATGGATGGAGGTGGATGACCCACTACATCACATTTATCATTCTGTCTGCAATGCTGCTCTCCTGCAATAGTAACTGCACACGCCCTGCAACCTTAATCAACTCGGATGCTCGATATTCATAAGGCCCTGCCCCAGCCTTAGCTCGAACCCGGGTAAATGCAGATTAACACCCGAGATCCCCCCAGATCAGAGTGTGACTTGGCAGGAGGGATCGGGAGGGAAGACCTTTGATCCGCTAAAGCCCCGTCAGACGGCTCATGCTCGTCAAACCCAGGGATGAAGCCGTCTGCAGAAGCGCCGCAACTCGAAGGCGCCGCCCCCCCCGCACCCCACCGCTGCTGCCTAATTGTCCCCGGAGGGCACGCGCCACCACGTCCGGGCCTCCACACCCTGCCTCGCACATGGGTACGCATGCTCCACCAACATGAGCTGCCCATGGAGAAATCAAAGGTTATCCATGCTTGACTCCAACCAGGTTGTCCAGTAGAGTATTCCAACAACAATACTGAAAGCAGCCTGCTGTTTTTTTTCCCTGACTAGACCTCGAGTTGCACAGCCTGCAGGTAATTTCTTTTATCATAGAGCAGTGTTTCTCAACCCAGTCCTCGGGGACCCCCAGACAGTCCACATTTTTGCTCCCCTTCCAGCTCCAGCACAGCTGTACCAAACAAATGGAGACCACCGACTATCAGGTACAGGTGTGGTAGGAGTTGGGAGAGAACGAAACTGTGGACTGTCTGGGGGTCTACAAAGACTGGGTTGAAAAACAGTGATATAGACCAATCGCACTTCAAATGAGGATCATTTCACATTTCACTGAAACAAATATGTGCTCATATGGATATTACATATTTGCAAGGCGTTTCGTTTTGGGCATTTCAAACTAAAACTAACAGAAGCAGTATTAAGAAGAACTATATTTGACAAAATAATTGGCACCACTGGATTGAGCAGAGTTGTTATACTAATAAAAAAGAAGCTGGGGGAAACCTTCCAGTGTTCTGCTCGGAAACACAGGAACGGACATGCAAGCTGTAAGTAAGTCTCAGCACTGCAGTAACCTCACCGTTCGCCATGAGAAGGAAATTCACAGCTTCATAGCAAGATGCTAGGGCTTTAATTTCAATTTCTTTGTAAATTGCATGTTTTTTTTTTGAGATCCTGTTTTTTTTTGCTCATGAATGGTCTGGCGGGGGGGGGGGGGGGGGGGGGGGGTAGGGGGGGGGTGTTCCTCAAAACAGAATATCTAAGTTAACTGGGTTAACTTAAGTTAGAAGCAATGGTCATTCAATGAGAGTTTAGGTAAGGAGCATTCATATTGGACAATCATGCCTTCTAGCTTAAGTTAAGCCAGCTAACTGAGAAATCCTTCTTTGTGGAACGTCCTTCTGATGATGATATTCATACTTCAGCCTTTGTCATTATCAATTCAGTGAGATGTTCAGAATCTGTGTCCCACTGTCTGGTAATAATTTTTCCAGCACAATTCTAAGCAGTTTGGAGCAGTTTCCTCTAAGACAAAAGATGCCTACTTAAAATAAAGAAATTATTATTGTTATTATTATTATTATTATGGTTATTATTATTATTGTTGTTGTTGTTATTTATTTATTTATTTTATTATGTATTAGTAGTAGTAGCAGCAATAGCTGTAGTAGTAGTGGTAGCGATTGTTGTAGTAAGACATGTTTGAAAGATGTGTTGATGCTTCATCACAGTTACTATTGATGTTATAAGGCAGAGGTAGGGAACCCTGACTGAGAGGCCATCCCAAAAACCGGCACCTACACCGGATCCATGGATCAGGTTCCCTACCCCTGTTATAAGGCAATAATGTATACAAATGACCAAATGATGGAAGATATTTCTAAATAAGGGTTAATTATGTGGAAATGTGCTCTTTAGACAGTAAAATTTACTGTAGGCCAATTTAAGGACCCCTTCCAAATACCAGGTAGCAAAGAAAAAGCATCATCTTGTATCCAGCAAAATTTTTTTCTTATCTGTTCGACAAGATCTACAAACAAAAGGAAACAGTTGTCTTTCTGATACATTTCAGTCTGTAGTCATATCAATTTCATTTTTGAATAAATAATCAAAGCAATTTTCTCCTTTGCACTGACAGTCATGGTAATCTTGGGCTGTAATATGAATTACTAAATATTTATGGATTCTTATCAATGGTCTTTGTGTAATGTATACACAATGATCTTTGAAATCAAAGCAATGGACAATAAGAAGATGGATCAATCACAAACTCATTTCATTTGTGTGTTTCAGCACTTCAGTGTTAGAATAGGCAGTGCCATTACTCATTCTGATAAATTATTACACAAATTGACACACAAAAGACATGAAAATGAAAGTAACATCCCAGATATAAAATTTCATCATACATTATAACCAAACAGACATTATACAAAGTAAACAGATCTTCATTCTTCTTTGCTGTACCTAGACAGCAGTTTGTTCTCTCCTCTTTCATGATTTATTTGGTTATTATTTAGTATTATTTGTTCAGTACAAATAACACAGCACTATGTAACAGTGAGGCACTCAAATCGCATTCCAAGAAAACCGCTTAAGGGCTAAATTTTGAAATCAAAGGGCTGGACAGACTGGTTAAAAATAGACTTTGCGATCCGTCATGGCCCACAAATTATGCTTAAATGATTTTTTTTTTGGTGATTGTTTCACATATGACCCAGATGTCAGGATCTGGAAATACTTTTTAGAAAGCTTATGTGGGACATTTTAACATGATTAAAGCTGGTTGTAAGTTTGCTGACATATGTCGTTAGGCTGAAAGAAATAAAGAACTTAGCAATAAGCTAGCCGAGACTTTCTCTCTCGTCGGTAACTTTGCTACAGCACCTTCAAAGAAAGAAGTGTTCTTGACTTCATGTCGAAGTGTAAATGGATTACAGTTACGTAACGGCATCATTGGCGGTCCCTCCGAATCCGAGGGCCCGCTTCTGTAAACAGGGCCCGGTTCTGCTGCAAACCTTCCGCGAGCACTAAGCACCATTGCGCAGATGAGCGGTACACACAGATGTGAGGCTTCTAGGCGCCTGCTTTCCAAGACGCAGATACGCTGCCTTCTGAGTCACCCCCCCCCCCCGCCCCCCCACAATACCACCAAAGCTTGAGACGGCAAATATTGTCAGAGAGAATACCGTCATGCACGGTTGCTGTCTTCTCTCCTACACTACCTCTCACGCTCTACCATATATGCTAATGGAATCCAACTACTGCCAGTCGGAATTCGTTGGTGGGGGGGGGGGGGGGGGGGCTTGGTAACTGACAAGACAGGAGGTGTGTATGTATAATTAAACATCAGAGGGTAAAGCAATAAAATGCGCAAGATGGAATGAGTCTAATCTTGGCCTCGGGATCCTCAATAATCTACCCAAAACCACCAGCCCACAAACATGGAGATCTGAAACGTATGACCCATTTTAATCAAACATCCCCCTTCCACTTGATTCATTTTTTAATTAAGCGCAAGAGAGGAAATTGCAGCTCTGGTGTCTGTGATGGGGTGCATAATATTTGGAGAGGGGGTTCTCAATCTAAACTGTCTCTGCGGCCTGCTATCACAGGGCAACACAGAACTTATCTCTGCTCCTGCAGCTTCTCCTGCAAAATATTTAACCTTGCAAAATAATAGAAGTGCAACTCAATCAGTGCCACCGTGCCCGGATGAGCCAAATTCCTTGGTGACCCACTACTCACCCCAAAACAGAATTGTGATATGGGACGGGGCCCCTTGGAGGTCACATGTGTAAATGCACCATCTCAAAAATAAAGAGACGGAAACAGGAAAGCAGAAAAAGGGGGGCATCACCAAAAACGTGCAGGAAATAGAGAAGCTTGTCAGAACACTGACATGTTTGAATAACACCAGATGAAAATGCTGCCCTGCTACAATTTGCTAGGGGCAGTGCTGTGCCCAGTACCATGTCACGGGCTGAAAGAATCAGTGAACAATTTGCAATAGTCCAGCACAAATCCATTCCATAGATACTGATCCAGGAAGCAGGCTGCCAAGCTTTATAGCGTTGTTTTCTCTAATATATTTTCCATGGAAAAACATGATGTGCGGCTTCTAATGAAAGTAGATTATATGCAGTGGGAATTGAAGTTCAGAGTTTATTGCTAAAAGATATATACATTTGCCAGGGATAAGCCACAATCGGTGAATCAGTAGTTGCAGCTGCAAAGAAATGTATTAATTGCGTTTTCAGATTAAGTTAAAAAAAAAAACATAACAATACAGGTAACCAGTCAATAACTTCTAGATGGTTATGTACATCAGTACGTTAATTACTTTTAAACCATCAATACATCAAGAAGACACAAGAGCACTCAATAGTAAGTCTGTTTGTTTTCAGATTTACTTTTTGCTAATATTCTTCCCTACAATTAATTCAAAGAGCTGTAGTAGAGTGTATGCGAGATGATACACACACACACACACACACACACACACCTGGGCACCTCAGACAGTTCATACATAAAATATGATGAGCTCAAGTTTACTGAACACCAAAGACATTAAAACAAGTACAACATGTTCAGCCTGCTCTTCGCATTGACACGCTCGTTTACAGACTTATAAGCTCTCCTGTCTGCCATCTACTGTGAGGTTTTCTCATCAGCCTGTAAACAAACTGCTTTAATAGCCCCAGAAGGGTGGAAAAAGGTCAAAGGTGATCACTTTCAGGGTAAACGTGCCTGGGTACTTTCTGGCAATGTACCGCAGACGGTCCACCCTGGCCCAGATACACAGAAACCCGTCCAGACTTTCCCCTACACGGAACCGTGAAGCGCAAAAGCCTAGCCCACCTTTTATCTGGGCCACTCTTGACATTTCAACCACAAATAAAGAGCAAATTAAATAAATAATACCATCCCCTAAAGTAAAAAATGGAAAAGAAAATGCCTGAAAAATTGCAATCTGTTCGTCCACCTGTGTCACTCGGAGCTGTTTGTGTGACAGATGATCCCATATCCATATTCCCTGGCAGAGGGGCAGGGGGAGATTTGGCGCAAGGGAAAAGGGCAGATTTCATTCAATTGCATTCAAACAGGTCATGAATCACTACAGCACACCTGGGGGAAATTGAGGTTGTCCTCATCACTGGGCTGAGACCATACAACCCCCCCCACATACACACACACACACACACACACACACATGCCTGTTCCTGAACCACCCAATGGTAATTACGTCAACTACCCAACACTTGATTCCCCGCACATTTTCTGAAAAGCTATCCATCCTTCTGTCCCTATTAGAAAATACTGAAGAAAGAAAGAAAGAAAGAAAGAAAAAGAAAAGAAGTGAAATGACAATATTCAAAGGAGTGAATTAATGTTTCCTCATGATAAGCAAGCTTTAATATCAGCCTGACAATTTGAATGCCTGAATACTCACCCTGCCAACAAGAATTGGGTCTGGTCCAGAGAACTCTTCCAGCACAAACATTTGATTCCAAACCCATCCCCTTTTGGCACGAGTTAGAGGTCCGTGTCCTTCGGCAGGACCATGCAGGCCCATTGCAGATACGGTCTGATCCAAACTTTCTGACCGATTGACCAAGGGATTCATGAAGGCACAAGGAACGCATATAATCCACAAGAGCAACATGGAAGTCCAAAGATCTGTCCGCATCTCCTCCAGTCGTTTCGGCGTCATTTCCAAAGAGGGGCAGTTCTCCTGTGGACAAGCTGGTTACTTCTCTCCGTGTCTGAGCTCAACCTTAGAGTTCATGGCGTGCTGAAGATCCCGTCTGTGCTATGTTAGTCTCCAGAGGTGGCGGAAATGGTACATTCTTCTCACTGGCCATCAGTTTTTTGGTTTGTCAGCATGCAAGACCTAAAGAACAATGGACAAAAGAGCTTTGGCTGAATGCCAGATGGCACCATTGAGAAGAACAGCTGGATGAATTCTGACAGAAGCAAGAAAAATATACACCTCAATTCTTAATGACATACAAACACCTTTCATTGTGGAAATCATAGTCACTGGAGAGATTGATCAAAACAAAGAATCCATTAAAAAAATAATAAAAACATGCAAGTCATTTTAAATAATGTAGTATAAATGTTACTTTCTGTCATCCAATATAATGGTGCAGAAACCTGCATAGAGTCATTTAATAGACGGGAGAATCACAACCTTCTTTGGGATTATTCCCTAGTCACTCTTACCCTGAATCCCATTTTGTAACTAAACAAACAGGATGCATGTGTGCTGCACAATCCGTTTCATTTGCCTGTATTTCCTTTAAAAATATTTGTATCATTTTCCATTTATAGGATGCTCCATAATGTCAAACTTTAACAATGATGCAATAATACGATTTTATTGAACACGACTGAATTATTTGAAAAAGTTCTCATCGTAATCATCACCATCGCTGTTATATTTATGAATAATGGCGATCCCCTTCCAGGCTTCCATTAAAAGTATATTATGATTGTATTGCCTGCACGAGATCATGCTTAAAAAAATGATAATAAATTAATAAATAAAATCTACAGCACTCGAATTAACGTGGTGATGCAACTCTTGATCGGAGAACATCCAATCAGATCCATCCGAATGATATATTATTAAATACAATTGTTGTTATTATTATTAGTATTATTATTATTATTATTATTATTATTATTATTATTATTATTATTATTATTATTATTATTATCTATTAGCCAGGTAAAATGGCTGATCACATTCATGCAAGCCGGTCTGAAGGCTTCAATTTGAAAGCCCTTTTTGGTGGTAAAATGCGCATGAGTATATTGTATATAAATGTCTGGGCTAAACACAGTCGTTCAAATCAAATCCTGTTAACATACCGATGACAGCGATACTTAATAGGCCTCTTAGATGTTATAAGGAATAAATTCATATATATACGGGTCCCACATTCAACATTTTAGTTAATTGTATTTCTATTTTTATTCCTATCTTCCCTAGACAACCTTGACTGACCATCAACTTTAAGGTTGTATATTACGATTGCATCTTTCTTCTTAGACTTTAGCAAAACGTACATTTAAGAGTCCAGACTATAATTTTGAAGTCTAGTTTAATAACATAACTGAAACGTACAAACATCAACAGGAGTGTGTTTGAAACATGTAACCGTGAAGTCAAAAACAGACAAGCGTGGCTAATGCTCGCAATAAACTTCTGCCCACCGTGACATGCATTAGCGCAAATGGCAAGTTGGAAACCGGCTCTACCTGCCTCCGATGTTCTAGTCCATAGGTGAAGCTGAAAGCGATTATTAAATATGCATCATATAAAAGTACATAAATCACACAAAGCAACGCGTCTCTGATAAAGAATAAGCATTCAGGCAAACCACTTTCGGACAAATTCATCAGTACATTTTAATTCCCTCTCCGATATGTACAGCGGCTCTTTATGCTATTTTATGCTTTATGGATTATTAAGAAATAATCCATAGCAACAACCGTAGAACTACAACGTGTTCATCTTTTCCCGTCAGTACTTAATGTATCTTGATGTATTAAAAATTAGCCTATATTTAGAAAACGGTAAATTAAATGTATTTTTACTTCACTGTATACACATTCAAGGCTCGTAAATATACGTTTATTCATTAGATTGCATATATATATATATATATATATATATATATATATGCTATATATATGATATATATATATATCATTTTTAGAACAAATCCAACTAAACATGGTATTTTTTTTTCTTTCAGAAACCTGACACAGTCGTCGCCGGGGCAGGACCAAGGCAATCGGCTCTTAGAGGCGATCATGTCCCCCCAGCCCGTTTCAGGACCACACGGACTGGCCAGCTCCCCCAGACAGGCGCACTTTTGCGGTATTTCAGAAGCGCTCCGTATCCATGCGGGCGCAAACAGCGCAGCCCCTTGCATTACAAAAAGCGACCCCGACAACGGGAACCAAGGAGAAAGAGCCAACAACACTCCGTATGTCTGTCGTCTAAAAAAAATGTTAAAGTATCGGCATCGCTTTGCTGGATTGAAGACGGCGCATAGTGCCGGCGGCTTTCAGGCTGCTACCTGCAGCGTGCAGCGCGCTTTCTTACCCTTCCTCTATTATGGGTTATATATTATATACACTACGCCAGTCTATTCCCGTCAATACTCTCGCCAGTCACTAATACTTCGCAGTATAAGAGCAGCACGGACTTTCCCGTCACTTACGGCAAAACTCGTCCTGGCTGACAAGCCCCGTTAACAAGGGATGCCGCGTTTCAAATTCTGCACATAATACCAATAATAATGATGATGACAATAATAACAGCATAAGCTAACTTTACGGACCCGCACCTAAAGGCCACTGTCTCCAAACATCAATTCACCTGTTAGTTTTCCTTCTTTTTTGATATACTTACTCTCTTGCATCCAGGTGTTTGTATCATCGCAAGCCTTTAAAAAAGAGAGATATACCTTTAAATGGGCAGCGCTCACTTCATGTCCTTTAGATGGGAGTTAAAAAAGAATTGGAGAGAGCAAAAGAGAAAATTCCGCAAAGAAAGGTTAGGCAAGGGGGGGGGATGTAGGAGATTCCTAGCGGTTCGCCAGCCTCCAGAAGACGCCTGTGTGTGCATTGGGAGCCCGGCACGGCTGCCTGGTGCTGTCAGAGCTGGGAGGCTCCCTCACACCCGCCCCTCGCCGCGCTCATTGGGCTGAGCAGCAGGCAGCCGCGGCGCTCTTATATCAAGGGGATACATAACTTTTATGGGCATGTTGCGACGATGCTCTCAGAGCCCTATTTGCATTCCTTTGATCATCGAGCACTTGGAAACAAATAAAACAGGGCGCTACATTGACGGTGCGTTGTGAAGGAAAACGTCGGGAGTTCTGCGTCCTCCTATCCACAGTTGTATTTATCCCCTGTTTTTTTTCTAGTTTAATCACGAAGGGAGAAGCAGAAGTGAAGGCAAGGCTTCCGTGACCGGGCTTTGCTTTGTATTTCAATCTGATCCCATCCGTCTTTGTTCAAGATGTTATGAGGGGGACGTATGTAGTGCGCCGACTGGGTGTTTAACAGAATTGGACAAAAGCGGTGTCGTACGTATTGCATTTTGCCATGGTGGTAATTGAAAATGGGTGGGGGGGAAGTGAGTTTCTATTGATTGCGTTCAATGACTGTCGTTCAGTAGTTTGCGTAAATGCCCCAAACAACCGCTAAGTATCCATAAAAAGCTGCACTTTGTCCATATGTGGCCCTCCGTGAACGTGTTCCTTTGAAAAGCTGCAGAATGACTATGTAAATGACTATAAATGAAATAAATTCAATTTTAATGTCATATGCACCATCTTCCCCGGCGAAATAGGAAAGAAAGAAGTTTAAAAATATATAGCGATCTCTCTATTAAACCTGATATGAGCGAAAAGTCCACTTCGCGTCGTAAAATTACATTTCATCCTCATCCCTGGAAGTTTATAACCTATCAAACACCGACATATTACATCAGAGACCGTCAGCGCAACACACTAAGTTATGTATTGTAATGTAATTAGAAGTAGGCTATACATAAACGAGGTACAAGTCACTCATGTACAAATGAGTAAATAAAGCCACAGTATTCAGTTGGTACTTTTTTGCAAGAAACAAAATGTACTTTTGTAAATAATTCTGATAATACTAAAAAGCGTAACTTGTAACACGTCATTTGTAGCCCGTTAAGTGGGTCAAGATGAACAGTAAGAGGAAATGCAGCAAAGATGCGTCCGATCACGCAGCGCTATCAGCTCCGCTGGTTCCCCACTGTCCGCCTGGGAGCTACGCGGAGCGTCGCCCGACACGCCGGCGAGACCAGCGCCCTCTAGCGCACAGTGCTGAAGCGGCCATCAAACCTGATAAAGGCGCTCCAGCGCTGGTCAGAGGGCTCTGGGGACGTGGACGTCATTAGTCAGAGTATGATGACGCTCGGAAGACTCGCGGATGCTGTAACGCGTTTTTATAATTGCAGGAGTTTCATGCTCGGAACACAGTTACATGCAGTTCACGATGATTGTGCCGATAATTATAGGTCTATATTCACAGTGAAGAACAGATTACCATTTCCTTAACATGCCTATGTTTATAGTTGACACAAAAATGATAAACGGACAGTAATTAAATTTTCAGCAGGTTTCAGAGGAATCGGAATATAAATATTGTTTAGTGTATTTAATTTGCTTCTTTAACAAGTCAAAGTCAATGTTAACTAATTGGTTAATGAAAGCAGTGGAAGAAAGGTATAATTTGCCCAGCTCTGCATATCAGAGATCCCTCTGATAACACAAAAAAAAAGAATAGGTGATTATCCCTCATTTCGATGACCTTTACATGTGCTGCAAATAGAGATTTAATAGATTTGGGTATCTTAATTATATTATGCAGAATATGAAGATAACCTCAAAGAAAAAGATAGTTGCAAAAGCTAATAATGTGGAAATGGGATATATATATATATATATATATATATATATATATATATATATATATATATATATATATATATATATATATATATATATATAAGGACATTCAGATTATTGCTCTTCCTTGAGCCTGGGGTGTTGGGACAAGAATAATAGGAGGATAAGGACCACACTGCAGTAGGGGAGGCACTCGGAGAAGTAAAAAACGGTCCGTCATTGCCAAGGGCACAAATAAGTGAAAACGTTTAAATACAGCCCACGTTCTCCATCTTTGGCAATTTAATCTTATGTTTCCACTTCAGAGAGTGTGAGAAAGGCTTTCAACCGAAAGGCTTGACATGAAAGAAACAGTCACACCAGGCCTCCTTGTCTTTTCCATACAGCAGTGATTATGAACAAAGCTAAAGACTTATAAAGTTTGTGAACCCTTTAGAATTTGGTATTCCTGCTTTATTTTGACCTGAAATGTAATCTGATCTTCATCTAAGTCGTAATAAAGAGAATATGATTAAACAACGGAGTTACAAAGAAGTGTGCTTTTTGACCCTTTGAGCTTTTACTGATCCATCGTTCACCATTTTTTGGTTAGAAAAGTATGTGGAAGTAGAGAAATATACCAAAAGTCCTTACTACTGAGTGTGAGGCTCAGTGGGCTAAGCCTCTGTTCCTGCGAGTTAGAGGTTGCTGGTTCAAGCCTGGTTTCAGCACGATAGTCACATGTCTGTGGGCCTTTAATCAAGGCCCTTAACCCCCAGCTCCATGGGTGCGGCAGCAAGTGGCTGCCCTTTGCAGCCAGGCTTACTCTCTCCTGCATGTGTGTCATGGAGAGTAAGATGGGGTAGGCAAAAAGAGAATTTCCCCATTGGGATAAATGTAAGAGTCATTATGGTCATAGCTTGATGTCACTCTCATTATTAAAGACCTGTGGTGATTGTTTTTAAATCCCATAAAAGGCGTGCCTATAAGTGGGAGGGGGGTGGCAGCGTCCTCCCAAAATCGATTGCTGGGCCAGCCAATCCACTACACCCCCCCCCCCCTCCACCCCATTCCGCTAAATTCCACATATTAATTTGCAAGCATTTTGATATCCATTCCACAATATTTTCGATTCATCAATACTTGTTGTTTTACTCACTGCAGGTCATGCCGTAAGATACTACAAGAACATTGTTTCTAATGTGATGCTGTTTCAAAATATATAACTTCTCCTGCTTCATGCATCCTGTTGATTATATGTTGAGGATCACTGTCGTGTTGTATGACCCACTTCCCCCTAAGCTTTAGCTTATGGACGGATGCGCTGACACTTTCACATCAGAAACTGCTGGTACCCTGCAGAAGTTAAGGGTCTCTCCAAGACTGTAAGTTGCCTGGGTCGTGAGCCTGTGAATCAGCCCAAAAGCCGCGATACTCCCACCATCACACATGCTTGGCATGAAGTTCTGCTGTTGAGCGGCAACACTGCCAAACATATTTCTTTTTGAAAAATGCATCCGTAAAACATCCAGAGAACATACTATCCAGCTTTCTGGGTCATTCCGGAGGTCCCTGACAATCTCGGCATACTGTAGGCAGAAACGTTTTTTTTTTTTTTTTTTTGGGAGGGGGGATAGTAGTTTCCTTTTGATTCTTGTTATGGTGGATTAATGACTACTTACATAACCCAATGTCACAGAGGGCTGCGGTTATTCTGGAATAATTAATGTCTAGTTCCTAGAGTAATTTTGGATGGATGACCATTTCTCTTAAGAGTAACGGTGCCATTGTACCCTCTGGTTCTATTCATTCTTGTCATTGGAGACAAGCAAATCTTTTACTTTATTTGTATAGCTATTACACAAACAGTTCACATGTACCAGTGTTGTTTCTGTTAAAATGTCATATGACATACAAGAGCCAGAAATATATACGCTAAACATTAGAAGCTGCTCTAACAATTCATTTTAACCATTGATCTAATTACCTTCTGGTACAAGGCCATGGCGTTCCTGTAACCTATATCGCTAAGCATTGGGCATATGGCAGAGGGCACCTCAAATATGACCACAGTACAAGGCAGACGCTTACGAAATATGAGTCTTTTAAAGACACTGCCTCACCTCCCTACTTGTCTTTGGACCGTAGCGTAAAAACCTGCATGGAGCAAGAGAGATTATGTAAACTCCACAGGGACCGAGAGCTGTGAGGCTGCTGTGAAACCTCACACTGATCAAACATTCACATTCCGAGCTTTAGTGAACATAATTATTGATATTCACTTCATTATGTGCCTCATTTTATGGCCAATAAAAATAGTAGTAAATATTCATAATTATTGAGGATTGATAATCCCTTGGCTTGGGGGCGCAGTGGCGAGCGTGGTTGTTTAACACCCAGGGGTGTTGTAAAAGCGGGGGGGTTAGGATGATTCCAAGCCCCACCTGATCAACAGGGGGCCTAAAAATTTTCAAAAATGATCGGATTGATCTATTGGTCTGGGTTGAAGGCCCAAAATGATGCACTTTCATTGGGCCTAAAATCTCTAGCACAGGGGTGGCCAGTCTTATCTGCAAAGTGCCGGTGTAGGTGCAGGTTTTCGTTGCGACTCCCTAATTAGATTACTAATTAGAGGACTGATTGGCTGAAGAGTCCTCACACCTGCGTGTGAACAGCTAACCTAATAATTATCCCAAAAACCTGCATACACACCGGCCCTTTGCGGATAAGACTGGCTACCTCTGCTCTAGCAGCACCTCTGCTGACATCTTTGGAGACCAGGGTTCAACTCTCGTGTGTGAATCTTGCACGTTTTTTTCCACGTCATTATGGGGTTTCCTCCAGGCTCTCTGGTTTCCCCCTACAGTGTGGTGATTTGGAGCTGGCTAGCTGTTACGTAGCTCTGTGGATATTAATGGTGTGATGCCTTATGCTGGGTTGTTCCGTGCCTTATGCCTGTGGCATCTGGGTCAGGCTCCAGACTGCTATGACCCTACATTGGACAAGCGGGTATGAATGAATGATGCGTGATGAACCTATTTGAACTTGATGCGTATAAGTTCAGAAATATGATGTAATGCTAGATAATCTCCATGGTAGTGAGCTGTCTTGGACACTTAAACTGTAATGATGATTTGTGAAGGGCTTGGGGCATGCTGGTTTTCTCTCTGTCACACTCCTTTAATCATTAGACTGAAGTTATTATTGGGATACTTACCTACCTGCTGTTAAGGGGTAGCTCACTTGCTAATTAGAATTTAACTAAATATTACCTGCTGGACTGTGTCTATAGAGGATTTGGAATTCCGGCTCATGAATCAAATCTGCTTATGATAAATATTTTTTTTTTCTCTCCTTAGAATATTTAATTCCATGTGTTGCTCTGGATTTTAACACTGAAAAAATATTTATTGAATTTTATCCATGTGTATTAATATTGGCTTAATGGAGCAGCACTGTTGCCTCCCACCTTCAAGCTGGGGGGCTCGAATCCCCCCCCCCCCATTGTCATTGAGTTTGCATGTTCCTTCTGTGTTGCATAAGTCATGTCCCACAGACCAAAAAGTGTGGCTTGATGAATGTGTCTCTCTATTGCCCATGTCATGTGCCCAGTGACAGACGGACATTCCCCTAAGGGTGTCCTCCTACCTTGTGCTTCAGTCTGAAGATAGACGCCCACAGTGCAGGGATCCCCAATTCCGGTCCCAGGGGGCCAGAATCCAACACAGTTTGCAGATTTCCCTGCTCAAACGCATCTTAATCAGCTAATTAGCAGCTTTAGCAGGTGTGTCTGAGCAGGGAAATCTGCAAACTGTGTTGCAAACTGGCCCCCCAGGACCAGAATTAGGCCGTAGGGTGTGATCAGATTGAGAGTATCTACATGCAAGGGTGTAAAAGAATTTGAAAATAGACGGGGGTGACACCATGTAATAATTAATTGTAAAGTTTTTTTTTTTTTTTTTTTTTTGGGGGGGGGGGGGGGGGATGAAGCCAAATTAAATGTAAGGGATACAGACCCCCCAGTTCCACCTGAGTGTTACACTCCTGTCATCCCTTGTGAGAGTGTTCCCCTCACTTTTACCCTTTTCTCGTTAGAACAGGCTTCTGGCTGTAAAATCAGCCCTTTACTAGATACATATTTTAAAAATGGGTGGGTGGCATGTAAGTTACCGAACACCAACATATACAGAATGCAAAGGCAACACAGAGGGAAGAGTGTACAGCTCCTTTCAAAAGGCCCCGTTCAATATCCTTTCAAAAGTCATCACAGAATCCGAGACTGCAAAAAAAAACAAAAATCATCACTTGCCTGAGATCTCTGTCACTTCCAGAACATGCCGGTGATCCTACATTCTACTCAAGAGCAACATGCGCTGTAGAGCTGATGTACAGCATAATAAAATTTAATGAAGGCATCCAATGGCATCTTAACCACTGAAATATTTGCAGGCAGAGTATTATTTATGGAATCTCAGCAATAGAGAGCGTGTAAGTACTCCATCACACCACGGTGCTCTTCAGTTACACCTAACTCATGTTCTCTTCTCCTGACCAAAGGAAGCACATGTCATTGCACATTTTGACAATGTTGTTTTAATCATATAACGATAACAAACGGATGGGTTTTGCTTAGAGAGTGTTCTAGAACAGGGCCTTCTGTGTCGAATGAAATACAAAAAAAAAATTAATAATCATGAAATACTAAACCTGCTACTATTATTAATGCTGTTAGAAGTCATACCGCTAAATAATCGCTAAAATAAAAATAAAACCAAGAGCCTTGTGTCATATAATATGGCCTTTTATACTACAAATAGCACAACACGATACTGAAAGTCATTGCATACACCGGCTCCACACTGTTAATATTCTTTTCTTTAGCATATATTTATATTGTTTCCTACATTTTCATACCACTTTCCTTACTGTAATTGTTCTTAATCCTCTTTATATCTGTACACCTTCTGCAGGACCAAACGAATCCCTCCCAAGTCATGGGCATCACTAGAGGGTTGAAACCTTATAACTCTGGACAGCTTTGAGCTGAAGGACAGAGTCACTCCGATTTTTTAAATGAGTATTTCTTTAGTGTTTTCTATTTTTTACAGACCAACGCAATGTGCACTGAATAATGCATTTTCTATATATTTCACATTAACTGCACGAAGAGAACTTAAGCATGCTTGCTCCCAGCGCACGAACCAAAAATGCGCTTGCAGTCGCTCTTGCTGGGCGACACAGACCAACGTACTTTTCAACGGACTGGCTGATCGTAAATTACGGACAGAAGGGAAGATGGTGGGAAGCAGGGCCACATCCGCGCTGTTGCACCGAAGCATCTGCAGCTCTGCGGCTCATGCAAGGTGGTGCCATGTTGTCCCCCAGCATGGTCTAAATCCATAGCTGCAAGATTGCACAGTGAAGGCCTGGAGTGCCGTGCAAACCAACTGCCAGCTTCTGCCAGTAATAGATTCCACATGGTATCTCCTTTCACCTAAGCTGACAAAGCACGCAAAAGCACCGCTGTGATTATATTCATTTAAGGGTACAGCGGTTTTGCCCTGCCTGCTGTAGAAATACTTAATGACAGCGATGCTTAAGTCAGAGAGCATGTAGGGCCATCAACTCTTCCTGGAAGCACTTGCTGGAGGCTCATTTTCAGGCGGCTTGATTGTTACACTATCATTTCAGCAGCGCTATTGCTGCAGATGTGAATTAGCCTTGAATTGCCAGGAATCTCATTGACAGCTTGTTAAAGAAGGTCTTTCTAAGACTCACCTCAATGTAACCAAAGTTCACTGACTTTCTCCTACTGCAGTATGTTATATATCCATCCATCCATCCATCCATCTCTCAACCACTAATCTGGTTCAGTCTTAATCCCATCTGAGGATGTAAAGGGTAACAGGCAGGGGACACTCTGGACAGGATTCCAACCCAGCACACCAAGTCTCACACATGCACACTCTATCCGGGCAGCAATTTAGAGATTCCCATTCTTTTTAGAACATTTTCAAATGACAGTAGGAAATCTGAGTAAGAGCGGGAGAATATGAAAACACACGCAGAGCGGGGATGGAATTCAAACCACCAGCCCTGGAGGTGCAATGTAACAATGCCATCCCCTTATATCATCATCATCATCATCATCATCATCATTATTATAGATTTTTGCATTAATAATTTCAAAAGAAATGCCATAAAACCACTGTAAATATACAATCTTTAATCAATAACTATTGAAGTGCATGACCATGTTAATGAATTGATTTCCATGTTTGCAGAGTGTGGAGTGGCCTTCACTGCTAGACACTGATTTTGCACAATAATGTGACGTATTCTGTGTAGAACTGCTGATCTGGATCCATTTGGCAACTGGTTGAGCAAAACCTCAGTGGTCAATATTGGGAACCAGTCCCAGACAGAAGCAGATTACCATTGATCAATGGCTGCATTCTACCAGAAGTGCATTTTAGTCTGATTATTTCCTCTGTCTTGAAGCTACCCGATAAACAGAATTTTTAATTGTCTCCTTGATTAAGTTAGTTTTTGGCTTCTTTATTTAAATTAATTGTATTTGTCACTTCTGTGACTCAACTTTTGTTGAGCTAATTCAATGGTTATCCCAGTCAATGGTCAGATGACTAGTTCCTCCTGCGAAGTGAAACCACACCCTATTAAACTACAAATGCTAAATAGATACATTAACAATTGCTGCTAATCATATATTAGTTAAAATGCCTCGATTCAGCGCCGCTGGGCTCCAGCCTTCACATTTTGCTGGTACACTCTAGGGTGTCGTTATTTTAATTGGGGCTTATCTGCAATGGTACACTTTTTTTGTGAAACTTCTGCTTGCTTCATATTAATGTATCTCCAAGGTTAGATGCTGCTACACTGTAAACACTGTCACTGAAGCAACAGCACTACTAACGATAGTAGAATGTATTTATGTGTCCTCTCGGATTGCTTCCTTTAAAACGCGTTTCCCTGTAATAATAGTGGCCACTTGCTAGCAAGTGAATGCACCTGCCATTAGCATGCATGCGTCAGTCAGGCAATGACATTTCTGTCACTTATATAACACAGTCATACTTTCCGACAAAAAAAATGTGAGCTGATTTTTTTTTCTTTTGACCTGTGGCAAGACACAGCCCCCCCTGTACTTTTGTAATTTCACAGTTTTTACAATCCCAACTCTGTACAGCTCAAACAAAACTAAAATGAAAAAGCCAATAACGAGGTAAACATAACGACCACACCAAGACATAAGAGTTTCAAAGAGTAATTTTCAACTTGGTCAACCATTACTGCTGTAAACCTCACCTGATTTAATATGGATTGGCTGTTTTGTTCGTTTCTACGCACGAAACACATGTCTACTAATGATTATCAAATTGTTTTTCAAATGGCAGTGATAAAGTATGCTAGTGTTGTGCTTTTTCAGTAGTATTCTGTGAATGCCTCTCTTCGTCTTTTCCTACACATATTGAAACTGCAATGGTTTATATACCATAAGATGTAGCATACATGCTGATGATAGCATGTATAAATGATAGCATGTAGCTAATGAAGGATAATAGCTTTTTAAATAAACTATTTTGCTTACTAGAGAAATTTCAGGCAGGCACCTTTCTCAAGGTCAACCTGCAGGGTACAAGCCTGTGTCCCTTCACCTACTCCCCGTCCTCTTCATAATCAACACTTCAATTTTACACTCTGATTGCACTTCCGAACAAATTAACTTAATCAATCAATAAAGTCAAATTTATTAATACACAGTATTACAATAATGGGAATGTACTTACCCAAAGTGAAAAATGTGCAAGACATTCAGAACCTCAGTTCTCACATCCCAACAGGAAGCCATTGAAAGCTAACAAAGGTTAATGAGAATTATTTTTAGCGTCCAGTGATGTACTAAAAGTAGAATTTGATGATTGCAATAAATAAAGTGAAGCAGGATCACGGCGAGTCACCTTTAATGGCCTTCATTAAGAAAGACAAGCAATTTATTGTGGAGGGTGTGGGAAAGACTTGTTGAAATTTGTCTTAATGCAAAATGTGTTTTCATTGTTCTTGTACACATTAAAAATGAATGAGTAGAAAAATGAAGCCGAATGTACTCGCAGAAAAGGCAATGAAAACAGACTTTTATGGAATGATCAAACGTAATTATCTCAAAGATTGTGCAGAAAGAAAATAAAAAGTTCAAAAATCAAAGTTAATCAGAAGGATTGGTATAAAAGGAATATAAATAGGAACTAAATGATATACAGCAAAGCTGCGACAACTCAGAAATACTGACACTTACGTCTTAAGGATATCGCTGCCCTTTGAAGAAATGTTCCACTTAATCATGCAGCACTGAGTGAGTAAATCCCACTGAATGACACAGCTCTGAAACATGCTTATGTTGGATCTACTCGAATTTAAATGAAAACAACTGTAGCACAAAATGGGCGTTAAGATTTTTGACGGAGGATTAAATGCCTCCGATAGAATGCTTGGGGGTTTTGCCGTTGACAGTATAAATATTCAAATGAATTGGAAACAATATGATTCAAATATGAAGGTAGGACTTCCATCCAGGTCTCCCAGGGCGGCAGCACATTGCTGCAGGGGAACACGCAGAACGGTCCATCTAAGGGTGCACTTACTGTACACACACAAACGGCCACGGTCAACGCGTACGTTGCAGCCTGTAAACTTGTTAGCTGTGAATAGTAATTGAATCATACTGTCAACCAATCAAACAACCACACACATGTACACGCACAGTCTGTGTATTGATATCTTTATGGGGATTATCGCTTCATTTAGAGCCCCAAAAGCATAACCACTACCTAGCCCATTCTGGGGACTTAAAAAACGCATGGCAAGGTTAAAAGTTACAGGTTTTTGTTACATTGTGGGTGAGATTTGACCCTGTGGGCCACCACCTGCAGAACATGCTTTGACGTTTTATCCCCCCATTCCTTAAAAGAAGGGTAAGTCGGCAATATTAGCATAATATCAATAATCTCATATCTATATATGAGATTTGTGTGTGTATATATAGTCACTGCATACGTTTAGCATGATCCACCTTCAAAGTAGGTGGTGTACACCAACAGTGCTTCAAAAGTATTCTGAACTACACTGAGACAGGCTGCTTTCCGAGGCACAATCCATATGGCTAAACAGTTCAAGGCCAGACATGTGGGTAGCCTGTCCCGTGTCGACATTTAGACTATAATTATTTTTTTAATAAATAGAGAGGAGACCACCAGGCAAAAATGCAGACACGGCCTTTCCACAGATTAAATGGGATCACTGAACTAATTGAAAAGATGGCACACTGGGTCAGGGCTCTGCTCCTGTCTCGCATGTAGTACTTTTCAGGAGCTGTGGATGCAGTACGGCTTGGACTCAACATACAGAAATGATGCACATCAGAGGAACTGCTGAACGGGTCATGCAGAAGATTCTTACAGTAATTGTAGTAATGCAATGAAGCTTTATTTGCCATTAGCGTGAATACATTAGAATTCTTACGTTTTTGCATATCTCATCTTCTCTCTGATGAGCCACATACACAAAGGTGAGAGAGAAGCCTGGGGTCTGAGAAGAGGGTCAGCCACTTATCTAGTAACTATTCCAGCAAGGACAGGATCTGAACTGGTGACCTTCCAATCGCAAGAACAGAGGCCTAAGCCACTGATCTTCACAGCAGCAGCACGTTACCCATAACAAATATTTTTCCACACTCCCATCCTGTCCAAGTTACCCCCTACCTCATGTCTTGCGCTTCCTGAGGTAGACTGCAAGCCAGTCCTCATCCCAAAATAAGCAGCAAAGGTTGAGTTTTCAGGTCCTGAGAGTGCAAATCCAGACCAAGATTTTGTTTCAACCAACCAGTTCAGTTACTCTGTGACTGTCACTCTTTATACTCAACTGGTTGGTTGAAACAAAATGTTGGTCTGGATTTGGACTCTCTGGACTTGAAATCTCCACCACTGATAAGCAGTTACATAAAATAAAATGATCTATAGACATTCTGACACATCATTGTGCTACCTTAAGAAATATGTGTCATGACCATAATGCACGGTAGCAAATCTTTATATCTTTTGTTGTGTGCTGCGGGGTAGCTAATCATTTTCAGGCTGTAGAATTGCTAGTTGTAGACAGCGATTGTATCATTATTCTTATTATATTCTACACAAGGATCTGCTGATAGTAAATGATAGTGTATTCACATTAGTGGATATCTGTTAGACCCTTCTGTATATCTTCATATCATTTTGAAAACATTTTATAAAACAATTCCCCTCGCAGCAACATTTATTAAGAAAGGAAGTGGGTCATTGTGTTTCTTAATGTTTACTAAAGTCATTGTTAAGTAGTCATTAATTTTATTACTTTGGATTAATATTAATGCCGGTGAAATCAATCAACCTTTGGACTGAAGTGCTTTAATTACCTTAAAAAGCTTGTTAAAATCAGTCCAAAAGTTCAACAACAGACCTGTTTTCACACTCCTTTGTATGACTGAATTAATGAGTAATAATTTGGTAATATTTGTTTAAACACATATTACTGAAAATCGATAATTAACTGACATTTTGTGGGATACTGTTGTGAAAATTATGTATCTGAGTCATTCCGTTGCATTGTCAAAGCATGGTTGGCAATGATTGTGTGCCAATTAGCGACGTTTAACGACTTCACATTGGTTATCTCATTAGTTCCATGAACTTAAACCAGAGGGTGACTAAATCTGCATGGTTATTTCCCCCGGCGTGGGAGCCCTAGTCTTGTTTTTTAAAAAAACAAAAAACAAAAAACCCAAATCCGTTCTTATTTTGCTGGAAAAGGCACTGGTAACCATTTTATAAGAGCATCAAGGCACTCAGTGTCACGGTGCATCAGGAACGTAATGACAGAACAAAAACATCCCTCTGCTCTAAGTATGCTCACCATGCATCAGCTTTTACTGCTCCTCTCTTGTCAGGTCTGCGATAGAACAATTTACTGCAACAGTATAGTGTCATCTCAGTGTTATGATGGCAGACACATAACAGAGAGTAATAGAACGTAACGGAAAATCCGTGAGATATGGTCATTGCAAACCGACTGTGTGATCCACATAAAGCTCACAGACACATTCCATAAAAATGCTCTTTTTGACTTTGCACCTCTATTAAAAATTTAACTACTTTTCAAACCTGGTATCATGCTTGCCCGGCACATCATTTTATTAGCTATTTTTGCCATGTTCAGTTTTGAAATAAACACATAGATGGCATCATAAAACTATCCTCTGTATCTGGTTTTGACACTTGGTTTATTTTTGTATACAAATATTCATTCAAAATGTCACACCTTGTTCTGTCAAAAATAAAAACATGTCACGCTGACAATTTCAAAGACCGCTTCTTCTATCCTAAAATATACCAGGATATGATTCCTTTTCGGCTTCCTTGCTCTTGTCAGTCAACTTTATTTTGACACGCTAAAAAAAACAATGGCTGTTTAAAGAGTACATTGGCTTTTCTCAGAAAAGGAATCCATATTTCTTACAAAATTCATTTAATGGAACTGGATTCGAGATCATTTGATTTCTATCTAACAGTCATTAGAAATCTTTCAAAATTGTTTAATTAAGATAATATACTGACGTATATTATACACACTGTGGATGTTGCTAGGTTAATGGTCATTCCAGTTTTCATGCAAAAAAAGCAATCATTTCAAAAGAAAATGCAGTACATATTATAATGTTATTCTTTATGTGTCTTATCAGAAAATATGCTAAGGCAAACCTACTGTATATTACCCATACAAGGTTTGTATATATTTATTTATCCAAAGCACCAGATGATTGAGAAAGCAAGATCTAAAAGACCCTGGAAAAACTGAGGGTTAATATGGATGCGGAAGTATAGCAGCAATTACACACCTATGTGGAATTCAAATAGAAGAACTTAAGTGTATTTCTGCAACTAAATATTGAAACAGCGATATTACAATACTAGCATCTTCCCCAGTTTAACAAATTATCGTGCTTCAGTCTCGGAGAGAAGGAGGACAAGTGGAAATGACACTGCAGAATTACACGGCAGCCATCATTCAGAAGGTCAGAATCGTGTGGGATATTCACCTGAAACCCCTGCACAGCCTTATAATACTTGTTCAGGGGATTTGAAACTGGGAAGATGGGAGGGTGCGGTGCAAGCAATCCCTGGGTTAAGAACTTCCAGACAACTTGTACTTATAAATGTACTGTCATAAAGCCTATTACGGTATATAGAAAATTTGTATGAAATACAATGAACATATGAACATAAGAAATTTACAAACGAGAGGAGGCCATTCGACCCATTAAGGTCGTTTGAGGAGAACTTAACTAAGAGCTCAGGGTTGTTAAAATCTTATCTAGTTCTGATTTAAAGGAACCCAGGGTTTTAGCTTCCAGGAAGACTATTACATACTCTAAGTAAACGCTGTGTAAAGAAGTGCTTCCTCCTTTATTTTAAAATGTTCTCCTGCTAATTTCCACTTTTGGCCATGAGTTATAGTATTTAAACTAATATTTAAATAGCCATTTGGCTGAACAGCATCCAGACCTGTTAGAATCTTATATACCTGGATCATGTCCCCCCTTTGTCTCCTTTGCTCGAGGCTAAACAGATTCAGCCCAGCTAACCTCTCCACATAAGACATTCCTCTAAGACCAGGACCAAGGGTCATGGGTCGTAAGGGTGAACGCACTTTGTGACACTTGTGAAAACAGTATTTAATAGTATTTAATTTTGCTTCATTCATCCCTTCCAATTAAGCCTTTACATGATAAATCCTTCATTTGCCATTTTCACAAATACATTGGTATTCTTCTCTTTGCCTACCCCATCTTTCTCCCCATTCAGTAGCTTGGGGGTCAGAGGGCAGGATCAGCCCATGTGTGCTGCCCCTGGACCTGGGGGGTTAAGGGCCCTGCTCAAGAGCCCATGGACATGTGACTGTTCTGCTGAGACTGGGGCTTGAACTGCTGATCTTCTGATCACAGCCAATCACCGCCTGCCAAAGAAGCCCCAGAATGATGCTTGGGAATCGCAGACTGGGAATTGAACCCAGGCTATGGCAGAGAGAATAGCAAATCCTGACTGCTAGACCACCAGGGACGCCCTAGGTTTCTAGCAGCGGATGGTTTTAAATAGTTCAGTTGTGTCCCCGCCCAATATCAAACTCTGCCCTACACCATTGTGCTTGTCCCATACTTAACAATGAGACGACTTAGCTTGTCCCTGGCCACGTAGACTAGGGAGTTTAATGGCTTGTGTTTCCTCTGAGGACGGTATCTGCAGGGGCTTTTCCTCTCTAATTAATAATCGGGGTATATGGCTGACACCCCACAAGATTATTAGAGAAGTCATTAGAAAATATGGTTTCTGTCCTCATCTGGCACACGTATGAAGGAACACAGCCGCCCAGGGGGACTGGGCCGCAGAGCTGCCAGTGTTTTGTTCCGGAAATTTAATTGCACCATCTACAAACTTGTTCCTGTGAGTATTACATTATAATGACTCTGTTTGAACACGAAATTAAAACGAAAAGTCTTTTCTCCGGCCTGAGATAATCTTAATGGAACAATAGTATAGTTAAGCTGTAAGTCTTATTTGACTTTAAGCCTCGTATTATCAATTTGACGATAAAATTCAGTTAGTCTTGACTGCTATTCAAATGTAGCAAATACTATAATTTCCTTATCTGCAAGCTCTCATTTTTTACAATGATCCCCCAGCCCACTTTTTCAACCAGTTCATGCAATACGTTAAAATGGCAGTTCTCCACTTGGCAGATTTCACATTTTCTTTCAGGACGAATACACTCAGGCAGGATCAATTCATTTAAACCACAATAAACTGTTTGTAAACTGAATCAAACCTTTGCAATAACACCCACCTTTAAATTGCCTTTGAAATAAATTAGACAGCGTAATATCCTGTATTCTGCATAAGTGATTATTTTCAGCTGGTTAAATGCTCTTTATATCTTGATAGGACAGCATAAAAATGTGCCCTACGTGCATTTAGCACAACGTTAATTAAATTGAACCGTCCTAATGCTTTATGTTTTGTACCTATAATTGCAGCAACAATTGGGCAAAATGAAACCCCATAATCTACTATGTGATTATATACAAAGAATGAATGTGGGGAATGAAGTACTCAACATGGGTACTGATTTATTGAGAAAAAATCCCTTGTTCTTTTAGTTACAAAACAGACATGAAGGTTGCCTTTCAATTTCAGGGCCAGGCTGCTTTCTGCCATACATCCATGAAGATAAGTAAACTCTTGATGTTCATTACTTATTTAATCAAGTAAGTAATTAATAAGAAATTACATTAGGAAGGAACTGTGAATTGCATCTTTATGTTTGAGAGGCCATGCTGAAGTCTATTGATCTGTTAAGGCTCCTTTTAATAAACAAGCACTTGAATGTGTGGCCAGTTTTGTATTATGGATGGACAAAGTTTTGCTGAAAGTCAACCAAAACTCAACCTTCGTACAAATTGCACATAATAGGGGGCCGTTTGCCAGACCTTAAATAATCAGACACAACATATTTCTCATCATTGAAGAATTTCCTATTCATTCTGTTCATTTGAATCCCTTATTTGACCTCAGTATGAAAAAATAAAAAGGTTTTTAATAAGACCCCTCCCATGCTAGTCACTCCTGTGATTTTCACACTTTTTCATACCTGTTTCTTATTTCTCTCAAACTAGCTCCACATATACGCCATATTTTTGAAGCAGCGGGACCCATCCGGCAAATAGACATACGTTACATTACAACGATGCTACACAACCATTTGCATAATGAGCTATAATGTCAGCCAATAATTGCCAATTTTAGCGCTTTGCTATGCCATATTAAGGTTTGAAAGGAGGCTGCAAGGCTTTAAGCAAAGCCGGGCTCTTGGGGGCATGCCGGTGGAGCATCATTAGAAGACTGGAGTGGTTGGTGCACAGGGAGAGGTGGATGAGGGCAAAGAAGAAAGAGAGGAAAATTAATGGATGTCTCTTTGCTAAAATGGAGCAGGTCTCGTCATTTCCGTCTTTGATGCCGGCGCAAGACACCCTCTCTGAGAAGCCTGCCTGTTGAAAGTCTATTAATCTTCCATGTACTTGTTGACAAAAAAAAAAAGGAAACATCAGGATTACATCTTGCGAATATCTGCTGTGGGAAAGGTAAAGGGGCACCGGTCTTCCCAGTGAACTTAACTATAGAAATTCCCATGAATATTTTATTGTAAATAAGCAAAGCAATTGAAGTGAGGACATTTCTGACGAGATGCCGGGCAGCGACTGAGGATTACATATCTAATGATAACGATTAATACTTCATCTCATATACTTGCAATGCGCAGTTTTACACGAAGGTGCCATGTATCCGACAATTGTTAAGGTGCCATGTAACCTATATTTCACTGCAAACAAGGAATGCAGATTCAAGCACGTTTTCTATGCTGTTGGAAACCAGCATTTCAAATTTTCCAATTTTTTTTTATCAAAATATAGATGGTCCCTAGATCACTGAGCTACTGCATCAATCCTGGCATCATCAATGCAGCGAAAACGCAGACAGTATGAACTACATAAAACTGAGCACTATGCCAAGTGTCATTATTATACTCCATATGGCTTTCGAGCCAATATATTATAGATTAGCAGCTTGGGCTCTGAGGCACAAATATAATGATTAAAAATTGCCACAAAGCTAAAAGATAGCCATGAGAACACTTGCAATGAGAACTTTTAATTATACAGGGATAAGAAACTGAGTATAAACACTTGTCATTTCTGTATAACTCATACCACATGTGCGAGCATGTATGTGCCCTTATACGGGGAACAGTTTTGCAAGGTTTCAGTTATAAAATTGTTATGAAATTAGGGTCTTTGATTTTGCTCCCCCTAGTAGAAGCAGGTAGTCTGTCAGGGTAAACGCAAAGGGCAAGCCTTACACCATGTAAAATTTTGCCATTGATGCAGTCCTAACAGCATGTTGCAGATAAGCCAATAAATCAATCACGCCACCGAGCTCAGAGTGCTGTCATGGCGACGATATCTGACAAGTGTAAAATGCTTCTGGAGGGCTCATTGACGACTTCTCCACCCTGGCCGTGTTCAGTAAGTTACAGCAAATGCAGCATTAGCTGTTTGGTGCAGACTGAAGTCAACACAGTGCTACTCAATGGCTTTCCTCCAACATGTGTAATATGATTCTTGTAATGGACACCACCCCAAATTCACCAATACAGTTCTGAAATACAGATATTTAAGGAAATGCTTCACGGTGTACAGTGCCGTTTCACCGGGCAGCCAATCGGCTGGAGTTGAGACAAAGTACAGAATTGAAGACTAAGTTTCATGGCTAAATAAAAATACTTGTTCATTTCATGTCAGTACATCACAGAAGATAAGGTGCAAAGATAAGACCTTAAACTATCACTACTTATAACATGCAATTAGTGATCTCAGAGTACTTAAATGTAAAATGTACAAAAAGAGTAAAAAGCAGGCTTGTGCGTACTTTTCAGCATAGAACAGGTTAGTTTTCCAGTGGACTTAAGGACATTTCCTATTATTGCTTCTCATAAGTACCTATTCAGAACATAATGAGTCTCTAAAGAACATATAGAGTGACTAGAACATAGAATATGTGCCGTAGGTGAATAGGAGTGGAATTTTGACGTCAAATTACAAATGGGTCACGCAGAGGATTCTTTCTTTCCGTGAATCTGGCTAGGCAGTTGCACAACATTTTACTGTAATATGCCTCTCATTTGTTTATTTTTTGGCTTTGTTCTTTACAGTAACATTTACTGAATACAGTACTGAATACGTCACACATTACATATTAGTTATCATACATATAGTAGATGACCATACTTTTTTTTTATTATAGTCTTACAGTTTCTAATTTACATGCCAAAACCTATTTTGACTGGTAGTGTTTTCATTTTTTTGTGAGTTTAGCTTGAATTTTAGGGTTTGTGCTTAGTGGTTTGATTAAAGGAGCGGAGATTTTAGGAAATGTGTTTTAGCAATTCAGAAAAACTGTAAAATGTTAAGGCATGTCAGACTACTTTGAAAGTGGGTGAGAGGCCTCAGACTCCAAAGGGTTACAGTAAATACTTATTATGCTATGTTTCTTTTATGTTCCTCTTTTTGAGTTTGGTACTATGACAAAAAATTCCCAATCTATTTATCTAGTGCTACTTCATCATTCCATCTTGTTTGTGCAATGTAGTGACATACTGTAAAGTACTGTCAGCAAAACAGCATGATACTACCACCACTCTGCTTGACCATTGGTTCAAGTGTTCTTAGCTTAAGAAAACAACCTCCCCTTGATCCCTTGCAAACATATCTCTTTTCATTGTGGCCAAGCAGAGAAGTTAATGACACATTCACACGTCATTGTGACTGCCCTCCACCCCCACCCCGTGAATATGCAGCCATCAGCAGCCTTTCAGACTGTTAGCCAGACAGAAAGACAGAACACACTAAGGAATGTGTCTGTTTTATTCAAGCACAGTACAGAACCATATGTTTTTTTATTTTTCATTTTCTACTCTGTCCACCTTTATTCTCCACAATCAACATTATTACTTTGTTTAGGTCTGTAATTAGTCTGTTACACACATCTTGGGTCACTCTCCTCTCCCAAAATAACTCTATTGCTTGGACACACTGCTGCTTTGTACCTGGCTTGGCCTCCTTGCAGATGAAGTATTTCATCATGTGCCAAACAAGTTTTAAATCTGTTTAATTTTCATATACCACACTGTCCCTCATTGCTTGACAATATCAATCTTATTAATTTGTTTAGGTCTGTAATTATTATACTGCACACATCGTGGGTCTGCCTCATCTCCAAAAGGTGAAGTAAAATACAAAATTCTAATTTCATCAATAAACTAACTAAAACACATTTTGATCCATTTTTGCCTCACAACAGAAACAATTTCTTAAATTTCACAGGCCATTTATTGCAGTGTATTCAGTTTATTAATGAAACTGGAATTTATACTTGCTTAGATTTTCATTTTTTGTAGTGAAGTTATTGTACCTGATTTCAGGTAAGTCACTTCAGCTTTCATAATCACTGCTCTCCCTGGTGGATGGATAAATCATTGCAAGTACTTTACACACGGAGAGGCAAGGGGCGGATCATGCCGGCCCCCTTGTTCATTACATCATCGTGGGGGATCTCATTATAGTCAAGGTCCCACCCAGGACCCAGGAGGGGCCAGCCAAGGACCAGCCAAGGACCAGCTAAGGTCCCATCATGGAAACAGGGGAAAATTCAAGCGGCTACATCTGTATTTGCATACATTTCTGGTTCTGCTGTGTGGAAATTCAATTTTGTTCTATAAATAACGTACATTTTCAATTTTAAACAGTTTTACTTGAGTTTTTAAGTTGTTATAATACACACTCTAAAAGAATCGTTAGCGCAACCTTAAAAAATCATATTAACAATTTGCATGCATTTTGTATTTTTTTATTTTTTCCAGTTTCAATTATCAAGTAAACCAAATGAGTATTTTATAGTTGGGAAAACTTAAATGTTTAAGTACAGCCAAAACAATTTGCCTTACTTCTGCAAATCTAGTTAAGTTAAAAAAAACTTATATCACTATAACTTCTATATAATGTCGTCATTAATCTGAACTTCGCTGTTTTTCCATCTTATTTTATCTCCATTACATCAGCTAATGTATTTCTGGCCGGCTACCGCAAAGGAGAATCTGGTTAGCTAGTTCCCACCTTTCAGGGAAGAGCGAAGTCTTTCTCTTGAGATTTTAAAAGGACTAACGCAGGAACTCAATAAACCCCAAACCGAATGCAACCCATAAACATGGAGAGGTGTGACGCTGACACTAAAGCGTTTGTCATACCATTACAGTTGACGACATTTGAACCAAAGCATTCCTCTATTGTTATGGCTCATTACTGAAGTAAACCAAGTGCTCTCAACACCAAATTATGTTTAAAGAGGTAAGACATGGTATATGTAAGCATTGTTGCTAGTCAGGTGCATCTCAATAGGTTACTAAGCAGACATCATCTCCACACGGCTCCAAAGGCATGACCGTGAGTTGTTTACTCCGAAGGCCTGGACATTCTCTTAACTGAGGGTAATAGCATCTTAGCCAGTTTCTGGGTACCTTGCATAAGGCATTACATCGTCTTACTGTAGACTGCAAAGGCGTAGATTGAGGCCAAAATGCAAAGACTGCTGTTTGTCCTCCAAGTTGCTCCATGTGTTAGGTCAGAGAGTCGCTTCCAGCCGCGGTATATTATTGAAATGAAGATGATAAAAATGACCATGTACAAAAGAGTCTTGAATTGCTTGGCAAAAGACATGAGTTAAGAACATAAAACAGAAAATAAATGCCGGAAAACATAACTGAACAATAAAAAAGTGAACATGTGTAGTGTTTATAACAGGAATAAACTGTTCTGCTAAAAAGTCCACTGCAGCTCATCTCAACTCTGCTACCCGAGTGACCCAGAAGGTAATTGGAAGATTTTCTGCAGACAGATGGTACAAAAGTTGAACTTTTTGGCATAAATGAGAAATATTACTAAGCAGGAAAAATACTACCTTTCAGTATGAAGATTTTCATTCGAGTCATGCAGACCAGTGATACGAGGTTTATGACTTGCCTGTACTGCGTCAGGCCCCAGTCAGTCCGGCGAGCTCAATCCCAACAGAACACGACTAATCCAGCATAACGATGACCCTACACATCCCCAAAAAGAGCAGAATGGTCAAGTCAACACCAACACAAAGGGTCAATCAAACAACTCAGGAAAGCTATGCATGCAATCATTGCTGTTAAATGTAGTGCGACGAGGAACCTAATATAAAGGTTCATACACAACACACACACACACACACACACACACAAACACACAGAATACATTTAAAAGACAGCAGACAAAGGCACACACAATATGAATAACTGCGTACTGTCTGTTTAATTCAATTCTCTACATCAATACACAATCTGCTCATCTTTTAGATAAAAACTGTTCAGCCATTATTATAGATAATAGGGCTTCACAAAATGTATTTACCGCATTTTA
The DNA here is from genome assembly GCF_023856365.1 of Brienomyrus brachyistius. Classification (NCBI taxonomy): domain Eukaryota; kingdom Metazoa; phylum Chordata; class Actinopteri; order Osteoglossiformes; family Mormyridae; genus Brienomyrus; species Brienomyrus brachyistius. The sequence goes on along the minus strand of NC_064543.1, from coordinate 17,912,078 downwards.
TCTTTTTAATTGTTTTTCTTTTTTCCCCTGCAGTGGCATCCCATACGCAGTGTTCCCCTGCCTTGTGCCATTTAAAGATGGATTTTTATAATTTAAAAAAATATATTATGGTAATAATAATAATGATAATTTATTTTGGCTTATTACAAAAAATACTTCAAATACTAAAACAAATGAATAAAAAATATGGTAACACTTTACTTGAAGCTGTCATCTATTATACATTATAGATACCTTCATAATACATTCATAATGCATAAAGAACATTTTGCCACGGCGTGGCATGGTGCAGGAAATGAGAGTGTTGATCTACTGAAAGTTCCAAGAAAAAAAGGGGTTTATTAACAAAATTGAACACCGAGGGGAAAAGCACAAAATAAAAGGAATCATGGGGGGTCAGAACTAAAACTGAAAAAAGATAAAACGAAAAGAAAAAAAAAATCTATAAACGAACAGACTAAGAAACTGGTCAACACTGGGAAACGAACTAGGAGAGTAACACACAGTAACAAATCACAGCGACTCACTCGAAAAAGGAGCAGAGTCAGGACCTTAAATACAGGCAACCAGGCTAATGAGGGGGCAGGTACGGCACGTGAAACAAAACAACCAATCGGAAGAGACAGAGGGCAACAAGCAACAGGTGAAGTAACTTACAATAAATGAGCACCAAACTAGGGAATCTTAACAGGTTCGGGAACTAGGAAACATTAAGCACACACAAGCAGGGCAACTAAAAGAGGGAAGCAAAGATAACTAATAACAAAGACTAGGAAACAGAAATAAAAAAATATAAACAACATGGCAGGCTGGCTTAGAAGGATCTCCATTTGAAAACAACACCCTCAGCCCATTGAGCCATGGAGCAGGTTAGAGCAATAGCCAAAAGCACTAAGACAGAGGAGGGAACCGCTTGGCCAGCGACACCCGATGGCCAAACTAAGACCAAACACATACGACAGAGAGGGGGACAGGTGGAATGACCAGCAATCCCTGCTGGTCAAATGGTGAAAGGTCACAGAGGGAGGGGTCAGACAGGCACTGACCCTGACACATGGTTATATGTCATGCCTTTTTCCAAAAAAGTATAATAATGTTTATAATGCTTTATAATGCATTATAATGTATTAGGAATGTGCTCATAGATTCTTATAGACATGTCACCATGTTACCAAAAGTATCTTTGAGAAAGGGATTTTGTTCATTACAGTAAATATATGACAAGGAAGCTTTGCTGCATGTAATTCTGCTTGCTATGTAATGATTCTGATACTGGGAACTTTGTAACTTATAACTGTCATGAAACTCAATCAAACTACCAAAATTATAGCTTTAACCATATACAACACATGGTAAAGTCTGCTTTGTGTGACTTCAAACACATTTACTCCGTCACCACCCACATGACACCACGTCTGGTCCGGGCCTGGGCGATATTCAGTCTGGACAGCTGTCACCCCACTCTCCTCCTGTAGTTGGTCCATACTTTCAAATTCCTCTTAGAAATGTAGAAAATGGCTGTTCTATTTTGACCCAAAAGGGCCATAATTCCGTAGGATTTTCTGCTCTCATTACTCCACTAAGAACTCAAAAAAAAATCTTAAATAAGTTCAGTCAAGACAACTTAATTCTGGCGTGTTACTGCCAAGGGGGACTGTGGCCTTCTGGGACCGGCGCTGAATAGCCTTCACAGAGAATGATCTCACATTTCTGTCATTTACATGAGCGATAAATATGTGAGCAAAATAAGGAGGTAAACAAATCTAGTACAGAGCTTAATGTAATGTCTAAATGTATAAAAATCTCAAATTACAACTATTCTGCCCCTTAAACGTAGCATTTATTTTGAATGAAATTCAAACATCCACATATGTGAATAACAATCATCTTTTGTACTGGATTGCAAGGTTAGGGAATTAGCCTCTGATGTCTTCCTGTTTCTCTGTGGAGTAAAGAGAAGGTCACATACTTTTGTAATGCGCTGCAAGCCAACAGCCTGATAAAAGGCAAGACATTCTGTGAGCACAAATGGTTATTGATGGAAGATGCTTACAATGTACGTATTATACATAAGGTGAACATACTTTCCATTGATGTGTCAATTAGTTGATTGATGCAGATTATTCACAAAGCAGAAAAAAAACAGACACAGATCTCTGAATTGCTTCTGTGAAAATGGCCCTTGCAGTGGGATTGGAAGAATTTATATTGGCAACTTTAATTTGCTGAGTGAGATTCATTTTAGCAAGGCTGCACATACCAGCGGATAACAGACAGTCCCAAAATAAGAAAAAACCTACCACCATATTTCATAGTAAGGCATGAGGCTCCATTCAAAATAAGATTTACCCTTCAAGCAGTGAACAACAAGCTGGTTTGCATTTTCAAAAAAGCTCAATTTTTCTATCATCAAACCATAACACTGAGTGCCAGTGATATTCCAGAAAAAGTCACGGACTCCAGCAGAGCAGGACATTTTCAGACACCTTGTTTCGGCTGCTTCGAGGCTGTAGCTTGACTGCAAAACAATGATCCCAAACATACATCAAAATAAAGCATGACATGGCTGACTGAACGCAGAATCTACACTCTGAACTAGCTAATCTAATCACTTGAGCTGAATTGAACATAACACTCGTAATTAGAACTGGGAAAATACAACAAAAATCAGTTCAGAGAAACCAATCAGGGAGCGCTCCCTAAAAAACATCCAGGAGTCTGCAAAACATTACAAACATTATTCCTATCTTTGATTATTATGGGAATATTGACAAACCAGCATCATAATGTATTACTTCTTTTTTGTTGCAAAAATACATGAGAGCAATGTTATTAAGCTGGATGCAGTTATAATATATTTTTTCTTACTAGAAATTGCTTTTTTGTTCTTCAAGCACCTGAATAAAAGTGAAGTGCTATGTATATAAAGGAGAATTTGGGACTGTTAGAAATATAGCCAAATCTCTATCCATCCCTCATTCATCCATCCATCCATCCATCCATCATCTGGAGATCTGATGCGATGCCAATCTATCACAGGGCACATGTATATAGCTGCTCCCACTTGCCATATACTCTTATAGGACTTTTCCATCTACCGATACAGAGGGGTTAACTTTATTCACCTCTATTGCCTATGCATTGATATTTAGGGCCAACTTCACCAGATGTGTGTTTTAGAGATTGTGATATCCTGCTGATTTTCCTGATTGGATCTCCTCTAGGTGGTCGTGGACACCCACTGTTCTATGTTGAATAGCCAACACACATCCTGAGCCGGCCAACTGGAAGTAGTATAGAAGTAGATGTCACCTGTACATCTCAATGATGCCCGTCAGAAGGATAATGAGGGCAAATGTGTAGCAAACTTTCTGAAGGTAGAAGTCAACAAGGGTTTCATGTACAGAAATGTTATTTTCAGGGTGAAATGAATGTGTACTAAACATTTATAAGGCCAATGAGATTAGTTGACCTGTACATAGAGTAACTGTGAGGTTCATTTGAAATGCTTTTGAAATATTTCAGAATTTAAATCATTCCTGGACATGAAAAACCAATGACCTCCAACCATTCATGCATCGCAGACCTGAAGACCCGCACATATTCCGAATACCATTGACAAAATATCATGACACACTCACATAGACAAACACCCTCAACGCCTTGGCAAATAGAACCAGAGAAGCCAGCAGCTTCATAGCCTTGTAAACACATGAACACTCATGCAGAAATAATCCCTGTTTCCCATGTTCCCTGTACTGTTCTCACGAGCAGGTGTCTAATTACCTGAGACTGCAGTCCACTGGGGGTCTCAAGGAAATCGCCAAAAATAATCGGAGTCTAACACACATCATTAAATGTATAATTGCCAGAACTTCGTACCACTGGTGTAATATTTAATCCTTATAAGCTTATATGTAATTATTATTATGTTGGAACTCATCATGCTTCATTATTGTTATTTGAGAGTAAATTATTTAAATAGGTTTAAGACTGATTTATTTTTTGCTATTGCTATTTATATTCCAAAGTTTTAGATTATCTCCCACAACTAGGTTTTTGTGTCTCTGCATTTTGCATAAATTTTTCCACGGTTTTTAAGGACTTCAAGAGGCAAGCACCTTAAAACATTTGGAAAAAAAGGTAGAACAAGAGAATAAACCTCATTACATTATAAAGATACTACCTTCTCTTTTCACACATGTCCAGTCTGTCCTTTTCCCTTCACGTAACTGTCTTGCCAAAACCCCATCCATCAACTCCCTATACCACTTTGGCTTAAAACAAACTACAGACAAGCAAATAAATAAGGACTCCATCCCTACCTCCACCTCCACCTCACCTGTACCTGTCTCCATCTTCTTCTCCCAATCCCCACAATCACTGATTATTGTTTACCGGAGAATCACACAGGCAGCTGGGTAATAATAAGATAATACCTCATTCATCTTCATATTCATCCTCACCACACATTCCCCCACCCCCGTCTCTCCTCATACCCATTCACTGTCTCGTCTCCTGCTGGAACCAGGGGACCCCCCACCCCCCACCCCTCGCTGCCCCAGGCTGGCCTCCCTCCTATAGGAACGCTCGTTGGCGTTAACAGGCATTTTCGGCAAACATGGTGGGTGATGACGCCTAAATGAAGATGAATATTCAGTCAGGTCCGCAATGGTTCTTGGACGTCTTCCCAGCCTGCATTCTCTGTGCCCTAGTCAATTGGCAGATAGATAAAAAGAGAGGAGAATGCCAAGGAGGTAGAAAAAGGCGTGCGGTGTGTGTGTGTGTGGGGGGGGGGGGGGGGGGGGGACATTAACATACACACCCGCGGAAACTTGCTTCTCATTGAGAAACATCAGACAGAAAAAAAACCTACAGGAATAAGACTCCATCGCATGGCCAGCTTTTCTTCCTTCAGACCGTAAAGAGAGATTTCTCAGTGGGGGGGGTGGGCCTTCCTGAGCGGTTTGCAAACCCCGCTGCCGTCGTTTTTCTGGAAGGTTCTGAGCGTTCTCGTGGCCATAATGGAAAACGCTTTCCTGGGTGAAAAGACTGTGCTAATTAACGGAATGGGATTTTAAGCGGTCCAGCCGGGTGTGTGTCACGGTATCGTGGATGGCGTATCGCAAAGGACAGCTTGCGTGTGAAGTGCTGGGACATCTGCAGGCCGCACAAGGCATCTGAAATTACTCTTTTGAACCATCAGGGAGAGTCGACAAAGGAACTGAATTTATTTTGTCACAAAGACATACTGAGAGCAAAAGAAAATCAAAAAAGTCCCCTTAAATCCAGATTCAGTATTTCACTATGTTCATATAACAGACTGTTATAACAGTTACATGAGAGCTGAAATGTCTTATTTTTTCAATGCATCCCATGGACGATGTTAAACACTTTGTTCCAGTGATAGATAAGAACATGTGTAACCTCACACAAGAAGGGCTATGTTTGTCACTCCGGAGCCAGTAGCCCCAGCAGTGTAGAGAAAGTCTGTGGCCAACAGGGGGCCCCCAAACCTTGAGGGACCCTACACCAGTGTTTCCCAACCCAGTCCTTGGGGAACCCCGGACAGTCCACATTTTTATTCCCTCCCAGCTCCCAGCCAATCAGGAACACCGAATACCTGGCGCAGGTGCACTTGGAGCGAAGAGAAAGTGAAAACGTGGGCTGTCCGAGGTTCCTCGAGGACTGGGTTGGGAAACAATGACCTAGACAAATGCGTCTTTTGAGTGGTGCAAAACACTGCTGCTGCAACACAGGGGTGAGACGGCAGAGACCCCATCCAAGAAAACGCAGGTTACTTTGAATTTTTAATAAAGAATCATTCACTCATTCACTCAAGTAGTCAGTCAGTCCGTCATTCATTGTAAACATAGAAGACGTTTTTATCACTGTGGTTTGTTTAGGTATCTATACAGAGTGCCTGTAAGACTGACCGACTGAACTTTAGCATTCCATCAAAGCCAGGGAGCTGTTCCTCCAAGCCCATATCTCACATTAAATTAAGCACTCACGTCAAGCTGATGGTCTTGCTGTTACCATGGTGTGAAAGTATAATCCCAACATTCCCCGAGCCGAGAGCCTAAAATATGCACCCTGCTGTGTGTGGGGCGAACTTTTAGCTGCCTTTCATGGCACAATGAAATGAAATGAAATGAAATGAAATGCCCGTTTCATCTCCAATTTACCAAAGCAACAATAACTACCCGCAATTGTTACACTTAGTTATATTCCTTAAACACACTCTGGCATTTTCGCTCTTCTATTCCCAATTCAGAATCTTAGTGCATCAAGAAAGGAAATGAACAGCACTTACAGTACGAAAGATTAGAGCCTATTTCTGTGTGTGGGGAAAAAAAAGAAATAAATAAAAAGTCACGCATTAGTTGTGATGTTTTATGGTATTCCGAGTGTAAATTCCTTTGCCGGTGAAGTGACTTACAAATGGATTCATCTTTATGGTAATTTTGTACAACATGAAAATGAAAGGTTGTAGAGGTGGAAATTGCTCCTATAAGTCTCAGTTATACATGATCTGCACATGAAAGATATACACGTTCAGAGTTCGCATCATTAGAATATAATTATTTGTTATTTTGCTTTAACATACCATGTTGGTAATATTCCACATCTTGTAAGTGCTGGAGTATGCTGGATTCTGAGGAAAAATAAACCTCAGCTAATCTCAAAAGTATAAAAATACAGGAAGCAAACACCCACAAAGACACAGACACACAAAGATTTTCTTTTCCGTGAACCACTTGTTTTGTCCCCAAATCTCAATTTGCCCTGCAGAAGGCAGTTACTCAGTTAGGGTCCCACAGGCTGCCTATCTGCTCATTTGTTAATGACAACCATTTGGGGTATCTATTGATTTCCTCTGGCACTAATTAAGAGCACGCTCATTAAAACATGGCACAGTGCATTTAACTTCGCGCTCACTTCCTTGTTGTTTTTCCACTCCTCTTTGCCACTTATCTTCCTTCTCACTATATGGACGAGCTGTCAGGTGACACCCCTTGAAGTCATCGTTAAGGTGGTGGTCCAACATCGCTGCCCTGATACCATGTTAACCTTCGCACATCCCCCTGTGTAGCAGTTTGATTCTTTATCCCATCATTTGGGGTTGCCATATTTGATTTGGCCCAGCTACTATAGGAGAACTTCCTACCCATGATCAGAAGGGTGACAATTCCAATCTCAACCGAGGGATTTCATCATTGGGCCCTTCAGTGAGGCCTTTAACTTGGGACCCTGGTCATCATTGGGCCCTTGAACGAGGCCCTTAACTTAGGATCCTGCTGACTATTGTCTGTGGCTTTGGATGAATGTGTTTCCAAAATAAATAACAATGCAAAATCAGTTTCTGTGATCATGGTGACCAAGCAAGAGTTAGGACACAAACCACAAGGAATATCAAAGATGAAGTTTGACCATTTAGAGTACCTTCTTCATTTGAATCTTGAATAACTGAGTGCTGGTGCAATTTTATATAATTGGCAATTGAATTAATATAAATACAGCACCTCCATTGCACGACTAAAAAGACTATTTCAGACTGACAATATATATTCTGTTAATCCTTTTTTTATTCAGACTGTAACTGGTGTCAATGAGTAACACTTATGATGGTTAACCTTGTCTATTCCCATTATGGTTGGATATTTGGGTCATATCTATCCTCCCACACCATCATTTTTTTCTGAAAATAAACCGTGCTCAGTTCCAGACGATCGGATCCAAGACCATTTACATAAACACGATAGCAGACGTCCATTTTTAATTATTTTATACACTCAAATTCCTGAGCCTGAATGTGTCTTTCTGTCATTTCCCGAGTCATCATCAGATCTTAGTCAAAACCGTTCCTGCCTACACCAACTCAAAACCAAAAAAAAAGGAACAGATGAATCAGTTTTTGAAGAGCAATGCGAACAAGAAAGCAAGTGGAAAGTTTTTGTGTTAAAAAGACAATGACACACGGAGCACCCAGGCTGTCAATCAATGCCGGTCGACCCATTAGGTGCAAAGCCGGCTTCCTAGAGTGCAAAACTGCCAGCATTAAAATCCCCAGCAAGCTTCGATGTCTGTAATACCCTCCACCATCCGAGGGGGGCGCTAGTGGTGAAGCATGCTAGGCCAACAAATGGGGTTCACCTGGCACTGCTGTCAATCATACAACATGTTCCAGCTTATTGCATATCACGTGTGACCCTTACAATCTATACGTATGAAGCTCAGACTGGCCCCTTGCAGCCCATATATCCACTGGCACGTTCTGCCATTACTTCCTGTATCAGTGATAGACGTTGCATCTGTGACTCCAGGGCCTTGGATCTAGGGAAAATCCTAGATCCACATGGCCGCTCTCATCCTCCGTCACAGGCCACTAAGTCGACCCGGCTGCACTTGCAGAATCTGGGGTACGCCCAGTCAGAATGCACAGGCTTCCTCTTGCAAGGTTATTTTTAATACCCGAGTAAATCGGGAAATGTAATTCCCTGCCTCGTATTGTCTCGCTGTATCCAAACAGCATTTGTTTTACTCTGGTCATCGCTGAGCCCAGCTTTGCTCAACACATACATCAGTGTCGTAGGCTTTAGCCTCCCCAGGCAGAATATGGATCACCTCCACTGGAGGGATCCAAACGTGCGGGGCTTCCTGGGTCAGCAGTAAAAATCCACGTACCGCCAGACGGCCCTCGAAACAGCAAGCGCTCTGGCCAGCTACACGTGTTATTTTTCAAGCGAGTTGGGAAGACAACGAGGACACATATGGGGGGCTGGAGGGGAGGTGGGGTGGCCCGGCTTGACTTCCGGGCCTCCCTGCTAGCTCATTTTCTCTTTGGGAAAAACACACGCGTGGCACTTGTGAGGCGTTAAGAGATATAAACTGCTGGCTAGCCAAGCCAAGCGCGGTCGCATTAAAGAGCAGGTGACAATAATCCGCAATATTTTCCCGTCGGCACGGGATAATATATCTCAGGCCTAAGCATTTTTAAATGTGGTATATTGCATTTAGCTGCACTCTCTGAATTTAGCGCACAGTGGGAGTGGATCAAAACACGAGTGTACAAAGGGTTTGACTTCCCTTCGCCACTAATGCCATTTCTCCCGTCTAAGCTCAACTGTCGGGGGTGGAGGGTACATACAACAATATTAATGGTACCCCGAGAATGACATGGGGCTTGGGCAGGTCAGGTGACAGGAACGGCAAAGTGCCCAAAAAGGCTAAACAGCTAGCTGGCCGGTTAATGAGTCCTCTGCACAATAGCCTTAAGTGAAAAATAACAATCTTTACCTGATTAGGTTAAATATAAAATTGAGAGTCAATAGGGCAGGTTGGTCATTATTACTGCACATGTTTATTGATGGACTGACGCCAGTTCCTCAGTAAAAGCCTTTTATTTGCTTCCTGCTTTGGTTGCTACATTATGATGCTCCTGGTTCTTTGTTTTGGGAATCACGCATATACATTATTGAATGGATTGACAGATGGGCACAAACAATCGCAGTAAATACACTGCGGAGTTTATTAGGCGCACCTGTCTGCTAATGCAAAGAGGCTTCTCCAGGGGTGTAGGGGGGGCATAGATACTATGACAAATTCAGGGGACCCAGCTATTGGTAGGGGCCCCAAAATCCCCTCTGCTCAGCAAAATCAAACGAGCGAATGAAAGTGTCAACGAGAGCAGGGGGCCAAGGTGATATTTTTTCAGGGGGGGGGGGGGGGGGGCAGGATGTCTAGCTACTCCCCTGGCCTTCTCAACCAAACAAGAGAATCATCAGCCTGTAACTGCACACATACAGCACACAGACAGGGTCAAGAGATCCACTCGCTGTTTGGGTAGGCAGTAGAAAGGGTGAGTAGTTCTGAACATGTGTGGTTGTTTTTGCTGTACGTGATGGACCCTGTATCTGAAAAACAGTCGTCCTCTTGGGACCTTCTCATGCACTTTCACATTTGTAATGGTTCTGTAGCAGAGGTGCTTCCAACGCAATGGAAGCTAGGCAGACGTAATAAAGTCATAACACATATAACTTTCTATCCAACTGCCTTCAAACTTGTGGCCATACATATATTAATGACATATTGGCATGAAGGCCTCCTGGACTATAGACCTTATCTCCTTGTTTCTGTGTGGGATTCCTCTGCATAATCTTGCTTCCCTCCACCATCCAAAACACATGCTTATGTCAGCTGCTGTCTTTTGCCCTTAGTGTGAGGCTGTATTTGTTAGTGTGCACCAGCTGACCCCATCAAGTGTGTCCTCTCACCCTGTGCCCTTTGCCCTGCAATACATGGGATAATACCAACTTTTTAAAGGATAAGTGGTTGGAAGATACAGTAGATGGGCTGCTGCTATTATTATTAGTCTGACTATGATTGTAATTTACATCTTGCTTATTAAATATAATTTTTATGATCATTTTCCTTATATTTTATAATGTTAGGGTGCCTGGGGCTGTTACACACTCAGTTCACCTTCCACCCATATTTGTTTGTTATTACTTGGGAGGTTTTGATTACCGTCCTGTTTTCTTTTTTTCTTGCTTCCTTTCTGTCCTTCTTGATATAGCGGCGAACTGTCACACACTCTTGTCAGTGCCTTGCTGTGAGGCTTACATGTTGTGTTACCTAGTTTGTCTCCTAACTGCCAGTTACCCTGATTGCCCTCACGTGTCGCTCCTGTGCCTTTTCCTTTACACGTAAGGGCTTAGGGGTTTGCTTTGGGGTGAGGTTTAGGGTTGGGACGTTGGTGGTCTCCTTGTTCCCTTAGTTGCCTGTGTCTACCTGTTGTCATTAATAAACCCCCCTTGAACTCTGGATATGCATCCTGATCTCCCTGTAGCATTTGGGCCTTGTTGTTGCAAAAGTTAATAATAACAACAACAATAATAATTATCAGCACCATACCATAGGAAAAGCAATTTAGAATTATGAAGAAAATTGCCTGTCTGGGTCCCAGGGAGTCACCAGGTGTCTCTATACAGGCGAATGGGTAGAGCTGCATGTCCTACCTCCCGACAGCAGTATTAATATCAGTCATAATGCCTGCCTGTAGGGGGCCTCCTATCCAGACACAGCCACTGCGGAGATCCCATCTTCCTCTGCTGCTTCCGTTTAAGATTCTGTCCAGTTACCGATGCAGGTGGCGGCTGTGCATTCGGACAGCACGTGAATTCTAATGCAGCAATCTAATAAGGTCTTTGAAGTATGCAGCACGCAGCCGCAGAATCATAATGCATAAATCCCTGCTGAATCTCTCCTTGGCCCTCCCCTGCTCAGGTTGCATCAAGTCCCATTTTCTTTGCTTTTTTCCCTCCGTTCCATCTCTGCTTCTCTCTTTAACTGCACATTCTTTTTTTTCCACCTCCTCTGAGTCTCTATCTTTCAAATACTTTTCATTTTGACCGCCTCGACCGGCATCAGCGTGTTGTGTGTGGCAGAGAGGCTGTCCTTTTGTAAGCTGTTTAACTGGAAAGTGAAGAGGAAAGTGAGAAGAAACTGAATTTGTGTGTGTGTGTGTGTGTGTGTGTGTGTCCATCCTGAGATGGAGAAGCACAGGGTATTCCCAAGGGTGGGTTTCTTATTTCTGCGGCCGCACCCAAAAAGTCACTTTGCTGCCCCCTCCAATGTAGTGACTGTTTGTGGCCAATAGGGGGCCTCCAAACCTCAAGAGCCCCATTTGAATGCCTGGTTTGAGTGGTAGTGAACACCACTGCTGGTTATTCCAGTGGAAATAAATTAATTTCAAAGGATATCACTGGGTATCAGAACTGACGTTTTCAACTAAACTTTTATGGCCTCCCAAAACAGAAGAAGACTTACCAAATACAGCGAAATGCAGCAAACATGCACTTCATAAGCACCCAGAAATAAACAGTGGATAAATCCTCTACTAGATCTTGTTTCAGGGGGGCCAAATTAGCAAAAAGAATTTCGATATTCTATGCTAATTAAAACGAGGGTTATATGTGAATGGAAAAGTAGTATTGGCTTTTACTGGCTTCCCAGCACCGAGATGTCATTTCCGAGCAAATCACTGGTATCAGGCTGTTAGACCTCAAAGATATGATATGACTTGATAGAAACCTAAAAGTAAAACAGATGAAAAGTGAAGAAGAGATAAAAAAAGATCATTGTCTTTAACCATGTCCAAGGTTCACAGCAAAGTATGTCTTTAAAAGCTTTTAAATCAGTTCACACTTTTTTTTTTCAGCCACTGCAGCTGGTATTGAATCAATCCCTTTATCTTCTATAATTTCATAATCCATATCGAGTCCATGTCACAATCGCCAGAATGTATTTCTCTAAAACACCTCCACACAAAGAGATAGTGGATAATCTGGAACCCCAGTATTTTCATCAGTCACAGTGCTGGATTTGTGATTGTCAAAACAGAGAGTTGCGCTCTTTCCCGCAGACAATGGCAGGCTCACAGCGGCACAGCGAATTACAGGCCCGCGAATGCAGCGGACGTGAGGACGTGTTTCCCGATGCATGTGCAGCGGCAGCCGCAACAAAAAGCGCCTCGGGGATTTTCCAGTTTCGAACCTTAATCCCGCTCGCGTCGTGGAGGCCAAATTCAAAATGCTAGATTCCTCCCTTAGATCCTTATTATTTAAAGTGCTTATCTGGCCTATTAAACTAAACATGCAATAGAATGTGACATAGGTGCCTCCAATTAAATGTGAAAAAGAGCTCAAACTTGATCTGACGTGCTGCTGAATCAGCAGCAACACTGGTGGTACAGATAGTAGCTTCTGTACATGACAAACCCCTGAGGGAGGCATCAAGAAACAATGCAAGGTGTATTTCATAGGAATAGCATACTATTCTATGCAAAAAAAAAAAACGATTCTAAAAAGGCAATTCTCTCAGCATGTTATACAGGGTGCATGATAAATTCAGTTTAGTAATTAGGCTGAGCAAAGACCTTGTCCAGATTTAACGGGCTATGGCTCCTACACTTTTAACTGAACAAATGGCAGCACATGCAAATAGACAAACATACACGACCAGGTTTTGTACATCGCATGTTTTTTCCCACTTCTTAAAGTGCAGATTTTTTTATTCTTGTTAAGCATTGGAAAGTTGAGCAAAGAACTACAAATGAAAATAAAACAGGTTCCCTTCATAACATGGAAAGAGTTTGTAATGACTGACATCCTATTAACTGGTTGTGTGGTGATGGCAGAGTCAAATTCTGTCCTTTAACTATAAATGCACTTGTTAACTGTTTCGTTCCAAGAAACACAGCAGTATTTAATGTCCCTTGTAGAAAGAATGTCTCGAATTTCCTCTGCTGTTGTAACTGCTAGAGGTTACTTTAATGAATCAAATATATGGCATTTTCTTGCTAATAAATTGAATCAAACGGTGAACATACCGTAAATTTACTTGTTAGCAAAGAATATTGAGTATATTGTTAGTAAATGTTAAGTGAGTAATATGTAAATGTAGAAAATCTCAGTGAGTAATAACTTTTGACTGGTACGGACATATAAACAAATGGTTCACTGCTACAAGCATACACTTGGAAATATACAGACTGTCAATCAAAAGGTCTCATTCGTCGTAAAACGGGCACAGGCGCTTGCTAAAAGAATCCGGCTGTGACCTAGAGGCTGAAACGCTCTCCTTCTTCACACTGATTGACCTACTGAAGCAGGGCCAGCTGCCCACATCTGGGAATTAAAATCAATATGGAAAGACTGTCGCTTCTAAGACAGGGAATGAAACTCAAATTGAATTCCCCGGCTATGCCCATTAACGCTCCTATAATGTCGCAAACTGTCATGCAGACGATTGTTATGGAACCGAGTTCAAGGAATACAATTATTATTTTATAATTAACAAACAAATCATAGTGCAGGTAGTAATACGCTTCAAAGAAAACTGCACATCACCGCCAAGTTATTTTGTAACTGCCAGAGACATTCCCTTCCTTTTATAAAGTTGCGGAATTATGCATCGTTCCAATTTAAATTTGTAGTATGAGAAAACGTCCCTTTGACCATACATGAATTTTTATGAGTAAAGGTAGTAGCAAAAAGGTTATAAAAAGATCAAAACATAGCAAGCGAAAACAAAATATTACAAAGTTGTTCACAGAAAAAAGAAACACATTACAAATATAAGAAATATTCATTATGGATTCCTTAATGCAGGGAAACATATAAACTCTGTAAGTCTCTCCCTGTCCTCTAAGCAATGTGAGAGTTGTCAAGGACAGTGCTGAAATGCATTAATGTGCAATGCAAGCACTAGCAGAAAGCTACACACTGGCTTCTGGTGCAAATCTCGTAATCCCCCTGATCCCTTCATCTGAACTCAAAGTGCGCTTCTTATGTGTATCAGTGGGCCGCCAGGTGTTGGTAGAGTACATACAGTTATGTCTGGGCCTAACCTTCAGCGCCACTCTGTCTCTCCATGTCACCTCTATCATGTGCTCCGTCCGAGTTCCTCCGTACTCCCCCGGTACCCAGAAAGGGCAGCGTTAATCACACTACCAGGTCTGGAACTGGCACACCTGCTACCCTTTGTAACCTTCACCACGCGGGGCTTTACAGTGGAGTTCGCAGATATGGATGCATATTTACAGCTGCCTTGTTTCATGGCGCATATGGTGTAAGCGATGGCAGGGGCTTGTCAGCTTGCACACTTAATTATAAATGGGGTCCTGTTACCATGTAAAGTGACAGCGAGCGTATGGTCTTCAGAATCAGCCCTCCTAAATAGGAGCTGTTTGCACGTTGTCCCAGATTGCACTACTTCTCATCCATAGATTAATTTATACAGAGTTCATTTCTGGTGGCATACAAACGGACAATTAGATGGAATGTATCATATCACAGGGGGGTTTCTATGGCGATATTTTGAATGTCCCTAAGTCGATTCAGCTGCCCCGCCCATTTCTGCTGTTCTTCTGAATAGGCCTGACTACAAAGCTTGGAGAGACACACTTTATGGCTGATTAGTGTGGGGTGATACAGCCTAGCGCTCACCAAAACAACGCACTTTGTCTAAATAACCTTTAGGGCGAGATGAGACGTCTACAATGGCACACAAAAAATGTGACAGTCTTTAGGTGGAGCGCTGGAAACAGGCAGGAGAAAGATTCAGAACTCCCAAAGAGAGGGTGAACGTCATCGTTCTTCACACTGACTGCATGCTGAGATTTTAGGGATGATTTTCCCAAAGATAGCATAGGTTATCTACCCAGGTGAAGGCCATTATATGACACTGGGAGTCCTTGTCATACAATTCAACAGCAGAAACAAGAACTTCCCTGAAACATCTTTTGAGTTCATTACTGGAAGGAGAAAGCACACATTGCCTATCAGTCAAAGGTCAATCCGGCTTATCCTATCAGGATGGAAACTACGATATATTTGAAATATTTACCTTGGACAGAAAAAGACATATATAAATTATCTGAGATTTCACACATAAATACAAGGTCAGTCCTGCTCCCACTCCACATAGCCACTCTCCAGGAACTACTTCCTGACTAATTTATAAGCCGATTCACATACTGTAAATATAATTTATGATTCATGTACTGTAAATGGGTAAACCCGTCCTTTGGGTGAAAGTTTCAAAATGCCACAGTTATTCATGTCACACTTGATTAATGTCAGACAGGCAGCACCAAATATTGCTATTTCATCATTCCGCAGAATTCTTACAGCTGAACATGAAATCCGACTAAGGGAAAGTGTCATAAAATTGAGTGTGAATGATACTTGCTTCAATCCTTGTGCACATTTTTAATCGTTATTATAACATTTTCCTATTTGTTTATTTTGAGATTGTAGTATTTATTATGTATAACTAAAATAAGCAACCGGGGAGTTTAGGTGAATGACCAGATCATGCGAGTGGCAACAAAATTTCCTCACACTCCAGATTTTTGGAGTAAAGGTGGTAGCTGGCGGGGAGAACTAATTAAAAAATGAATAGACACTTAAAGGAGATACCGGCAGAATGTTGGCTGCATTGCAAACAATTCAATTACAGGCGCTCCATTCTGACACAAATGGCAGACAGACATGGCATCCTGTTTAACTGCATCGATAAATACAAATAAGTGCTTCAAAGGTCAGCTTTCAAATATGGTGTTTGCAATTAATAATCGTGCAGACTTCATTAATCTTCATATTGAAAATTAGCAGTTTTCAGTCCACCATGCTTGCAAGCGAACCGTCTCCATCGAGAAATCTTCAGAAAACGAGTTACATCAAAAGCCCCTTGTATAATTCTGGTCGCGGCCACAGCAGAGATACCTGCAGAAATTGCTTCAAAGTCCAAATTGATTTCTGTCCCAGTGGCACTACAAGAAATCCTTTCGTGTGTCTTATTTCTGATAATGCCGACTACCTATGCATAACCTATTATAAAAGAATAACTGTAGGTATAATGGAAAATTGTTTCTAAATCAATATATAGTACTACACAACATCTACTTTATGTGCTGGTGCATATGTTCTCAATCAATACTTTCCTTCCTTTGTCTCTCCCTCCCTTTTCTCTTCCTCCTTGTGCATCTGGAGTGATATAGTGTGGCTTTGAGGAATTGAGATCATACTTTCTGCCCTTTGCTGTGTCCTCCAAAGGATAGGAGTCAGAAAAGTAATCGGTAAGAGTGCAAGTTGACAGTGCTAGTGGATAAATATAGGTAGCTTTTAGCAGATGAGCCATGGCCCCATCAATTAAGATTAGGGCTGGTCCTAATACGGTGTCATAAAGAACGGAATGATGGTGCTGTCTCAATGTCAAAGCCAAAATGAACTTACAGTTGGAAAAAAAACACAATATACATAATGCAGTGCTTTAATAAACAGCTCTATCACTTGCTTTGTGATAGATGTAAGTGACATAGACTACTTGGCAAGGATGGGCCCAAGGTCTTAGTCATTTCCGAGAAGCGGCCAATGAGAATGAGATGCTTGTAAAGACATATCAGTTATTATCATTCTTAAACTGGAACGTTTTTTTTTTTCCTCTTGAGAAATTTCATGTTTCAGAACCACACATTGTTTTAGCATAAATTGTATTGATTTCAGTCAGACCTGCTCCAGAGAGGATGGTGCACATCTATAATTGATATTACGGTACAGGTGAAGATAATGAATGGGTTTCTCACCTGACTTTACTCAGCTCCTTCTTCACAAGTATGAAACCTATTTCTTATACCATGGATTTTCAGCTTTAGAGACCCCCACAATGAAATACTATTTTTTTAACCTCAGTTTGGAAACTCCTGCTTTATAACAAAGTGGAAAAAATGGCGCATTGCCAGCAGCCATACCAGCTGCACTTCAGAGTGGGTCCATCTGGACCTAAGCAGGTTTAGGCCCGGCCAGTCCTGCATGGGAGGCTAACTAGGAAAACTGGGTTTCTGCTGGCAGAGGTGCTGGTGTGGCCAGCAGGGGGAGCCCATCCTGTGGTCAGTGTGCAGTGCAGTGACAGTGACACTGTGCTGTAAAAATGGAGCTGTCCTTGGGGTGAGATGTAAAGTTGGGGTTCTGAGGTCATGAAAGATCCCTGGGCAGCTTCTAAAAGGGTAGGGGTGGTACCCTGTTATTCTGCCTAAAACTGCCCACTGTGGCCCTATCAAATCTGGCCTCTTAATCATCCCCTATATCTAACTGATGAATTCTCTCCTGCCCCTTCACCGCCTTAGCTACCGTGTGGTGGGTGTACTGGTGCAGAATGGCTGCTGTTACATCGCCTAAGAGGGTGTTACACAGTGGTGGTGGTTGTATTGCCTCTCAATTGGTTCTTAAATGTAACGATCATTTACATATATAGCATTTCCTCTACAATGTGCATGATTACAATGTAAAAGGGTATGAGATACACACATCCATAAATTGGAATAATTTTAATTATCCCAACGTATCATGATGTTGGAATAATCTAAATTAAGCTTACCTGATTTACCCCAGTCTCTGTCTCTCATCGCTTCATATATTACCATCGATCTGCTACTTGCCTGGTGTTGAGAGAAGGTGAGCAGTTGGTTTCTTTGGGTGATGTTTTCCATGAATGTGCCTGTAACATGCACACAGTAATGATTGTTTATGAAAGCCCTACCTGAAAGCTGCGTGACCTTGCCGTGACGTTCACACCGAACAGGCGTGCACGGCAATGTCGCATATACGGCTGCCTCATTTGTCTCACTATTGTGAGGTGGGGGGTAAATGGAAAGCACACAGTGTAGCATCCTTCACGGTGTATGACATCATGCAAGCCTTTGAGTTGGCTCTTCATGTGGGAGGGCTGTTTTCAATGTTCTTTATGTTTTATTACACAGCAGGTCAAAAGATGCGAGTCCTTATGAAGGTGACATGTGATGCTGTTTTCCTCCTGTTATATGTGTGCTGGTCAGTGGAGTCCGGGGAGCTGTAGAATCTCACCATTCCCACAGCATGCTCACGTACCTACAGTTGTTCTGGATTGTTAACTCTGAAGACATGAGATTAGTTTCTTCACAGTGTTTCTGGCAACAGTTATAGCATTTTATGGTCTGGGGGATCTTTTCTGCATACAGACCTAAAGCTTGTGCCTCTTTTATGTGCTTGAATGGTCCTTCTTGTATGGCTATGAGGAGCTGTCATAATCCAGGCCTGTTCTGGCAAATTATGCAACACCATTTCAAATTGTACACTTAAAGTGTACTTTGATGACTACAATGCCTTTTCCACAGTCCTGATGCTTCCACTACATATATCATCCTTGTAGTAAAAATAAGTCCAGATCCTCCATCAATATAAATGTCAGCTAGACACCAATATCCCAATTTAGTAAGAAATGAGTAACTGACAGCCACGAATTATCTTACATGATATATTATGACATGTACTCATCTCACGCCTATATAGAAGCCACCAAGGCTTTGCTCTATTCTTATAACTGGGTTCTTGTAAAAATACTTTGGCTATAATCTCTCCTGTATATTCATAAGCTGATGTTACAGTACGTCAGATACAGTGATCAGATAGTTATGATCATCAAAGGAACACACTACACACTAATCACTGAACACAAAATGCAATTGAACAATCAGCTTGAACAATTATAATAAGATGGATTCTGCTAGTGACTTTAATATTGTCATGTATTATATAGAAATATCCTACAATATGTACATGTCAATAAGTTCAATACTGTAGATGCTGCTTCACATTTTTAAAATAGTAGTAACTATTTTTGATGAAATAGTTTTATCACAGAGTGCCACAGTTACAACTGTGCGAATTAAGTCTATATTGAAGCATTTCCCCAAGGCTAAAGCAGCACATCCTCACCTGGGAACAAAACTATCAACCTTCAAGTTGCATGTGTAAATCCAGTATACTACCTCTGTCTCATATGGTTACAGCGCTGGGCTATGTAAGCTTTTATCACTGGAAAGAGTTACACAGTAGAGTGTGCAAGACAGTGATGTGTAATGCAGTTCTCATAGCATATCTCCTACATAGATGAAACCATGAATGCATAACTTAGGACATACAATCAATACAGGCGTATCTACAAGTTATGGCAGCATGGCAACGCTACTCTATGCTTTAATTTATCGTTACGTATTCCTACTGAGTATAGGCAACAACAAGTCCACCTGAATTGATAAAAAAATCTAATCTTGTCATGGCCAGGCTTTGGAATCATCTTTCAGTTCTGATAACCACCAGGCAATGAGTAAAGAAGAGGGATATACTGTAGACAGTGCTTGAAGGTTGAAGAGTCTATGGGAACTATGCATGTGATGTTTCCTTGTTTGCAATCATTACTATCGTCACAATCATTATTACTGTTGTTGTTATTGCTATTGTTTATATATAAACAACAATGAGAACAACAATTGTGTTTGTGTGTGTGTGTGTGTGCGCGCGCACGCACATGTGTGTATATGCTCTGTGATTAGCTTTTCAAATGCCACAGAAATCACAGCTTCTCCCTTTACATCGTGCAAGGATTTCACCAGAAGATGAGTGGACTGGGGGGTACTATGAGCACCAGGGTTTGACCATTTTAAGGGGAAATCAGCAGGGCCATTGGGTTCAATCGCATGACTATTATCTTTGACTATTAACTGCATAAAATATAGAAGAAAAACCTTGATATCTCGCAAATACTTATACGGCTGTGTCAAAGTTGTGGAGACCCCTAGTCATCGCTATTACTGATACAGTCCAAAAGCTTACTGATTGTTCAGTGGACCATGTTGCAACCTTCATTTTCCATTGTAGAAATAAATAAGTCCATTATCAGTGGAAGCCCAGAGATAGTAACTACCATTAATATACATGACGATCAGGAAAAGGGATCCCTGGAAAAACTGGCTTTATTTTGTTGCTCTGTCTATCTATCTATCTGGAAGATTCCGGGGTTGAGAGTGTTCCTGATCTACTCCCAATAAGACATGGATGCCCGGGAATATTTTCACTGCTCTTTAAAATCTGCATTGGCCAGATTCAGCATTTAATCCCTTACAGAATGTTCAAGGGTAAGAAAAAATAAAGGCTCGTTGAAAGCTATGGCGATGGCCTATCAAGTGTCCCCAGCTTGAATCTCTTACTTCTGCTGCTTTCACATGTTATTCAGCTTTGTGAGGGCCAACAGAACTCGGCATTAATAAATAAACAGGACTATATGTCACAAAAAAAAAAACAATGCGACTAATATACTATGAAGTTGCACAGCAAGTAATTACAGACATGTTTAATATTGGTGTTAGCACACCCAGTCATAATTATTGAATAATTTATGAATATGGAATTACTCTCTTTGATTTAATCTCAGTGTTACCTATTTAATTTATTAATATGATGATCCATCACTTCTGCCTAATTTGTAAAATAACATTTTGAAATGGCCAAATTCAATATAAATAAAAGTAAATTTTAATGATATGGCTTCTGGGGTGCAGTTATATAAAAAAAAATCAATTCCTCTATTTTTTGGAGTTGAATGGAATGTTCTCTCAGTTTACAGAATGAATAGAAAGTAGTTATTAATTTGTCACCCAGGGTTAAAGTGGGAGGGCTGCCTTGGCATGGCGTTTCATTGGAATCGCTCATTAATTCAATGCTCTAAATATTTCATGAATAATGCATTTATAAGTGAAAACACCTTTGGTAGATATAATCATTATTTCAGCACTGATGACAAATTGTCTCCGCTTTAATGAACGTTTTTTTATATATATATATTCTAAATATGATCGCTTTACAACCCCTTTTAAATTATTGATGGAGTGTCATAATCCACCTCTCTTCAGTGTGGCTATATATTTACACATCACTGCATAGCAGTAACGAGTAATAAGCTACTTGTTTTTAATTCATTGACCACTGAATTGGACTCTGAAGGGATCATAGTGTTAAATCCTCGTTCCGCTACCAAGAGGTAATTCTTTAATCGTTGGAGAGAAGTGTTATTTTTTTTATATAACACTATATAAACAGACACTAAACTTAATGTATCCAGCACTGTACTACACTCATCAGAAACCCAAAACTTTTAACAACGTGAGCCTTAAAGGCTAAATCACTCACTGCATATCGTTTTCTACTCTTTTTATCTGAAACAACAATTCATCTGCATCCAGTAATATATAAAGTAATCAATCACAGATCGACTGCAGCCTGCTTGAAGCAGCACAGCAGCTGCAGTGAAATTTAAAGAGAAGGTCCTGACGTCCCTAATAGAGCAGCCCATTGATCACCTCTACAGGTATCCCACTGCAAACACTTTTTCATTAACAGCGCAGTTAAAGAAACACGCCACTTTCTCCTGTGGGACAAACACTACATTTCCTTTCACCTGCCTAATGAATCTCATTTCCCCAAAAGACCTTGATAAATCTGCCTTCAGACAAAACAAATGGAGTAAAAACGGTAAGGTTATCTTGAAATAAGGACAACATTCTCACTTCTGAACAGATGCACTTTACTGACTTATATGTTTTGACCTGGATTTGTAGATAATGTGTGTTACTATTTAATTCTCATGGGCCAAAATTCACCAAAATACCTAAAACTAACACATTTTATTAGATTGCATGTCCTACTTTTTTAATAGATCCATCATCATCATTACTATTAGTAGTAGTAGTAGTATTCATCATTACTATTAGTAGTAGTAGTAGTAGTATTCATCATCATTACTATTACTAGTAGTAGTAGTAGTATTGTTCTTTGTTGTTTGGGACAGGTTCCATGTACAGGATAAGCGGTTGGTAGATGAAATAATGGAGCATTATTTATTTGCATAGAAAGCACTTATACCTAAAAATGTTTGGTATCCCTAATTATTTTTATGGTGCAACGTAGTAGTCTTTGTATGAACAACCTCAAACTAAAAAAACAGGATTAATTGAATTAGAGAACAACATTTTGTATCTTCATGGGGTTTCTTCCAGGTTTTCAAATTTCCAACCACAGTTAAAAACATCTTATGGTTAACTGAAGTTGCCAAATTAGCCATAGCTGTGCATGTCTGAGTGAATGGTGTGTGAGTGAATGGTGTGTGAGTAAATGGTGTGTGAGTGAATGGTGTGTGACTGTGCCCTGTGATGGGTTGGCACCCCAACCTGGGTTGTCCCCTGTCTTGCACTCATTTCCTCCAGAATTGGTTCCTGACCCCCCACAACCCTGAATATGACAAGTGGGTTCAAAAAATGGATGGATGGATGGATGGATGGATGGATGGATGGATGGATGGATGGAAAAACTGACAATGAAATGCCATGTACTGTAACTGAATCACCAAGAGCAGGTCTCTTCCTGTACAGTTCTTCACTTTATCCACTGGTCTACAAATAACCATTGCATTTCAAGCAGCAGGTTCTGTTCACCTTTAGGGAGGTGTTATACATCTATATTCAAGTTTCCTTTCATAACCACCATACTGCTTACTACTCTTGGTCTCCAATTAAATATCTGTTTAAGGTTGTGATGGGAAGCTCTTGCAGAATTCTCACTGGGGTACATCCTGGGTGCCCAGTCCATTGCAAGGCACATAGAGACTAACTGCAGGCCACTGCATTGTGGGATACAGCTGGAAACCTGGAATAATCCAGCACAATGTGGGACAACATGCAAACAACACCCCCCCCCCCACACACACACACACACTCACCCACACACACATACAGAATGGGGGAAAGAGTCAGACCCCCAACCTTGAGGCCACAGCGCTGCCCCCAGAGCCCCTGGGAGCCCCAGACTGGATACATGCCTTAGCTTTATGCCACAAAATGGACACACAAACATACAATGGGAATTTTAGATACACCAATTAGCTGAACGGCATGTCTTTGGAATGCAGGAAGAAACCAAAGTGTGGAAAGAAGAGTGTGCGAAACACACACACACACACACACACACACGGGAGGTCAGAGTCAAGCTCACTACACTGGAGGTGTGAGGCAATGCTGCACCCTTGACCTACGCATTGTGTTTTATTTTTCAGTAGCTAAGGTGACTGATATTTCATCCCCGTACTTAATAAGCCATCCTTCACATTTGCGCTCACTTTACTCTAATGGCCGTCCAGTAATCAATGCGTTTGACTCGTCCCCTTGAAAGATTTGTGTATTACGCCGCTCCTGCTCACAATGGTGCCCTCCTACAACGCGCCTCGAAAGGGTTTGCGTGAATAAATATGTGGTGCCAATGCTGGAATGTTCAGTGCCGGAGCTGCACAATGTACACGGCCTGCCTCCTGTGGATTTTAAGTAAAGGCCATCACTCTCTTTAATTAGGCCTTTTCATTCGGGCCTGTGACTAAAATCACCACCGTGCCTCATTTCTCCACCAGATCACACCTAATTTTAATTAGGCCCTTTGGAATATTAGCTAGTTCCGTTCTGTTTTTCGTTCTGTATATATATATATATATATATATATTTTTTACTGCATCCACTCATTAAGAAACGATACAAATGGGTCTTTAACTTTCTCACTCGTGTTCTCCCTCAAGCATCCCTCTGACCGGGAAGAGAAAGGAATCCCCCAAAGTGGACTGCCAAAATAAGCAGGAGAAGCAGAGGGTGATGTACGATCAACCTCCGGTCCCCTTAACCCCGACTAATTAGCCATATCAACAGCAGAGATTGTTCCTCTCGGCGAGGCTGCAAAGCACCGGCCCCAGCAGCCCCCAGTGGGGCCGTGCAGTGCAGTCACTTCAGCTAAATCTGCACTTGCCACTTTCACAATGTACGTCACCTATTAATATCAGTACAAATATAATTCTTTTAAAAAAAAAGAACTTCCTTATTGTGGTTTTAGAAATTAGTTTTATATTCAGGAAAGTTTTATGTCTGGGGGAAAAAAAATGACATTTCGTGGCTACTGAATCAAAGAAAACTGTCAAATTCAGTGTGTGGGGGGTGCTGTGGCATTCTTTGTTTTCAAAATGACACCCCCAAAACACCCCAAAGAAAGATGATCCACATTAGGAAATATGGGGGAATTTATGGAAAACTGGTAAAACCGAAGTCATAAAAACTTGAAGTGCAGAAGTTTGTATAACCCCAAGGAAGTAAGTATAGATTGTGAAGTAACTAGAACATAATGATCCACTTTGAAGGCTGGGGGCAGCATGCTGGTGCAGTGGTTAGCAGTGTTACCTCACACTCCTGCGATCTGGCTTTGAGTTTCTGCTGGGATTCCATGTGTGTGCAGTTTGCATGTTGCTTGTGTGGTTGTGGGCCATCCTTGGGGTGCTCTGGTTCCCCCTCCATCTACTCCAGAAACATGCTGAGGCTGACTGGAGTTACCTATATATGTGAGTGGCGTGTGAGTGTGCCCGGCAATGGGATGGTGCCCTGTAGGTGTGAGTGGCGTGTGAGTGTGCCCGGCAATGGGATGGTGCCCTGTAGGTGTGAGTGGCGTGTGAGTGTGCCCGGCAATGGGATGGTGCGCTGTAGGTGTGAGTGGCGTGTGAGTGTGCCCGGCAATAGGTTCGTGACCTTCTGGGGTTGTTCCTCTGCCTCATGCCCATAGGCTCTGAACCCCCTGTGACACTGAACCAAGATAAGAGTTTTCATAAAATGAATGGATGGATGGCACTTTCGAGACTGAATTTTGTGTTTGCATTCCATCCATCCATCCATCCATTCATTATCTTCCAAACTCTTATGCTGATCAGGGTTACAGGACTTCAGAAGCACACAACAAGTAAACAAGCAGACAAAAGCACATTGTATCTGTCCCCTGGTGGAGGGCGGAGCATCAGCTCTATCTTTCTGACTCCTAAACTGAACACATGCTCCCTTCCTCAGTCTGGAGATCAGGCACTCTTGTTGTGCCTCTATTAAGATGGCAAGTCCCCGACAGGGGTTTCACTGGTGCATTTCACTCCAGCTCCGCGATGCTCGTGGGTGCCGCGACTGCATCCCGTGGGAGGACAGTCTTCTGTGTGATTTAAGATGCTTTGTGGGGGGGGGGGGGTGAGTAATGGCAACAGAACAGCATGCTGGTGTACTGCCAGGCTCTTACTTCGACGTTCATAAATTATGAAGCAGGTGCAATTATGCGCTTTACAGAAATTAGCCGAAGGAAGTTTCGCGTATATCGTAATTGGGTTGGCGCTCGCCGCTTCCTGCAATCCACCTGGGCTTCCCGTAAGAGTCGGGTGTCAATAACTAATATCTCGCTGCTCCTGCAGTGGGCGACTATCAAACGCCCCCCCCTCCCTAACAGCCGCTAACCTCCTCACATGGATATTAGCACATAAACATATTGTTGATGAAGGCAATCATGAGAATCACAGTGGCAGGATGACTGGTGGATGGATGTGGGGTGGGGGGCTGGGATACGGAGCCAGGGATCCTCAATAGGACAAAATCCCTCCCTTTTTTCCAGGGACTTTTAACAATTAGCGGATAATTTATCTTTTGGAACACTGAAGGTGAGCTCGACTGCACTACAGGAACGCCCTGCCGCAGAGCAGAGGAATCACAGGATGCTAAGAAGAACGCTGACACTTTTAGGACTAATAAAACTAACCAACGCTACATTTGTCATGGCATTCCTAAAAACGTCACAACCAGCTACTGTACACGTGCCCCGTGACTGTCACATGGGAAACCGTCCTCGATAATTTTTCATAATCTCAGACTGCATGCATTTTTAAGATTACACATTTTTTCTTTTGTTTCTTCGGTTTTGGTAAAATGAAGATGTGAACATTTCTTTAAAATTCTTGCAAATGGCATCCAGAAATAGAACCCACAAACATTATTTCCACGAGTAACATTACTCTTTGCATTATTATAAATGTGTCCTCAGCTTGGTTGAGGTTTGATGCACTGTCAAACGATTTCCATGCCGTCCGCTTTCATTAAATAGGCGATTCTTGAAAAATACACTACAATATGATGGGAAAATAATTAATAAATAAAAGAAAAGGATCGTTTTCAATATTGATCATATGGTTTAGTAATATCCTCAAGTAGAGCAAAAATGTGCTTTTATACCTAATTTAGATACTCGCATTCCGGTTCTCTGAGCACATAAAAATGACATTTCCATTTTGCCACAGTTTTCCTTACCACTCTGGGTCACTGGGTGTTTTTGTAGATATTAATTTTTATATAATAAATTTCCTTTTCAATTTAGATCTTGAGTCACCTAAAAAAGACACTGTGTACCAGAGATGCATTATTTCTGTTTCAAACATTGTTCACGCTAATATCATTAGAAAGTCGTTCTTTAAGTATAGTATTTCATATAAGAAGGACTTAGCTGAAGAATTGTGATGCGACTGTAATGGTTTTAAATTACATGGCTATTGCTTTTTAAGTAGTTCTTTCAGTAGTATTTTGGTTTGTTTTCTTTTGATTGATAAAGGAAAAAAGGTTATCTTCAGTCAAATCTTTCTTTATTGAATATGATGACAGTGTGGCTACATTTATTTAGTAAAAATTATCAATTAATTAAATTTAGAATATTGAGAAATGATTTTGTGGTTTTGAATGTAGATTTATCTGCCATCTGTTGGCATCTTTTCAGCATTAAAATTTGAGAAAATCGAGTCACTTTTAATGATCGCCACATTCTCTTGGTGTGCTGGAGAATTACATGGCTCTCAAAAATTTCTCGAGGCTTTAAACAAAAATCTACTGTGAGCCCACAAGTATCCACTTGCTTTCAAAATGTGTAGGTAGGGTCATAAGCATGAGCGCTGTAAGTATTATAAATCAGACGCAGTAGATGAAATGAAGTGAAGCATTTCTTCACCTTATGCTATATTAAGCCTAATAAATCAATTTAAAATATGAGTGAATGCGATAGACGTAATAAAGTATCTAGTAGCAGCTTCATGAGCTCTTTTTGCCTCTCACATCATTTCATTTCTAGCATATATATATATATATATATATATCTGGCTAGCGCACTGATCACTGTTTGCGACTTGTCTCCGCCTGTGTGGGGTTGGGAACTTAAGCCCATCCCCGCCGCTTTCTGCGAGACTAGTGCGACGCCCTCAGGACCTGTCGAGACCCTCTCATTAATGCTGCTTCTGTACAGCACTCAGAATAACTCCCGCTAGCTCACGACGCCGTCTGTAGCTGCTGGCCCACAGCGAGATCAGCTCACGGCTCCCAGCTCTAACTCCCTCCTGAGTGGACTTTCAGCCTGTGACATCAGACTATTGAAACCCATCCGGAATGTTGGAACATGTCTTCCTTCTTGTTGACATCCCAAAACATGCAGAGAAGCCAGTCTTTGTGGCCTGGTCTCCCACTAGTAGTTACTAGCTATAATATATTGAGAATCCATTATCTTGAAAATGATTGTGATATAATCATCTGTCTTGACATACGTATTTCATGTAGCAACAAATTAGAAAATCTGCGATACGTTTATAAACACTTACCCAAGTCCATTGATTTGTGGAGAAATAAATTGCAGCAGCGTTATCCCCATTATGTGATAAAAACCTGTTTTTTGACATTGTCAGAACCGTTAATTTTTGGTCCCCATAAGGGGAAACTCGGTTTTATAAAATTCAGTGACTGCAATCAAGAAATTAAAAATGCCACAATAATAAAAATGTTTGGTTACTTATGCTTAAGGTTTGGTCTGGGTAGGGCTTTAGGTTCTCATTGTTGGGATGAGAGTTTTACTCATTGAAATGAATGGATGGTCCCCACAAAGATAAGAATACGTGTATGTGTACAGTATGTGTGTGTGTCCTATGCAGGGCATCTGCCCTCTGCCCTGTGTCCTGGGCTTCCAGAGACAGGTAGTGGGAAAATGAGATAAACAACGTGGGCAGCACATCACAGATGTGACTGAATACAGAATATACAGAATGCAACCTTATAACCCACCAGCCATATGGTGTTTAAAAGTAATAATTTACATTTAAAATGTAAAACGCATCTCATCTGTTAGAAGGAGGGAAAAACAATAATGCACGAAAAAGAAAACCTTCTCGGTCTTTTGTCTTTCTGGCACAGCAATTAGTTGATTAAAGAAATAAATTTTCGGAATAAATTTTCATTAAATGGAGTCAGATCAAGGCTGATGCAACAGCGTGTGGTTAAATAACACAGCGGCAGACTTCAGTCAAAGAGAGCTCAATAAACGCCGGCAAGAAAGCGGATAATACTTCTGATTTATGCAGGATGCCTTCGCAACCCCATATGCCCATTTACAAATATATCTGTAAAGTGAATGAGTCAGACTAACGTAATTTCAGTAGTGCAGGGCAATGATTACACTTACTGTACATGTTAAGGGAGCTCTCGACTTGCGTAAAACTGACTTAATATTGGACTCATGCAAAAAACAAAAATCTGACACATTTAGAGTTTATGGAAGTGGTAACACAAATGGAAACATACCCTTGTAAGTAAATTAACATTTTACGCACTACTAGTGTATTTTTGGCTCAGGTAGCCTGAAAGCCTGAATGACATTTGATTTACGTAATAGCAAAGGGCTTGGCTGGATATTCTTGGTCCCCCGACCAGATCCTTTCACCAGGTAGTGGGGTCCTGCTAGGTTTTGCTGGGTAATGAGGGTCTGCGTAAGGGATTACTTACATCGGTGGAGAACCGTGTGTATATTAATATAATGATAATACGTTAAACTTACATACACATGAACTCAGCCAACGTATAAAAGTTCAAGTGCTATGTGACAAGACTCGTGTTCTATAATGTCTTTTCTTTTATCTTGTGTCCCAGATGTTTTCCAGCCAAAGTCCAAATAAAGGTCATGGCAGTGGGATGTTGTGAGGCTGTGGGGGTGATGGTGGTGGGGGGTGGGGGGGGGGGCTTCAGCCGAAATCAGCCTGCTGGATAATGAGACCCTTGGCAGGGAACCTGGAGTGCACGTTGCAGGATGGCTATTGGCTGGAACTCGGGGAGGGGGACGCAGAGCCGAGCGGAGCATACGGGTGCCAGAGGCTCAGATGGGGCACCGGCCGTGATTCCTGAGGCCAGCAGCACCGCTGTGTACAACAGTTACTCATTCTGACATCTGAGGAGTAAGCAGCCCAGACCGTTTAATTAGGAGCACTACAGGTGACGGTAATCTTTATCTAAATGAGTTCATTTGCCGTCAGAAATTAGTAGAGGCTGCTAGTGGTGGCTGCCAACTCACAAATGGTACAGAAGCCGTTGAGGAAAAAGGCCACATCCTTAGTTTTCAAGGCGGCTCTATTTTGCGGTCTGTTTATATCAAGTGGATCATTAATATTTAAAACGAGAGAGAGTGCAGACATGTCCTACTCATACTCCGCCATAAATCTCCCACGTATTTCGAAAAAAAAAAACTATGTGCGTAACACCAAGCTTACAAACTCATATTCCAAATTCTTACAGGTATGCAATGATTAAATATATATAAATTGTATATATATATATATATATATATATATATATATATATATATATATTGTAGTGAATAACTCCCACAATTAAACAGCAGACAAAGAAAACAGAAGTACAGGAATTTAAAGATATGTGGTGCAAAAGTCAAAAATGTACTACGGTGAAAAGTTTTCATTTTCTGTGACTTTTGGCGAGCTTCATTTGTCCAGGGTTATCATGAAAAAAAAAATGAACATGACATAGTGTTGTAATCCCTAGCAAATCTGCTAATGAATTCAACACATTTAAAGGTCACAGCGAATCACATGGGAAAGGCTGAAATTAGTTAAAACGGAAAGAACAAATCGCCGATTTGATTTACATTATTCTCTCAATGACCACCACGGAGTGACTCAAGGATAATGGCCATGTTTAGAAAGGCAATGCTGTTGGCATGCATGAGGATGTGTGTGCCGATACTCTACACATCGTTTACTCAGAATCACCGGATATTGCGTGTCTAGAATTCACACCCCATCTATATGTCATAAAAGGCATAGATCACTTTCATCTGCTCTGAATCAAAGGTGCAAATATTGTGCACTGATGCATGAGGCAAGTTCCCCAGACCAGTGTTTCTCAACCAGGTCTGTGGGGACCCCCATACAGTCCGCACTTTGGATCCCTCCCAGCTCCCAACACACCTGCTTCAGGTATTCTGTGTTCTAGATTCTTTGGTTCAGGTGTCCTGGGAGCAGGAAGGGACCGAAACTCTGGACTGTCTCGTAATCCCCGAGCATTTGGTTGAGGAACACTGCCCTAGAAAAAACTAAACCGTCCCCCAAGAAACAAACTATCAAAGATTGTAAAACTAATTATGTAGAAATGCTTAGCGGTCCAGGAAACAAAAGACCATGTAATAGAGGCTTTCAGACACTGGGCAGAAATTTTATTTTGAGGTATTAATTTTTAAGCTATTTCACATTTTTTTAAAATAATAAAATAAAAAACATTTTGGCAGTCAAAACAAGGAAAACAGAAAACAAGGAAAATCATAACATGATTCAACATCCAACTTGCCTTGTTCTGTCTAATACTGTCCAAAACAAAGACCGAAATAACGACTCCCACAACGGACGGCTACCCCACCCTGCCGCTCACGGATAAAAAAACTTAATTCAATTAGGATGCACGTTTCACCCGCACATTGTTAGTCACGCACATGACCCGACTGGATCTCTGATCTCGATTTTGCGGCACTTTGCATGTGCGGGGGGGGCTTGCAGAGATGCAGAGCCTAATCGCCTGTCCCGTGACTAACTCGAAAGGATGCAGAGCCGGGTAAAGTCTGATGAAATGCGACATCCCGCAGTAAAAACAGCGGCCTTCCAGGCGTCGCTTTACTCGCCCCACTGAAATGCTGCCAGCTCACCTTGATGTATTTGTCTGTTTCTATGGTGACACGGCCCCCTTTGAAAAGCACGAGCCGTACGGGAATGCGGGGAAATCAGGGAGCTGAAGGTGACACCATGACTAAGAACGTTGCACTGGTTAAGGACGGCGCGTCTTATTTTAAGGCTGCCGTGAGAATGTGGTTTCTTAGCGCTAATAAATTGCATTACATTAAAAAAAACAAACAAAAACTCCCCCATCTTCTATGCAATAAACCATGCAAACAATTGACTTGATAGACAGTATATCTTCAAAATTTATCATTAGATGTTCAGCTTACCTGAAGATATCCTATGTTACAGAACAGATTTTTCCCTAGTAGAGAGGAAAAAAATGGGTATATGTAAATTAAAAGGAAACCATACTATTCTGCAGATGACAAGAAATATGAGTATTTCACCTTCTCTCCAGCACATACTTGAATATCACTCTTATCCAAAGTCATTTTATAAATCTGAATGTATTTATTTAATGTACATTCTGTTTCATGGCACACTTTCAGACCTCTTCTTCCTTTTTCAGATGCTCCTCTTAGGGGTCACAGCGGATCATCTGTGTCAATTTCGTCCTGCCCTTTCTCACCAGAAGTGAGCTGAAGTTTTACAAGTTTTACACCGGATGCCCTTCCTGATGTAACTCTCCCCATTTACCCAGGCTTGGGACCAGCAGGGAGAAATACACTGGTTTGTGCATCCCCAGTGGCTGGGCTGTCAGGCCTTCATACCAAATTTGCCAAATATTTCCCCACCAATCAGCTGCTTACATGTATTTCTTTGTCTATATATTGATGTCTACATATTAAAATGTCATGTTTATATTATGCTTATATGTCTTAGTATTTATAATACATTTATTTATCATTTCGTAATTGCTCCCTGGCCAAAGAGAACAACATTTCAAGATACTTTGACTTTATAAACTCATTGTAATGGAAATAGTGTGTGATAATAACATTCTGTATAAAATGTAAACAAAAGCGAATTAATTGGTAAAAAAGATAACTTTTTGAAGTAAAGTAATGTTTGAACACAACTATTTTTAAATTTTTTTTCACATTGAGGTTTATAGCTTGTGTACAGAATAAAATGCTTCATATTTTATCTCCCATGATATAGAAGGTCATACATTATCATGCATTTTTCTGTGTAAAGGTGTTCATACCGATAATCAATTCAATGAAAGTGGAGCAGGCTGCCTGTATACTAAGTCAGAGGCAGTTTAAACCAACTGATCGCTATATTATGGTTTTTCTCGAAGTGTTTTGTCTGAGAAAATGAGTTTAGGACTATGACAGGAATTCCATCAAAGAAATAAAAAACACTGCAGACTACTGCACTCCAAACAGAGCGAAAGCTGTTTTCTTTTTTAGTTTTAATTCATTTTCTTCTCATTCCCCGAGGATGGTGTGGTTTAACTCCGCCACTCAAGCTCCTTTTTTTCATCATCTCTTCACAGGCAGTCTTTGAGCGAACGACATATTAACCGTGTGTAACATTTTAAGTGGCGTGTCATAAATGGATGGCATGTGAACACGGTGAGAAAATGTAGTCCGACAAAGACGCAGAACTCAACCCATAGGACACGTCTGTGCTCACATGTTCAGACAGCAGCTCCGGGGCTATTGAAAGATGACCCTATTTTTCCGTGTACTGTGGTGCTCTGTAGAGCTGTCTCACACTGATTTCTGTATCCGAAATAGAACAGTAAGATGAACATTATCCTAATCAGATGTGTGTCTCTTTTAATTTCTGGCAATCAGTGCCAATCGACCCATTAGGTGGCATAAGCGGCTGCCTATAGCGCCACCTTCTGGCAAGCTTTCCTGCCAGCCCCGCCCATCACCCAGGGGCATGCAGCGTTCTGCGCACACCGTGAAATAGGCTGGTGAAATTTACCGGCAGTGAATCTCGTCTAGATCTCCACAGGGGCTTTGACAGGCATAGCTGATGGCGGACCGTCTAAGAGGCGGGATGCGGTCGGGGTGTATCCACTGCCCCAGAGTGGCCACATGTGTAAATACTTGAGGACACCCAGCACCGCATGTCCATAGGGACATCCTGTCTTTTATTTTGCGTCTAGGGAGAATCAGCACTGTTCTAGGGCGCCCATTCTATACTTCAGCACTTGGTAAGTAAAAAACAGAGGTGCCGGGGGGGGGGGGGAAGGAGCATCAGGTTGGATGCTTGTGGCCAGGACCGGAGGGGGTGACAGATGAGGGTAGGGCTCCCCCCTCCACGCAACACAGATAATGGGTTTTGTAACAGATCACAGCACTGCTCTGTAATGGCCTGTTTTTCAGCCGTTTTTTCGGTATGAGAGGCAAAGTCATTCAGAGCAATTCCAGCGGCCGTCTGGCCCGGCCTCTATTGTACTGTACTCTGTGAATACCTACAAGCCCAGATAATGCCGGCAGAATGGGAAATCTCTGGGGACAAGCGGGAAAAAGACACCGCGAGAATTAATCAATAGCCCTGACTTACAGAAGACAAAGGCGAGTGAGTGGGGGGTGGGGGGAGGGGGAGTAGGCGGGGTGGTCTATCGATGGGGGAGACAAGTCCAATGTCATCAAGCGCAGCACATGGTCTGGTGGGCCAGAAAGGAAAGATCTGGAAATGAATGCACATGTTCTCACAGGTATTTGATTATCAGGAATCTGGCCCTAAAGATGTACGAATGACTTTGGTCTAAATGAAATTAAACAAATAAAGAGTGCAAATAATTAGGAACGCAAATAATCCAGCTCAAATATTATCATCATTATTATTATTTTCCTTCTTTTACTCAAATTCATTACAATGTAGCTTTGGAAAAAGCATTAGAAGATGGCGGATATTTGACATTAGTGACAGTATTTGACATTAGTTCTCCCTGGTGGATTCGGTTGACTCATGTGGTGAACATTGAGGGGGGGGGGGGGGGATTCTGCTGCGTTCTTCACAGGTAGAGAAATCGATGATGACCGCACCTTCACAAAGTAGTTCGAGGCTTGACATTGTACTTCCCGTTGTCAATGGGGGTGGGACAGCTGCTGAAGTCAGCGTTTCCTCTCCTGCAAAGTTTTCATGACCCCTGTCTTTCTTGCCTACTATCTATAGGAAGAGGGAGCTGTACATGAGCTCATTTGCCAGTTATTTAGTGTATATCAATTTTAAACAATAGTTTTACTGTGGTTTTCAACCACTTTCAACTTCAGAATAAAAGCAGAAGAGCCAGAGTGAAGGGTAAAGCCACACACAGGCTATTTAGAAACGCCAAACCACAAGAGGAACTCGGAGTACCCAACGGAAAGCTGCACCTGGGGAAAGCTTCCAAACTTCACAGAGTATGAGTATTTCACCTGGGAGACAAACCCTGGCGGTGTGTGCCGAGAGCACTACCCACCGAGCTGCCGAGCCGCCCAAAAAGTTAACACGTTTTTCACTTGCATATCCAGACTTTCACTCTATTTATCACTCATTTAACCTACACGGCAAGTAATATTACCCTATTTTATGTTGGGACAACACTGTGACAGAAAATACTAGTAATAGATTATCTAAACTGTTGGGCATTCTGTCTCATATGCATACCAAACACAAAGTTACGACATCAAATACATACACACGAATTGTCCATACAGACTTACTTAAAAACCATGATGTCATTGCCATTATATATGCTGTGAAAGGGTTTCCATTATACAGCATCACAAAGGCTTTATTTGTGTCGATACAACTTGTTGCTAAACAGCCAAATTAAGTAATAAAAAATATAATTGTGCCTTAAAATAAACGCCGATCTCCCACTTTCTCATTGAACGAAAACAAACGTGGTGCTGATAATAATTCTGCCCATTAATGTCTTATAGACGTCTCTGATTGTCTTACCTTTTCTACACAATAAAACTGGGGCAACAGCAGAGCCGAAGCCCCCAGAATGAACCCTGCAAGAGTGAAAGCTGTGAAACTATGAAAGACTTCAAGCTGAAAAAACTCAAATCATAAACTGACACATATTCTGTCATTTCAATATTAGTGATGATAGCAGAACATAATACAACTCTACTACCATTTAAATATTTTTTTAAAATAAGTGAATGAAAATGACCTATGTACTGCTTAACTAGAGCAACCAAGGATGGTTTACATCTGTTAATATTAATTGTAAGTAACTATGAAACTTAAGGCTCTTTTATTTGTTCTGGAGTAACAAAAAAAATCTAAATTGCAGTTTTCCAAGGTGACATGAATTACCCATAACCCCCTCGAGGAACTGTCATCGATGATGCCCACCAATCAGAAACCTTCAAGAGGAGACTGTCATTCTGCTTCTTTTGCGCACCTTTCAAAGAACTAGCTTTCATATCTGCCCCAATAACACTCACCAACTCTCCTCAACCGCACGCACACTCCAGCTTATATTAGCTCATGAAGAATCACACAGTGACATGTGGGAAGAACACAGAATATCAAGCGACGAGATTACCTCCTGTGGCTCGCACCTACTGTAAGAAAATGGCCCTGTCCGTGATTCCGATTTCCATTTGTACTGCCATGTCATTCACGCCAGGGTAGCTCTGCCGTTGACTAGTGGCTTCAACGTGAACGGAAACAGGACAAACAAGAACCACGCTGATGAGTTTGGCTACCCGCTGTGATTTTCGACAGCGACCACAGAACTCCGGCTGAAATATGCAAAGGACATAGATTCTAATACCCTGTGAATAAATGCTTCAAAAACACCAACTCGAAATCATTGTCTTTTTATTGCCACATATAGAAGCCTCCAGCATCCTACTGCGGATTAACATTACGGACTACGAACAGGAAAACATTACGTTTATTATATTTTTACAGTTTGTTTATTTAAAGCGAATTATTACTATCTATATTGTGATATACTGAAATGCACTGAGCACAGAGACTGATGCAGAGTGTGAATGCTCTCTTTCAGCTGCAGGTTTAGAGTCTTAGACCGAATTCTCACTCTCCCGGCCACCCTGGGCGTTCATCATCTTCTGCCAAGTGTCACTGTCACCAAGATTGTACACGGCCTGTGATCAGTAAGAGGCTCTTAGCACACTATGCAATGTCTATCTGACCCTTGCCACATCGAGTCACCTGCAGATATGGGAGCATTCATCTGAAGAAGATGTGTAAAATAGAGCTTGATATGCGAAAGAAAGGGAAAAAAAAAAACATCTCAGCGCTGAACAGTATTAGCTTAACCTTGATCCGTCCTTGAGCAAGAAGGAGAGAATGGCGACTGTGAGGAAGAGAGACTGAGAGATTGGTATCCCTCCTGCTGAGTAAAAGTGAAATAGGGGAGTTTGGACGAGGGAAATATGGAACTTTTGAGCGGGGGTCGGGGGGTGGGAAGCTGTTACACCTGTGCGGCAGGCGATGAGAATGACCAGCGCATGACAAGCCCCCCCCCACATGGGTCACAGGACACATCATCTCGCTGACAGAGAGCGTGAAGGTGGACGTTGGCTCTGGCTGCCGAATATCACAACCGCAGCCGAGACGTACGGCACTCACATACAAATGTGTCTTCAGGTTTCCTTTCAGGGTGATGTACGATCTCACAGCACAATAAAACAAACCCTAACGCAGATGTGGTGGAAATGGATGGATCCAAACAGCCAACACACAGATACACACAAGGACACACACACATTTTTGTGGGGACTCTCCATTCATTTCTATGGATATAACCCTAATCCCAAAATGATGACCTTAACCCCTACCCAGCCCGAACCTTAACCAAAGGTAACCAAATAAAATATGAGAGATTCGGCATTTTCACATTTTTGATTGCATTCCCTGATCTTTGTGGGGACCTGAAAAATGGTCCCCACAACGTCAAAAAAACAGGTGTTTATGACATTGTGGGGGACATTTGGTCCCTACCATGTACTATAGAGCTAAACCACACACATACACGCACACACACAAGCACATGCGCGCCACAGCACCGCTTCATCAGTTATAATCCCGATAAGGCAGATCGTGGAATGATTTCTCCTCATTTAGACTCGTTTCGAAGGTGACTTCATCATCTGCCTGTGAAAGACATTCCACTGCCCAGTAACAAATGATTACCGCTAAACGAATCCCAGAGGCTTCAATTCTAATGCGGAACAAAGGGGAGCGGATAGGGAGGCCGTGTGACTC
The DNA here is from genome assembly GCF_023856365.1 of Brienomyrus brachyistius. Classification (NCBI taxonomy): domain Eukaryota; kingdom Metazoa; phylum Chordata; class Actinopteri; order Osteoglossiformes; family Mormyridae; genus Brienomyrus; species Brienomyrus brachyistius. The sequence continues at coordinate 17,874,626 of NC_064543.1, read as the reverse complement.
TGGGATCTATTTTTTCATACCTGCATCATTTCTTGCTTCACTGATCTATCACTAAACAACAGCTGCCGCGCAGGAGCTGGTGCGGCGCACCATGGGGGTACCGAGCGAAAATAAGAGAGGGTGCTTTGGCGGGCAGGTCACGTGGGTGCCCCCGGCACTCCTGAAAGGAGTCTTTGAGCTGTCAGAGGAGGGAGGAATGCAGGCCTCCTGGTGGCTGGGAATCGGGCGCCATGGACACGGAGCCGCCTGCGATGGGATCTGGGGGAGCGGACACAGCATGGCGGACGACGCGCAATCATGCCCCGATGCTCCGTCTCCTTCCTCCCTCCCTGCCCCACGCTGTTCCTCTGTGCCCCAGAGAATCAGTGAGTGACAGCTCTGTACATGAAGGGAGGTAGGGCACGATGGCCTTGGGGAGTGGGGGCAGTGTCGGTCAACCCATTAGGCGACATCTGTGGCCGCCTAGGGCGCCATCTTCTGAGGATGGACTGTAGGTGCCCCTCCCCAGAAAATTTCACTGACACCCCCCCTCTGCCCCCCCGGCAAGCATATAGTGCGTCATCCAAGACAAAGTGAAACTGGGCAGTGAAGTTTGCCGGGGGATGGGGGGAGGAAGTTTGCCAAAAGCACCACATGGGCTTTGATCGCCACTGGGCAGGGGGTAGGGGGATGTTGGGGCTGGGGGGGGGGGGGGTCCCATGGCTCCTCCACCTCCAAAAGGGACATTAAAGGCCTCCAGCTTGGCCTTCAGGTGCCTGCCAGTGGGCCCCATCGCTTCAGAGCCTCTCCCTGGATGCCCAACCAAGATGCCAGTGGGCAAAATACTTTGCACACCACTCTGATGTTCTGTTACAATATTATACAGAGAGAATTAAATTAGGTCTACAGTTTTTCTTATGCTACATATTAAACTTACGCCAGCACATCTACTGAGATAAGTTTTCAAATGTTCAAGGGATTTTAACAAAGTGTGCTTTTTCTTTGTGTTTGATATGTCTACAGTACAGCTTTATCAGAAACAAACATATTCACTATACTTATTTTTCCTGTTTTAATATCTTTGTGCTTTCCCCTTCCACCCTAGCCTGTTCCATGAGAGCGATACATAGTATGTGTATGTGTAGTATGTGTATTTTAAATTTCTCTTATATTGTATTTTTATTGTATTTGTAACTTGTAATATGCTGGTGTACTGCTGCTGGAAACTAGAATTTCCCAGAGGAACCTTCCCGAGGGATTAATAAAGTTCTATCTATCTATCTATCTATCTATCTATCTATCTATCTATTATCAGTGGTAATCACCTAATTACTCATAGCAATCATCACCTTGATTCATTATCAACAAAAAACAAATGGCACCTGGGACTGTGGGGCCCAAACTTCCCCCTTCTTTTCTTGTGTTTTAAGTAGAGCTGCATGTTTTTGTGTGCCGTACACTAGTTATTAGGTTTCCAAGGAAACCATTTTTAAAATGTGATTTTGTCACAGCACCACGTTTCGGGTGTTATCTGTCAAATCCGCTGCTCTTTGTATGAAAGCCAACCGTGTAGATGAGGATAAGGTGGGAGCAGACTGTCTAAATCCATTAAATCATCTTTGTTAATAACTTTACTCGTTATCCATGAGACTTTCACACTACTGCTGATTCAGGCCCCTTTATCCTGAGCAACAATTATAGATGCTCTGTAAGTATTTATAATTTACTTTCCATTTAAATGGCTTGGATGTAATATCTCAGTCTTCTCAGTACTACAAAAACCCAAAGTTGAGTGCATCGTTAATCACGTACCACATCAGCATATATTTTGGATGTACAAAATCATTAAAAGGAGAAAAAAATAGCGCTATTTCCAAAATATCACAGAAGTCAATGGAATCAGAAAAAAAAAAAATTCAAGAACCTATTTCAAATACCCATTCTTTCTGAGGTTTTGAAAACGAAATGCATTCAAACTTTATTTTTTTTCCTCTGCGCTTTACTTGGCTGCATTTGTCATTAGAATACAGTTTGTTCAGTCTCTGATAAACAAGCCGGGTTGAGCTGCAGGGCATCGAGATTGAACAAGTTAACAGTGTGCACTTCTGCGACGCAAGATCCCTGACAGATTGCCTTTTCTCCGCAGTGCCTATCTGAAGCTCCTTATCAAGACCATGCGAAATCAAATCATATATACCTATCATGTTTATCTCATAACCAATGCATTACTGCTGTCTGCTGCAAGGTGTGTACGTGTGCAATGTTTGTCTTTTTTCCTTCCCTGGCGAAACTGAATTTTTTTGTTTGCTTATTTTTGAGATTCTCTGCTGTCTCATTTCCTTTCTACTCCCATCTCTCCCTGAAATGGGAGTCTTGAAAAGGTTTTGTTTGTTCCAGCGTCACTTGGTCCACTTGGTTCTGTTCACTGAGCCGCTCAGGTATTCTCGCATGCATTTTTTAAATCAAGCAATTAAACTGTCTGGAGTCTAAACATTGGATAGCTTCGGGGCAGCTGGTTCAAACATAAGAGTCTGGTCACAGGCTGTTGTCTTTCTTCTAAAGGAGTTAAATGAGCTTTTGCTTAAATACAAAGTCAGTTCGGCTAAAAACTGCCTTGGATCCGTTTGGGGCAACCATCCGTGGTTTTGATCTTGCTTTCATGAGCCTTGTAAACTCCCAATTCCCAATGAAACGTGCATGGTAATCCTCTTTTCTGTGACCACCACTTTGCAGCTGGCACGGAGCCTGGCTGCAGCACAGCACGCTCAGGACCTGAGGCATGCAGACTGCACGTGTCTCTCGATTATTTGGGATAATGAAATGTCTAAGCATGCTGTCGGTGCCATGTTAAAAAGATGGTATGCCAGTGCGCGAATGGGGACAAAAAGAGGAGCAAGTACCAGAACTCTGTGAGGGGAGCTGGTACTCTGAAGAGAAAAACCAAGAGGCGCTGGTACTGTGTACGGGTGAGAACTGGCCCACTTCAAGCACTGTGGTATGTTCTCCATGTAAGCAGGGATGATTCTAGGTTTTTTGTAGGGTTTTGGGCATAAAAGGGGCCACAATTCCTACAGAGGAATCTACTCAATGATATATTTTTAATTGGTGAGTGACAGGGGAGGTGGGACTCTGGGGGGCCAATCAGCTTTCAGCTAAGTTCAGCGCACCTGTGGGCCTGCACCTGCATACACTCCTGCATGTAAGCCACATTTAAATACAGCTGAGGTACATTCTGCCTAGTGTGGTAAAAATAGGCAGACCTGCTGTTTGTCAGTCTGAGCCCAAGGGTGTCATTCAGATTTGAATAACTGATTAAGCTGCCCAAAAATCGTTATAAAATGTCACTTAGAAATCAACCTATGATGCTACCGCACCCGACCCACAATGCGGAGCTGCACAGCTCCCAGACCCAATGCTGCTTCAGTCTCATTGCAACACTTCTATCTATTTGAGTTGGTATAGATTTTTCCCAGAAGTTTGTCCTCCAGAGTATGCAGTCCATTCTTATGTATTCCAGGCACTTTTTTTTTCCATAATAAAAGATTAGGTTCATCCAAGAATATTTCAGATCTGGACTCTTAAACGATATCAGCATTCACAAAGATGTTATTCTGTCAGAATAAAAGTCCTGCCCCTTTCTGTACAAAGAACTTGCAACCCACATGAGTGAATTTATCTTTATCAGATACTAGGGATTCCATAGTTTAACAATCAAGAATGTATCTGGAAAATTCGTCTAGTGATTATACAGTATTGGGACACCTGGGCATTAGACCAACAGAAACATTTATGACATCCCATTGTAAATCTATAGGCATCTATAACAGCTGCCACTGCTGGGAAGGATTTTTACAAAATTTTGGAGTGTCCGACCCAACCATGTCTTTATGCACCTTGCTTTGTGCACTGAAGCAGCCATGCTGGAACAGAAAAGAGCCTTCCGCAAAAAAACTGTTCCCACAAAGTTTTAAGCATAGAATTGTCTAAAATGTCTTGGTATGCTGAAGCATTATGACTTCCCTTCACTGGAACTAAGGGGCCAAGCCCAACCCCTAAAAAAACAACCCTATATGATTATCCTTCCTATACCAAACTTTACAGTTGACACAATGCAATCAAAGGCAGGTAACGTTCTCCTGGCATCTGCCACACCCAGACTCGTCCATCAGTCCATCATCCAGAAGTGTTACTTGTCACTCCACAGAGCATGTTTTCACTGCTCCAAAGTCCAGTGGCAGTGTGCTTTATACCACACCATCCTATGCATGACACTGCACTTGGTGACGTGAGGCTTGCATGCATGTTCGGCCTTGGAAGACCATTCCTTGAGGCTCCCAGCACAGAGTTTTTGTAGGTTAATACCAGAGGAAGTGTGGAACTCTGCAGTTATTGAGTCAACAGAGCGTTGGTGACTTTTATGGACTATGCATCTCAGCACTTGACGACCTCGCTCTCTTCCTTTACATGGTCTGCCACTTCGTGGATGAGTTTCTGTCGTTCCTAAACGCTTCTACTTCGCAATAATATCACTTACACTTGATCATGGAATATCTAGCATGCAAGAAATTTCACAAACTGAGTTATTGCAAAGGTGGCATCCTATGACAGTGCTGTGCTTGAATTCACTGAGCTCTTAAGGATGACCCATTCTTTCACAAATGTTTGTAATCCTGACTGCATCGATAGCTGCTTGAATTCATACACCTGTGACAGTAGGTTTGACTGATTGAGAGGTGTGTCTCAATACTTTTGTCCATATACCTGTAGTACCGAATCAAAACTTGTTTCAAAAGAGAAGAGGTGCACCGTACTATAGTTATAAAATGATCGTACGGAGTAGTGTGTGGTTCAGTGGGCTAAGCCTCTGTGTCTGGGGAGGGAAGTTGGCCATTCGAGCCTAGCTTCAGCATAGTAGCACCATCTATGGGCCCTTGAGTAAGCCCCCCCACCCCCTAAAATGGGGTAGGCAAAAAGAGAACTTGGCCATGGGAATCAGTTAAGTGTCATTATTATCTGTTTAAACCTGTGCTGGATAATCAGCTCCATTGTCTGTGTGACGTGTGGCCTTGCTGTCATTTCCACTGTGTTTGATCAGTCACTATGGTGCTACAAATATTCTCCTCCATAATGTGAGCATTTAATGGCAGGGATTACCTGTTATATGGCATGAAAATAACAGAAAAGGTTTAAAAGATAGAAAACAATCCGAAGGTACTTAAATGCTTCTTAAACTCAAGACCCTGAACTCCTCTTTGTGAGTGGCTTCACAGGTGAGAGGTTTGACACTGCTATCTCCTCAACTGGAGCTTCTGTCTGTAAAAGAGAGAGTAAAGAAGCAGTGAGTGTAACACTAAACGCACAGACTGTCTATCCAGTGGCTGCCTGTTGCTTTTCAGAGAGCTAAAGTCTAATGACTGGGCCTGATACGCTAATTGTTGTAACCATGTACAGGAACTATAAATGAAAGAAAAGGAAAAAAATGAAGGAACCTTGCTGCATCTGAGCCTTGAATTCTCACAATTACTGAACTTGAGAGACACACAAATAGTAAAACATTGAAAATGGTGAAACACGACATAATTCTTAATGCATTGAAATAATTAAATACATGTGTGCAGTGTTTCAAGACTCAGTCCTCAGGGAACCCCAGACAGTCCACATTTTTGTTCTCTTCCAGCTCCCAGCACACCTGCTCCAGGTATTTCATGTTCCTGATTGGCTGGGAGCTGGCAGGGAGCAAAAATGTAATCTGTCTGGGGCTCCCCGAGGACTGTGTTGGGAAACACTGCATGTGAGAATTCCTCAGCGTATTAATTTCATTTATAGTGATTAGTTAAGAACTGGAGTTTGGCTGTGTGTGTGTGGTGTATGCAGGTTTCCTGTAGCTTGGTAGACCTGGCATTTCTGAATTGCCTGTAGTGTGTGATTGAGCATGTATATTTGCTCTGTAAGGTATTTGCATCCTACCCGGGTATCCCCTACCCTGAGTCTCTTGTTTCCTGGGATAGTTTGCAAGAGCATTGCATCTTAGGATAAGCAGTTACGAAACATTGATGATGGAGATATAGAAATGCAGGATAAATGCATGTGTTACATGTGAGAACCGAATGTGAAGGAAAAATCACAGGTCTTTCTACCTCTGAGCTTTTCTTGCCTTTTTGCTGTTAACATTTAGAAATAAACAATGGCAAAACATAAATATACACTGTTAAATCTACCGGGATATACTGTATGTTAGCTATGAAATATGTTGCGAATCACACTTATTCACAGTGCAGATGACTGCCTGCTTGTCAATACATTCTGTTTGACTGTGCTTGTCATTTGTCGTATACATGAACGTTTCTAGTCAGAAATTACAACCTCCGGTTCCACTTTCATTTGTTTCATTGGAATACTTTATAGAATTCTCAGAAATTTTCGGTACTCTGTCAGAAAAGTCAATACTAATTTACTCCCTTAACATAATTACACCTCCAGCAGCATATTATCTTTCTGAGATGTAGAAAGCCACAAAATACATTGAACCTACATTATACAGATAGCTAAACTATCAGCAGAGTTTCAACACGACATGCTTTAGAAATAAATGTCTTACAGTACTTAACCCTGTAGAATCACAATTCATATATTCGTTCCTTAATTCTCCTGATATTTTGCTGTCTTCACGCATATGTAAGTATGCCCTTCTCTTTCCATTAATGGGAAGACCATAACAGGAATCTGGATGTTAATAGCATTCTGTTTGATATATTGGAATTCACAAAATCTGAAGCACAATGATGCTGCATTTAACGTCACGTTCCTCTTTATCTTTAAATCTCCGTCTTATGGCAGACAAATACTGTACATAAGGTGAAGGTAGCAGATCCAGAAGGAAGACTGCTTTACGTACAGTGTGCTAAATTCACCAGCAATCTGCTGATTTGTCCTCACTGGAAACGCCTCAGAACTGATCCCGAAAGAGCGTCTGTATAGGTTTTCCTTGTGAAAGAGTCCATTGTTTTGTTTCATTACCTTTTTACTCGAGAAATAGTCTGCATTATTAGGCTGCATCTACGGCTGATCTTAAGGTGCACTGTCCCTTTGCCACCTGTATTTCTGATCTCTGCTGGGGAATTCATACTCTAAAGGTGAGATGCCTTTCTCTGTCAATAAGAGCTGATGTCGCCACTGAAATGAATCCTTTCAAAGTGGATGTCATTGAAATGATCGAGTATCTATTATTGTCGTCATGCACAAGGAAATAAGGTCGAATTGCATGTTGACTTTCGAGAGCCTCATATCCCATATGAACAAACCGGCTGTCATCGCCTTGGTGTTTTCTTAATAACGGATCCAGAGTTTTGTGTCACCAGGTGCCTTTGTAATGAGAATGCTCTCAACTGGGCAAGTTTAATAACCCTTGAGGGACTATCTGTGTCCTCGAGTTTTTTTACAGATCGGTGACTTTCCTGGTGGTCATTCGGAAAACAACAGCAGTAGATCTTCTGAGATCTCCAAACATGCAGATTTATTTAAAAGAGATCATCGATTCAAGCCACCTAGCGGCCATAGTGCTTATGCACTGCTAGTCAAATGAGCAAATACTAATCAAATGAACAGGAATAAAATAATTGGTATTATAAATAGGCCATACTGTTACTGGAAATGGAATATACAATATATGTGGAGTGGGGAACGCAGCAATGATTTATTTTAGTGAAACAGTCAAGGGTGAATTGTTGTGCACTGACCTTTTTTAAATTCCAACATAAAATCATATTGATAGATATTTCCATATATGACTTGGGAGCCATTTGCAATCAGATGAATCCTGGGCAGAAAGAAGACAAATATGCTTTTGTTTTAATGACAATGGAACAGGCCAGAAGATTATATATAACAATGGGAGTAGAATATTTTGCCTGCGTGTTAGTAATAGAAATAGAAAATACTAAGGATAGTCCTGACAAAACCAGAATACGTGGTCTTCCTGTCCTGAAAAGGCTGCTCTGGACAATAGATGGCCTCATTCACCGACGAAGTAAAGCCTAATCTTCCGTATTTTAAGCCTAAATATGAACTGTGTGCGAAGAACTAATTTCTGTTTGGAGGAACACGGTTCACAAAGTTTCACATCATGAAAGTCATTATGGTATTGTGCGTAGCGGGCAACATCCGTACTGGTGCTTCTGAATGGACCAATTAATTCCCGGATCATTTTGTGCCAGCTTAGCGAAGCCTGACAAAAACTGCTAAGGTTTTATTTTTCCCGGCCCCCCTTCAAACCAGTGCCAGCCCTAGAGGAACAATAAGAAAAAAGATGGACATTTTTAAATTAGTACATAGCTGAAAGATGCCCACAAAAATGAACGTTTTTTTTCTTTTACCTGTCAGCAACAATAGAGATGCTGCACTTTTCCGGCAAGGATCTCAACCGTAAGAAGAGACAAAAATCATATCGTAAATGCAAAGCGAGGTGTGTGGAGGCAGGATGGAGGGATTCTAGTGTCAGGAAAGATCAAGAAATGTGTGGGTTGAGTTGAGTCCCATCCTCATCCGACCACACCTACTCAGTCTGTAGCACCTAATGAAACACCATGGAGAGACAAAACCTCCACAATGGCTTGGGGAATACGAGGCATGATTATTTAGTTATGTAGCCATGAATGATTTATTAAACAAACCCATGTGACACGGGGATTTGTAGCAAACCAGTCTCATTTATTCTTGCCTTCCCAAAGGATTGGGAACAAAGCTGAAAAAAAAAATTAGGAAGCAGGGGTGAAAGAAGGAAAAAGGAACAGAAGAGCTGCACGAGAATTTGAGAAAGTTGTTTTGCTTTTTGGAACTGTGTCCTTGTCTTCTTGTTCACCACTGTGAACCAGGATATGTGCATTTGTTGACAAAGAAGGGGAATTTGAGATGAGTGATAATCTTGGGGATGCACGTGTCGCCCACCTACCTATAGTCATTGACAGTTTGGGGCTATACCAGTATAAGGTCACTTCAGGAGTATCGTACAAGGCATAAGGGATGAGGAGAGTGTATCCTGGATGAGAAGCTAGTCCATGGCAGGGCACAAACCCACACGTACAGTCAAAAATGATGGGCAATTTAGAGTCAACAATGGACCTAAACCGCTTGTCTTTGCATCGTGGAAGGAAACCAGACTACAGGCAGGAAGCTCAAACAGAATATGCAAACTCCACACACACTTTTGCAATAAAGAGGGCAAAAATAACCACGGAAGGTGCTGGCTGCAGAGTTACGCAATAGTCACAATTCTTGTAGAAGCAAAATTTCCACTCCGTTCCACCAATGGTTATTCGTAACATTAAATTTCTTCCGACAACAATAGCAGCTCTATCTGGGTTTTCACAGTCCTCATTTTGCAGTGCTCTGACTGTTGTATTAAATCTATTCATGCGAATACAGGGATCCATATCTTATCCCTACAACCAGAGATGAAATTTAACATGCGAAAAAGATGTTTTTAACATTGCAATTTGGTGCACTTGACTGTGTTTACATCCTGCTATTTCCTTTTTGCCAAAATGCTTCCAGAAAAACATAACTGATACATTTCCAATAAATGTACAGCCTGTGTATCACACAAGATGGATACATAAAATTGAATTACTCAGTGCTGTTGTGAAGAATTTTACATCTGTCCATAAAAGCTTAATTTGCTAAAATCGCGGCATATGCATAAGGTTAACCCAAATGGGTTGTGGGTGGGGGAGGAGCAGGATTACTTGGTACAATTTTAATTTGATTTCTCAAAATGCTACCTCCATGTGTTACCGATTGCTTGAGACTTACTGAGGTTCAATGTCTTCTCCTCACACCTTTTGATGTTCTGCCACCTTCTTAAGCATGTTTATTACGCATGTATTGCCATTATTTAGTTCTCCGACATAATAATGCATGGTACAGTGACTCAAACAGAGGTGACTCATGTCCTATTTAATATATTTAGCTTTTACTTCTATACAACAGCAGATTGGCATGGAATCGATTCATTGCAGACTGATCACAGAACCAATACCAGGCTATACAGTGCAGATAGGGATGGAAATGCATGATGTCCATTATTTATAATTAATAGGCAACTTTGTCTCATCAATGCACTGCGTGTTTACAATTCCGTTAAATTATAGTTACTGTAGAAGAAATAACTGATATACACATACATGCAGTTATAAATAAATGCAAATATGATAAATCTCCTGTGTAACATAGGGGTGGAGATTTCAGGTCCAGAGAGTACAAATCCAGAGCAAGATTTTGTTTCAACCAACCAGCTGAGCATAAAGAGTCACAGTCACAGAGGACTCAACTGGTTGGCTGAAACAAAACCTTGGTCTGGATTTGCACTCTCTGGACCTTAAGTGTTCACCTCTGGTGAAGAATGCATGTGCAATTTGGAAACTGAAAACAATGTTTGATATTGAAAGATGTAGTAGCTTAAGCAATTGGTGAGATTAGATAAAAAGATCAATAGATAGACAGACAGACAGACAGACAGATAGACAGACAAATACATAGAGAGACAGAGAGACAGACAGATAGATAGATAGATAGATACATACTTTATTATTAAAATAATCCCAAAGGCACCTGCAAGTTTACAGCTGCACAACATGCACACACACATTTAGACAGTAAAGAATACATTTACACATTAATAGAAAGTAACACAAAGACTGTCAGAGAAGGCAATGCATGGAAATGAAGAGGATGCACAGCGGGCTGTGCATTGGATGGGAAGGCATTCCCTTTCATTCAGCCTTGTTGCTACCGTGACCTTGTGGGAGCGGCGCTGCCAGGCCTCTAGGCATTTCCTGTCACATCTCCAAGAGCCGTGGGGTCACAATGGAAGTGGCCGTCCTCCACGCGGATCTGCCCTGTGACCACCTCAGGCCTCAGGGAAAGTTCGGTGGATTGTCCATAGCTGCGAGTGTGGGAACGCTATTACAGTACCTCACAATCTCCCACTAAACACATACAAAGTCCTCTAAATACAGACCAATTGAACAAGTTAGCTAAAGTCTGCCGTGATAGTCTCTCAAGGCTTAAATCTATTTATCCTGGACTTATTAATTGTTAATGCTATATTGTAATAAGTTAATTAACTTATTCAGTGAGTTCTGGCCATGCCTCAGCCTACACTTAATTCTGCTGCTTCAGCCCAAGGAACCAGTCCAGTATTAATGCAAGGAAGCAAAATGATCTCTGAATACTGTATGGTGTAAACACTGTTTTTTGATATTCCATTCCTGTAGAATTTCACAGATCATCATTTCATGTATTTGTCCTTAATGCGTGATTGTGTGTTTGAGCGTCAGCCTGCAAATGGACTGACATCCCATCCCGGGTGTTTCACGGCCTTTTGGCCAGTTTTCCCGGGATTGGCTCCAAGACCCTGCGACCCTAAGCTGCATGGAAGATGGGTAGAATGATGGATGTTTATATAATGCAAGTGGGAAGGTGTGAAATTCATTAGTACTCCTGTTATGTCTTTTTCTGTGACATGTGCTTGTATTGTACATTCTGTTAAACACTATGCTAGACATAATTTTGGCACACACACACAGACACATTACTTGAATAAATGCTATTGGTTTCAAAAGTGGCTACGGAAATGACTAGGGAGACCACATGAGCCATGCGAGAAGACTCACCTTAATCCCCATGCTGTAACATAGTGAAATGGTAAACAGGATAGAAACCATTTTGCTATTGGCTCCATAGCAGCTGGTCTCCCCAGGTGCCACCATCTTGAAATTGGCAACCTTTTTGGACAGACATAATGCTTTTAAAGCTACCTTAATTAAAACCCAAAGCACATCTGCATGCATTTCTGGTCCATAATATTTATGAACATATCCTCAAGTTCTAATCCCCTGTGTTTCCGCCTGTTGGATCGTTCTGGAAGTTAGAGAAGCATTACTGCAAGCCTCATTGACCAAAACCTTTTCAGCTTTTCCAGCCTTAGAGAGAGAGAGAGAGAGAGAGAGAGAGAGACAGAGAGAGAGAGAGAGATAGAGAGAGAGAGAGAGAAAGAGAGAAAAGCTCTTTATGTTTGAAGCGGAGGCATGACTGGGCCTGAATTTCAAAGCTAAGCATGCAGCTTTGATGGGCAGAGTCTCTGACAATATTTGTAACATATTTGCTGTAAACATAAACAGGTTTCTCTTTTAGGAACCAGCAGTGTTCCAGTTGTTTCCAGAACAGCAAAACCCAAATGACCATCTCTGAAATGCATGGTGAAATAGCATCATGAATGTATATCAAAAATGTAGTGTTTCATAGAATGGGTGATTTTTAATATGACCAGTATGGCCTATATATTATATCTGGACAAATGAATAAATGATTTTCATTGATTCATTTATGAATTAAATGATCGATTCAGTGACCAATCGAATGAATGATTGCCCGATTGATGTTCTAACCTCATTGGTTAAAATGAAGATTGACATCTTGTCTTTAATCATTTATTTCTCGGACTACAGGACCATCTAGGATAAAATTAGCAGTTTAGCATCAAAACCTTCCTGTAATTTATACAAAAGCATCTGCATGTGAATGATACATTAAAAAAAGTAAAATGCAAAGGAAAACGTCATAAAAGCTTTTCTGGTTTCGCAATCATAAGTACTGAAGCTAAAATGAAACAGCATATACAGTGTACAACCGAAAGAAAAGACCAGCCATTGTCTGGTGAGCTTAAAATGCGGAAACTAAACTAGGAGTGATTGCAGACACATCTTCTTTATCCCACTAAAATATATGTTCAAAGTGCAAGCACAGGCTGTGCAGTTAAAGATGGCAAAACCTATTTAGAGACATTTTAAGCCAAAGGGGAATAGTAAGGCAGCTTCTCTTCAACAGAGTCTTGATTCATACCAGTGGGCATCTGAAGGGAATCATCTGATTCCTACTTTAATTTAATTTATCCAAGGTCATTCCCTGATTCATGACCCTCCTTCGCTGATAATCTTAAAATTATGATGTAATATGTAGCCCTGCATTATCTGTGGCATTTCATCTATGTGCTACATATTCATAAGGACCACTGCTCTAACTTAGCGTTCCAACACCCACAATGTCTCCAGCTTATAAAATCTCAAATAACAGTAAAATAAATTATGACATCATTTCTTTGTCTAGCAGAATTCATTGTATAAAGCAACTATAGCAAAATTTAAGTAACTTTTTTTGTACTTTTGCCTACTGAAGCAAATCTGGTACCTTGCCCCAGGGTACAACAGTAGTTCCTTTTCAGCAAACGTAACCTCTGGTTCATAAATCCCAAGCCTTAATCACTGCGCCACCTGCTGTTACAAAGTATGCTATATTTTAGCCCCAATTGCTCCATGTCACGTGGTGACAGATGCCAAGCGGCTTCTGCACATGTCAGCAGGCGCGCTCCTGATCCCGGCGAGAGGGGCAGAGATATGTCGCTGCCTAATCTCTAGCGGCAAATTAGAGCACCGGGCGATCGATGGCAGGAGCACTGCGCGTGCATTTCATTTGCTTGGAAGCGTGCATTGTTAAAAGCATGCTAACGCGTATTGACGGCTGCATTTGAATTATCAGTCTTGCTTAAAATTTTTATATATATATATATATATATATATATATATATATATATATATATATATATATATATATACACACACACACACACACACACACACACACACATACGCACATGCAGACCCTATGCAGTGTTTGTTTTTCTTCAAAAGTGAGGGTAGTACTCAGTTAATTATCATGTATTGATCTGACTGCGTGATACTACTATCTCTCACAGAGAAAAACTACAAGCCATATATAAATGTTACATTATAACACACACACATAATTTTATTTTGAAAGGTTAAAATAAATCAACTTAGTTTTTTTTTTTTGTTCCAACGTAATCCAGAATAAAATAAATAAATGAATGACTACACATCAACTTCTCTTCAAGCAATTCCATCAAAAATAGGCCCTAAAGGATCCCTCCAGCTTTCGAAAAACGATATTTGTATGGTGAATAATTGAATTTGAAGGTTCAACAACTGGAAAAACACCCACAAGCACATTTTGCCTGACTACAATGGGTGATGTGCATTGTACAAAGCTGTAGAGAATGCATGGCATTTGATTTCAGCACTGGAGGGGAAGTAGAGCTCATGTAAAAATAAATAAATGAAGACCCATACTCAAGTGGACATCAATGCTTTTTTCTTATAAAAAATCCAAATCAACAAATAGCATATGGAATTTATATTTGCATATTAATATATTCTTAACTATAGCGATGGAGCAAAATCCAAATATGCAGAACATCATCTCATCAAAACACATACTCCGAGACTACAATACATTTAAAGCATCTCTTTCTAGAAGGATTTCTCCTATGCTGTGCAATGCTGAGCTTGCTATTCCAATATGTTGTCGAATTAACGGCCATCTGATAAATGTGTCGTTAAAACAGCATTAAATGATTAATGGCAGCTGAATCCATGTATCTTACAATGATCCTTCATTGAATCACGTTCTCTCTGCACTGTGTTGAGTCGTGGGCCAGATGTGTATTAATTGTTTCAGCACTACCTGTGTATGTAGCTGTTCCGGCTCGATACTCACACTCAGTGACTCACCCGCTACATTTCTTAAAACTAGCTTTCATTTTGATGAATTATTTCACATGTGACCGGTCCTTAAACTGCTTTCAAAGTCATCAGTCATCTATATTCATGAACAGAAGCCTCTTCTTAAGAAAATCTGTAGTCTTATGCATGGGACAATTTTGTGATAATTTACATATGCTGTATATAAGTAACAGCTGGTAAATGGTACAGGAAAGTATATTTTCATCCACAGTATTTTAAGCTGGATGCCATTAAGCTCAATTATGTTCTTATTTTAATGATCTCCCTAAAGAACGTGTTCTCATATAACAGTTTTTCTGCTTGTTTCTGCAATTTTCATGATTAATTTTTGTTTTGAAATCAAAGAAATAAATTAAAGCAAGCAGAGCATGTGGACTTGATATAAAGATGCACAATTACTCAGATTTGCATTGGGATAAAAAAAAAAAAAACTTATAAACTATTAAATGACCTGAAAGCACACACACACACACATATATATATATGTATATGTGTGTGTGTGTGTGTGTGTGTGTGTATATATATATATATATATATATACACATATATAGTATTTGTCACCGTTATTTCCCCTGAAATAATACCCTATTTCTCAAGCTTCAGACTAAAAACATTCCAGAGACACACCTACTATCCAATCAAATGTAAACTCTCTATTTAAATCAAAGACACCATCGATTCTGGCCTTGCAGAACAGTATGTCTATATATCGGAAAACAACTACAGCCCGGAATGTTCTGTTCTGCCAAAGAGAGCGGGTGGAGATGCCGGATAGGTTACTCTATGTTCACATTCCGTTATGAAAGGCCCAGCTATTTGTCTGAAGTAACATGCCCCCTCCCCGTATGATTTTAACAAGTTAATACTGCTTATTGTGAGAATTAGTATACAGCACAACAGTGTCTATGTGGTATAAAAGTAAATAAGAACTGCATGTGCCTGATGTAATCCTTGGGAAGAAGATGGAATGGGAGAGGTACCCCCTCTTTGCAGGGGCTTCAATTCTCCTCCTATTACAATATCCCTGCACTAACAGCTGTTTTTTAGTAAATGCTGCCAAGATTAACCAATCAAATTCTGCTGAGTTCGCTGCCTGGCTAACAAAGTCCACCTCTAATGATGTAATGATTAACTTTACAATTGTAAATTGTAAATTGTACAAATGTACACACACACATACATACACATATATATATATATATATATATATATATATATATAGTTTTCTTTTCTGGTGGTTATCAAATGGATTTGACAAAAAGTACTGACATGTCAAATGACATCGAATGCTTTTGGTCCTCAAGGATTTACACCAGCTGACACACTTTGGCTCTGGTCCCTAACACTGGTTTGTATTCTGCAGAATAATATATGCCCATTATATAAATGCTAATATGTCTTTCTAGGGTTTTCAATTTACGTTTTGTTCATGCAGATCAACATTATTTCCTAGGAAGCTTCAATATCTTCAGAAACAAAATGTTAAAAATGCTTTAGTAGCTAAAATCAAAGACTGATTTAGGCTGAAAGATCAAAGATGTTATAGTAAATCGATTTAAACTGCTGGTAATAATGAAATGGATCATGTAACACTGACTTAACCTGCCTCAAAGTGAATATCATAGAGCCTTTATTACAAATGGCCAAAACTATAAAGGCAGACCACATCAAATTGACGGAATATGTGTTGTTATACACTAAGTGAAGAACACAGACAGTGTCACGTGAATTATTTGATGCTCATATCTCTTCAAATAGGAGTAATGAGTAAACCTGACTTGATAACTGTAGGTACATTTCAGGGAGGGAGGGGGCTAAGCACCAGCTTTTTTTTATTTTTTTTTTACTCTGCTGTTTATTTGAAAATATGATGTTTCCTCAGGGAAGCATTGGATCATCCCCGAGGTTCTCTCCTTCCACGGATAAACGTTTTTCATCTCAACCTTGGTTAAACGAGGATAAGGTTAAAACCTGAAGAGGGTGAGTGTCGTTGGAGAAGCAGCCCAGCTGCCCTCTAGCTGGTGCCTCAGTATTGGCATAATCAATATCTGAGACAAAACGTACTGCAGCACCCATTTCCCGCAATGGGTCCATCTTCTCCGCTCAGGCTGTCGTGGCCTCTGATGGATCATCGCAGTGTCAGTGCGGCGTTCCATGACAGAGAAACAAAAGGTTTACTATGTCCATTGACATTTACATCACTGGTGCTACAAAAATATATACAGCATTCTCCCCTGATTTAATTTACATTCTTCTCTGATTTTCATGATGTTGAGGAGGACTATGATGTTTGCTGTTATAATTACTTTTTGGACCCTGTATGCGATTTTGTGTTGGAAGATAGATAGTCAGATTCTCAACGTTTTATGACAAATGAAATTGCACGCATTTGATGAAAAACAGGAAAATGTCCAGATATTAAATGTTATCCACACTGATGCGTAAAGAGAGCCTAACATTATAATTGTTATGCAATTTATTACAAGGCACATATAATTTGGTGAACCTTGTAAGCATGGGTCACTTTCCAGAAAAATCACAACAGTTGGTGGGGGGGGGGGGACCATCACCCGGTCTCTCCCTGCTCAGCGGCACCCAGCTTTCGTTCGGATTTCACTACTTCGACTTCCAGCCTCGTACCCAGGAAAGCAGAGGGAGCTGGACCCCTGCGCCCTACATTCATCCGTGTGGCAAAGGGGCCCCCAGCCTTTACCAAATGAACGTGGACTTCCCTGTACGCTGTGGCTCTGATGAAATATTTAACAACGCAGCTGCATATTGTAATCGCTCATTGGGTTCTTATTATGCAGATAAGCACATAGAGGACACTGAACTTTGTGGCATCCCGCATACAAGAAAGATACACTGGAATGATTAATAGGAAAGCCCAGTGACACTACTCCTTCTAAATAATATGGAACACTAGTATATTCAAAAACATACACAAATAGGGGTATTCGATATGCATTAATATGTATTCCTTCATGATATGATCAAAGGTTATTCCTCTTCTACAAGCTGAATACATATTAAAATTCAGATTCATTCCAAATTCATTTAAGTTAATCTTATGATTTTATTTATTTTTTTAATTTTGGCAAGGACTTTTTCATTTTGTTGTCCTTGATGTGCTGCATTTGTGAAAAAGGTATATAAACGAAGTCGTTTTATAATCATACTTAGGCAAGACAGAAACAGAAACTAAGTACAAGAATTCCAAAGCGTTTAGATCAAGGTTGAAATGTTGAAAGAAAATTCATTTCCTTATTTAACATTTCGAAAATGTTGTGGCACACTCTTCTTTGATCATCTAAACATCTTTCACGTCTCGTTCCTATTGGAGCAATTTATGCATCGACTCTAATGCAGCACGCTTCTTCCGCGGTTGGTGCTGTGTATTTAGGAGAGGGAGACCAGTGTGTAATTGTGGGGAAAAACAGCACATGCTTGTTACTGTGTAGTTTGCCGCCTACGGTTTTGATAGTCCTCGCTTATTATGTGGAGCAACTGTCTTGCTGCAGATGTTCAGCGGGTGTGTCCGATTTTCTGAGATGCCTCGTGCTCCAGCAAGGATAGATGAAGGGTTTTTGCGAGGAAACGGTCTCCTTCACAAGGTTAATCTCGTCCGATCTCGCAAACCCTACACGTCGCCCTAATGAAGCCCCAACAGACACGCTCTTAACAAAAGTTAAGAGCAAATTAACCTTGAGGAGTTGCCACAGTTTGTTTTTTTTTTTTTTCTTTTAATGCACTGTGTTCACCAATATTCTCATACAAACCATTTCAAGGACAGCATCCCATTTAGTGGAATGAGGTCAGGAACAGAAAGCCCTGTGTCTTGCATTTTACCATCTTATCTGATAACACGTTTGTTCGTTTGTACAAATGATGTTCGAATTCCCTTTTCATACCCGCAAACTAATTTAAGGACTTCAAACAAACTGAATCAAAACTCGACCATGTACTATTTACGATGTTGTCTGAACTATATAAATTACATGATATAGAATATAACAGTACTTTTGGTTGATTCAAACAACCTTTTGTCTTCCTAACATAAACCGGAACATTACCTATGTTGCTATGCATTTTATCGTAGGTGTGGCACTTGTCTGGCATGTACTAAATAATCTCGGAAGGTTATTCCTTCAGACATTTTCCGTCCTCTTTATAAATATCCTCTTTTAAAGAGTTCGTTGAGCTGTTCCATGCAGACTATGACTCACTGACAGTTTAAAACACCTGCTCCAAAATTAGGTTTTTGTATTTTATATTTTCTAAAGGGAAATATATAATGAAGAAAGGCGATTAAACGTGATGTCTTGGATCATTTTGCTTGGCTAAAATCTTTATTTTAATATTTTGCAAAAAATGACAATTTATGGCCCGAGTGACCCTGAATCAGATCAGAAAATAGATTGCTGGATGGATAGATGGATGGAGGGATGGACGACTTATGGGGTCTTTTCTAATACAACTTTAAGAAAATAAACACATAAACAATAAGTCATTACATGAAATCCAACTTTTTGGCATAAACAGTCATTTGAAAAATCAGGTCGGTCACATAATCAATACCAAGGTATAAGTCCAAAGCAGACTTCGCAGTGACGGCTCTCTTTCCTGAGGGTTAGCTGGTTTAACGTGGATTAATGCCCGTTAAGCTGCATACATCAAGTCTTTTATCTTTCTTTGTCAGTTTCACATGGTTCTCAGATAAGTGGAAAACACTTTTTTTTGTGAATTCAAGTCTGGGCTTTTCAGAAAAGCTTCAAGTACACCTGGTATTTAAATAATCCCTGGGTATTCTCTGCCTTTTGATGCTTTTGTTCAGACTGAGAAGTCATCCTTATGTAGTCCATAATGTCGTAGGAGAGCCTGAAATTAAAGCACGGCACCTACTCTGCTGGTGTATGCCCTAAAAGCGTGTGTACTGTATGCAGACATTCAGCCTCTTATCTTCCTCTCTGGACCCCTAAAATGGACTCAGTACTCTTGTGATTTCCAAGCCTTGCATTGTGGAGATGATGAACCTTTCTTTCTATGTATCTTCTAAATTTCTGGGGGACAAGAAAATGAGCCACAGAGCTGAGGCAGTCAACAATTAAACGATCCAGTCATGTAGGTAAAGTCTATCATCGTACTAAAAAGGGATTTTATAAAGTTTAACTCCCTAGTATGTGGTTCTTGTTTTAAGCGTTCTTCGCATGAATGATTCTTCTTCTTCGAACCTTAGTAGCCCAATGGGAAAGTTGCAATTAGCAGAGAGTGATCCGATGTTACTTTACTCCTAGGACCAATCTGTTACACTTATAGCCTCACACTTCACAGCATCATATCGTATTTTGTAATCGGCCCAGTCCAGCCTAGGTTAATTACACTTAATAGGATCACTTTGCACTATCCCATTTCCCCAAATTAGGTTCACATCCAGACTATCTGCAAAGGAGAAAGAGAATCACAGTGACTGAGTTTATTAGCTATAGAGAGTAGAGCAAAATAGGTGTCCTTAACAAACAAGATTGTTTTTGCGTCGTAAATAATACAGTATTTTTTTGCTTTAGATATCTTTTCTGCAATATGCCTCATGCCATACATATTAGCTTAATAAGCACACCCACTTATTTATTTAAAATACATCAACTTTATGTGCTCCCAAGAGCATTATTTCCCACTGAAACAATAGAGTATATTTCCATAAAGCACATTAAATAGAGCAACAGGGTTCTGCCTTTCAATGTAATTTTACTGTCATCTGACTGTGCCCCTGGTTAGGAACAAAACTCTGAACAACCAGGCCACAGAGATCACATTACAGACAGACAGACAGACAGACAGACCGACAGACAGACAGACAGATAGATAGATAGATAGATAGATAGATAGATAGATAGATAGATAGATAGATAGATAGATAGATAGATAGATAGATAGACAGCATGAGTGGTACTTGTGTATTACGTTCCTGTGTATGTCTTTAGTTCATATGTAAAATTCATTTCCCAGAGCACCGGCTGCCCCTCTGTGTAACAAAAAGATGTTTTGAACAAACCCATATATTGGAGTGGAGGATGGCACACAAAGTGCGATTCTGATCTTTCTGAATCTTTTATTGAACCTCATCATCATGTAATTTTTTTCTCCCCTCTGGGTAATACTTCATAAACAATGACTAATGGAGTTAAGTTCCAAAACAGAGTGAGGAGGAAAAGTGGAACAAAGTTTATTCTTCTTTCCTTTTTTATTTAAGTTGCCCCCTTTCAGGTCTGTGGGCTGACTTGACATTAGCATTAGCATTCTGTCACTTTTACAGTCCTGTTGCTCACCCCATGAATTTAAAGACATCTGAATCACATTTCTGAGTAAGCTTTTTCAAACAGAATACCTTGAATTCCGAATAAAAGGAAACTTTGATAATTCAGTGCATCTCTTCTCTCTGTATCTACATCCTTCAAATTTGGCTCAATCCCTCATCACAATATGGAAATATTTGATGTTCACACAGCCGCTGCCTTGCCTTGAATCTTCCTTTCCTAACAGATCGCATGCGGAGATAGGATCCTAAAGTCCCTTTATGAAATCCTAACCGCCCTGTGAATCCATCCAGATCTTATTCAGAGAATTAAAAAAAAGAAGAAAGAAAGAAAAAAATCTTGAGAGCTGAAGCCAAGATAATCCCAACTACCACTATTACTGTGAGCTTTGAGCAGGAGAGGCTCAGATCAGCCTGCACCCCCCCTTCCCAACCCCTCACCCCCACTGGGGGTACTGTGGCAGCCTTTCAGACAGTGATCACAGAAGCCTGAGTGGCCACAATAGAGCCGGGGTGTCAGCACAGAGCATTACCCCTTTGGCAGTGAAGCCGGCACAGCTGGTGGCCTGTGGTCAGGTGCTCTCCCAGGACGCTGCCCCTGTACCCCCCCACCACGCCCCCCCCCCCAGTGACGGTGATCATGAGTCAGCTCTGTGATCTGTCAGCTTTGGCCAGTACCGGCTGCCTGCTTCGTCTCTTACATCCACTGCTGCAGGAGAGGAACGTACCATTCCAGGGAGTACGCAGTGCCATTAGCAATGTGTGTGTGCATGTACTGTATGTGTGTGTGTAGTGACAGGCCCGTCACAACACTTCACGTTCTGCCTGCTCTCTCCGTCGCTCCGTCCCCTGGGCTATCTGTGTGGCGAATTTCAGAGGACACGGCGAAATGTTTCTATGGTTTTTTGTAACTTTTCTCCCACCGACCTCCAGACTTTACAATGGGTGGCTTTGGGCTGGTGTCTGACCTCCGCTGCTCTGTCTGGAGCGCTTCCCAGATGGCTTGGAACGGCTCCCAGGTCTCCCGCGTGAGTCCTCCGCGGGGGTTAGCTTGGCACGCGCCGTGCGTGGAAGACTGACCTTACGCACATCTAATGGAGGACCTGGCTGCTGTCCACAGTCTCCGGCCACAAAGCAACCTTGCTCTCGGTACGGGTCCGAACCCTTTGGCCCGGTGCTGAGCCCAGACACATTATGACACTGACATCACTTGTCATCAGTATCAGCACCAAGATACGGGCTCGGCGCAGCACTAAGTACTATCAGCTTTGAGTATGGGTGATTAGATTTTCCGCACTAGGTGTAAATGCACAAAAGAGTGAGTGCACTTGTGTGTCTTTGTAACTATAGCTATGCTAGTCAGATTTAGTAATTGATCTGCGACCACAGATTCAAGTAGGCAGCACTTTCTGCTTGGTGTGCTAAAGTGGCTTTCTGCTGCCTGCTAAAGACCGCAATTTCTAATTCATGAGTCTAACCAAGTCCATGTGTATAGCTTCACATCACTTCCTGCTTTCAGATATTTCCTTACAGTACAATAATCTATCTATCTATATATCTATCTATCTATCTATCTATCTATCTATCTATCTATCTATCTATCTATCTATCTATCTATCTATCTATGTGTGTGTGTGTGTGTGTGTTTGTGACCAGGTATATACTACATTGTGGGGACATTGATAAAAACCTGTTATTTTGATGTTGTGGAGACGCTTTTTTCGGTCCCTGCATGGGGAAATTTCATTTTATAGAAATCTGTGACAGCAATCTAATAATTGAAAATGCCAAAAGTATTTTGTTTGGTTACTTTTGGTTAAGGTTAGGGCTTAGTAGGGGTTATGGTTGTCATTGCTGGAATTAAGGTTTCATCCATGGAAATGAACGGACGGTCCCTACTAAGCTATCAGTACAGGTCTCTCTCTCTCTCTAATACTGTGTGTGTCATGCATGGCATCCACACTTTATAGGTCTGTCTCTGCACTGACTACATATCGTCTAGTTTTGCACCATTTTGTTTTGTCCATACATCCATCCATTTTCCAAACCGCTTATCCTACTGGGTCGCGGGGGGTCCGGAGCCTATCCCAGAAGCAATGGGCACGACGCAAGGAACAACCCAGGATGGGGGGCCAGCCCATTGCAGGGCACACTCACACACCATTCACTCACACATGCACACCTACGGGCAATTTAGCAAGTCCAATTAGCCTCAGCATGTTTTTGGACTGTGGGGGGGAAACCGGAGTACCCGGAGGAAACCCCACGACGACACGGGGAGAACATGCAAACTCCACTCGAACCTGGGTCCCAGAGGCGTGAGGCAACAGTGCTAACCACTGCACCACCATGCCGCCCCCTTTTGTCCATACATTCTCTTGTATTTTGTATTTTTGCTTTGTCTTGTTTAGACTTTTCTGACCGAATGAGGGTGAACAGCTAAGCATTCCAGTGCATCTGTTACACATGGCCAATAAAGATCTTGAATCTGGATATTATACCTTGGCCTCTGCATCACTCATTTCATGTCTGACTGCACAATATATTTGTGGTGAATTTCCCTCCACAGTCAGAGACCGTCCAGTGAGGTGGCGGTGGGTGAAATGAGAGGAAGGGATACAGGGACTGATATTCGGCGGCCAGGGCTAGGCCTGTGTCTGAAAAGGCCACCGGTACATTATGCACCTGGATAAAGGCAGATCAGTTGTATGTAGCCAGCTAGTCGATAAAGGCGGACAATGGAAATCCATTTACGCATGGGAATCCCATCGTCCAGGAGAAAATGTGGACAGGCAACCCACTGTAACACCGTACCGTAAATAATGTCACCTTTTTTAGATATGTATGTAAATATATCATTCTCATTTAGAATTTGGCACTTCAATGTGAAATTAAAATTCTGTTAAACACGATGGTGAATAGCGGAGCTGCTTCTATGCTGGATGTGTTCATTTCTGCCGGAGGAGTGAAACTTATGTAATTAAGAGTTGGTGTTTTGAATAATTAATGATAATAATGCTATAAATTAAGACAGCCAGGAAAAAAATCGTTATCTTTTCTTCAGATGTTCATAGGGTCTTCGTCTTACCCTGAATCTTGCCCTCTAGGCTCTATCTTTGGAGTCTTATTGTGTGAGCGAATTGCTGTATGTCATATTGTGTGAATCAGCCCCCCCTTCCTTCGTTTGATCTATGTGTCTTTGATCTGTTTCATACAAGCCCCGCATTAATAGCAATTACTAAATATAGGTGACCGCTGCCAGGCCAGAATCACAAATATACACTGAAGAAGGACCCTCTCGTAATAAAGCAAGACAACATGTCTACAGCTTAATCAGGACTCATACGTATGTATTGACAATTTCACACTGTAATGACCTAAAGGCTGCTTTTCACTGGGGCTTAATTGCGATCGATAGACATCTGTAAGGTGACGTTGGTAACATTTCATTTGGATAGTGCACCTACATACGGTATACACAGTATATATAACATTTCAGCAACTTATTAGTTGTGATTCAACAATTAATATAACATAGGTTGAGTGAGTAGTGAAGTTGAGTTAAATTATCGTAAGAGTATGTAGATGTTCATGATTCGATACATACTGAATTGATGATTATCAACTAAGTTGTGGAAATGCTGTATGTGGACCATCCAAATAAATTGTCAGCCTGGCGTTAGTTAGAATTCCATAGTCATTACTACAAATTTACTCCAATCGAAGCAGGAGCATAATGTCAGATGTTTAGAATAACATTCCACTAACAGCATTGAGAAAAACACAGTTTTAAATTATTTGTTGAAAACACGGACACTGACATTAAAGATATCACTCTATTTGCATCCTGGTTGGTCATACGGAGAAATTACCGGAAGTCTGTCTTTTTCTTGCAATTATTTTGACTTTTGCTTGATTTTTATATCTTAACCCAGAACCGTGCTGATAAACTCAATACATTCCCTGCTTAATTGTGGAGCAGTATGCACAACAGTGTGCCAAATTAGTCAGCCTAATTAAGCAACTGAGAATGAAAAACCCAGTGGAGTTCATCTAAGTTAACATCATAGCCACAAAGAGCCAGTAGCTGTGGAGGGGATTTTAGTAAACATAAGGGAGAATTAAAGGTTAATGAAACTTTTCTAGTTACTTTCCCCCTTTAAATTAGCAGAGAAGCGTCCCTTTTAAGGCAAAATTGCCTGCCAACTGCACAAGCAACCTAGAGGGAATATGCAGTCTGACTTTGAGCTAATCTATATTCTATTAGTGATGTTGAATTTAAAGGACTAATTTAATATACATCTGAGGGCCCACAACGTGTCATTGTGTGCTTTTTTATATTATAAAAAAGGATAAAGTAACTACATTATTATTTAATATTGAGAGACACCTCTCTTCAGGTTTCCTTTTTAGTGTAAACTGTGTGTGGAGTGTGTGTGTGTGTGGGGGGGGGAGAGAGTGATAATGAAGTGATATTAACAACTAATTAGCAATTAGCTATCGTTTATAAGAATGTAGTAATACAGTGTTGGACTATATGGTCCCTTACCAGCCATAAGCTAATAATGTACATAATATTTACACTGTTTATAAACTGTGTACATCATACTGTACTTCATTCTCAGTTGTTGTTTTGTTACTGTACAATATGACTTCCAACGATCCATCTGTTCCTCACAATCAATCAGATGTTCACACTATATTTATAACGAGGCGTGATTTGTTTTATATATTTATTTTTTTCTTCCCAAAATGCCTTATTATGTAATAACTGCATATGCTGTACTTTTCACCATTTTTTTTCCATTATGAAGTGCGACTGCATTTTGGGAAACTTCCATTCTGGAAGACAGGGGCTTCCAAGGAAGACATTGTACCCAGTCATCAGGAAGCTTTGACTAGAATGATAATTATACTATTATATCATTATAATAGTATCATAATACTATTATAATGTTTGCTGTTAATGTATACTGCAGTTGTTAGGATATGCTGCTTAAGAATGTTCTATGAGTGCTTTATGAAGGTGCGCTGAATGATCTTTGAATGCATTATAAAGGCATTATGAAGGTGCAGGTTAAGATGGCTTTACCCAATGTATACTGACAACTAAGCATGTAGAATGAGTAAGATGCCTGACCTGTCTGCATTGCTGCCATACGTGATGGTTCCAGCATCTCATAAACAGCGAGAGAATGCAGTCAATAGCATTTCTCTGGTGGGGGGGGGACAGCACCTTGTTAATGACAGTGGTCTGAAGAGACTGGCCAAATTCCTTAAAGATAACAGGAAGACCGCAAGTGCAAAATTAACAGCCCAGTACAAGAATGGTGTGCAGATTGACTTCCCTGAATGCACAACTCAACCACCTTTAATGGGCCACTGAACATATATTTGGGATGATTAACAGAACCTGGTAAAAGCATGGAAGGTTTATTAGTAAAGGGCATAATGGGTGTAGATAGAGAATGCAATGCAAATTGTGTAGGGACAGGACCTATAAATACAAGGAGGAAATACAAAAAAGGAGCTATAATAGGAATTAAAATTAGGAAAATGAAAGTCAATGAAGCTCAAGGGATGGTGGAGAATAATTAATCTGGTGATAACATGACATTCCCTCTAAACACACGGGAAAGCTTACGGTACTTCCTACCTCCTCACAGACACGTTATACGGAAAATGCTAGATCAATTAAGACAGTTTGGTTTGGCATGTGCCATTGTTATTTCATAAGTTTAACAACTGGCATATATAAGAAAATGTGACAATTTTTGCAGATGCGATTTTGTAGTGTTCAGAATAAAATTATCGCTCAACGTAAATGAATTGTGTAATAGGTACTGCAGTGAATCACGTCACTACTGACAGTTTCCTACAGTGACTGAGAAGAATTAAGTGACGTAATTCAGTATCTAACTTGGACACCAGTGGGGATAATTTGTGAATGGGTCAATTATCAATTAAATGATATTGAAAAAAATAATGAATTGTCTTATTTTCTCTTTAAGCCTTTTCTATGTATCTATACAGTCTACAAGCAATAACTAAGATGTTAAAGTAAAGCATGTACTGTAGAATAAGAATTTTATATTATATTTGTCATACCCGGCTCGTACGATCCT
The DNA here is from genome assembly GCF_023856365.1 of Brienomyrus brachyistius. Taxonomy (NCBI): domain Eukaryota; kingdom Metazoa; phylum Chordata; class Actinopteri; order Osteoglossiformes; family Mormyridae; genus Brienomyrus; species Brienomyrus brachyistius. The sequence goes on along the minus strand of NC_064543.1, from coordinate 17,847,555 downwards.
CGTGCGTGCCACGCCCCCTGATTATCCACGTGTGCTTCCCTGATCGTACCCAGCTGTGTCTGATTATGTTAGCCCAGTCTTGTGTATTTCAGTCCGTGTCTTGCGCTGGTTCCTTGTCCGTCATTGATGTTTGTCGATGTCAGTACCTGCTAGTGTTCCGTCCTGCCTTTGCCCTCGAATAAATCCCTGTTTTCCCCTATTTTCGCCTGCTTGCCTCCTCCTTGCCTGCCTGTTCGTCTTACCCACTACCCGCATCGTGACAATATCATATATCTGTCCCTTTGGATAATTTACGCAATTCACAGTAAATATACTAGAAATTCTGTCTATGTTGTTCTTTTATTCCATTTAACACACTTGAGTGGGGAGTTTAATCCTTTTATGTAATAAAATCATTAAATGTGCATGTTTAAGCTGTATCTCCTCTCTTAAAACTCTATATTTTGTTTCTAAAATGAATCTTGTGTGCTTAAACGAGTGCCATGCAGCTAAATATTAACTGATATTCACAGTCACTAAAAAGTTGTATGAAATTCTGCTTTGTTACAAAGAATGACTGTTGTTTATTTTATGAAAATCCATCCATCCCCAGGGAGGCGTCCTGGAGGCATCCGAATCAGATGCCCGAGCCATCTCATCTGCCTCCTCTCGATGCGGAGGAGCAGCGGCTCTACTCTGAGTCCCTCCCGAATGACTGAACTCCTCACCCTATCTCTAAAGGAGAGCCCAGCCACCCTGCGGAGGAAACTCATTTCGGCCGCTTGCACCCGTGATCTCGTTCTTTTGGTCACTACCCATAGCTCATGACCATAGGTGAGGGTAGGAACGTAGATTGACTGGTAAATCGAGAGCTTCGCCTTTTGGCTCAGCTCTTGCTTCACCATGACAGACCGATGCAGCGCCCGCATGACTGCTGACGCCGCACCGATCCGCCTGTCGACCTCCCGTTCCATCGTTCCCCCACTCGTGAACAAGATCCCGAGATACTTAAACTCCTCCACTTGGGGGAGGACCCCATCCCCAACCCGGAGAGAGCATTCTACCCTTTTCCGGCTGAGAACCATGGTCTCGGATTTGGAGGTGCTGATTCTCATCCCAGCCACTTCAGACTCGGCTGCGAACTGCCCCAGTGAGAGCTGAATGTCACGGTCCGATGAGGCCAACAGAACCACATCATCCGCAAAAAGCAGAGACCTAATCCTGAGGTCACTGAACCGGACACCCTCAACGCCCTGGCTGCGCCTAGAAATTCTGTCCATTAAAGCTATGAACAGAATCGGTGACAAAGGGCAGCCATGACGGAGTCCAACCCTCACCGGAAACAAGTCCGACTTATTGCCGCCCATGCGGACCAGGCTCTGGCACCTACAGGGACCGAACCACCCTTAAAAGGGGGCCCGGAACCCCATACTCCCGGAGCACTCCCCGCAGGACTCCCCGAGGGACACGGTCGAATGCCCTCTCCAAGTCCAGAAAACACATGTAGACTGGTTGGGCAAACTCCCATGAACCCTCCAAAACCCTGCTGAGAGTGTAGAGCTGGTCCACTATTCCACGGCCAGGGCGAAAACCACACTGCTCCTCCTGAATCCGAGGTTCGACAATCCGGCGGACCCTCCTCTCCAGGACCCCCGAATAGACCTTACCAGGGAGGCTGAGGAGTGTGATCCCCCTATAGTTGGAGCACACCCTCCGGTCCCCTTTCTTAAAGAGGGGGACCACCACCCCGGTCTGTCAGTCCGGAGGCACTGCCCCCGATGTCCACGCGATGCCGCAGATGCGTGTCAACCAGGACAGCCCCACAGCATCCAGAGCCTTGAGGAACTCCGGGCGAATCTCATCAACCCCCGGGGCCCGGCCACCGAGGAGCTTTTTGACCACCTCAGTGACCTCCGCCCCAGAAATAGGCGAGTCCACCCCCAAGTCCCCACACTCTACTTCCATATCGGAAGGCGTGTTGGTGGGATTGAGGAGGTCTTCGAAGTATTCCTTCCACTGACCCAAGACGTCCCGAGTTGAGGTCAGCAGCGCACCATCCCCACCATAAATAGTGTTGATGCTGCACCGCTTTCCCGCCCGGAGCCGCCGGATGGTGGACCAGAATCTCCTCGAAGCCGTCTGGAAGTCGTTCTCCATGGCCTCGCCAAATTCCTCCCACACCCGAGTTTTTGCCTCAGCAACCGCCAAAGCCGCATCCCGCTTGGCCTGCCAGTAGCTGTCAGCTGCATCTGGAGTCCCACAGGCCAAAAAGACCCGATAGGACTCCTTCTTCAGCTTGACGGCATCCCTTACCACCGCTGTCCACCAGCGGGTTCGGGGATTGCCGCCGCGACAGGCACCGACCACCTTACGGCCGCAGCTCCGGTCAGCCGCCTCCACAATGGAGGCACGGAACAGGGCCTTTCGGACTCGATGTCCCCCGCCTCCCCCGGGATATGGGAGAAGTTCTGCCGGAGGTAGGAGTTGAAACTCTCCCTGACAGGGGATTCCGCCAGATGTTCCCAGCAGACCCTCACTATACGCTTGGGCCTGCCAGTCCTGGCCAGCTTCCTCCCCCACCAGCGGAGCCAACCCACCACCAGGTAGTGATCAGTTGACAGCTCTGCCCCTCTCTTCACCCGAGTGTCCAAGACATGCGGCCGCAAGTCGGATGACACGACTACAAAGTCGATCATCGAACTGCGGCCTAGGGTGTCCTGGTGCCAAGTGCACATATGGACACCCTTATGCCTGAACATGGTGTTCATTATGGACAATCCGTGATGAGCACAGAAGTCCAACAACAAAACACCACTCGGGTTCAGATCGGGGGCGCCGTTCCTCCCAATCACGCCCCTCCAGTACTCACTGTCACTGCCCACGTGAGCATTGAAGTCCCCCAGCAGAACAAGAGAGTCCCCAGGAGGAGCGCTCTCCAACACCCCTTCCAAAGACTCCAAAAAGGGTGGGTATTCTGAACTGCCGTTTGGCGCATAAGCGCAAACAACAGTCAGAACCCGTCCCCCCACCTGAAGGCGAAGGGAGGCTACCCTCTCGTCTACTGCAGTAAACCCCAATGTACAGGCACCCAGCCTGGGGGCAATAAGTATGCCCACCCCCGCTTGGCGCCTCTCCCCGCGGGCAACTCCAGAGTGGAAAAGGGTCCAACCCCCCTCAAGGAGACTGGTTCCAGAGCCCAAGCCGTGCGTCGAGGTGAGTCCGACTATATCTAGCCGGAACTTCACAACCTCGCGCACCAGCTCAGGCTCCTTCCCCATCAGAGAGGTGATATTCCATGTCCCTAGAGCTAGCTTCTGTAGCCGAGGATCGGACCGCCAAGGTCCCTGCCTTCGGCCGCCGCCCAGATCACATTGCACCCGACCCCTATGGCCCCTCTCATGGGTGGTGAGCCCATTGGAAGGGGGACCCACATGCCTTGTTCGGGCTGTGCCCGACCAGGCCCCATGGGTGTAGGCCTGGCCACCAGGCGCTCGCCATCGAGCCCCACCCCCAGGCCTGGTTCCAGGGGGGGGGCCCTGGTAACCCGCGTCCGGGCAAGGGAAATCGTGGTTCCAAACTTGTTTTCTTCATAGAGGTTCTTCTGAGCCGCACTTTGTCTGGTTCCTCACCCTGGACCTGTTTGCCTTGGGTGACCCTACCAGGGGCATGAAGCCCCCGACAACATAGCTCCTGAGATGACTGGAACACGCAGACCTCTCCACCACGATAAGGTGTTGGCTCCAGGAGAATTATGAAAATAAGGAAAATAAAAGGAGTAACAGTAATTATAGTGACTGGTCATGTTCAGATAATGTAGTAGTACTGATTTTAATCATCATATTATTTTTTTTTTCCCGCTGGTGAAAATGACACCCCTCCAAATGGCAGATATAAATCTTCATGTAACATTACAAACACTGTACACTAAATTACTCTGAGGTGTTTAAGAGTGCAGGGAGTGATTTGGTTTTAGGGATGCACAACGACACATCCTCAAGGCACAAGGCAGGTTTGAATAGGTCGCAGACCTCCTATTCAGTGCATTAAAAGCCTCCACTTCCCCATCCTTGCGCTGCTCCTACATGCCTTATTTACTAGTGTTTAACCTTGCAGTTTGACACCTCTGGCAGAGGGTTGATAGTGGTTAAATGGATCGAAGGGTCTTTAACGAAAAAGAAAATGAAATGAAGCTAACATTGCATCAGCAGTGTCTGTGGATTCGGCAGAGGGCGAATTCAAGGAGCTGTAGTGTACTGTATCTGCAGAGATGCTTATTTTAAAAAGCGGCATAAATATCCCTTCAGCGATATTATGGTAGAGAGAAGAGAGAAAGGGAATGTGGAAAGATTTTAAATTAACAAACATTTTGTATTAAAATCCAGCAGCCTTACATATATGACACTATGGTCAGTTTTGACTTTGACGATACACGCTTTCCAAAGATGTTTCCTGGGGAAGAAGAAAAAAACATGATGGTGTGTCACAAAAATAAAGAAATAAATAAATATTAGCTGCATACTGGCAGGTAGTTTGATGCTGGAAACATAAAAATGATTCCAATCAAATGGCAGTGCATCATTCATTTTGCCCTGAAACAAGATTCACCCCTTTATTACTGACTGGAGCTCTGTGGGTGGGAGATGTGAAGATGGTGTTTTGACCTCAGCCTAATGAGGCTACACTGAAAAAGCTCCAGTCTGGAATTGGTCAGAAAGATCATTTTCTCAGTCAGAGCAAAAAACAAAACCCAGACCTCCATTCTGTATATGAAACAAGAAAGAAATTGAGCCCATTTTTTTCCAATAGATTCACTGAAAGTATTCTACTGTAGAGAGTCACAGTGAAAGAGAAGACCATCTATCTATCTATCTATCTATCTATCTATCTATCTATCTATCTATCTATCTATCTATCTATCTATCTATCTATCTATCTGTCTGTCTGTCTGTCTCTCTGTCTGTCTGTCTGTCTGTCTGTCTGTCTAGCTATCTTTTTTAAATTCAGTTGTTTTACTTCTTATAACATTATGTAGTACAATAATACTACCTGAATAACTGGATAGCCTAAGCTGAAAAAAATGCAAAAATTAAAAATTAAAAATGTGAAACATAAAATAAAAATGTGAAGTGGAACAAAACTCACTACCTTACAGTGCACTGGCATCCTTTCCTAGACAAGTTTTCCTAGTTGGAAGATTTATATAAATTTTGTTTATGACAATTATTGTAGCATTAACTGAAAATATATGTGCAGAAATGATCAAAATATGGACTATCCTGCTATTACTGTGAGAAAACTTGCATTTGTGTAAATCTCTAGGAAACAGGAAATAAAGTAATTTTGCAAGCTGACGAAATATCAGACCTTAAAATGTTATGCCTTAAAACTTTATCCCTTTACAATATAAAACAGACTGGAAAAGGCTTAACCAAATTAATTTATCTTTGTTCTACAAAAGAGCTTCACCTGACTTAATTATAGGTTTTTGTTCTTAATCAAACTCTCTGAGCCATTTCATGAAGTACAAATAACGAAAATGAATGTGCTCTCATGAGAATTTGAAGTGCCACAAATAGGCAGGAGTGAACAATGGCCACAATACTGTTATTTCACTTCTTGGTCAATGCTTTTATCCAGTGGAAGGTTTGGTTTTTCCAATTTCTGCAGCCGAATATGGGGTCAAAGCGTGGTGATAAGCAGACCAGGAATCCGTGTCATTCAGTTCCTTGGCTGTTGCTTTTGAAATGTGGAAAAACACTGAGTCTCACATTAGTCTTGTGGCGATAAACACACACACACACACACACACACACCATAGGTGTGACAGCAACCCTGCATCAATGTATCAATCATTTTATTTCCCAAAATAATAAATTATCTATAAAGAAAGTCAGGAATTCAATTTCCACCGTATTCCGAATGTCATGTCTGATGCCCAAAACCGCCATCACTTTTCATCTGAGTGAGTGTCCCTCATCTGCTATCGCCAGCATTAAAGCTTCAATTTATTCATGGCGTAATAAAAAACGACGAGATACATGCAATCAGAGAGGTGACTAAATGTGATAAATTACTTTCTTTAGACACTTTTTATTGATTACAGACTTACAAGTAATCATCTTTCGGTGATTTCAGTAGCCTTATAGCTGAGGTCCTGTACCAATTTTCATTCCAAATGCCCAATTCAGAATCATTTTCATATTATGGTAAATTTCTCAAATTACACATGATATCACACGTTCCTCAGTATTCTACAGCTTTATATTGGATCTATATATAGCAATATATTGGATTGGTGGAATTGTGATATATTTCTTGTAATGCTTATAAATTCCATATTTTATTCATTCCATCTCTTCTTTGAGCACACAAAGTCTGCATTAAACTGAAAGAGGCATCGGGACGAGGTACTGCTACCTTTTCATACCTTTTCAGTTCCTTTGAAAGCATTTGCTATTACTGCATTTAATTGCTTCAATTTTCCTCTATTCTGCAGCAGACTCAGGCCCACAACACATGCTGAAAAAGTTTCATAAAAAAAGCAATTAAGAGTCACTGGAACATGTAATTTAATCAGTCTGATATGAATGTCATTAAGGAACTAAAAGGAATTTTGACTTTTTTTTCTGGCTGGAAATTTAAAGGTATTATATTATGGTATAAATATATTATTGTGCTGTAAAATTATATGAAAGAATGGGTATTTTTAGCCGGCTTATGACTCAAAGGACAGGATAATGGCAGACACCAATGTATTGATTAATACCCACATTTAGTTTTATAAGTAATGTCTGCACTCTATTAGAGAAGGCAATTTCTGCTATTGAGATGTTGACATAAAACACAACCAGATACGGATCGAGATCAAGCTCTCTCATTGAAATCCGATTTCTGCCACAGAGAATCCACCGCAATTAAGCCGGGCTTTCAACAGTCTATAACGACAAATGCATCTACAAATGCCTTTTCTTTTCCCGCCAATCATAATGTTGATATATGCAAAATCACTACATATAACGGGAAATCCTCAAATTAATGTGAATAGGAAGCACCCAATGTGGCTGCAAAGGAGTCACGTTTCTACCTGTTGTGTGGGGTGCAAATCGAGGCCAAGATTTTGTTTCAACTTACCAACTGAATACTATGTGACTGTGGCTCTTTATACTCAATTGATTGGTTGAAATAAAATCTTGGTCTGGATTTGGATTTTTTTGCGAACCTGAACTTTTCACCGCCGCACACCACCAACCCAGGCCATCACATGGAAAATAGCAAATATACAAATGTGTGCTGCGATGTACTTGAATTGTTTTCTTATTTACTATTATTTCATAATTTTGTTTGGTTTTTTTTTGTGTAGATGAAAGCCAGCGTGAAAGTAGGTGAAAGTAAAAACTATGTATTTGAATAATTTAATTTGTCATTTCCAAAACTACGTCTTGTCACTACTATCTATCAGCTGGAAATACTGTATAACTAAATGTGAATTAGGTATCAGACGTTCGCATACATAGATCCACATATAAAAATAGCCTACACTGTAGTTGCGAAAATGTGGTATGACATAACGGAGTACCTGCTACTGACTGCATAAATGGAAGGATTAGAAGGGATTCATTGGCCACCAAGATTGTTTTTACTTATTATTACTCTTTGCACTCTGTATGTAATTTCTTTTCACTATGCCTGTTTTGAAATGTATGTTTCCCTATGCTGTGGGCAGAACAGGCAAACGTAATAACTACTTCTGCAGTTTTCCTAATGTAATTGGGGCAATCGGCTACACTGACATTCCGATAAGGGCACCTCAAATCAAATCAAAGCTTATCAAATGCACAACAGTACAGCATACAGCAGTAGATGCACACAATGAAATGAGTGCAAATTAAGCTACTTTTGTCAATAGAAAGCCGTTGCATTCTATGAATGCACAAGTGATCTGTGATGCCGACATGACATTGACCGTGGTCTAGGTCAACTTATGATTAGTTTATTTGGAGTTTCACATACCACACCAGGATCTCCTAACTGCTGTGGCACTGCATCGCATAACGACATTCCCTGTAGATGGCATTAGCATGTCGAAGTTCGTGGGTGAAGATTTGGATTTTGCTCTGACAGTTAAGGTCACACGTAACTGTCACAACGAGTCAATTCTTTCTCTCTATATTCATATCTGACCACTTTTTGGGGGCATTTTATAGGAATTTTACTGCAATGTATCGCCATTCAACACACTTTAATAATAAGCATGCAGACAACAAAAGCTGTTTGACATCAAAGCAGGGGGAAAGTGCTAGAATCAGCGGTACAATATATACAAGTGTGAGGAACAAATGGTTGGAGAATGTACGTCTATATATTTTCTGCTGTCATCGTACTTCACAACCAGAAAAGCTTTATTTTTAGATCATATACAGCTGCAGCTCACCTGCATCGTCTCACCTGCATTGTGGGCAGCAACTGCGCAGGGCCTCAGGCTCATGAATGTATATATGTATGTAAGCCTGGTTCGATAAATCAGATTTTTTACAATGAAGTTTATGTAGATTTTAATAAGAGGCCCAAGCTCCTTCTGTAACTTCTATCTCCTTCTGATCAGGATAGATGGTTAGAAGTTGGACAGATGGACATATGGATGCATGGACATTCATAAATGTAGATGCTGTTAGTCAAAACTAAAATGAACTTGCATGGAATGTGCTCAGAAGTTTAATATAGGCATTGTTTTTAATGAAGAATCAGAAGAATTATGAGATAACAGCAGTCTATTGACACATTGCATAGAGGGAGAACATTGCGAGGTGCAACGTGACAGATGAATTATTCTTAAAGAGCCAGGCTTTTTTTCTTTGTCGAAGGATGACCTTTGGAGCAGTGAATGGGAATGTCTTAGATAAACGTCTAATTATTATTACGCTGCTTTAGGTGAATCTGACCACAAACATAATGTTAAGCACTTTTAATCATACAAGGGCCCACTGGCTGCATGCGTGCATTTCGAACCTTAGCCATCCAGGGTGCCTCCATTGTGGACGGTTTTCTCCTTTGTACCAAGGCGATGCCTTCCTGAGTTTCATGCTATCCGACTGATTGACAGCCAAAAGACATTTAATACATTTAATAGGGTTTGTAATAGATTCCTGATGCTTCCCATGATCCTCTGGGGAAGCTTCGGCAATACCACACCCCCCTCACAAACCCTCAAGCCTCTTGTGTCAATTCTGATGCCTCGGCTTAGATTGGCTTATCTTGCCTCCAGACCCACTGCTGGCTTTCACGGGCACTTTTATTCCAAATGGCTCGACTCGCGCGAATTCAGAGGCCGGGCTTTGCATCCCTGCCATCTCTATTGCTATATTATAAGTTAATGGAGCAGCAGTCTGGTGAAGTTTATATCCCCGTATTTCATTTATATCGAGAAGACACACACAAGCACACACTTCACTATTACAGTAACTCAGGGCTTTACTTCCAAGCTTTCAGATAACAAGCCGATGAGTGACATGTTAAGAATATCTTTAGTTGCATATATTACAAACAAATGAGTATGGAAAATGGATGGATGGATGGATGGATCTGCCTCTCCTTAGAATGTGATAATTTCTTGATTTAGTCATGTTAGATAAAACTGGATAAAAGCAGCAGACAATCAAATTAAATAATGATGATCTTTCAGGTGAAAAAATCTCGAAAAAAGATCTTTTTATATGTTAGGTGGGGCTGTACCTGTGATCGGAAGGTCATCGGTGAAAATCTCAAAGGAGGCTTGAGAAAGAGATTTCTGCGCTGGGCCCTTGAGCAAGTCTCCCAACCCCAATAGCTCCAGGGACTGTCTATCCCTGCTTTCTGAATTGGATAAAAGCGCTTGCTAGAGAAATGAATGTAAGTATATTGGTTTGATTTAGTATGATGGTGATGCCATCAAGCTTCAGAAAGCCAAAGACAGGGCATGTTCCAGGGAGGATGTCCATCCCCAATCCTTACGTGAATGAAGGAAACCAAAACGGAAAACACATCCTTCAAGACGGACTCCCTTATGTACTGTGCAGCATGATTCAAACTGGCAGGCCAGGAGGCGTGAGAGAATGACGCCCCCTGCAGAGAGAATGACGCCCTCTGCATGCTGCCGGGTGCATTTCCCGGCTTTTTTGCACTGCACATCACTGGCATCATCTTCAAAACGATCCCAGCCAAAGAGCTGCACTTTTAAAATAAGACACAGCTGACAGACTGTGGCCACATTCTGCTGATGAGATCAGTTCTAAAAAAATGAAAAACAAAACAAAAAAAAATGGAGTACATTGCATAAGAGGATGTCACAATAGCCTTTTTTGAGTAATAGGAGTGGGCTAATTAGTTTTGGCATCCAAAAACCCTTTATGAATGTGGATGCATTCAGTAACAAGAAAAATTCTAAAGCTATATTTTCTTACCCTGGAACTAGTTAACCTTGGCTTATGTATATAATTTTGCTTTACTGACCCAGTCACTAAATTAGGTCAGGATGTCTACATCGAACAATAAGGGCATCACCACCCAATACCTAGATCCATATGTTTGATCCAATCTAAAATAATCATAATTTTTAAAATGACTGCAGCTTTCATTTATACATCCATTTTCCATAACTGCTTTCCCAGTAGACGAGTAACATTTTTCATTTATATTTGCCTTGCGATTAACATTTACATATTTACATTTTGGGCACACGTACAGTTTGCATACATCTTAAGTGTTTTCCAAAAACAAGCCCAACAGCGTCAATTAGACTCTGCAATAGAAACCACAAATCTATTTGTCCATCAAAGATACTCAAAAAAATGCATTTTTCTTGTTTAAATTGGGTTACTACTGATAAAAATGTCAAAAATAAGTATGATTTATGATTTATAGAGCGCTTGATATATGAATTATTAATGCCAAGCTATTGATTAGACTGAATGGAGAACTAATTACATCTTATTGAAGATCACATCTCTCAAAATCTCCTTAAAACCTTTTATATATTTATAACTTTTGAACTGTAGCTTTTTGGGAGGACTTACATTGAGTTATACCGCTAAATGGCTGCTGAAACTCAACCAACCACAAACAACAAAAACAATAGAAAAAGAGTGGAATGTGGCATTCTGCAATAGCAGAGGCACTCCATCTGAAGTCGTGGAGTGGATTTGGAGGGCTTCTTGCAACGAGAGGCACAGAGTGCTGATCTAGTCAGTCTGTGAAGTCAGCCCTAACAAAGTCTCATTCCTCAGTGTCTGTCACCGGAAGCCAATATTTGGTCTCGTCTCCATGATAGATGGAGGCATTATGGCGCTGTGACATCCGACGGTTCATCCGACTTGTAAAACACATGAGTCAGCTTGATTGATCTTATTATTTTTATGGCTGGGTACTTTTGTGATTTGACAAAGTTTGTGACAGCTTCCCTTTGTAAGGTCAGGAGGATCAAATTAATGGCCTCTTCATCACAGAGCCATCTTGTATCGACACCGTTTAAGCATTCACTCGGAGACACTCGCAGAACAAATCGGAAATGCCCACGTCGTCTCACATTTCTGACAGTGGCTTTGCCAGCGGGTACAGAACAGGGAAATGGAATTCTGCTCTATATTATTAAGCTGCGTCTTTTTATGTGCATTCTGATGAAATGAAGTGAATTTCATTTCAGAGCATTTATTAGTAATAACATATTAATACTAAAGTAAATATGTATCCATCAATCCATCCATCTTTCGGGCATTCATGCAGAACAGCGCCACAGAGAATGTGGATCCTATCCAAGAAGGCCCAGGACAGGCACGAGAGCCTCTGTATAGGATTCCTGGCCACTTCTGAGTACTCAGATTACAGGCAATGTCAAGACACCGATCTACCTAAACCACATGTGATTGTTGGGGGAAACCAGAGGACAGAGAGGAAGTCCAGCAGACAGCAGCAGAACTTGCAAACACCACACACATACTGTACTGAGTGAGGGGGCAGAAATCAAAGGAACCACGAGTTTGACCAAATGCCAAAGGATGTTAATAACACATGAATGTCATGTAGGCATGTTGTCCAGTTACTATGTAACATGTCATGCGCAGATGAAGTCAACAGAGGAAGAATGTACAAAGGCCACAGCAAGCCTCACAGTCAGAATAAAAACTGGGATCTGTACTACAATCCCAATAACAAATGCTGCCCACTGAGGCACTGTGCTTGAGTGGTGACTTAGAATCAGCCAAGTGAAAATGACTTCATATCACATTTCATATCACAATCAGGAAGCTGTAGGAAATGATACACTCTTCATTTATATTTTCCTCAGGTAACATCAATGATTAAAGTTTTCATTTTTTTGTGCTTTTCAGTAATTTAGCTGACACTAATGCCAGGGTTGACTATTCATACAATGATTTTAAAAAAATACACAACAACAGTATTAAAGCAACTAGTTCTGATAATATAGTAGTTTTGACCATCAATTTTCTATAGCTGCTTATCACGCTGGGGCGGTGGTGTATCCCAGAATTGCAGAAACAGGTGATGCCCAAGGCAGGGGTTCTGAGAAGCAAGTTCACTTGTTCACTTAAAGGCATGTCTGTGCACAGCAGGAGGAACCGGAGATTGTGGAGGAAGCGCACGTGACACGGGGAGAACATGCAAACTCCATGCACTCAGAGAGGAGCTGAGGTTTTAACTCTTACCTTGGTCGGCTGCTGAAGTGCTATCCCCAGAAATATGACACCATTAAGCATTGCTTTTGCTAGATTATAAAACATAGTCATAAAAATGAGCATTACAAGACCACAATATAGTGATGGATTCCATGCAATCTATTGCACGTTGGCTGTTAGAGAACACTTTGACTGAGTTTATTCTCAGTTTGCTAAATATAGAATAACGATGGAAATAAAATATTATGAAAAGTAAAGCTGTGTGTGTGTGTATTGTTTATTTTACGTTGTGGGGACAAAATATCGGCCACAAAGTAATACAAACCTGTTATTTTGATGTTGTGGGGAACATTTTTCAGGTCCGCACAAAGATTTGTGAATGCAGTCAAAAAGCTAAAAATGCCAAAACTCTCTTGTATTTTGTCTGGTTACTTGTGGTTAAGGGTTAGGGCTGGGTAGGGGTTCAGGTTGTCATATTCGGAATAAAGTTTTCCACATAAAAATGAATGGAGAGTCTCCACAAAGATATACTGTAAAACCTGTGTGTGTGTGTGTGTGTGTGTGTGTGTGTGTGTGTGTGTGTGTGTGCAATGCAGCAAGTTGGTGCCCATCCCGGGTTATCCCCTGTCTTGCGCCTATAGCTTCTGGAATAGGCTCCAGACCCCCATGACCCGGCATGGGACAAGCAGAGGATCTGGCGTGTTGTCGTGGAGACGGTATCAGACCTACATGTTCATCAGCACCTGCTGCTGCAGTATGCCAGCTTGTAGTGTCTCACACAGACCATGGACAGCGTTTCTCCATGGCAGCTCAATCAGTCAAAGCGAGGCCCAGCTGAACCAGGCAAAGTCAGAACTCCAGAAAAGGTGAGCAGACAATTAATCCCAATTAAGAAATTCTACCGTTCAGAAAAGAGATGAAGATTTCAAAGAGAGGTTATTCGTAACATAGGTCTCATTTCACTTGAAATTATATTGTTTACATTGCTTATCCACTGCTTGCGTTATTGAAATGTGTGTCACACAATAATAAGAATGCTGTGTGGTAAAATAAAAGTATTCATATTATGTTTGCTTGTAATATATTTTGTATAAACATCCAATTAACTCCAGGGTTGTTTACAGAACTCAGATTCTATTGGAGCTGTTAATGAAACTGTTAATGAAGCTTTTAATGAAGCTGTTAACACCCTGAATTAAAACACAAACATCATATGGAGATAATCAGCTTTAAAATGCAAGATGTCCATGACATTCACTATTATTGTACATCTACTAATGTCATGCACAAATATTACAGCAGGGAGAGTAAGGCAGCTTAGCAAAGTGCTCTTTGAATTAATAATTCCGTGAGCTATTCTGCGAGTGTGTGTGTATGTGGGCTGTGTTTTTCTTTTGCCTCACTATTAACCAGATGGAAAGTGAATCTTTGTAATAAAGAACCACATCGTGCTGCTATGCCATTACAGCCGGCTTTTAATGCCACTGAGAAGCAATATGCAGTTTATTGAGCAACACATTGCTTTTAACGCAAAATCCACCAGCGGATGCAGCCACTGAATAATTTAGAGCATAACGAAGATGGTTGAAATAATGTTTGCTGACCTGTACATTAAAAAGCGTCGCTACTGAGAAGTGAGCTGGGCGCTACCTTTTTACTTACATTTATCCCGCTTTCATCTGAGCAGAAGGGATTCGGACGGATCTTGAATATGAGGAAGTGTCTCAAGAGGACGGGGTCAAAAGATTCGACACTCGCTCACTTCCTAAGGAAAGTTAAAGGCTGTGCACTCTAAATTCATTTGCACAAGGACACGCTTTTAAGAATGCGTAAATTTTGTCTGGAGCGGATCGGCTTTGGTGAAGCGCATCTCCGCAGATGTCGTTTTGTTTTAGACATAATGGTCTGACAGCGGTAAAGAAAGAAACCTTCAAAACAAAATATTTCTGGCTAATCCTGGTAAATATACATAACCTGATTACCGAGCGAGATAAGCCAATCCACTTCTGGAAGAGCCAATGGAATGGAAGAATTTTCTGGAATAGTGAAAAGCATTATCGCTGATGCCGGTTTGCGTTGCCTTAAACTGACAAAATCGTCACTACTTTCTGCAAATACCCCTGCACTTAATCACGCTGGCCATAGTGATTCGCCTTGTCCGTTTCTTGAAAGGAAGCCTTCTGTCTTGGAGAGAAATGCTAGGCTGCCTCAGTCACATTTCTGCCGCACAAATCTCAGCAGAGCCCCCCCCCCCCCCCCCCCCCCCGCCTTCTTCACATCTGCCTGGCTAAATGCCACGGATGCCATAGTGCGGCCAAAAGCCAAAACTTGCCAGTCAGATCATTAATCCCGTGTCAGCAACCTCACATCAGAGTCAACAATTCTCTGTTGATTAAAGGGGAAATACCCTCAGATAGCACTGAGCTATTATGACTGCTGCTGAGAGCCATGAAGACCTATTAAAATGAAAATGGTAATGAAGAATGAAAAGTAGTTATAATGCAAGCAGGTAATGTAGGAGACAGAGCCAATCAGTAACATATAGGAGACTTGACACTTCCTCTGTATGCATGCTGATTTGAAGGTTTCCCACTATCTATCGGTCGGTCTAATTGTGTGTCTGTGCCCGGCAGCGGAGTCACATCCCGTTCGGGGGGCACCACAGCCCACTCCCCTCTAGTTCCTGAGACATGCTACCAGGGCAGAGACTACGGCAGTGTTCAAAAGTGAAGAAACGAGGAAACTGGAAAAAATTCATCGGCAATTTTTTGGTGTGTAAGTATTTTACTAAGACGGTATAATAACAGAAGTTACACTTGTTGTTCTACTCCTTATTCTGTTAGATGAATGCATTTATTATTGATGCTGATTGGTCACATTCTAACTTTAACTTACCTTAAATGCCATATTTCATTCATGTATTTAGCCGTTTCAGAGTGTATTTCAGATATGATAAAAAACAAAGATATGTTTGTATTTGTTGTTGTTGTTTTTTTTCCGCTTGTTTACAATACAGTAAAAATTTCATTCTATTTATTAAGTAATTGTCATTGTTGACACATCACAGCAATGAAATGTGTTCTCTGCATTTAACCCATATGTGTCAACGTGACATAGCAGGGAGCAGCTAATTCAACGCCTGGGGAGCAGTGCTTGGGGGCTCTTCCCTAACCATTAAGTACCATCAGCACTGGTAACGACCAAATCAGCCCTGAGCCCCCCGCCCCAATAAATGTGCACAGTACTCCCCCAGCATTGCCAGGGCACACAATGGTATGGACTGATTGTTTTTAAACCCAGAAGGTACTGTTTATCCCTTCTGTCATATATCAGAAGGATCCCAAAGTACATTGTACACAGTGCCAGATTAGCTGTATACCGCAGGAGAACAGGAATTCGTTATAATGACGAGGACATGACAGCTCATCGCTGATACTCTTAAGAGGAATACATGTCTGAATATAAGGCAGAAATATTTGTTAACACAATACACACGCATATATTGAAACACTTGGTGTGTTCTTCACAAATGTCACAGGCTACTCTGAAGAAAAAAAAAAGCAGAGCTAAGCTATAGCTCAAGGGCAGGTAATTATGTTCCTGGAGAACCACAGGGCGCGAGGATTTTCATTTAATCACAGCACACAGTGGTGTGATTGAAGTCATTATTTGGACAACAAGTCATCTCACCCTGTGCTTTAGGTGTAAATCAGCCACTAGTAAAAAGGTAATACTGGAATTTGCAGGTCTGTGGATCTGAAGAACTGGAATCGATCCAGTTTTGAGAAGCAGGTTAATAAAATTACGAATGATCCTTCACACCCAAAGCAATTAGTTATATTTCACATCCATCATTTCATAAACTTAAAGTATTTGTTCAAAATATCCAGGCTACTCTTTCTACTGAAGCTGTTTACATGCACATAGATACATTCATATAATTCAGTGATATATATTCAGATCCATGTGGGTTGTTATGTTCTCCCTGTGTCATGTTAGTTTTCTTCAGGTACCCCTACATCCAACGATATGTTCTTAGTCTAACTGGTGTGTTTGAGTGGACTGTGAGTACAATGCCATTAGGCCATATGGGTCCCAAATTAGTAAGCTAATTTCTTTTGGTTGGGGGGGGGTATTGAAACTGGCCTATGGTGCCACATGGGCTGTGACTGGTACCATGTGTGGGTGTGCATGTATGTGCCTTTGCAGTGGACTGGCATCTCATTCACCATTCTGTACCCCAGCCTCGTGCTGACCAGGCCAAGCAGCTAGATGATAGACTGATGGATGGAAGACACAATGACATTGTCTCTTAAAGATATATAAATACATCTAGCTTATGATATATAGTGTAAACACCCAGATGTTAGCCTGTTGTTGTGATATAATATTATCTCAGTTAAGCAAAACCAAATGTTTCATAGATTATTAGTGTTTAATTTCTGCTCCTTGTCGGAAAAGATCATTTTAAGTCAAACAGAAGTAGAAATGTATCGGGAATATCATCTCATTTTACTGTGTTAGTTAGTTGAACTTCCCCATAAATCCTTCCTTCCACGGTATTTTTAGTTTTCAATTGTCCTGCAGGTATTTTTGAAGGAAAATCGGCTGTAATCAGCTTTCAGTTCTTGCGACTCTCAGACATTGCCTCTTGTGTTTCTTAATGATTCTAAAATGGTGGCTAACAGATGTCAGTTTCTTTATCAGGCTGTTTGTTTACCGAGTGTAAGGAACATCCCCCATTTCTAATGAATGGCGAATGTCTTTTTTTCCGTAGGTTCAGCAAAGAACTGGCTTCAAGGTGACAGCCCAAAGCTGTAATTTGCAGGGATAATCTATTCAGCTCAAGTACAGCTCCTCAATAACACAGAAAATAAAAACGGACAAACTCTTAGCGGATAAGCAGATGCTTGTTTTAAGGCAAACAATTTGATACAAATGCTTTCATTTCCCAATGGAGCGAAGGCAAGAAAGGCACAGAAGAGAGGCGAACATAAAGAAGGACAAAAATATACTTTCTTAATGCTCAGCCCTTGAAACAAATTCATCTGTGACAACTGCAATCAATTTCTCTGCCTTATAGTTTGTGGAATAAATACCCTTCCTGAAAATGAAGACTTCTCGCACAATAGAATTACCATTGTGTAAAGAGGCAATTAGTACATTCTTTCTGTCATGACAGAATCACTTTAACTAATGCTGTCTTCTATATCTGCGAAAGAGAATAACAAGGAAGAAAGTCAAAGGTTTTAGAGCTAATTATCATAGCAATTACAGCTCTTTGAATGCATTATTAATGGCATTGTAATAAACTGTCCTCTTGGTTACTTTGAGCTATTTGTCACTTTGAATTAAAACAGGACCCGTGCTTGTTCAGGGCTGCACTCCTCTATTGTCTGATTAGGACCTTGATAAGTTTGTTCAATCCTTTCCCTGCCAGGACGGCATCCCAGGAGTTATTTCCGTCTCATCTGTCGGGGAGGCAGAAGGGCAACACCTACCACCCCCCAACTCCAAGCCCACCCCCCACCCCAGCCCACAATGGTAGGCCCTAGAGCAGATGGACCAATCAGAAGAGGGGGGGAAAAAAAACAAAGAAATTGGCAAATGGAAATGAAGAAGGGAGCCGGGCAAACAAAGCGAAAGGTGGGCACACCGTCTAATAGAGAAGATGCGCCTATTGAATCCTCCTGGCAAAGGGGCGTCTCAGGGCACGGGGAAGCGGGCTGGAGGATCCTCGCAAACATACCGATAACTGAGCCACCACGAGTTAATCAGCATTCGGCAAAAGGCCTAAGAATCAGGCTGCCTCTTTTTAGATGGAAAACCTTTCCCTTCCCCACATAAAAACAAGTGACTGCTTATATTTTCTTTGGAAACACCATGGAGTATTTCTAACCCCTTCCAAGAAATAGTTGGCGGATAATAATGTCTAATTTCTCCCGAGGTTGATGGCAGCCCAGGAATATCTATACAATATGGCAGAAAATAAGAGCCTCGCTGTCTTCAATCAGGCAGCCCGGCCGTTTAGTTCACCGTTATGACGAACGTAAACTGAAGTTTTGTCCGAGGTGCCGGCAAATTGTTGAAGTGGCATTCACTCTAAATGGAAATGAGGAGGTTTTAGTAAGATGGTCAGGTAATGTACAGAAAGACGGCGACATCTCCGTCTGCATTCATGAATGACAAATGCTTTTAAGGGGAGAAGAAACAGAGACACAAGACCCTCAGAGGCCCTCCATGTGTCCCTCCCCAGCTGCAGGTGACCAGCCCACTCACCAGGGGGCGACACTCACCTAGCAGAGTCACATCTCCTCTGCTCCCCCCTCTGGTCCCCCCTCTGCTCCCCCCTCTGCTCCCCCCTCTGGTCCCCCCTCCTGCTCTCCTACTATAGCTTTACGACTGAAGGGGTCACCTGACATTCCACCAAAGTGACAGGAAAACGGTCATTTCAAACTGAAAAAGAAACATGTTTCTTTACAGGATGAATCTTTTCTTTTGAGAAGCATGAAGAACAACGGTTTGGACTACTTTGTTATCATACAATTATTCACAGGGTTTATTTTTACATGTTATGTGATAATGGTTTGCTTAATGTCTTTCTCAGCAATATATGAGCAAGTAATTATGAGGACACATCCAGTTCTCTTCTTTACTCAGAATGTTGCTATAAATTCATTTTCTCACTTTATAAATAGTTCTGTTCCAATACAGATGATCTTTCCATGAGCAAACGTAAAATAAACACACTACTCACACTGTCGTAGCATATAGACAGATATTGTAACACAGTACTGAAGATGATGTCGTTTTGCAGTAAAACCACATGAAGCCTTTAATATAAAGGAATGCAGCCCCCCCACCCTCCCCGGTACCAAGGTGGTTGAGTGTAGCAGGGTCAAGGTGGGGTGGCCTTGCTGTGATGTTTCACTGAGGCACTCGCACAGCTGTCAGGACCTGCTGGATCAGTAAAGGTGCCGGCGGAGGCCGGCGACGTCCTGAGTCAGCAGCCAGGCAGCATCTGCGGCCCTTTATGGGGAAAGAGAGAGGACCTCCAGACAAGCTGATTTCAGGCTTTTGCTCATGTCCTCGAACTGTAAGCAGTGCTACCTGCAATGCACCTGTCAGCGTACGTCAAGCTATTGTTAGCAGTTAAATAAAACCAGACATTGGGTTTACAGTGAGTTTGGCTTGATAGATACAGGGACAGGGCCGACTGTAGTATTTCTTTCAGTTTGCAGTGCAGTGGCAAGGAAAAAATGTTCAGTTTTTTTTTATATTTCCAGTACAAAACCACACTGCAGATGATAAATAGAAATAAGATATGCAAATATATTACAAAGCAAAATATTGCAATTCAAAATATTTTTTTTATTGCATATGTAGCTACAGTATGTGTCCCTTACAACATGGACCCTACTATGCATTTTTGAAATTAAAAAATAAAATAAAAACAAAGTAAATAATAATAATAATAATAATAATAATAATAATAGAACATGGAGGAACATAATTCAATAAAATTAAATCCAACCCAATTTTCCAAATATTTCCATAAGAATGTACGATTTCTTGCATTTTTCAACTGAATGTTGGTATTTGAGAAAACAAACTCACACTATGTCAAACATAAATGCACCCTGCAATGCTGAATAACCGAATACATAAGTTTTATGCAAAGAAATAGAAACTGCAACTGAAACTCATATGGTAATTAATTAGTCTTGCAGCATCATAGAGATTTTTTTAAACCCACTAGTTAATTCAATACAACCCCAACTCAGTGATCCTTGGGATATAAAATCATGATAAAATCTGCATTCCTGATATAACATTGAAATGGAGTTGAGACCTGGGCTTTGATCACTGCAAAAACCCACTGTCATTTTTCTATAGATATTTTGAAAGTGTGCTTTAGAGCATTATTTCTCAATCTGCTCCTCAGGGACCCCCCAGACAGTCCCAACTGGGGGCTCAGAAGGTGCAAAAAATGTGTACTGTCTGGCAGGGAGCTGGAGGGAGCGAAAATGTGGACCATCTGGGGGTCCCCGAGGACTGGGTTGAGCAACGCTGCTTTAGATCATTGTCCTTTTGCACTCCTGTAACGACGCGGCAGAAATCACAATTCATACATCCCCGAAGCACAATGCCACATCACCATGCTTGACCACTAGCACACTGCTTTTTGTCTCAAATTCAGAGTAGAAAGTTTAGGACTTTCAGAGAAGTTCTCATCGAGCAGCATGTGTTTGTTTCGCTACTCTATCGCCCACCTCATTTTTCATCCAGTGTCTTTATAATGGTGCTTTTTGACCTCATTAGAAATGAGGCCTACGGAGTCACAGACATTTTTGTGGGTTTCTGAACATCCAGAGTCCTAATGTCTTAGTCTGGGAAAGATTTAAGTGAAAACAGGAATATTACCTACAGTCTAAAGTTCATTTTGTGGGAAGATATGGTTTAACGTAAAATAGCAAAGCTTTTACAAATAGCCTTACAACCCACCATTTTTAAATTAGGTTATAATACACCCATGCACAGTGAAAACGTTTGCCCATCATTAAAGCACAAATTATCATTTTATCATATCATTTACAGATGCTCCTCTACTCACGAATGAGTTACGTGGCCGTTCGTAACTTCAAATGTGCGTAAGTCATTCAACATCATTTTAAGGTTACAGTACAGTACAGTATACGCAAGTATAAAGAACTAGGATGCTGGGGGTTTGCACGCTACGCTGCTGTGCGGCGGAAGTAGCGGCCAGAAGTCGTACGAGGTGGAATTGATGTGCAGAAAAAAAAAAAACTGTTGCGGACAGGAAACGGGAGCCCAAAGAACACAATTTAGACTTACAGTCCTCTTCATTCGTATGTCTGAAAGTTCTTAAGTTGAAAGTTCGTAAGTAGAGGAGCATCTACGTATTGTGCAGGAGAACCCAATCTAAAGTCAGCTGACAATAAGTTAATAGTGACTTTCATACATGAAAATTCTAATTAATGAAATTCAAATCATGTGCAGAAGCACTTAGTGGACATTTTATTAGGTACGCCTTGCTACTAGCAGGTAAGACCTACTTTTCACTCCAGAACCACATTAAAGGTACTGCAGATGCATTCCACGAAGCCTTGCTACACACCACTGTTGCACGGAGCTATTATTTTTGCACTTTTGACCTTCCAATTAGTTTTAACGATGCAGGCCGTTCTCTCATTAGCAAAGTGTTTTTACCCACAGACCTGCCACAGAGTGAATGTTCTTTCTTAATCGCACCATTCTCTGTAAACTCAGGACAGTGTAGTGTGTGAAAATCCTAGGCAGGTGGCGGTTTTGGAGATGCTGGAAGCATCGTGTCTGGCAATCAACAGCCGTACCACATTCAAAATCACTTAGATCACACATCTTAGCTGTTCTAATGCTTAACCAAACAGTAAGTGAACACCCTGGCAGTCTGTTGTATTTGTTCAGTTACAGTCACGTGATTCACTGTTTGCTGGAGCAAGCTGTTTGCATTAACAGGCAGGTGTACCTAATAAATGGGCCTCTTAGTACAACTTTTTAAAGTCCCGTTTGTATGAGTACAGTATATTCCCAAATTATCCATTAAACACACTGTCTTTGGTGTCATTTGTATTTCATAATCTGTTTATTTGCAAGGACTATTTTGGAGTCATTTGCAGCAGAAAAATAGTACGTTTTTTCTTTCTTGCAGTCAATAAGGTCACGTTTTTTGTCTAAGCCAATGTGTCACACAACTATTTGTTTAACTGTGCTTCCTTGGGCTCGCGACCTTGAGCATTACTGGGCAATTTGCGGTGTATTGAATGTTGATCACGTAATGAAATTTTGTCATTTTGAAATGAAATATAATGAACACAAACAGTAAAATCTGATTAAATAAAAAAATTATGAAGAATTGGAACAGAGTGTATGCCATTCATGAGATGGTACAAATAGTGTACCAAGGATGTCTTATAAAGGAGAAACGAGCAATGGCCTGGTCTGTTTTCACATTTGTCATTTCTCGTTTGAATATGTGAAAGGCATGAAAGAATATACACTCATCAAACTAAATGTCCCAAAGATCAATGCCTTCCACCTCGTTAAACCTATTCATCTTAAAGCAGCGCTTTTTAATTAAGTCATCAGTGACTACCATGACAACCGGCAGCCAATATACAAAGCTGAGTGACGGAAGTATAGTTTGAGGAAGTAATATTAGTAGAATAACTAGCGTGTTTCTTTCTTAGTAGAAACTGAAACAAATACATTTTAATATTTATCACACATTTATATAATGATTGCTATAAATAAGACATACCGACCTCCCAAGTGCATTCACACACTATGCCTGTCATGTAGAAGTTTAGAGATTTGCTGCTACATTGTAACTACCAAGTTAAAATACAACAAGCATGAAACTAAGTATAAATCATTAATCACCATCATCAGAAGCCATTTGCTGAAGCTGAAGTGGATCGCATGTACTGTAAATGCCGTGTAAAACTTTATGTCGTTTCCATTGAAATCCTATTAATGATTCTGATTCAGATGAAGCTACCGCAGATCTGCACTTATTATTAACTACAGCAGTGCTAAGAAGGCTTGTGTTGCACCTTCCAGGGTTCTGCCTCGATTCAGTGATTCCTCTAAAATAATGGCCCGGGGCTCCAAAGCACCATTCAGCTGTCAATCAGCTCAACCATCACTATGGACCTGGAGATCTGACTCACAACTTTAAGGTGTCAAAGGCAGGCTGCTCTTTTGTGTATGCGGCCCCACCGAGTTTCGAGTGAAGCCCAATAATAGAATGGGATCAACACAGCCATACTTGCCAGATAAAGGAGAGGTTTAGTCACGGAGGCTTAAGAAAAATGTTCAGGGGAAGAAGGCATCCTGGCCTCCGTATTGTCCTCAGACAATGAATTCTTAACATTTTTGCCATGATGAAACAGCAACTCATATCTGAACCAACTTATATATAAACTATAGTCTAATAGGAGAAAGGCGACAACACACTTGGTCAACAGAAGATGCTAATTGCTATTTTTAAACATTTAAATTATAAAGAAACTGAATAATTAAGTGCAGCAATTCCAGTGAATGCCTTGTGTTTGTATAGTCCTGGTACATGACAGAAATGAACATAAGTTAGCAGAATATCTACCCTTTTTGACAGCAAACCACCATGATTAGCTAACAGAAGAGCTATAAGTACAAACCAAGTAGACCTTAATTGGAAAGCATTGGCTGGCTAATGTCCCAAAAGGAGAACTGCTACATGCACAAAAAAAGTACATTGTAGTGATGTAAAATATGCCAGTTGCTTTGGGAAAACAGATACAGCAACAGTGATGTGGATTGTAAGATTATGAGCATAGTACTGTACATGGTTCATAATAACCTCTAACATAAAGAATTCTACTGCAAATCTCAACGGCCTTACTGTAGTACCCCAAAGAACATACTTAGTCTGTAGTGTTTCTGTGATGTCGAGTAATAGACAAATAAAATCCTAGGACAGCATGAGAACCTTGCAGTGGATAAATTATAGTGTATAAGCAAAGTAAACTGAAGTGAGTATAAGAATGTACTGTGAAAATATTTTTTACCAATAAAAATATACAAGCAATGATTACTGACTAAAATTTCAGTTTAGCTTTGGTTACAAAAGGCATTGGAAACTTCTCTTTCTGGTTTTATTTTCATATTTCCCTGCGGATTTCCTTAAAAAGCAGCTGGATCAAGAATATTAAAATTTCTCACAGGTATTATACTGCTGATCGGTGCATCTGGTCAGAATCCAGAGGCAATTTCAGCTGGACTTTTTGAGAGTGATAAAATGGGAAGCCGGGAATCAGAGTTAAACTGTTTAAGGTCTCATCTGCTGTGAATGAACAAAGTTTGGCACAGTTTTGCAGCGGCTTCTCATGCCTGAAATCCTCAGCATCACACTCTGCTTTTCTATACCAGGGAGCTGGGTTAATGTGACAGACACTGCAAATGGACACTCCTATCGCAACTGAGCTCATGTCCACCTCTTCCCATGCAGTGTGTGTGTGTGTGTGTGTGCGTGTGTATGCTCACTGGCCATTTTATTAGGTACACCTAGCTAAACACACATTTACCACAACAAACACTTTTATGGTAAATAAACCCTGCATTCCGAGAGCTGTTTCTGCACCAGTGGCCGGCAAGGCGCCCTGAATCTGCCAGGGTTTCCATTCCTGACCGAGGTCCCTCGGTGCAGCTGGGCTGAGCTTTCAGTGAATGCCTAGGTACAAATCTAAGCGTATTGGTGCAAAAAAAACAAAAACAGCAGCTCACACGTCGTCCTAACAAAGCAAGAACCTAATAAGACTACTACTTAAATCAGCTTTTATGAGTTAGCTTTAACGAGTCTGGCCATTCTTCACTGAACTCTCCCATTAACAAAGTGTTTTCGGCCACAGAACTGCTCCTGTGTATTTTTTGCTGTCATACAATTCTCTGTAAACATTAGACACTGCAGTGTATCAACATCCCAGCAGTGTGACTAATAATCACACCATGTTCAAACTGCTTAGATCAGACAGTAACTGAACCTCCTGACCCCATCTGTGTGCTGTATGTATTCAGTTGCAGCCATACGATTGGTTGTTTGGAGCAGCAGGCTATATGCCTTAGCAAACTGGCGTACCTCATAAACTGGCCTCAGAGTTTGCATAGCAACATTCAAATCAATCTTCACTTATACAGTAGTTGCTGATTTGTTTTTCAACCTAAAAATGATGACAAAGTTAAGACCAGACTAGATTCAGGTGAATATATAAACAATAATATCTTTTGCCATCACACACAGATGAAGGCAAGGTGCCATTCATTCTCTATTTTTAAAGCCTGACATCCAACCAATCATTCTACTTACGTTAAGGACACACACAGATAACTTATGCATGTGTCTGTGTTACCATGACTCATTTGGGGTAAATAACTGCATCCATTGATGCAATGCCTTTCAACCTGGAGATCAAAGTGCACTGTTTTTACTATAATTGCCCACTGTCCCCCGTCTTCTAAAATCCAAATTCTTCAAACAAAAATCACAAAGCATTTGAAGGCTCACAGCAACTTAAACTTGTCCTAAACATATTTTTTCACCCGAATGATACCACTAATGATGCATCCCTATAAAATAGGATAAGTCTGCAGAGTTTATATATATATTTCCATAACTTATTTATTTATTTTTAATTGGCGTTGCAGCTCACAGCAATTCAGTTCACGGCAGTTGATGGTCATTTAAGGTCTTTGAGGCACCTACTGTATGACCAACCTACTCTAATGTCATAGCTATCAAAATCATTTGCACATATCATAGCCAGCTAACAAACATTATACTAAAAACCTTTAATCAGTCCTTTTTTTATATGCATACAACTAATCCCCAATGTTGAATATACTGTAGATGCTTTTCATTAATGACTTTAAAAGGGAGGTATAAAGTGAGTAATGTTACAGCCCGAGGCTAAGCTTGCTGCCCTTAACCACCAAAGCTATGTCCGTATGACAAATCTCATCATCTGTGACACTGGGGAAATATTATCCTAGTGACCTCATAAAGTTCTCAATTACAAGTTTGCTTCTGATTAGTCCAGTAGGTAAACTATTGCGCTGAGCAGTTTGTGTACATGTGTACAGTCCTGGATCATCTGCACGATGGGGGAATTCTGCTGCCAGCACCTTGTAAGAACTATTCTGTCCTTCGCTTTAGTGGGACACAGAGCCTGAGAATATTTTACAGCGGTCTGTAAAAAAAGAAGATTGTAACACATTACCCTGATGGGAACAAAATGTTGACCACTGATTTTCAGGTGAATAAAGGGAAAAAAAGAACATCCTCGTATTTGTGATATTATCCATTTTATGTCTTAAAATGAATTGGAACCAAACTACGAATGACGTTCACTGCTGCTTAGACCATAGTGTATGAAATACCAGGCGATGATGCTGTGAAAAGTGCTAATCTAATTACCTGTCATTAGAGCTCTTCTTTTGAAAGCCATTTACTGACCTAATTTTCAGTCAAATCAATCTCTACCATTCATTCAAATGCCACAGATACATATTTTTCTACCTATACACAAGAGGAAGTGTTTTGTCCCCATTGGATCCATTAAATAAGCATTTTTTTTGGACGGGAGAAAAATTCATGTAGCGCATCTCTAGCAAATTAAACTTTCTTGTCAGATTGTATTTTTTTTCTAGTATCTGTCAGACGCGCTAATCCATCTGTACCACAAAATTGCTCGCAGCTTGTATTTAAGACACCCTACAGCCTACCTTTAATACACATATTGTTCACAAAAAAAGAATAACTCAGAAAGCGAGATATGACTAGAAAAAGCAATGCGCATAAAAAGATTATTGCTGTGAAGGATTAACACTCCTCTGTACTAGGGATGCAGTGTCACCCACAGCACTTTCTGTCAGGTAACGTTGTGCCACTAGTCACGGTCTACATCCGCAGCGTAAACCACGTGCAAACGTAAATCCTAACGCGAAAACTGTGCTTTTGCCAAATTACATTTCAAATTACAAATGACTTTTGACAAATGAGGTGAGCAGTTTCATACATTCAAAGTGTTTGTTCAGGAGTAGAAAATGTGTGATTGACAAATGAAAAGAAAAAACACGACAAACATAAATTAATTCATTATTAAAAGGACAAATGGCACTGACTTTTTGATTTAATTAAGGTATATATTTATGCCACGTCAACCTTCACGGTTATTTCCTAAATGTCGCATGGATGTTTTTGTGGGGGTTACAATACTTAGCCTCAGACTCAGTGTCCTATCAGAAGCACAGCGGGAAATCTATATCTGCAAATTAATCCTTCAAAATTCCTGGAAAGACATATAATCATTGCTCTCAAAATAGCGTTTTTTTCCCTCTCTTTTTTTCCTACAAATAATCATTATTGCGAAGCAGAACTGCAGTCCATAAGAAGACAGTACACATTTTACAGTTTTTACAGTATTTCTCATAAACAATGTGTCAAGTATGCGTGTCCTATCTGTGTTTTTTCAGGTTTTCTATGGTTTCTTGCCATAGCCCAAAAAGTATGTACTTTTAGTAAATCAGCATCTCTAAATCTCTAAAACCGATCAGCCATAACGTTACAAATGCTGACAGGTGAAATGAATAGCACTGATTATCTCATTACAAGGGCATGTGTCAGGGCTGTCATTATATATTAGGGAAGTGAACAATGAATTTAGGAAATTGATATGTTGGAAGTAAGAAAAATGGGAAAACAGAAGGATCTCAGTGACTTTGACGAGGAGCAAATTCTGATGGCTAGACGATTAGGTCAGAGCATCTCCAAAATGCTAGGTTTGGTGGGGCGTTTCCAATATGAAACAGTCAATACCTCAGAAAAGTGGTCCAAAGAAGGCCAACATATGAACCTGCGATGAGGTCATGGGTGCCCAAGGCTCACTGACTGCTGTCTAAGGTTCCTCCTGCACAGGAGGAACAGGTGTCAGAACACACAATACATTGTAACTTGTTGCGTATGATGCTGCACAGATGCAGACTGGCCAGAGTGCCCCTGCTAACCCCAGTCCACCACCAAAAGTGGCTACAATGGGAACATGAGCATCAGAACTAGATGGTTATGCAATCGAAAAAGGTGGCCTGGTTTGATGATTCAAATCTTTGGTTATATCATTTGGGCAGCCGGATGCATTCACATTCTTTACTTGGCAAAGAGATGGAACCAGCGTACACAATGGGAAGACGGTAAGCTGATAGAGGCAGTGTGAATCTCTGGGCAATGTTCTGCTGGGAAACCTTGGGTCCTGGCATTCACGTGCATGTTACTTTGACACGTACCACCTGCCATTACATTGTTGCAGACCAAGTACACTCCTTCATGCAACAGAAATCCCCATTGGCAGTGGTCTCCTTCAGCAGGATGATGAGCCCTGACACACTGCAAAAGGTGTTCAGGAATGGCGTGAAGAACATAAAAAAAAGTTTTGACTTGGCCTCCAAATTCCATCAATCCAATCGAGCATATACTGTATGGGACGTGCTGGAAAAACAAGTCCACTCCCTCAAGGCCCGAACTCACAACGACTAAGGGTCTGCTGCTAACGTCTTGGTACCAGATACCACAAGATACCCTCAGAGGTCTTGTGGAGTCAAAGCTTCAATGGGTCAGAGTTGTTTTGGTGACACAAGGGGGACCAACACAATTTTAGGTAGGTGGTTTTAATGTTATGGCCAATTGGTGCACGTCTTGTGAGAAACTGACATCACTTCCTGGAAGTCACATGTCTCATTCCCAGTGATTTCTGGGATAGCCTCCAGCTATGCCATGACCCTTTATCGGACCCATTTAACGGATGGATATTTACTCCCTCGTCCTTTATGGCTGACATGCACTAATGAGGCCCCCTCTGAAGCGAATTGTGTTTGCAGGGTTATATATTGTCGCATTTGGGCTGTGCTTACCAGTGATGCAGGTACACATAAGGAGCCATGGAGAGTGAAATTGTGAATTCCAACTGTGTGTTTGATGCCTAACCACTGGGAACAAGCTCACCACATTGGCATTGTGTGAGCAGGGCAGGGCGGGGGGCGGGTGCTGTCCTGCTGGAGGATATCCGTGGTAATAGGTTTAATGTCACCACTGAGCCCGCCCTGCTGTGGCTCAATAGCCAATGTGTCACACTTGTAGTGTCTTACCTGTTTGCACTGTCTCTGCCCCCCCGCCACTCCACTCTGTCACCCTATCAGCCTTGAAAACCATTTTAACATGCAAAAAAATTCTCTATGGCATTAAGGATCTTTTGAGGGCATTCACACAACAAGAATATATACACAAAGATTATTTACATCCGCCTCTGACTGGTACCACATCCCCAATTCACTACTGGTCGAAGCCCTCCATAAACCCTGTTCCCAGTTCTGATACAGTAACTACATGAGATGTTTACATTGTAAATTTAATTTACAGAGTCACAGAATATTATGTAATGATTACACCATCCATTTTCAGAACCTGCTTGCCCTGTGCAGGGTTGTGGGTCTGTAATGATTATATATTGCTAATTATTATGCATATTATGGATCCTAATCATAACGAAAATAAACACAATGGATGTTAATTTGTTTGAAATTAGAATATTGATACTTTTTTGATCCCCACGGGAAATTGTCTTGTCTATCATGTCTTGCCTTCCGTGAGACACAAAGGTCTATGGCACAGAAGCATATTTCCGTTTTCTTTTTGGGGGTGAGGGGGGTTATGGGTTAAGGGCCTCGCTCAGGAGCTCTCAGGTGGCATCAGCCTGCCAGCCCTGGGATTTAATATTAAGATTTTAATGATCCTGGGCAGAGTGTCCCAATCCAATGAGCCACCCCAAATTAAATATGTAATTACGGACAACCATCAACAGCTAGTACAGTGGGCATCTTTCAAGTCTATCTTGGGGTGTCTCGTACAAAAGAAAAAATATTAAAGAGTGTAAACTTCAAAAAAATATATAAATAAATAAAAACCTTACAAAAAGTTACAAAGGTAGTATGACATAAAAGGATTTGCAAAGGTGCCACATAAAGGTAGGAGCTGAAATAAAGAGCTGGGGAGAGGACAAAGCGGAAGCGACTGAGGGCAGCATGAGCAGATGGATAGCAGAGAGTGACAGGGACCCACAGGCCTCTGGGGCCTGGTCGGAGAGATAGACCTGAATGGAGCAGAGCCGGAAGGCTTCTTCTGTCATGCCTAGATACAGTCTGCTGAGCTTATGAAGAGCAGGGCGCACCAAAAAGCCATCCGGCTTTGATGGTATCAGGCAGCCAGAAGAGTGTGACTGAATACCCTCCCCTATATGTGTCTATTTGCTGGTTTTTCCAAGTCAGAACTATTTCACAAATGAAAAGTATTATATATATATATATATGTAATGGGAAAAAAAAAATATATATATATATATTGAAAAATGTGGCAATCATGCACAATTTAGACCCAGCTACAAAAATACAGCTCTAGCTGTCAATAGCTTTAGATTACAGTATCTGAGGGAACAGTTTCTAAAGTTGTCATAGTATAAAATACGCACATAACTTCAAAAGTGCATGAGGGGTATCAGAATTGCACAAAGATGCAGAGTTGTATATTGGCTGGGGACATTAGACCTTTTTTGGTAACTGAATTTCGCCAAGCCTTCTCAGCGCTATGTCATTTGTAACTTCGGTCTTTTAACACAGAACTTGCAAACAACGTAGTGTTAAGAAGGCGTCGGGAAACTCAGCCTAGCACCATCAGCCCTACCAAGGCGAAGTACCAGTGAACATTGCCTAGGCTTTCAGAAAACACAGCCCACTGCTTTCTTCTCACCTTTACACAGCTCCTGGAGGAAGTGTGTGTATGTGTTTGTGTGAGTATGTGGGTTTGCATAGGTCACATTTGTGGACCAAATGTCCCCAAAGTGCAGAAAAACCAGGAATTTCTTTTTTTGGGACATTTTTCAGGTCATCAATTGGACAAACTCAATTTTATATAAATCCTCAATCAAAAAAGTAAAAATGCCAAAAGTCTTAGTATTTGTTGCTTATGGTTAAGGTTAGGGCTGGGTAGGGGTTAAGGTTGTCGTGATTGGGATTTTCTATAGAAAAGAGGCCCCCATTTAGATAGGTACCCCAACGTGTGTGTGTGTCTGTGGTTATATACAGTATATAATACATTGTGGGTATCAAAAGTCCCCACAAGGTAATAAAAACACCTTTTATTTTGACCTTACGAGGACATTTTTATTGTCTCCAATTTTCTAAAAAATAAATAAACAAAAAAAATCAGCAAATGTAATCAAAAACTAAAAATGCCAAATCTGTAGTGTTTTGTTTAGTTAATTATGGTAAAGGTTAGGGATGGGTAAGGGTAAAGCTTGGCATGGCTGGGATTAGGGTTATGCCCACAAGAATGAATGGAGAGTCCCCACAAAGATATAGATACCTAATCTGTGTGTGTGCGTGCCTGACAGATGCAAACCCTGAGGAACCATGACAGCTGATGTCCTTCACCAAGAAGCTTTGCATGTCTAGCCAACGTTACCAATTTCACTGTTTATCCATTGGTTGTTCTGCGACCCTCTTAAAGCATCAGACTGACTTCTCGGTACATGGTTCCAGAAGGTCCCTAAACATGCACTTGTATCTGCATTGCATCTAGAGGTCTACCCCACAGAGGTCAAATTCACACAGTAGCAGTGGGGGGCCATGATCAGACACGGGTCGCATGATCCTCCATAAAGTTCCCCCACCCTAATTCGAAACGCTCTTTAAAAAAATGCATTGCTCTCAGTAGGACCCAGGCAGTGGGCGGCAGTAAATTTCAGCACAGGCTCGGAGCTCCAGGCGTTCCATCTGAAGGTCAGCCAACGTCGCCCTTCTGATCGCTACATCCATGTTTACCGTAGCCTGAGCCCAATTACTTCTTTACTATGACAGGGGATTCTGTAATAATGCATACTGAAATCCAATATATATGCAGTAGATACACATATATTTGACCTGAGTGAAAAGTGGAATTTTAATGCATTTATTCATAATTGCAAATCTCGGGTCACTATAATTCTGCCATCAATTTCAGAATGTATATATGTAACTGTATTGATTTATCAACCACCTGTGTTTTATTTATTTATTTATTTATTTATTTAATGCCCTCAATTAATGATTGCTGCTTTAATTCATAAGCAGATGATTCTACGTTGGTGATGGAGGGATATTTCAAATTGTGAATGTTGTTTTAGGTGCTGAGCATGATACTATGAAAAGTACAGTAAAAACCACTCAGGAGATACACGAAAGAGGCAGGCTGAGCTTTAGGGAGAAGAGGAATGCAAACAGCCAGCCACTGAAGAGAAACATTTATTCAACTTTCTATCCATTGTTTTCAATGCAGATCTCGAATATCAAATATTCAGGTGACTTGAGGTGGAGGGCTCGTTGTCATGGGACGATTGCAACAGCTGTCTGCAATATCCAGAGAATGAACATTTTATTCTTCGCACTTTATCCACTCGTAAGGGATAACCTGTTCTGCTGTGTATGTTGTTCTTTACCCAAAAAATTCTTTCATATCCATCTTGAACCACAGTAATACGCATCAGAACCTGCTTATGTATCAATGTTTTCCACACAGATAAATGTAAGGATTTCTTTCACACTACCTTTAAGTCATGTTCTTCAAGTACAAAGTGAAACGCTTTTCAACATAAGCATCTAGGAAATAAATAAAATGGCATAACTGTGCCTCGCTTCATCTGCGTAACTGGTGCACTGGTACCATGATGCTTAAAATTTCAATAAGCATCTTCATCTATGTTTTGTCATCAAAGTTGAAAACCCCCAAGAAAGGATGTCATACCAAACACTAGATCCCACTACCATATTTATCGTTATAATTATCCGATTTAATTTCAATAACATCAAAGCAAGTATGGGTGTCTACAGTTCCTTCTGGCACATTTTCCATCCTTCTGTGCCATCTAGAGACACGTTCAGGAACAGCTCAACTTAAAACAGGTCCGTCATTCATATTCAACAGCTATGCTTCAACTTATGGGTACTGTTTTAGAGTATATACTGTATGTGTGTAGGTATTATAACGAAATAGTCATAAGGTATAAGTGGCCTATCTCTCATGTGCGGCTCCCAAATGTAGTTCATAACTGTATTTAAAACAAATCGAAGAAGGACCTTGAGCTGGGAGGAATTAATGGTCTAGCGATTTGCCTGGCCATGTGATTGGCTACACAGATTGGTTTTCCTGCAGTGTAAACAGGCAGTGTCCGTCTCTCCGCGTGCTGATTTACATTCGGTGACCAGCTGCCTGCCTGCATGGCTAAATCCCGCAGCTAGTCTGGAGACGCGCCTTCCCCAAAGAGAAATCACTAACATCAAACAGGCCTTTCAGCACCTCCCCATCAGAGCAAGAGACAGAGTGGCCCAGCCCAGCACCTCAAGAACACCTCAAAGTAAAGGCATCATTAACAGGTGGGTGAGAACGTTCGGATGGTCTTTGTTCATTAATAAAGACTTTTACATAACAGCCGAATGGGAATTTCAAATGAGGTGGGGAAAAATATAATGCTTCACAAACTAAGACCCTTAAATTGAGTATCTTGACTGTCACAGAGACTGAACTGTCCATTGTAATGGAAACCAAGGACAAATGGATTGGGCTGTGGGACCAACAAGTACAATTTTTTTTCTAAAGCAAGTACAGTACCTATATACATAGATAAGTTTAAATGAATACAGCCACAACTATTACTGAGACATTTCAGATTAAGGACTTAAATATCCTATTCCTCGTGATAATGGAATATTTAAGCTTATAATATCTATTTAAATTATACAATAATATCAGTTTAGGTGTTTAAAGATATATATTTCACTGACCTTTCAATATATTGTGGTAAGAGTATTAGGAGAAATTGTATTAGTTATACTCATATTACAACCATTTATTCATTTCGGGGTTGCCTGTACTGGAGTCTATCCCAGGAAAATCAGGGTACGAGTCACTGTACCATGCCGAAGACTGAGCACATTTTAAACTAATGGTACACATATCATTTTTTTCTTCCCATCCTTGCAGGTGAAAAGTTAAGTGTTGAACCATATTTCCCTTTCCACAGAGCAATTAGGGTAACGCACCAATCACCAAGTACACAGTCCAGACCATTCATTTTCATACGAAATGCAGGTCATGACCTATCTGTTCAAAAAGAAGGAAGAAAAACTACCCAGGCATAGTCATGATGGGTTCCACCATCTGGTGCACATGGAAACCCTACGAAGTACAGAGATCCTGGGCAGTCAACAAAAGGAGAAACAATTTCAAAATGGCTATAGTGTCCGGAGGCAGTGGCACCAGTGTCATGGTTAATTTGGCAGGTACTGAAGGAACGTGTTGTGTCTGCCTTCACTGAACCAGAGATTTGACCTTCAACCTCATGTGTAACCCTTTGAAGAATAGGATGTGAAGCTTCATAAATAATTATGTTTTATATGGGGGTCTGAACTTGGTTTATAAGGGAGTATGAAGTGTTCCCATGGTGCCTCTGGGTGTTGTTATCTTGGCTCAGTTACCCAAATGCAGATGAAAGGTAATTATGACAGGCGAGGGCCATCTGTTACTTGAATGTCTTGTCTGAGACTCGCCGCAGCAGTGGCCTGACTTGACGCCTCTCTGGTGGCTATTGAGGTTTCTACCTTAAGTGCCTTGTGAACACAATTCGGATAAGAAGGAACAGTCAACCCCAACAGTCAACCCCAACTTTTCTCCACACTATAGTTACCAGATGTGATGTCATCCCAGCCTCCTCTGCCACACAATCATTCACAATAAAATTCTTACAGGGGCTGAAAAATGATAAGATAAATAAGATGTTTTTTATAAGTAGTGTGGCTTGCAAGTAAACAAATCTGTTTGAAAAAGCCAAAACAAAGCAAATGTTTGCAAATAGGATGCATATATCATACCTTTGTACTTATTCACAATACAAAGGAGTGATTTTCATGTATATGTTATTGTTTTACAATGCTTATCAATGTACATGACACAATGAACTACATAATTTTCAAGCTATATCATACACTGTCAATCACTGTATCTGAGACTCCCGATTGGCTGGCTCCAAATACAGACTATAACAAAGTTCCTCTTCTATACTCTGTGTGTCCTGTGCGCATTTGACAATTTCCTTGTCAAATGTTTCTCCAAAATGGTGAGGCTTCTATCCTACACTTTCAGTATGAAGTTGAACAAAACATCCATTTCCATACTCGTCAGATGTAGGGGTCTGGAGTCTATTCTGAAAACAATGGGCAGTAGGCAGGGTTAACCCAGGATGGGGCACCAACCAAATGCAGGGCAAAAAATAGTGTCCAGAAATTCCACTTCACCTTGTCGACACGATAAGAATATGTAAATTCCACCCAGGTACAGCTGGGGGAAAAGACAGACCCTGCCCCCAAGAGCAAAACATATCTAGTCAATATTGTTCTGGAAAATAAAATAATATGTTATATATAGGTCATCCCAGGGCCGGTGTGTACGAATCGAGTGCCACCTTCACCCGACCAAGAAAAGGAGGGTTACTGGTGATGTCACGCTGTAACGTCCTCACTAAGCAAACACCGTCATCCGCTATGCTGGTGTATAGTTTCCTGTCTGCTGCGTGATTAGAGTTACCACGTAATCTATATGAGGAAGGACACTTTGACCTATTTCAGATTTAGCAAATTACTTTAGAACTGAAAGGCTGTGCTTGGCCAAATCGTTCAGTGTTCTTGTGCTTTGACTGGTGTGTTTCCATGATTGAAAGAATCATCTGGCAGTTTTACATAAACATTAGTGATGATTATAGGAGACTGACCACACAGCACACAGCAAGAACTGCTCAAGTGAAATCAAGGTTTTTTTGACTGAAATGGTAGTTTACAAACCCTGTCCCAGCTCAGTGCCTTTCCTGACATGGATTACATGGTAACCCTATGCATGGTACTACATGTGTAGGTTCACGCACAGGGAACATGGGATGAAGTATGAAGAGTCTGACAGTATCACAGGCATTGAGAGAGCAACCCAAAAAGAAACATTCCCTTATGCTAAATGAAAGGCGCAAATCCAGCGATAAAATAAATCAATCTGCAATTTACCTTTAAAAGACAATCACTTATGTGCGATCCTGCCAGATTTGTTGCAATAACAATGACAACTAACACAACACAGTAATGTTAACATTACAGGACAGTATAAGAAAATTACTTAACTCTACCATTACATGGCAAAAATAAGATAAGGACAAACAATAAATAATAATAATAATGATAATAATAATAATAATAATAATAATGAATAAAGGGGCGGCATGGTGGTGCAGTTCTCCCCATGTCATCATGGGGTTTCATCCGGGTACTCCGGGTTCCCCCCCAAGTCCAAAAACATGCTGAGGCTAATTGGAGTTGCTAAATTGCCCATAGGAATGCGTGTGTGAGTGAATGGTGTGTGAGTGTGCCCTGCGATGGGCTGGCCCCCCATCCTGGGTTGTTCCCTGCCTCATGCCCATTGCCGGGATAGGCTCCGGACACCCCGCGACCCAGTAGGATAAGCGGTTTGGAAAATGGATGGATGGATGGATGATGAATGACAATGAATAACACGCATTACATTTACACTTCTGCTTATCTGTGAATACACCAAAATACATCACCCTCATTTTTCCTCTGCAGTTCTTGCCCATAAATAAAGGCAGTTCTTGTCCAGAAACCTTCACACTTAGTCGCTCTCATTTGCGTCAGAGTTTTCCACAAAGTTTGGAAAACCAGGTAATTAATGAAATCCTCATAGCAGACAGCTTGCAGCTCACAACCATTTTGCTTTCAATGAGTATGAGGTCGCATCCAATTATATCTACTTTCTCTTTATATCGTTTGCTTGTGTTTAATTTCATTTTGGTAATGTTATTTTGCGTCACTGTATGCAGCTTACTGAGTATGGCTGTATTAGGACAGCACACAACCCGACTGCACAATACTTTTGCAACCCTCCCAGTACATCCATAGTGGTCTGGCACCCCTGAAAAATGAGAGATTTGCCTGGGCTATGTGTCAGCAGTAGGTTCTATTCAGGTTTGGTAAGAAGAAACCATTTGTATCGTTCTAGCCCATCCAGAATGCTTTTTGGGTGCAAGCTAACTTTTGCTATCTTCCTTCCAAGTCATTGCTATGACTGACCCACCAGAAGGGGTGTGCGTGTTGGTGGGGCACAGCAGATTCTAAAACAGAAGCGTGACTTTATTTTTCACCCCAGACCACATTAGGGCTGACACTGTGGGAGCCAACCATGGCGCAGCCTGGCCGTTTTAACATCTGCTCCAGTCGCTCCTCATCAGCGGCTCCCTTCCAATCAGCCGGTCCATGGCACAGGAGGTGGAACTCACCAATCCTAGAGGAGGAGGTCTGTAATTTCCTTCAGCCTTCGTTAAAGTGACAGTACAAATGAAACCCCATGAACACTTGGGGCCCCCTGTAGAGCGAAAAGCCAGGTTGTCATTAAAAGTCAATCACTTGTTGAGGGACTGCATCTGGTGGAGCTTAAGAAGACAAATGATGTTAGTTTTCAGCACCTGGAATAAGCCAGGCCGTCAGTGATTTTAGGCCTTCAGGATGCAACATGCATATTAATTCATTTTGTGTTTGTTTTTTAAGGGATGTGGTGATGCATAGTGACTTCATTTATTCATTTATTTAGCTAGCTATTTATTTTTTTTAACGGAAGCATGTATTTATCTTAAGGGCACAGCTGTAAGAGTGCTCTTAGTATTGAACCCAGAGCGCGCACCTGCAGTCTTTCAATGCTTGATCAAGTTCCTTAACCTCAGCTTTATCTGTCACCCCATCCCCACTACAAGCAGTTCTAGCCCCAACAAATGACATGATACTGAAAGAGGAAGCCTTTGCCGTGTTGTTCAATGTGAAATATAGCTCAAATTCTCCTCAAAACATGCTCCATTTCACTGGAAAGGCACATAAAGGTGTGGCGTGCAGAATCTGAATAAGCGGTCACAGAAGACTGTGTTTAACACTGGCATAATCCTACCTCCAGTTTCAGAGCCAAGCCCTTAATCTCTTTACGGTTAAAGTCATCCCATGATAGCAGACACTTCACAGACACATTTGTTATTGTAATATGACAGAATTACTGTACTCCTGAAGGTGAGCCTTACATTTTTTATGTCTATTTTAAGTAATGCCTGATACCATTTGATATACAGCACATGTTTATTAGCAGCATACATAACCCTTGAAAGGTTTGCTGTAAACATTTTAAGACTGTTTAAAATTTAACTTGATCTCACATTTTGCGCACCAGTAAGCCCCTGGCAGGCCTGAAAAGAACGTCATATTTGGCCAAAAAAGCCGCGTGTCTTGTTTATGTGCTTGGGATAACACGAGAGGTGGTATGCAATAATTGTATATTAGCCTTTAGCTAAAGGCTTTTCCACCTGTAGTGTAGGTACAAATTTAACAAATTTACACCAATTATGACTGTGTTTTATGTTGCTCAGACATTTTTCTTTGAGTAATTTTTCAGCTACATGCGTTCAGTTTTTTTCCCTGTTTACTTTTTTTAAGCAATTAAGACGTGCTTATTTATAAAAATGTATTAAAATTAAAATATAACAGTATACTGCTAGGGGTAATCCATAGGATTCTCCATATAAAATTATGAATGCAGTAAAACAGTGATAATAATACATAATAGCTGCCTCAGTGAATTGCACTGTAACCTCCTCAAGGTTGTGGGTTTGATTCCCACCAGTGGCTCTGTTGTGCTTGTTTGTCCTGGCTTCCTTTAGGTATTTAGGTCCCCCCCCAAGGTTATTTGGTGAACTGCCGACTGTAATTGCACATAGGGTAATTAGAGTGTGTCCCTGCGATGGACATGCTTCCTTTCCACAGAATCCCACCCCCTGTAGTGTCTGATATCAGTTCACTGTAACCCTGTGCTCTGTAACTCATTACAAAAAATGAATGAATACATTTATTATATTTTTCAAAGGAAATATGACTCTTTATATGACTCTGAACACCCTGAGTCTTGTCAGCTGAATAGTTTACCTCGAAATTAATCTCGGTTCCATACAATGACCTCCCACTTTGTTTTACTTCTGAAGAACGACTGCATCGCACTGAAGGGAAGTGCGTCGCAATTCAAAATCGTGGTTTTGTTTTGTTGTGGTTTTGTAATCGTTGAGATCCTGAATATGGCACAGAGATGAAACGAGAATGATTAGCATGCTTTCTAGTCCACAGAAACCTGTTGTGCACGGACAGTTGCAAGAGATATGTTTTAGCAAGAAAAAAGGATATAGAAATTTTTAATAACCTCCAGTTTTGAATCTCATGTCCTTCTGGTAACTGTATGTGTAAATGAATGTATTACAAATATGTGTAATAAAAACACTTATTCCATACCAACTAGGTTCTCCAAGAAAAAGATGACAGGTGCACAGATGAAAAACACACACACACACACACAAACACACACACACACACACACACTGGAATAATGCAATGATGACATTAAAGATTAGTTCAAGATTTGCAAGGGGAACAAAACAGAAGAAGTGGAGCTGCATACAGTGATGGTTAATTATTGAAATGCTACAAGTTGGTTGTGATAGCTGGAGTGCTGCATTATTTAATCACCCAGCACTGGCTTTATTCCAGCATGAAATAAATAAAACAGTTTGGGGCAGTACACTACACCCCCACCTCCAGCACTGTGGTTTCGACTCCTGCCTCTGACTCTGTGTGTTTAAAGTTTGCATGTCCATCCTATGTTTCCTGGGAGAAGCTTCTGGCTAACTACTACACTGTTTTGGATAGGTGTTTATGAAAAATGCATCGTACATGTAAAGTCCACTCCATTTATATGCCTGGATATTTACACTAAGAGCACCGAAATCAAGGAAGCCTGATTATGAGTTACGAGTTCAGAAGTGAAATCCCCCCCCGGGTGTTTAAACACTAACCTGACTGAGTCCTTACCTGCTATTCCACCAGCACCAAATACAACTAAGCAACAAAAACTTTCTTTTGTTTGGATATCCATCTAAGTTTCAACTTATATATATATATAATATATATATATATATATATATATATATATATATATATTATATATATATAAAGATGAAACTTAGATGTATGTCTAAGCGTGTCTAAGTATGGATGGATTGATGATAATGGATAAAAGGTCATGGATGTATGGATGGATGGATGGATGAATGGATGGATGGATGAATGGACGATACTGGATAAAAAGTCATGGATGGATGGATAGATGGATGGATGGATGGATGGTACTGGATAAAAGGTCATGGATGGATGGATAGATGGATGATACTGGATAAAAGGTCATGGATGGATGGATGGATGGATGGATAATACTGGATAAAAGGTCATGGATGGACAGACATTGCTATTGTAGTTTAGTACTGTCTTCTCACACATTAAAAATAGTTCACAGTGGGAAATGCAGACAGCCCAGTATATGGTGTATGGAGATGACAAATTTGCCATTCTGCGAAACCAGTTTCAGATGGGTGTCAGAGGTAAAGAAAGCATATGTCATTGTATTTATATATTTTTCATTTTTTTTCTAATGTCCTTGTTTCAGTAAAACATATTACATTGGCACTGTGACTTTGTACTGGATAAAAGGTCATGGAAGGATGGATGGATGGATGGATGGATGGATGGACAGACATCAGTATTTGGTATGTATAGTATTTATAAGCATTTTAAGAACCACATTATTTATCTGGATTAACTGAAACCCCCAAGGCCTCTACATGATTATTCATAGTACATAATTATTTATCTTATCACAGCCCAACTGAAAAGACAACTTTAATCGTCCTTGGAAGGTATACTGACCATTTTCATTCCTGTGGTTATGTCTCACGATGCATCGGTTCAGGTTACTGCAACGTGGAAATACTCCCGTATTGCTTATAGTGCCTGACTTTTCCATATTGACCGCTGTGCGCTTTCCCATGTGAAATTCGCCTGTGACCTACATACCTCTCTAAAGGAGAATAAGTAATTAGTGAGGAAAGCAAATGACGGAAGAGGAGGGGTTCTTCATTAACATCTGCTTCTCTGTCTACCATCTTCCCCAAGACCCCAACAATGTTTGTCCAGTCTACATAGGAACAACTCAAATATGTGAGCTGGCTTTTAAAATCCTGCAAAAGTTAAACTGACTGCAGTACTTTCCTGCTGTGATGCTTAGCTTACTGGAAATTCATCTGAAAAGCCAACACCCTGAGATTATCATCAGACCAGACCAATCCCCACCCCACCCCCCCCCCCCCCCCCCCCCACTCTCGCCCCGCACACACCACTACCCTCCGGTAAATGGTACAGGAGCACCTCCACCTTTCCCACACATGTCAAAGACAGCTTCTTTCCACGAGCAATTAAGCTTGTGGCACCCTGGGACTCTGACACCTACACCCTCCAAACGCTTCCTCTACTCTGTAAAATTATTCTGTATTTATTGTAAGTTTTCAAATTGCACAGCACTGACTTGCTTTTGCACACTCCTCTTGCACAACCCTATCACTGTGAAAATGTTTGTAGCATTTTTTGTGTACTTGTACCGATTAATAATATTTTATGTGCATTTCACTATTACACTGCATCCCCTTCAAACAATATGTTATAATAGAAGAGACTCCAGCACAAAAAAATAATTGTATTCTATGAATGTTAGTGAAAATAAAACTGAAAAGGAAAGTTATACAACAGCCCGCATAAAACCTTGCATAACTATATTGGTACCTTGGTGCCTTCTGTATGTATCTTGCTTGTTGCAGCTTACTTTTACAGTATAATACTCTGTGCAGCTACAATGCAACATTGTAACTTTTTCCTCCTAAAGGATTAAACTGCAATGATATATTCCGAGATTCTTTTATACATTGTGGGACTTCAATTGTCAGTTGGGTTATTCATTAATAACATAGTTCAGCAAACAAGTGGCAAATTACTCAAAACACTCTTATTACCGGTATCCCAAAGGCGAGATTAAAAAGAGAATTTACAGGGTAATCTGCTCGTTACAAAGGCTGGCCTGAAAAATGTAACATCATAGTAATTAACTCTAAGAGAATTTAGGTGATGGGTTGGGGTGAAGACAGAAGGTTGTCGGGGCCACTCATAGCAACAAGAACAAACCCATTGTATCTTTTTTATCCTTCGTTTCGTAATTGGCCATATGGGCTTGTTTAGATGAAATATGTATCCCTAGAAGGCAGATGCTAGGGGTCGAGGGCTTGGGTTTCACAACCACTGTAGCATACAGTAGAGAGCCTTGGCAATGCCACTCCACATTATGTCTCTGGACGCATCTTAGAACAACACCATATGCTTCATGGTATTTAAGAAAATGTTTTTAATTAATGAATTAGGCTTATAGTAGCCCATGTGTTTTTTTTCCTTAATGGGAGAGATCTGACACACTTGTGGTTGGGCTTTCCAACAAAGTATTTCTGTTCTGAGTGCTGGGATGCACTATAGTTTGGTCGCATGCAAAACATTCATCAATATTCAAAGAAGGGAACTTAATAAACATGCTGTGGTCATGTACAACTGTCCAGCCGAGGACTCAGTGGCTCATATGGAATATGGAAACTGATTCAAGCCTAGTGGCTCATACCTTTTGGATGGTCTTTGGAGTTGTAGAGTTCAGCAGCATACAATCAGATTACGCCTAGCTGCATGAATATTTAAAGTTGTGCATGACTATGCATACATATACTATATAAATGTATATGAAGTAAATAAAAACTTTTTGTACGATTCTTGGAGTTACGGAATAATGGAGTTATTATTTCCTAGGTGACCTTTGCGTATCTAAATGTAATCACCTGCAGTCAAAGATATTTATTTCAAATGAGTCCTTCTCCGTTCATCTGACTCAGTGTCACATAGTATCTCTTCTTACCCATAAGCCTTACCTAAGATCACATTGAATGTATAAATGTATATTGCTTGTTTTTTATTTTTCATTTTATACTTTTTGAGCCAAGGCATTATTTTGACATCATATTTACCATTAGACAGCTGAAATGAGAACAAACTGGGGAAATGGAATTTTGATGCTTTTAAAATTATGTAAAACTGTGTTTCAGGAAATAGATAAAGCAGTAAAAAAAGACTAATAACCCTTTCAGCCTGACTTCTGTACCGCGTTTGTTATTGATTTATGCAGATCAAACAAGCTTTTTTCTGAGAGTGGTTTTTAAAAAGATTGATACACACATTAGATAATTGCACAATATATTTTGCTATTTATTCATAATTTATTTATCTGTCAATTCTAACAAGTTTTGCACAGTCGATGTTAACCAATGGTAAAAGTGTAATAGTGGACATAAGTGGGTATCATTAAAACATACAGCACATCGAGCCATTGCTGGATTGGTTTGATATATAACTATGTGATGGATTTCAGTCACTGGCATTTACCCCATTCTCATTAACAACTTCAGCTGGGCCAAAGTTTTCATGAGATATTACTTGAAAAAATATGCAAATAAGATCCACCTGTGATAATCTGAAAGTCATTTTGCAAGAGTGGAGAGTAAGCAGTAGTGACTTTGCATATATATCCTGGTGGAGGGGCTGTTTTACTCAGCAGGGAAGCCGTGTTTAGGGTGAGGTGTCATGCTCCAGCGGGAGAAGTAGCAAATTCACAGGTGCAAAGACTACAAAGGAAAGCCTTAAAACCCAAATCAGAAAGGCCAGACTTCTGGAATGTCATAAATCTCTCTGAATGGCTGTGGTATGATCTGAAAATTGCTATACGCTGTGTTCTCTGTCTAACTTAAAAGACCAAGTTGAAGGCCATTGGTCTGGTGGAATGAACAAAAACTCAAAAATTATAATACATGAAGCTCAGACTGACAGCTCCACTGAGATTCTGAGCTGTGTGTCTCCCACCTAAAAGAAAAAACACGTAGTAAGCTGGTAAGACTCGCCAATGAATTAGACTTTTCATATATGACTTAAAGATAATAGCCTGAGATGTTATATATACAGTATACAGTATACACACACACTTATTCTTACATTTGCAAGTTTTAAGGGCAACCGATTGGCAATTAGTTGCCTGACAACACAGCAAAGAGCCTAGCATTATGGGTAATAAATGCAGGAGATACTGCCCTCTCAAACGATTCACCCAGGATTACAATTCATTATCAGCAGCTGCTGACTTGGCATATTGGCATCAAGAGAAAAAAAGACATCAGGTGAAGATACCTTTAAGTAAATATCTGTTTCACGCATGCCTTTAGTATATT
Organism: Brienomyrus brachyistius; assembly: GCF_023856365.1. Taxonomy (NCBI): domain Eukaryota; kingdom Metazoa; phylum Chordata; class Actinopteri; order Osteoglossiformes; family Mormyridae; genus Brienomyrus; species Brienomyrus brachyistius. The sequence continues at coordinate 17,802,965 of NC_064543.1, read as the reverse complement.
ATTAGTCTTGTACCACTAGTAAAATAATTAGTACAAGTAATTACATCAGCATTTCAATAAGAATTTTGAGGTAGAATTTGGAAATTTAATTCATTTATGAAGCAACCAACAAACAAGTAATGTTATCCCCCCAGCCAGCCAGCCACCCACCCACACACACACACACACACACACACACACATTTGAATAAAATATATACTGTACTACATAAACAAAAATGAAAAGTGAATAAATGAATTCAGGTGATCCATTCAGACCAATTGCCACAGGTATATAACATCAAGCATCTACTGTAGGCTTGCAATCAGGTTTACAAACATTTGTGAAAGAATGGGCCGTTCTGAAGAGCTCAGTGAATTCAAGTGGTACTGTTGATTCAAAAACTGCGGAGCACAATTTCTAGAAAACATAATCATACATACAGATTTTCCAGTCTTTTTCCACGTTGTAGGATCAGCCTCAGCATGTTTTTGGACTGTGGGGGAAACTGGAGTACCTAGAGGAAACCCCACGACAACATGGGGAGAACATGCAAACTCCACACACATGTGACCCAGGCGGAGACTCGAACCCGGGTCCCAGAGGTGTGAAGCAACAGTGCTAACCACTGCACCACCATGCTGCCCCCGTATTAAAGCATTTTCTGGACAATTTTCCATCTAAAATTATACAATGAATGTGATTACTGGTAACATCCATTGCTTAAATTTTGCATATACTTGGGAAAAATTTTTCTGTGATATAGGAATAATATTATATAGTACACTTTTTAATCAGAGTATACAGTAGCATCAATTAAATTAAACTTTGGGAATATTGATCTGGTCAGTTAAGTAAACAACAGGTGCACTAGAAGGGCAACAATGGGAGGACCCCCAAGACAGGAAGGATTTAACAGGTTGAGGCCACTGGCATTTTTCCTTCCTCGGCCAATCCTAGGAGACAGGCAGTTAGTCTAGGAGAGATGGACAGGGTAGTAGAAGGTCCTTAACCCATCAACAAGACTGGTATTTGCTCCTTTGTGCAAGAAGGAACAGGATGAGCACTACCAGAGCCCTACAGAATGACCTCCAGCAGGCCACTGGTGTGAATGTCCAAACAATCACAAACAGACTTCATGAGGGTGGCCTGAGGGCCCGACATCCTTTAGTGGGCCCTGTGCTCACTGCCCGGCACCGTGGAGCTTGATCAGCATTTTCCATAGAATTCCAGAATTGGCAGGTCCGCCCTGTGCTTTTCAGATGAAAACAGGTTCACTCTGAGCACATGTGACAGATGTGAAAGGGTCTGGAGAAGCCATGGAGAATGTTATGCTGACTGCAACATTGTTCAGCATGACCGGTTTTGTGGAGGGTCAGTGATGGTCTGGGGAAGCATATCCATGGAGAGACGCACAGACCTCTACATGCTAGACAATGGCACCTTGACTGCCATTAGGTATCGGGAGGAAATCCTTGGACCCAGTGTCAGACTCTACGCTGAGAGGGTCCTGGGTTCCTCCTGGTGCACGACAATACTCATGTAGCGAGAGTTTGCAGACAGTTCCTGAAGGATTAAGGAATTGATATCACTGACTGGCCCACTCACTCACCTGACCTAAATCCAATAGAACACCTCCGGGACATTATATTTCAGTCCATCCGATGCCGCCAGGTTGCACATCAGTGATACCCTGGTCCAGATATGGGAGGAGATCCCCCAGGACACCATCCGTCGTCTCATTAGGACCATGCCCCGATGTTGTCAGACATGCATACAGTACAAGCATGTGGGGGAAATATATACTACTGAGTATGATTTTGAGCTGCTGCAATGAAAGTTCAGCAAAATGGACTAGCCTGCCGCATTAGTTTTTCACTTTGATTTTCAGTGTGTCTTTGAATTCAACTCTCTGTAGGTTGATCATTTTCATTTACATCAAACAATGTGCCATCACTTTGTTCCTAACACATTACCGAGTCCATATCAGTCCATCCAGCATGACATTTTTCCCTATTGAGATCTAATGTGTTTAAATTGTTAGTGTTCCTTTAATTTTTTTGAGCAGTGTATTTTCATAAATAGAAGTGATGTTGCATGAACATCCTCAAATTCAGATCGCTCAAGAACTCATTGTCTGAAATTGACTGATAATGATGAATACTTTAGCTACTTTTGGATAATAGGCAGCAGGTGGATTAGCCATTGTAAATATGATTAGTCAAAAGAAAGCATTCTGTTCTGAGGCCATGCCCCATTCACATCTTAAAGTGGTTATTGAAGGAATCAGTCTCATTAGGCTTAACCAAAGCTTTGCACTAAAGGTTTTGCCCCATTAGTCAAAACAAAACCTGCACTAGAACCCATGATAATTAACGGCTCATAACTATTTTTGCCAAAACCAGTATATGCAAAGTTCAGATGCTGATACTGTCTCCATACCGTGCCTTGTCTGACTGGAGGGGAGTGCAGGTGAAATGAATGAGCCAGTCATTAGCTATGCAAACAGAAAATACTGCCCAGAAGCTACGCTGGTGTAAACCGATTTCGCAGCATCGAGTTGCTACCAAGCTACGTCCACCGTAATGGCGGTGCAAGGGTTTGAACAAATTATGTATTTAAAAACTATGTTAAAGTCAGAATGTTTCAAAGCTATTCCTAAGCTCTAAATGTAAACACCTACAATAAATGGCCAGAGGCTGCAAAATAATTTTGAGTTATTCTACAGTTATTACATAATAAAACAGCTAGCAGTCTTGAAGGGGGCTTGGAGCTGAGGGTAAGGATGGAGGTCTTCTTATATGTATCCCTGGTGCAAGACTTGCATGAAAGCTTTACTAAACCAACCAAAGCACAGAACTCCTACGGAATTTTTGCATTAATAGACGCATGTATTTATTACTGGATGATGACTCCTAAACTCAATATACAAGATTAGAAAAGGACAGATGGATGAGTGGACGGATGGGTAATCGCTTTACTGCATTGTGAATTGTAAAATCCAACTAAGCTCTTGAAATATCTTATTTAACAGCCCAATGGGACATAACTGTAACATTCACTCTAGAGATCACAGTTTTCATTTAAAACCGCATGGCACAGTGTTTTTTTTATTTTCTCAATGCTTTTAAAAATAATATTGCGACCCAAAAGAAAGTATTTCTTTATTTTGGAGTGACACATTGTCAGCTTAATCTAGGTATCTAGGTGATACATTCAATTTTAATGTCATTAAGTGGGTACAGTGAACAAGCTCCAGTGGACACCATCATATACATAGAATAGCACACAGCAGCTGCCAGTAGTACATAAGTGAAAGCGGGCCGTGTTAGTCTGTGCCGGAGTACATATTCATTCACGGGAGGCCAGGGGCCCGACACAGATGGCACTGGCTGAGTCAGGGTGTGCTCCCCTAAACACCATTTGCATAATGGAATTAAGAAAGCCTTGCTATGTCTTTGGTGGACCATTAGACAGGACTTTGCTGGATTGTAATTAGTGACTTCTGCCCTTTACCTTCATTAACATGCAAATTAAACTTTTCAGACTATAAAAGATTTGGCGCATAGGAGGAAAAATGCCAAAGTGATTAACAGGCAATTTACACTAAAATTGTGTATTTTTGTCTACTGCACTTAAGCACACTTAAACTAAGGTAAGAGCACATGAAGCTTTTTATTATTATTGAACACATACAGAACATAGTGTTTTATGTCTAATTGTCCTCATATTGTGTTTCGTTTACCATTACCCTTAATGCCCCCCCCCCCATCAGACCTGGTGTACTAGCCATGTGTGATCTTCCTTCTCCCTATCTATATACGACCACTGAGCGAGTGGCGTAGTCATACTGTACATGGCGTCTACGGTGCTTACACCCCCCCCCCGCCCCCCCATAACAGAAATGTACATTAATTTCTGTTGTTTGTGAAATTCAGAAATATTTACGCTTAAGACCCGTCTTTCCCATCATCATGAAATCCCATGAGTCATTAAAGCACATCCTGAGCTCATTATTAGGAGCGTACTTTACTGATTTATAAATCTCGTGATAGTTAATAACAGTTCATTGCTGTTTCATGCACATGGGTAACAACTAATTGCTCCCATGTACTGTAAGGAAATTTTAAAAAATCACACCGCAAATAAACCATCAGTTTACTGTACTTTTCAGTTTCAGCATCATCTTGAAGTTTAGTTTTCAGCAATTAAAATTCACTGTAATCACAATGAATTACCTAAAATGTCTGCAGTTATGCACATTATCATCATTTAAACTATATACGGTTTGTTGTTAAAGACCTGTTCTTAAGAAATGCAACAATGGGTTGGGCTGTCCCCCAGTTGGGTGCACTGGGAACTAGGAGGCAAAAGGCTGGATACACACAGTATGCAGCCCCTGTCGGAGATTTCTGGCTATGCCACTGCATTCAGCTACTTCATTTCAGCTGTCGAAATATTCAGAAAGAATTTTCTTTAGCCATTTCCCCTTCTTGGCATAATTGTATTGCTTATTAGCACTTTAATCAGATTATATCGCTTACATATTTTTTCATGTGTCTTCATTAAATTCCTCTTGAAAGTTATTGGTACTCAAAAAGGGCAGTACAGGTTCATTACAGTCCTCTTTACAACTTTATTTCCTTCAGACTTCTATCATGGTATTACAATGTGATCGGCGCCAAAAAAACTAGTGATAACTAGTCTCAATGAATAGCGTTGGCTCAGAGTGACTGCAACTTCATTTGCCAGCCTTAAGGAAATACACTGTTCAGAGTTCATTGCAAAAATAAACCATGTATGGTGCCTAGCTAAAATGATATTTCCATTTAAATAACTGAACACTATATCTCTCCATCCATTTATCATAAATTTGCCATCTGAAAGTCAAAAGTGTCTAGATGTGAAAAGAAACTTTCAATCAGTGTTTTCTCTTTAACAAAAGGCACGAAAAGCCTACTTTTCCATAAGTTCAGATTTTCCACAAAATGACTGATATTTAAAGATAGCCACGACATCTGGACTCCGATCCGTGACCATTTCAACCAGCCACTGCAATCTGTAAATTAAACGTGTCTGTTTGAATGAAAGTGTGCTTTCTATGAATACAGCTGAACTTTTCAGAGGCACTGGACAACACCCTAGCAGAGTGAACTGTGTACATGGCTATATTAATCAAGCGGCAGGATTCAACAGTCTATTCAAAGCTCTCCCTCAGCCAGAGTGACCCCCAAACTGGGGGACGGGGCGACATCGTGGTGCTTTTGTTAATGCTGTCTAATTAGAATCTAAAGCCGGTGTAGAAATGACAGCACTGCCATTACATTGGCTTTGTATAATGACAGAGTAAAGCATAATTGACTTAATAATGCATGCATAACCATGTGCTCAGGAAAAAAGGGGGGGAGGGGTTACATAACAGGGCCTTTTGTAAGAAAACTAAGAAGCCTACTCCTTCTTGGTTTTCTTATGGCAATATATTACGATTTCCCTTACCTGCAGTCAGCTATTCAAACTTAAGGCTGATTAAAATTTAACTGCTATAATGGGCAACTTCAATGTTATGCTTGCAATTAGATACGATGCTGTACTGTATTTACCCTTACAGACAGTCATCCAGTGCTCTCTCACAAATGGTGCCAGATAAAACGTTAAGCGCAAGCATTCCTTAAATAAACGAGTATTTGTCTGAATTTACAATTGCTGTATGTCACCCTCCTCTGAAACATACAGGGCATGAATGTTAATTAGCCATTCTACAGGAGGCCACTTAGCACCTGCTAAACATGCTGCGGTGACTATTTTTTTTTTTGAATCTAAAAAAAAAAAAATCTACAGATGGCGATGAACATGAAAAACCATTAACCCGACTGCAAACTCCCCTAAACGCCCCCACGACCTAGAGCACGGATACGCGTGCTTCATTTAAGGAACAGTGGTGAGCAAACAATTAGCATTTTGGGAGCGCGAAGATAGAGTGCCAGGTCTCACTTGTTGTGGCCTGAAACGGTCCGTTTTCAGTCCTCATGTTTTATTACTTTCAGACTGCGGCTTATTAATGTGTCATTTACATAATTAGGAGGAACGGGGACAGCACGTGCAGCAGAATGATTTACCGTCAGGTGATCCCGGGAAGCAGCATGATCCTATCACAGTCCCACCGTTCTGCTTCACGGGACCGCGACTGGCCGCGCAAGCTCTGTGCGCTCGGAGTCGCGCGCTGACCGCCGGTGTCCGGTCCCTGCATGACCCTCTAGCACAATGCAATAAAGATGCCATAAGCAATGCTAGCTGTTTTTTTCTGTATTTTTTTCTTCCACTATGTGATTTAGTTCTAAAACGGTAGATAAACATCTGCACGCAGCTTATGTACCCAGCATACACTGTTGGAATCGTTTTCTCTTATTTTCCATGACAGAAAAATGTGTACTGGGAATTCCTAGACATAACTCTTCCAGAACAAGGTAACCAAGACAGTTTGCTGGAATCAAAAGCATTAAATGCTGCCAGGAAGTAGGATGTTTAAATTCTAAGATCATTTTAATCTAATTTATGGAATGCAAGACCTTCCAGAAATAAACATCATTATAATATTTATCTTAAAAACAAATCTACCCAATAACAGTAGATAAAAGACTAATGGCAATACATATAGAGTTTGATTAACTTCATCTGAAGTACTGCAGCTTTTTGTCCTCCATATTTCTGCACTGCTGTGGACAGAATGAAAAACTTGGATCTTGACTGAAAGGTCTAGTCATTTATCAGTAGGCTGGGGAAAAAAATCGGTAACAGAATAATATAGCAATGAAATATTTTTTTAAATAGTTGCTGTTATGATTGGTGGCCAAATTTCCATTTACTTTGTTTGTTTGTCTGTTTATAGAAATACCCCACCCTTACCATATTACTCTATTTTCATAGACAGGGATGTCGGAGGGTGTTGGATATGCTGGGAAATACAGTGGGCCCAGCACTGTGCAGGGGCCTGAAAAATGTACCATCAGGGTTCCCTGGCTCGGCAAAATCACCCCCCCCCCACAAGACATTCCATCTATTATGGGGGGCCTGTGTTTCTTCAGAAGGCCAAAGGTGGCAATTTGTTATAAGGGGCCCCAAAATTTATACCTATACCGCTGAGAATGAAGAAGTACTTCTTTATGTAAATGCCATCTATCTATCTATCTATCTATCTATCTATCTATCTATCTATCTATCTATCTATCTATCTATCTATCTATCTATCTATCTATCTATCTATCTATCTATCTATCTATCTATCTATCCATCCATCTGTCTGTAGCTCTAAGATTAAAAAGTCTGTCCTCCCCAGGTTGTTCCTCAGCCTTGTGGCTGTCTTGCCTTGTATATAATAAACATTCAATAGATGGTTGGCAGATTGCAAAGTTTAGGTTTATTCTCATTCTTTAGGTTAACTCGCATTTTAATATTATAATGCAGTGCTGTAATTCTCTAAGCAAAGTTCAAAGTGTTCAAAGTGAGTGCGTGCTTCAGTGGCCCATGTAATTAGCCTCCAGCACATACACAGTGTCAGCAGTCAGCTGATATCTGACAGCTGAGGCCAAAAGCGTACCAGACCTCAGATACCACCTACTGCTAATGTTTTAACTGTCAATGCCACGTCTAGCTCAAAGAATCCAAAGAGTCAGTAGTAAATCAACTATGACAGCACTTTTAAATGTCATTTAAAGAAAATTGGAAAAGCCCAACTTTTGCTGATATTATGAGCGAGTCCAGACAATGACAGATAGAGAAGGTTTAAAGGGTTTTTCTACCTGACAAATTCTATAGATCTTTATCAAACATGAAGATCATTACTGATTCTGCACTCCCTGATAAGAGCTCAGTCTCAGGCATTAACCTTGTGTGCTAGAATAAGAACAGCCTCTTAGGGTGCTAACTTTCAATGTTTATGGACAAGCGATTGCAAAACACTTTCATGCTAGGCATTCAAAAGGAACACAAACAGCTCCTCCTCGTGACTGTGATAATGAACTTGGCACTTGTCAGGTTTAGTGTCAAATATACATAAATCAGGAATACAAAAAAAGAATATGTTCATGGAGTTTAACAGGAATCATTTATACAAGCCAAGTATTTAAACAGGAGCCCTGCAATGGGTTACAAGTGGCATCGCCGTTATTTCTACTCCTGAGATTGTAAACATGGAATTTCACCATGAACTGAAGGATAAATCTCAGAGAAGGATGTTGGCGTTTCAGCAACATCCAAAAATGTTGTTTTATATGGTCATTTACAAAGGGATGGTTGATAATTCCAAGCCATAAGTCAAAGTAAATCACTACCTGTCAAGAGTGTTTTATGGACTGGCTCAACTGGCCTGCCATCTCCAGAGAATAAAAGCCACCCAGATCCTCGATGACCAGTTGTACCAAAATAGCAAAAAAAAATAAAAAATCTACAGAAATCAATAGCAGACAGTTTTCTTTTGTGGACACATTTTATGTGATGTTCCCATGGGAGCTGTAGCTGGATAGGAGACCTGAAATATAAAACTCTCTCTATATGGTTCTCTTAAAATACATATTTATTGATGTTTTTTCCTAAATAGTATGACTTTTCCTCATTTTTCACAAAAAAAATATACTCAGCATTTGGCAAAGTACACTTTTAATCAGAACTCCCTCTTTAATGGCAAGCCAATGTCTTATATTCTCTCAAAGACTTGCTTAGCACTTTATTGACAATCTGTCACATTCATTGGTGCATATTTGTGATGCGTGTAAGAAGATGCCAAGCCTATAAGGTCTGTCAATATCCAAGTCCCTTTATTAAAACACTTGGAGACCTATACCAAAAGACTGCAGTTGCCCACCAAGCATGTAATGTGTTGCTCACATCTAAATGCATCTTTATGGTTCCAATTTCAGCACTGCTGAGCTCAGTGCTGGCAAACATTAACTCTGTCTAAATCTTGTAATAAACTTACTTTAAATTGGGCATGAAATCCAGTGGCAGGACTCTCAACGAGTCCCAGGGTGAATGTGCCAGAACTCAAAGCATGTGTCAGATCCAAATCAATATATGAGTCTTCACCCACTTGCTTTCAGAATCCGTAAATTAGATGCATTGTCTTGTCAACCAATATTTAGATTAAATTTGCATCCTCCCACAAAGGCAGCAGGAAGAATACCAATATTGCTTAATCACGTTATAAAAACAAGACAAAAAACACAGTGAAGGGTAAGGTTCTCAGATTTATGGTCAAAGCACATTCCCCTACCCCCGCTTCTATGAATTTGTATTGCCATCACCTAGTATTTAGATGCATTGTTCTTCCGCACAGCTTGGGACGCATTGCAATAGCGTTCACAACAAAAACATACTTGTCATAGCAAATACTCAAACAACATATGTAAGTGTGTCTACATGAGTGTGTAGAAAGCTTGGAGTTAACTCCGCCTTGCCACAAAAATTCAGCCTCATAAAATAAAATATGACACCTATAGCTCTGGAAAAATTAGGAGACCACAGAAAAATTTTCAGTTTCACTCATGTCTTAGTTTATGTGTATGTGACTGAGTAAAATACAGATTTTTTTGTAAACTCCAGCTTGGCTTTTCCTTGCTTCTCATTGATGAAGGGCTTCTTCCTTGCTTTATGGGACTTCAGTCCTGCTTCTAGGAGCCTGCTATGAATTGTCCTAGCAGTGCACTTCACACCACTTAATGTTTCTCATTCTTTTTGAAGGTCACTTGAGGTCATCCTCCAATTTATGAGGCACTGCCGGATAAGTTGACAGTCATCTCTGGCATTAAAAAGTGGCTTCTGCCCTCTGGCTGGTTTCTGGTCGTTCCCACTGTCTCCAGCTTCACCTTGTTCCTGTGTACTGGTGACTTAGAAACTGTGAGCCTGGAAGCAGCCTGCCTCAGAGTGTAACCTTCTGTCAGCAGAACCAGGATTAAACCAAGATATAAAAGTTTTTATCTAAACATAGAATGATCTCTTAATTTTTTTCCAGAGCTGTATATCACTGTGTTAAATCTAGCAAAGTAAATTTCAGCAATATCTGGTGGAATTCATAACTCATGGTAGAATTCTATTCAAGTGCTCCCTGACCTTGTTCAACTGGCCTATGTGCCATTTTTATCATCAAAGAATTTGTACTTCCCTTCACCTTAGATTACCTTGGAGCAAAGCGTTCAATAAGGAGTTTGTGCTTGTATTTTGACTGTCAAGTATTCCAGCCAGGTGCTTACATACAAGGTTGTACTACCTTATGTATCTTCTTTGAATGAAGAATACTTTTCATTCATAAAAAATAAGAAAATGAGGTTGTTTCAGTGTGCACGGACATGCTGAATCTTTACTAGGTGCCACATACAATTGCATGTCATACAATTGCATCTCTTGAGACTGACATTGTCCTTTCCAGGCTAGCTGTAGTACAGTACGGGGTCTTCTGTAGTTGTGCAACCTAGTGTATGGTCTAGGCGCTCCTGACCCAAATGGCTCCAAGTTTAATACTCAGCATGGCGCTCTAACAAATGAACAAGCATATCAAGGCAGACCAAAATACACCACAGGTTTGACTTGACAGGAAACATAGATTTGCTGTTCCCCAGACTTCTGAATGTGTTAGGTCATAGCTCCTGAATTTGCACAATGTTCTGAAAGCTTTGACGATGTATTCTGTCAGGCTTGGGTGATGTGAAGCAGATCTGCAGGTCCTGGTATTAGACTTTAACAAATTTGGTCTTGTTCTTTGATCATCTGAGAATCAAATGCTACCAATAAATCTGACCCAAAGACATTTTCCAGATTAAGAAAGACAACCTAGTTCTTCAACCTACCGAGTTCAGATGCAGTGAATAAATACAGTAAAACAAAAAAAAAATACTGTCCTTTCCACATTGAAATGCCAGACTGCACAAAATGCCAGACCTTCTGAATCACAGAAGCATTTCATTAAAACAAAAGCAACAAAGATGAGTGCCATCATGAACGTCTGAAGTGGGCCTTTGGGCCAGTGACACACTGCATTCTGTTGTGCATTACTACAGTACTATTTGTCTGGAACTTGCTTGCTATCAGGGAATAAGGTGACACCGGTTTTTATAATAAATGTTCCCTATATTCTGAAACAGTTCCATCAAGGTTGTCTTGGAACCAAGCGGAGAACCAGCACAGGAGCCAGGGGAAATTGGGTGAACACGGGGTTTATTCTGAATAAACACACCTAGGACGAAACGACATCAATGGCTGGTGGTATCTTAAGTACAGTACAGAAAGTAGTTCAATATCAGAACATTTGTTTTTTAACTCTTTTATGTGAACAGACAATGACCATGCATTGAGAATGGGCAACACCAGTGCTAAATAATAATATATGACGCAATTATTTGATCGTGAAAAAATAAAAGTCCTTCACCCAGTTATTACTTATTAGTAATCAAGGATTTTTTCCCCTTTGAACTGGAGTCCTTCCCATGCTTGCTACTCATTGAGTTATTAGGAAGGCAAAATTAGTGTAGAAGGGTTTAGTGTGAGACAGGTGATCAAAAGATAGTTTGGTTGCAAAGTGTCTATCCCTTGGTGACTTGACAAGGTTTTCAACTTACAGTATTCTGTTTAAACTTGTTTTTATAGTCCTCTACTGGGCATGCAGATAAGTCATAGTTGAATTTCCACACTGCAGAGTTGCAGGTCCCACAAGTAGAAGATAAATTAGCTGAAATGTGAGCATGCCTTTGCCACTTGTAAGGCCAAGAACAAATTTAAGCTAGAGGGTAGATCTGGAAAGCTGCGAAGTCCTTCAGTGGCTCAAAGTCCTTTCTTATATCCTACTGAGAATCTGCAGAAAGATTGGCTGTCCGTAAGTGATCCCCGAGCAGCCGGAGAAATCTTAAGCAAAGCTGGCAAGAAGAAAAAAACCCTACAAAATGTATATTCACAACTAAAGACTTGAAAATGTGTTTTATGCCAAATATGCTTCCAACATTAGGCTGAATATCTATGAATGGGATACTTTTAATGCACAGATTTAAAAACCTTTATATTTCAATAGGATTATTTCCTCAAATGTTGCATTTTTAGCATGTATATAATGTGTGTTTCTTTTTATAATTTTATTTTTTATTAATCTTATATAATTGGAAGAACTTAAATATTTTAGTAACACTGTTTTTGGTATTTTATAAACACATTTATAATGCATTCATAAAGCATTTTAAGCTTGGCTATAAATATTTATAAAAAGGCATAACATTATAGGCATGCTTATTATGCTTTATGAAGCTCTAATCTGTAATGCACTATGAATACCTGCATAAAGCAGTACTAAGCATCCTTAATTCTTATACCGTCCATTATAATACATTAGAAAGGTATTCTTAGTGCATTATAGATGAGAGCTTCATGAAGCATTCATAATGCATAATGTACATGGCTATAATGTGTTATGCGATTTCTAAATATCTATAGTCATGTTTATAATGCTTTACGGATGCATTATTATTTGTTATGAATGTGTTACTAAAAACATGGCATTAAGTAAAGTGTTTTCAAGCCACATTGTATGATTATAATTAATTTTAGCTAATTAAAAGTATTAGAACCAAGCCATCATTATCTGCTTACTGTATAATTAATTTTTTTTTTAGCTTTTTGCAATAATCTCAAAATAAAAAAAGGCTCAGATACTGTCTGTGTGGCCCAGGATAACACTAAATATCTGTTTACCATTTTCAGCTAAATAAAATCCTGCCGCTATACTGAGAGTCCCCATATTGTGCCTCAACCAGAAAATTGACTGACTAATCATTTGTAATCCCTGTCAGCTTTTCTGGCCTCAAACTAAAAATATCACCTTCCAGCAGGCTACCTGAAGACAAGTTATTTGGTGATTTGATGCAATTTGTATTTTAATTTTAACAAATTAGGCCTTTTGGCTGCTGAGGCTATAAATGCAACCTTCAAGTCACAAATTCAATTTATATCACCATTTTTATGTCTAGTATTTAGACCTAATTGTAAATGCAGATATCAATAGCTATGAATGAGAGCCAGTAGCCTCTTAGTTATTTTATGTTTTTGTCAATAGCCTTTCAGTGGACTGTAATGAACAAGGCATTTATATGAAACGCACCAATCACCGAATGCGCTCTCGATTTAGGATATATTTCTGTACAGAATCCAAGTGACAAGGCAGACACACTTAATTAAACAGACACATCAATCATGCACTTTCTGATCATTCAGAGCATTAAGCTCCTATGATGAAGGCTGCCTGCTTCTTCAGGCTACCTTTATGTAATAGCAGTTCTAGGCTAACACTGCGTCTGAAGAAGCCAGAGAAAATGGAAGCTCCACTCTTTTCCCAAAGCAGTAAATCAGATATATTGCAAAAACTTGACACCTTATTATTATGCAGTGATTACTCTATAAAATCAAACCCTGCAGACAACACACGAAAAAAATAACTCCCTACAGATTGCTTCTTCGTTAAAGCCAAATGTGATTAAATTTAATCCCTTGTAGAAATATCCCACCGCCTCAATTTGAAGGAGAGACAAATGGACGAGGGAAGGAAAATCTTGACGTGTCTTTTCTCGATGGTCAAGGTTAGCCAGATGAGTGCATGAGTAGGCTATCAAAAGTGACACCAAAGACTGACTACGGCGATTAAACACACTCAGATGGGATACTTTAAACTTTATTAATCATGATTTATTGGATTAATTATAAGTTAAAAAAAAGGAATCTTGTGGCTTAAACATGCTGAATAAGTTTTGCAGATTAAAAATATATGGGTCCGTTTAATACTAAAATAATAGCAAAAGATTTTTAAGTAGTTTAGGATCTGGTGCTGAACGAAATAAATAAGCAGACATCTATTATTTTACGGAAATTTTTATATAATTGTCAATTCACTGTAATTAGCTATTTATACATAACATATACATTGTATATACCGTATATATTTCACTCTTTTAAGCTTATTTAGATATGTTCTTAAAATTTGTATATTTGTGTCTTGATTCTAAACAACGGCTATTATTTAAAAATAGATAAACAAGAAAAGCATTGATGAAACCTTTATTTTCTCTGAGTAAGTTGAAACGCACCTGCTGATTTTTAGATTAGTGTTATTTTTCATACGCTAATAAGCTTGCATATTTAAAGTGTCTATGCTTTCTTGTCATCTGTGTAATTTCTCAAATTACTCTTTCCTTTAATTAGGCAAATGAGCTAAAAACACTTGCCCCCCTCCCATGGTACACTCATTTATTTCCTCATATTCCTCTGGAATTTAACAAAAAAAAACAAAAAAAAAACCCTCAGCTTTACTTTAGCATAATCTCCAGATAATACAGAAAACAACATGCTGATGTTATGAGTATATTAAAGCATCATCTGGCAGTACTCCGCAGGTACCAGGAGGACAAACTTCTCATTTCGCAACTGGATGGAGCTGGTATTTTTGCATTCGGAGTCTTTCACTTGGAGGGTACAAAGGGAGTTGAAAATGACGGAAATCTTAGGAAGGGTGAGCAGAGGTTCTCATGCATAGCTTAATACCCGCAAGACAAAAACGGATAGCCTATCTGCTCCTGGCACGACTCGTGTCTCAGTGGAAAGACGTCTTGCAATAATACGTTTTGCTTTAGGCAAAAAAAAAAAAAAGTGGAGAGAGTGAGGCCACGACAGATGTACATGCCGGAAGACTCTATCTGTGACCTCCATCATAGAATCCTCCCCTTGTGCCTTGTGTTAAGGTGACATAATGTGTCCCTTCATTTCTGGAGTCCACCTCTAATGGGATTGGGGTTTTATATTAAGCCTCTGCACTGTCTATCCCCTGACATCCGAGAGTGATTGGAATTTAAGGAGTGACAAATTCCACCGCCTAATCCGCGGATGTGATAGCTGGCGGTCGTCTCGGGGAAAAGGACGGCGCGAGAGGCACTGCGTGGTCTGTCAAGTGACAGATAAGGTGGCGCTCTCTATGTAGGCCGCCATTTACACACGGAAGATCGAGACAAGCTTTCCCCAAGGAAAAGCCCCCACTCTTTAATTAGATTTAATAGGTAATGACAACTTGCATTTATTTATTTTTTCTAAATTCTGCAAAAAAAAAAAAAAAATGAAATAAAATAAACAAATCTTAATGAGTGAATTTTCAGTGGGGGAAAAAAGAATAAATGAAACAGAGAAAGAGCTGTGTTATGGGGAAAAAAAGAAAGAAAAAAAACAGACAAATCTAAAAGACTGAAGGTTATACCCTTGGGTTATTTTGGCTGAATTGATTCAGGGCAAAACTACCCATATAAAGGGGCAACATTGCATGATCTGTAAATGTCACCAGATGAGAGTCTGCTGATATATATTAACAGTAAAAATAGTAATAATAATAGTGCTACAGTTTGTGCATTTGTCTTTTCGGCCAATATAATATGTCTGCAATTGTAATTGGCAGAATTGATAGAGACAAGCAAAAACCCACAAGGAGGCAGTGCTCCAGTCACCAGAGAAAGATGTTTTGGAGTCTGAGGAGCTTAAGTGTAGTAATTTGTGTATATCCACAACAAATCTTTCACAAAGATTCAATAGAAAGTTATTGCTTAATAGATGAAGCTGCCATTATTTGCCTAGATATGATATAGCTAAAGCTTTCATATTTTATGGTTGTGCTGCTACTGTACTATCAATTTACCTTCCAGCCACTTATTTAGTACTAGGTTGTGGTAGAAACAGGAGCACCTTGGATAGGATACCAGTTTATCTCTGGGCAATTTACAGACTACAGCTTATCTAACCAGAGCACCCAAAAACTCACACAACATGAGATTAATGTTGGAGGTGGGGGTAGATTTAACAACCCCCCCCCCCCCACAACCCTTAAGGTTTTTAGGAAAAGTGTTACCTACTGAGAGATTTTCACTGAGGGATGGCCAAGTACTGCCATGTGTGTCATGGATTCAGAGCGATGCACCAATCACATTAATAACAAAGTGGTAAATAATGCAAACACAACTCCCTTTCCTTTACCCCCCCCCCCCCCCCCCCCGTTTGCCTTAGATACTTGGAATAGAGGGTCTACAGTTACAGAATATTGTAAATTACTCTTCGGCCTTCATCTTCTGTGAATCTTGGTACCAAACACTCTTCCTTCCAGCGGCTGTCTGACTGGCATGTACCTTCCAACACAATATCAGCATCTGACCTCAGGGCAAGCTTCATCCATTTTGTCCTAGGGCTGTGATACCTCACACAGTTTAAGCCGTTCCATTTAATATGGGATGGATATGGCGATGTGCCATCATTCATTTTTTTGGGTAAAAGCTCATACACACCCACAAATTCAATACAGCCCCTGTATCACTCTTCAAATATATTTGCTCTTCTTATACATTTTCCTTAGGACTTGGTTTATTTTTTTCACCAAGATAAAATGAGATAAATACATTATGTAAAATGCATGCTGCGTTTCAAAACAGGAATGTGAAATCCGTGGCTTCTTTCCACATCTCATGACTGGAGTGTTGTACTTCCTGCAGGAAGTGGCATCTATTTATCACTGCGAGGAGATTGTCTCGCATTTAATCTTGATACGGCTGACATGTTCGTTGTCACAGCTAATTACTAGAGCAATACGTATCCTCATTAATAACTGCCATGACAGTTCTGGATTGATCC
Source organism: Brienomyrus brachyistius (assembly GCF_023856365.1). NCBI lineage: Eukaryota > Metazoa > Chordata > Actinopteri > Osteoglossiformes > Mormyridae > Brienomyrus > Brienomyrus brachyistius. The sequence continues at coordinate 17,786,306 of NC_064543.1, read as the reverse complement.
CTTTGATAATGACTTAAGACAGACCTTAACGTGCAGAGCATGTGAGCAATAAGGGTTTAAAAGGTTTTAAACTAAACAACCAATTTGACTACGTTAATGGCAATGCAAAAGTGCTCTCATCTCTCCTCAATGTATGTCTTTGACTTTCCATTTTGGTGAAATTACCTGTTAAATAACCTCTGTCCAAAACCTGCTTTGATTGATTAGATTTCTTGTTTAAATAGGGTGGTCTCATTAAAGTATGGTAGCTTATACTAATACCCTGGGACATGCTGTTCGGGCTGCTGGTAGATGTGCAGCTAATGCACCTTAAATCTGTATTTTGGCTTGAGTAGTTCTTCTTTATTATTCTTTAGATATTAAAATAAGATAACGTGAACTTTATTGATCCCAAGAGGAAATTATTGAATGTCAAACATACATCCATGCCCACACACACACACTAGGACCAATGCAATGAAAGACCCAAGAAGAAAAATCAACAATTGTCTTATGGTCATAGAATCCTTAAATATATAAACATGTTTCTCCCTCCTCTCTGTCTTTCCACCCGTCTCATATTTATGTATCTGTTTGTTAGCTTGCTTGCTTATTCATTTGACCTAAGACAGCAGGTAGTACAAAAAGTTTCATGTCTAACAGGCTATGCAGGGAGGGTCTCTGTAGGGGCATTAATCCTGTAGCCTTGAGCAAAGAACTTAACCTGAATCCGTTCCGTGAAAAACCGAAGTTTATAAATGATTAAAATGTATAAGGTATATCAGCTATTTAAAGTCACTTTCGGTAATAGCGTTCGCTAAGAAATATGGTTTGCAGCTTCTGGTTTACGATTTTAAAAATGATTTCTGGCTGTTTTCATCACCATGCCCCCCTGCCTCTCACTGTGAAGTGCCTGCTTTTTAACACGGTTTAACGCTCACATGTTGGAGGACCTTTGGCGAGGGCGACGGATTGGTGGGGTCACGGATCCTTTTCTTCAAGCTGACATCTGAATAATTTTAAGATCAGCTTCTCCAGCATTTAACACCTCTCTCTAAGGTCAAGTCCCTGAGAGACTCGACAGGACCCCCACTGTCTCCCCTCATAAATATTCATCAGAAGGACTCATATTACTAACCCCGACAGGTCATTACAATTCCAATTAAAATGATGCCCGCTAGCGATGACTTGTCTACCTGCATGTCTGTGTGCGTGTGCATGCTTGTGCGAATCGCAAGGCCGCGCTCGCCATCCCTGCAGCATCCCATCAGCCGTTTGGGGTGGCGGAGAAAGATAACGCCTGCAGGTGGGTGAGGAAAAGCATACGAGGAGATGACATGTGACGTTAGGGCAGTATGAGCGCTGATCCAGACAAATGAAGTCTGTCAGCATTCCCCCACTGAGCTTGTCGGACTCATTTTTACCATATCTTGGCCAGAATGCATGACTATTACAGTGTGTGTGTGTGTGTGTATATATATATATTCATATCTATCTATCTATCTATCTATCTATCTATCTATCTATCTATCTATCTATCTATCTATCTATCTATCTACTGTACATATATACATATATTGTACATATATATGTGTGTGTGTGTATGTGTGTGTGTGTGTGTGTCTGTGTTTATCTGTCTTTCTCCTGGCTTAATTTTACTCTTGGTGACAGCCCTACCCCTGGGATCATGCATCTTTCAGACCACGCAGAGCAGGGGTTTGATTGCAGAACAGTGGCCCCAATCCTGAGAACATCGGAATTCTTAAGGGTAAAAAAAAAAACCTGAAATAAATAAAACAAGGGGATGCTGCTGAAGGCCAGATTCTGCTGCTTTGGGGTCAAGGTTTACTTCTGCTCTACAAGACAAGCGAGCTGCTGAACGCATCCTTTACATACCTCTGTGACCTGTATGATAATTTTGTGCTACGTTTCTATGGGATGTAAAAAAACCCAAAAAACTCAATTGCTTAATTGGCTAATTGCTAACACGCCATTAATTGTAATGATCTCCTTTGCTGGTCAAGTATATCTTCCTTCTTTTAATTTGTGTTTGTTAAGCATTATCAATGAGCCTTTGTCTTCATAAAAAAGGCATTTCTCCCTTTTCCGAAGGGCTCCACTGCAACTAAACTTAGAAACCCAAAGAAGCCGCCGCATGCATGCAGAAGATGCGGCATTTTTGTCCTATATTTAACACTTGGGACGTGCGGGGAGGTAAGCGATGACTTAGCACTTAGGAGAGAATGCGAGACCTTCAGGGAGCCGCAAGTAAGTCGCGATGAACTGGGCTGCATGTTCACAGCTGACCTGTGAATGCACCCCTCCCCTTGACCCTTCTGCCTGGAGTCTGACCCTGCACCCTGGCCACACTCCACAGAATCTACCCCGGCATTCACCTGGATACAACACATCTGCTCTGATTAATCGCTCTAATCTCCGGCTGAGTGCTTTTCATTAGTGTCTTTAGCTAGGTGAATGCGCGAGATATGCCTGCTACGTGCAGAACCTCTGCGAGATGAACCAAGGTGATTATGAGCAAAGAAAAAAATGACTGGTCAAGTGGTCCTGATTCTTTCACTCATGAATACAGTCATAAAATTACCCAGCTTTCCTGAAACAAAAATGACACAATTTTAGCCATGCTTCATTAATTTTGCCGTTATAGAACATATCGCATACAGCAATCTTTGCGTGTGGGTGTGTGTGTGTGTGTCTGTGTATAAATTGAGAGCAAAAGTGGTTCTGGGAATCATTTCTGCAGAGATTCCAGAGTTTCATCGCATTGACCTGGCATCAGCTGTAAAAGAGAACAGACCACCCCCCTTTCACTCTCTGCCATAGCATCCTATCTGCGGTGGGTCCATTACCTCTAAATGTCACACTACAGCACGCATATATTCTTAAAATAAAAGTTAGGAGGCTTCTTGAACTTGCAACTCACATCTGCAATTTCCTGTTGATATTCAAACTCCCCCAGGTTTTAATCCCACTCCTTCCATATACAGTATAGGCACACACACATACATGCACACACATACATGCACACACATACACACGCATGCACGTACACACATGTACACATTGGCGTATCTATCTAAATGGGCACTTTCCATTCCTTTCTATGGGAAAAACCCTAATCCCAGTCACGATCCCCTTCACCCCTACCCAGCCCTAAGCTTAACCATAATTAACCAAACAAAAATACAAGACTTTTGGCATTATTATTTTTTGATTGTATTCACAAATATTTATAAAAATGAGGTTATCCAAATGGCTACAAGAAAAATGTCCCCAAACGTAACCAAGTTTCAGGTTTCACTGCACTTTGGGATCATTTTGGTCCCAAAATGTGATCTATGCAAACCCCACCCCCCTACCCCAATACCCCCCCCCCACACACACACACACACACACACGCAGACCCAGACACACATCTGGCTTCCTACTTCCTGCTCCTCTGGGGTACCCAGCCTTCCTGTCTCCACCTATTTCTGTTATCTCTACAGATGCTTGTAATGCACATTCAAAAAGCCCCACAGGTGATGTTTACAACTCAGCTGCAGCATGTGTACAATTACTTCATGCTATTTTGAGCAGGTGAAGACCAGAGGAAAGTAGGGCATAAAAGCATTGCCTGCACAAGACAAAGCAAAGGTGGGAACTACATAAAGGGCGAAAATCTTCAATCAGATCTACACAGTTGTTGCTGAGGATTTACGGGTAACAATATAAATGCACTTCTGACCAATGCAAGTATGGCGCATGCAGGTGATGAAAAATTCATGTCACTGCTTGGAATAGTGTCGGCTGTTTCACAGTTGAACTGCGTCGACAGTGCCATCTGCTGTTCAAAGTCATGCAAGTTCTTTAAGCAGCTTGCAAACTCTTGTAAGCTAGCAGACATGCTCGGTTACCACTCGCCAATAGTTTTTCAAGGCGGTCCTTCAGGTGGGGGGAGGAATGAGCATGATACACGCATCGCCTAGAAGCAGAATTTAAGGGACGAGATGCAGCCACCCACCACTTCAAGGAGGCATCAGACAGAGAAGTAAACACGCAGACACGCATGTCATGCACCTTTTAAGATTAACACCAATGTCCTGCATAGTTGGGTCGATACGTTTCATTGATACGCAGGAAAAGCTGCAGTTACCTGACCTCATTTTTTTGTGTTCTTCGAAAATGCAGTTTATAACGATCTCGCATATCAGGGGTCATGCTGAATTCTGATGGAAATTTTGATCAAAATGCTGAATGTCAACAGACACTGTTTTTTATTTATAGACATTAATATATATTTTTTTTATAATTTTTGTCTTAATGAAAACGTTTTACCACAAATACAGAGGAGTCTTGCCATAGACATGTTTGTCCGGGTACGAACAGGTTGACGATCCCAAATGTCAAACCACGATTCAAACCTGGAAATGCCTCCAACCGATAAAAAATAAATAAACAAAAGGAAATGCTGTCTACCAAAAACGGTAAACTTCTAAGACAAAAAAAAATGCAATAAAAAGAAAATGCAGGGCGTCCTAGTGAACTTGAATCAATGGGGAAAAAAAATGACATGATGGATTTAGCGGGTTGTCTTTCATATAAATGTATCGATTTCTGTCCACAAACAGTAGAGAAATACAAATAAAGAAAATGAATGAAGTGTTTGTGAGCTGGCTGCCTGGCGGTTATGCCTTTGCAGTCCTATAGCACTGATCGCGGTAGACAGCTCTGGAAATTGAATAATATTGATATCCTTTAAAATATGCCCAAGACGAGCATCAAGGATCCATAACTTCTAAAACTGTCTTGAGTACTTATCAATATATTGACCGATTCGGTGTCTCTTTCAGAAGCTACAGCAGCTGCACTGCTGAGGGCTTGTGGGAGTCGCAGGCTAAGAGCTGCTCAAATAAAAATGTCTTTTTTCGGACATTAGTGAATGCACGCCTGGCCAAGATAAATGACAATCAGCGAGGGTTCAAGAGTAGAAGGTTAACCTTGGCACAGGTGCTTGGTAATACCAAAAAACACCACCTGCTAATTTTGACCATTCACAGCAGGTAACAATTACTATTGCGAGGCCTATTACTACTGCTGCTGCTACTACCACTACTATTATTAGCAGTAGTACTGTAGAAGTAGTGGTAGTGTAGTTTTTGTTTGACTAGACTGATCATCCTTTGGCAAAAGTTTGAAAAATGTACAGAAGTCCAGTCGTTTTGTGGTAGATAGGTGACAGACACTGCAATGTAGCCAGAAGCAGAAATCTTCAAACATCACAGATCACAGCAACCTGAAAGGAAACCAACCCAAATGAAGCTTGGCTGAAGGTCGTTATCCAAAACTTTAATTTTGCACCCGTTATAGGATAAAACAAGTATTACACCCCTTCAAACCTTTGTACAAGTCAATAATGCTCATTTAATTTTTGCACTAAATTGCACTAATATTGTGCACTAAATTGATACATGATATTTTGATGATTAAGCAGCATCGTTATAAAAATATGTCAGTATAATAAATCAATTCACATAATTGCAATTTAAAATATACCTACCATATTTTTAAAAAGCGTTCCAATTTTAATGACCCTTAATTCATACTATATATATCTAAATATCTGTCCATCCATTGTCCAAACCGCTTATCCTACTGGGTCGCGGGGGTTCCGGAGCCTATCCCGGAAGCAATGGGCACGAGGCAGGGTCTAAATATCTGTGATGCATTAAAAATTATATTGAACGGCGTGTCTTCATGCATCTTCCCATGCAATTGCAAAAGCTATCCATCTTAAAGAAATGTTCAAAGAGTCCGCGTGATGTTTTAAAGTTAAATCTGAAAAGGGAGACAGAAAAGATTAGGCAGGTAATCAGGCCGGAATAAGAAACACCTTAGAGCCAGACGCACCTCTTTGAAGTGAATAAATCCACTTTCTACAGCTCGCACTCCTGTAGACAGCTGTTTCTAAGTGCTAGCTAAAAAGGATTTGGTGCTTCAGGCCTTTCTGTGTTAAAGTTTAGTGGATCCGGTAACTACATGGACAAGTTGAAGTCTGTCATTCAAAAGAAGCAGAGCTAACTCGCTTCTCAAGGATAACACTTCACCTGAGGGGCACAAATACTTAGTAATAGTCACTAAGTCAGTTACTCAGTTACTACTGAAGTACAAATCATGAACAAATGTAGTTGCTGCTTGAGATGAAATATGCATCACGATTTATTAATGATGATTTTAACGTAACAGTATGTGAAGGATAACATATAATCCACAGCAAAAGGCAGACAAACCCTGATACCATGGGATAGTGCTATTAAAACTGAGTATTATATTTGTATATTTTATTTATTGTACATGTTCATTCTTACAAAAAGGTGTTAATGCATTTTCAAATTGCATAACCCATCCATTCGATACTTCATATACTTTACATTTAATCTTGAGGAAAGACTAACATTTGCCAATGAATTAGATTTTCAGTAGCTCTTGAAAAGACGGCACCAGCTTCCCCTATGATACTTGAACCCACGATTCTTTGGTTGCAAGCGTTTTTCTCATTCGTTTAAATATAGTCCTCAACACGGAATCCATTCAGGATTGTGACACGGTAAAGAAATACCTTTAGGGCTGAATTTTTCAGCAAAAGTGAGCAGGCAAACAGGGGCGACCTATAGAAATGACATTAGCTGACCCTGGTTTTGTTCAGAAAATGAATGCTTTCTCACATATAGATTTTAAGGAGCCAAGACGCAGTTTGAATGGAGTACAAAAGCTGTGAACTACAGTATATAATTCACCTTGCATCCCACTACATTTTAAGAAAATAAGATAACGTCTTCATTGGTGGGGGTATTTCGTAGTCTTCACCAATGATTATAGTGGAGGAAGCAGTTTCCAGGTCACCTAGTAGTTTTTTTGCTCTGTTATAAACTCACCACACAGAGGGAACATCATCTGAGTTTTCTTTGTGCTAGTACCGCATTACAGCTAGCTATTTCCCACTGCCCCATCACCCGTCAATCCATCTTTTAGTGCTGGCTGCCTCCTGTTTTGCGAAAACCTCACGTGTTTCCACAAGAAGGCTCTCTAGAGCAATACTTGTGTAAAAAGTCGATTTGCAAGTATTAGTGTACTTTGAGAGAAGGGTCTACACAAGTCACATAGTGGAGTTTGCGTGTGGGTTAGTGGTGCAGGAAACAGGTTGGGCAGGTGCATTGAATCCCCCTATTATATGCCAGCAGTCTAGGGTTGTTTTTATTTTTTTTCGAAATTGTGGCCACTTTTGCTCAAACGTGGTCCTTGAGGGCCCTGCCTGGAATGCTAAAAGTGAAAAGTATAAATGCTTAAAATATCAGAGGAATAGCGTCAATGCTCCTTGAAATAGTTACTAATACTGTATGAATCTCTACAGGGGGATGTGACTGCATTCATCCTTTGTTATTTTGCCTATTATGCTAGAAAATCTGGAAGATTCCATTCTTACTGACATTAAATGCTAATCACTATAGAATGAATCACACAACGGACATTAATTATCTTACTCTCTAAGGAGTTGAGTGGCAGTGGCACCAAATATCGACCATATCCCAGAGCTACAGAAAAAGGAGAAGCTCTCATGGCAGGAAGGAAACACTCAAACCTGTATGCTTCTTCTGGAGAGCATCCCACGTGTTGAGGGCAGGATATAAGGTAACTTATCTGATGATCTAGCTTTGTTTACCACTAAGGAAACCAATGCCTGAGCATATTATTATTTGTTATTTGCTGTACTACTTGTGAAGGTATCCATAGTATTCTTCTCTATGGAATATCTACTTGAATAGCGGCTGTCCACTTTTTAGAATGACCTGCCTTACAGCTGATTTGTTTTACTCAGACACCAAAGTTAAGAGGTATAAAAGAGGTGTATGCTTTCATCCATATGGGCGGCTGATTGATGGTGCCTTTCCCTCAGATTCCTATCCTAGCATATCTTAATCCTCTGCTCCTTGTGAAATCAGCACCACTCATTCACTCAAGTGTTTCCTTTATTCCGGAAGTTTCCTGGATTTCAGTCTTTGAGATTAAATTTATCAGGATTAGACTGCCCAGAAGGATGGCTGAAATTTTAATAAAATGGTGGGACATTGTTCACGCTGTTCATAAGAACAGTCGCAATCCTTCTTATCTGAATATTATTTGATGTTTTGTTTGTGAAGGAATACTTCTTTAGCCTTGGCCTTTAACAGCTTTAGTACGCAAAAGTGTTGCGACAGGAAGAAGTGACAATCCACGCGTCACGTGTGGGTGAACAGAAGGGAGTTTATTGTGGAACCTAAAAAACAGACAGGATGGCAAGGATTCAAAACAGGAGGTTGGGAGGAGAACTGAGGAGGGAGAAGGATTAAATGAATATGGGGAGTACCTCAGGTAAGACAATAAGAGGAACACTAAATAACCAAAAAGGGGAACAGACATGCAGCATCAACAATATCATTGACAGCACTACAACAACTACAATGACTGAACTGGAGGGAGGCACTTATATACAGGAATAAGGAGGACCAAATGAGGGACAAGTGTGAGTAATTACTGTAGTAGCCAGAAGGGAGGAAACAGGATGATGAGCAGAGACCTCTGCTGGCCAAAAAGGAACAAGAATAGACAAAGACAGACTGTGACAAAGAGCAAGAATGTACGGAAGTATGGAGTGAGCATTATTTGGGGTAACCAGCTAAAATGGACAGCAGTAGCACAGCTGCAATCTAAATTTGAGGTTCTGCATGAGGGAAAAAAAGCTGTAAGGAAGTTCCTAAGGAACAATCAGTCATTGAGATCTTCCGTTTGATCTTTCTGCTTTCTCCTGCTCTTTCCTGAGCTCCTCTCATCCTACTTCCCCAAAGCCCTAACTCATTGATTAATGTTTAATAAATGTTTATTTTGCATTCCCACAAATGTTATTTATGGCATTTCTGTAAATTCTTTTTTTGTACATCAAGACAAATTGTTTCTTTAGGTGCTAACTATGGACAGAAGATGGAAGCCAGAATCATTATGCTATTTCTTGCAGAAATTTGTTAATCCTTTCAGGTAAGACGCCATTAATAAACCACCTAATTTTAAATTAGAAAGAAGTCTTCTCTGGCTGATATGCTGTACTCCTTTTTTAAAATCTAACCATGCACACATTTTGGATGAGCGAGATTAACTTCCGAAGTTCATTTCTTAGAAAAAAAGAAAAATGTTTAAGATAATGGAATCTCAATCACCTTACATGATGAGTCCACTATGTGATAAAGAAAGACTTAAATGTTACCATTACAATAGTTACAATACACACATTCCAAGATGATTGTGTTGTATGGAATATGATTGTTAGGGAGATATTTTGTTGTCCTTTAAACTCACCTTTATAAAAGCAATTAATTTGATTGCAGCTAAACATTGTGACAGTATGACACTGTGTTCTTAGCAACCTGACGTTACGAAATGAAAAGGAATAAATCCTACATTAAGAGAAAAAAAAATGATAAAGTTTTAAATGGCATACTGTACACATAGCATGCAATTAATTCCTTAATGAGTTTATCTAGTAAATGAGTTATAGATAGCTATGAACTTATAAGTAGTTCACCGATTTCAGCGTGGAAGGTGTGACCTTGAGAAGATTAGTGAAACATCGCAGGTCCATCATTCAGACAATGAAGAACAACAGGCAGTCAGATGTTCCATCATCTGCTATTCCTCATGGTAATGACCATGTTTATCATCTCGCCGAAACAGTTGATTTTCACATGCAGGGCTGTTTATGGTTTACGGAAAAATGACATGCTTATATAAATTCATTGATTTACTGATGACACCACATACCCCTTCAAAATGGTGACATAAGTCATATTCTATGTATACATTCTGGGACACTCCGTGTGTCCTATGTACGACCTAATGAGGGTTATAGGGTTTCTGGAAGCCCATTGGTTATTTTATAAATAAATATCCAAATTGTGATACTGAACAACTTAATCAAATAATAATAATAATAATAATAATAATAATAATAATGGAAATTCACTTTACTGTATGTGCATGTATGACAGGCGTGGATAACAATTTGCCTCAAGAGTCTAAAGCAGTACTCCAAGTCACACATCACTTGCATTTTTAGCCTTTATCCGGTTGCCAAACATGCTTCAAAATTCACTTTCCTCAGCCAGTGCTGTACGCCAGACATGCCAGTCATCAGCCAGACCTGTGGGAGTCATCATCATCAGCTTCTGACTCCTGACACTGCAGGAATGGGGGATTTCACAGACACCCGTGTGTTATTAACCGAGTTAAAGGAGACAAGCAGGCTAATCCTCTTGGGACGAGAGCTCCACATTCATATGACAGTAATGCCTTTGTCTCCAGCATGGTTTCTGTAATCACCTTCAGCTTGATGACATGACTATCACTATATTCAAGTTAATTACAATGACATGACATATTTTAATAATATACAATAAGCATGAAACATAAAATGTGAAACATTTGCATATATATGCAAAACAAATAAATAAATAATATATATATATATATATATATATATATATATATATATATATATATATATATATATATGTTCATCCATATTCAGTACTGAATCAAACCCTGAAGCCTGGTTGTTCAACTCACACTGCAGCCCCTTAACCATAATGCATATACTACATTATAATAAATGCATTTGCAGTATCAACATTTGCTGACAATTTTCCTCAGTTCCTTCAAGAAGGGTATTCAGTTAATTTTATGCAAGATAGACACTGCATATTGGTTTTGTTTCTGTGAAATTACTTCAAAGCAATTGACCAGCATTTACACAAATGCGAATGAAAAGATTAAAAGCCAAAAAGCCTGTCATTGCTATAAAGCTCCTATTAGCTTGTCCCTTTAGTTCCACTGGATGCATTTTAAATCAACATATTGTGAGAGCTCTCCTAAAAAGGAGTTTAGATCTAATGGTCTTCTGATATTCAGTAATTTCTTATTATAATTGCTATTTTTTTCCTCCAAAGACCTTGAAAAGAGAAAAAAAAAATCAAATTTTGAGGTTTGGTTGAATAACCTCTTTAATGGTCACCCTCGAGCATTCCTTAATTTCTTCCACGTCTGCTAAGATTTTTTTTTTTTTTTTTCGGGGGTGGGTTAAAAACGTAATGTCCCATTAAAAGGCACACCATGTTGCCGTTCTTTTTTTTTTTCATCAAATACGTTTTCAGCGCAATGAGATAATTCTTGTGCGTGTAGCTCTCTCGGATTTATTGAGATGTGTTTAAGTCCGGAGGTGTATGTGTGCTGAACATTCCTTAGGTCTATCTCTTAGGAATCGGCATGATTTAGAGTTCCGGGGTTCCAGGTATGGTTTCATCAAGATAGAGTGCGCTGATGCATGCAATACACTTCGGATGTCTTTGTGCTCTTTGTGCCATGTGCATTACTGCCAGGTTTTGTTTTTCCCTTCCTGTGCTTGATACATGCAGTTCCTCCCAGGCGATCCGTTCGATCTGTCTGTGAAAGCCCCTACTGAGGGTGCACTGCCCACCTACCGCACGTAATTAAGTGAAGACACAGACCTCTGTAAGCGGAGGCGCAGGTCCCTACCGGAGGTAGAGAGCACTCAGCAGACAAGTGATACTCTCCAATGGTTTGTATTGAAATCAGTTGAGGCAGAGAGAAGCACCATTCAAATACTGCAGAAAGACAAACATTTAGGCCCTAATGCAATACACTCTGTTTCTGCATTGAAATTTAATTAGACAAAACCATTAACACCTTGTAGCTTCACTGATGCCATTTTTGTGGCATGTTCTCAAAAGGTAGCAATTGTATAATGATTGCATTATTCCTTATGAACAGACGTTACAGTCATATTTGGAACGGAACCCCCCCCCCCCCTCCGATTCTACATTTAAAGAGGCGCTGCTGAAATGCACTGCCGTGTCGTACGAGTGCTCTCGTCGGCGTAAGTGGATTTCTGGTTAACATCGGAACTGGGGGTAATGAAGCACTGAAGCAGCAGATGTAGCCCCTTATTAAACGCACTCTACGTTGTAGCACGGCTCTCGTAATTCGCTTCGGGTTCACTCCGGCTACAGTAAGCAACCTTTTTAAAGTGTGGTAGGGTTTGACACATCTGCGTGGGACTGAGCTTATGCGCGGAGAAACTTCTCGTCAGTATCCAAGGTGCAAGGAGGCTGCCGGGAGGTACTGTAGGGAGAAAGACATCAGATGAAATGTGGTACGGCTGGGACTTGCAGCGCAGGCCACGGTGTCCACCAGCAAGGCCTCGTAAAGGCAGCCCATAAACACTGTTTATTACCGCAGAACCTATAGTAACCGTATTTTTACTGTGATGGGTCTATTCACACAAAAATCTTTGTGCATCTTGCTTTGAAACGGTCAGTCACGTTCGATAAAATGGTGTGTTGATATCATCCTGTTACATCAGCTGGTAAAATGGAAAGAAATGTGACTGGTTTATGAAACCTGGATACATGTGCGACTCGAGTATTTCTAAGAAACTGACAAGCCTGAGACGGTGACCCACATGTGCTCCTTTAGTGGTAAACAGGATGGGGTTCTGGGCGGCATTTGATCGACACATTTATGGGCACAGCAGCCTGGAGCGAACTCATCATCCATTTACATTAATCAACTCCCATCATCCCCTCATACTAAAAGAGGATGGCAGCAGGCAGCAGAGCTGTTCACCGTCACTTAAACCACACCGTTATGTAAGGGCCCTCAGGCTTGGGGCCCCCCTGTTGACCACAAACAGTAGCTTTTTCAATGGGGTGTCTGAAACCACCAAACCCACCCCTGGTAGTACGCAGCTAATGTGGAAGTCAGTATCTTCCATGTAATAACAATAATACAATGGACATATATAAAATCCTATAGTTGTTAATCTTATTAAATTTTGAAATTGTCCTTGTGAATATGTGTAAAGTTTTTGCATGTGAAGTTTTTGATAAAATCTATACTTATTATCCTCCTTTGTGGTGTATTATTTATTGTCGAAGGTGTTGTTTTTATTAAAAACACTAGATGTCAGTATAAGAACTACAATTTTGTTGAGCATCCTGGTATTAAATCTTAAATGGCACCCAAGTCTGGAATATAGATTATGCTGTAAAGTTAGACAGCCTTAGTACAAAACACAATAAATTCATTTATTTGAAGGGGGAAAAATGGTCTGTATATCAAAGAGCTAATATTGCAGCGTAAATAGTATATTTAATTTCGAAAAGAGCTTACTATCAAAGCATTTATATTCAACTAGCCTATAAAATTGGGTTAGAAATCTACCATATGTTGAAAGGATAAATTCTGACACTTCAACTTCACCGTAAACCCAGAAGTTGTGAAGTTGTTTAAACATAGCACTAATTAATTTTTAGATGGGCTTTGTAAGTGCTTTGTTATGGTATTGTCTGAAAAATGAACGATAATACACAGTGCTGCGGACTAGCACATACCACAGGAAAGGGGTTTCCCAGGCCCTAGTGCAGGAGATCTCAGTCTGTGGCTAGAGGTCATGGGGTCCAGTGAAGAAAACGCTGTGCCATTATCCCACTAACCTGATTGAAATTTAACCTAATTGAAATCTAGCGTTTCCTTCAATTATGTGAATGGAGGCAATTCGCCACAGCAGTATTAGCAATACCAAAAATAAACAAATAAATAAACAAACAAACAGATAGATACTTTAGACCAGTGGTTCTCAAATTCGGTCGCTGGGACACACTGCTGATTACCTGGATCAGGTGTGTTCAGAAGCTGAAAGACAGCTGGGACTTGTGTGTGGGGCAGGGATAGCAGGAAAACAAGCAGGGATAGCAGGAAAACAAGCAGGGATAGCAGGAAAACAAGCAGGGCAGTAGGGCCCGAGGACCGACTTTGAGAACCACTGCTTTAGATAGAGCGATGGATGAATGAATGAATGAATGAATGAATGAATGAAGAAATAAATAGATAAATTAATTAGAAAAAAACAGATATTCTCATATCACATTACAGTTGTGACAGATATCTTGAAATATGCAGCACAGTTGGTCAACTATTAGGCAATTTTGCACCTAGTAATCATTGTATTGTCTTATTGTTCAATGTATTAATAGAAAACCACACTGTATGAAATAAAAATAATAATAATAATAATTTGATATCTGTATTTTCATATCAGGTTTCCTTGTAATTCTTTGTATTTTAGTTTATGCATTTAAAACCATTATCCTACGAATGGGTCCATACGATTTACAAGACTGTGAAAAGGATCCACGAGACACGAAGGGTTTATAATGCCCGCCCAAGCACAGCAATAGGCTACCGGAGAATGGTCAGATACAGATTTATATAAATACGAATAATACTAGTGTTATCCATTATTATTACAGGAATATCTTGTGGTTTCCTGGTTTTGACCAATTACATTGACTGTGACGTTCCAGCCAGGGTGGTGGTTTGTAGTTCAGTGGCATGACCCTTTATGCCTGTGATCAGAAGGTCGTTTGATCAGGCCCAGCCTTGTCAGAATAATTTCATGTCTGTGGGCCCTTGAGCAAGTTCCTAAACCGTCAGCTTCGTGGGTGCTGCAAGGTGACTGCTCCTTTCCCGTAACACCACCCACCTCCACCAAGCTTGCTCTCACCTGTATGGGGACAAAACAAAACAAGAGGGCTTTCCCACTGAGGGTAATAAACTACCACACACTCTATAAAATGCCCAGTTTTGTTTTAAGGATTTTCACACAACTTGAGTGACATCCAAAAATATTCCGGATATTGATTTTTTTTTTCACTAAAATAAAAAGATTAAATCACAGGCCCAGTGGCAAACGGTCAGCTACTCAGGCCTTATAGCAGAGGTTTGAAAGCATTGCTGCAAAATATTAATATTGGTCACCGTGGGCTAGAGGGCGACAGAGAGCTTTATTGCACTATTACAGAGTCGGTGCTGCTGGGTGAGAAGTCTGGAGTCCTCCTACCTACCAGAGGATGTACCAGACACAGTGGATCATTCATGTCTGGGCAGAACACCAGGCCAGGATCAGAGGAGGTAAAACCAAGCAGCGAGCTCCGTCTTCATCCTGCCAGTACTCTCCCAACACAGGATGACTTTCACACATCCAGCAAAACAAACAAATAAAAAAAACAAAACAAGCCATCCTGTCCGTCTAAAAGCTCTCAGCCCAGCAGCTGTACACTCTGGGATTCACACTATGCATTTCGGCTGTGTCATGTATAGTTTCCTGCGGGGCTGTGGATCGCACTGTCATTATTATTATATTTCTTAAAGGTCAGTGAAGCTGACATCCCCAAATCAAAACATCATGTTGGTCGATCCATTAAACAGAGTCAAGGCAGAAAAATCCATTAGGCTGGGAGATCTGGTGTGCTTGCTGCCCTACAGGGGCCTGTGCTGTTTACCCTCAAGCACTGGGCCCCCAAGCTTTCAGCTGTAAAGCTGCTAATGCTACCCATGGCCCTGACCTGCTTTTTCACACCCCCCCCCCCACCATGCATTATTTCAGGTGTTTTTTTTTGCTGATGGATAAGGCATGATCCAGAGCATCTGTCTACTTACTGGCCTCCACTACATACTCCGGACATTTTACATTCAGTTTAAAGTCTAGAGTGTACTTGCAATTAATAGCGATTAAGGTCACTAAAATTCATTTGATCGTGTTTTACCTTGTTTTACTGTGTGCAATGTCCATACAAATGTACTTTTCGCAGAAATTTATGTTGTGGAACACACGGGAAGTGCTTCGCTACTTAAACCACTAATTTTGAATTAATATAATATAGTACAACATATTTACAGTGCTAATGTCTTCTAGCTTTGCTATTTTTTTATAACGCTTTGTGCTTCATTCAGCCATAATGGTTGGTCACTGATAACCTGACTAGGTATATTGTCCATAAAAGGCAAGCTGTGACCACAGTCCTGTTTTAGAATAGCCAAGAGTATTTTACAGTATGATCCTGATATGCCCAATAGTTCTATTATCCTGGAACCATATGCTTTCATAAGTAATAAAAATCAAAGCGTAAAACCTGACAAACACCTCTCTTGCTAACAGTAATAATTCACCGTTCAACGTGATTTCAGATTCAACGTGACCAGATACATTGTTTTTATTTGATTACACTGTATTATTTGATTGCAATGGATAATTTAAAGCTATATATCCAATAGAATTTTTTTCCCAGAAATTGCAAATTTTTAACATTATATATAATAATTTGGTCATTTAGGTAATGAAATGGTTCACAATGAAATCACGAGAAAGCAACTCAAAGATCCGTTTACTATTATTTTAATCTGATTGCTTCTTTGTCTAATTTTAAATGTGGCTAGATAAAGAAATACCAACTCCTGGACCTCCGTTTGGAACATATCTTTGGCCAGAGTGAAGTTCATGACCATGACTTTGACCTAGCAGGTCGAAAAAAGGCTTGGGACCTCATTACCTGTCGAACATCAGCCCATTTGTCCCTGTCTGAAACACCCCTCTATACTCCTCTTCTACTAGCCCCGCTTAGCTTTGGCAATGGCCGTCGGCATCTGTCACATTTACAAAATAGCTTCTATGTCACAACGTAAACCCCAAAACTCCACCTTTTTCATTTTAGCTTAATTCCCATAATGGATGAAGGATGTTCCTCTTGATTTCTGTCCTGCCTTTTGTCAATGCTAGCCCTATCGTCACGTATTACATGGTGTTTATACAGTATGTACACTCTTTTTGCAGTATCCCTGCCTCTGATGTTGTTACGCTGAATGCATTACATTGTACACTCTGAACAGAAATGTCTGATAAGTGAATAAAATGTAAATGTGGTTAATGACTTTAATTTACGATCCTTTCTGAGCTTTCCCGCTTTCATACTCTTCCATTTACATAAAGCCCTGGATTTTTCCTTTCTTAATTTCATAAAAAGACTTGAAAAAACCTCATAAGCCGAAAGGCGTTTTGCCCATAAATGAAAACATTCTTGTACATTTAATGGTAACTAAATAAGCTTAGAAGTATCTTTTAATGACATGTAATATCTCAATCTGGTCCACCTTTATGAGAACACACAGCTCGCCTCACCAATTGTAATTAATTTATTCAAACGGAACAGTAAAGCCAAGGTGAATGATTTCACATTTCTAATGAAAACTTTTGCGATAATAATGACACTGTCTAATTAAGGCCACATTCATTTTGCAAATACACATATGTTTATTTATTACCAAATTAACATTTATTAAAATCAGTTCACCTGTTCCTATTTAGATACTGCCATTTTCTTCCATTACTAAGGTTCAGGGTTTCGATAATTAGAATAAATTTAATCAGGGGCAATTGGGATTCCAACAATGTTGAAATCCTTATTAAGTTTAATCATAAAGTGACAGTCCAATAAGCACAGACATTCTGCTCTATCCCAAATGAGAATGTGTGGAATTGTCGGTAAAATTATTTTGAGTTAAAACACTGATATTCAAGTGCCCAAGAGTTGGATGGACGGACTAATTTTCTAGTGTTAACCCTTTTAATGGTATTGAAATGTTTAATAGTCTGGAAACTTACATGCATATGCAAACATACATATATTATGTGTACAGAAGACAAAGGAAGTAAAAATATCTACATTTCTTAAAGTGATTTATTTTTTTATGTATTATAATCTACATTAGTCTAGATTATCAATTTATAAATAATGCCAATGTGAATGTCAGGTTTGTCACTCTTTACATCCAGTATTATAAGTATTACCATCAGTATTCTCACAGATTTTTCTCTTTGACTTCCTTTTACTCTTCGTCATACCCATTAAAAATGAGGAGCTGGGCTCATTGATTCGTGAAGTAAACTGAAGAGTTAGAACTCCAATGAGAAGACAAAAAAACGCACTAATTCTGAAATACCTCCATCATCCACATTGCCACAGGCACCCAGTCGCCCTCGATTCCTCTCATCCGTCATTGGACCCGTTAACCCAAAGTTTCACCAAGGTGAAATGTCTACCGCTCTCACTCGAGCCTGAGATACCTGTCAACTTCTGCTCCTGCCTGCTCTTAGACAGATGCATCTCTCATCATTTACACTTCAGTTTATGACAAAACAGGCCTGACTTAAACCTTTTAGTGCCTCAAGGCCATGGACAAAAAGAAAAAAAAACACACACACACACTTACAGGGTTTAGACATCAACTTACATTTGCTCCACTACATATGGCCTTATAACCTATTTCTAGTGGAAGTGTCACACATAAGGAAGAAAAATTAGGTTTTACTCTACTAGACACTGAAAACCACCTGCATTTCCTTCTCATTGCCATTCCGGCTATTTGACTATGCACATTCCAATGGTGTAGCCACAAGATAATTGGAAACCTGAAGCAAAAATAGTAAGTTAAAAATTCTCACCATAAAAATAAAGCTACTGCAGAGCTACTGAAATAACACAGAAACTTTAGATCATTTTGTACAGGAACATGGTAAGATATTTCATTTCACCTTGATTAGACCTTGTTCAGCATTGGTACATGACATTTTTATAAAGGTTGTTTTCTCTGCAGGTTAGTGTTATATTATGCAAGCAAACTTAAAATTCCTCCCAATTAGGAATGTTAAACGCTGGTGATGGAAAAGTTAAAGCTAACGGATTCTGGGAAGCAAACTTCTTTCCATTGATTTTATCGTCACTGTCACACACATACAAATCCAACACGATAGATTCTTCGCTTCTTTCCTGCTCACATAAAAGCCGCATCTAAACCTTATTTATAAAAGGATATGTATCATAATTGGATTATGTCAGCACAGTTAAAGTAATGTGGTAACGTAAAACCTCATTTTATTACAAAGCTATTGTGGGCACACATGTAATATGAAATGTGTCACATGTAGCTAAGGTGACATTTTGTAAAAAAAAAAGAATAAATAGTTATGAAGCATAAATATTTCCACAACAGAAAACTTTTTTTCTTTACTGTATGTAAACGGTGTACGTATATATATATATATATATATATATATATATATATATATGCCAAAAAAATAATATGCTACATTTTAACATAGTGACACTGGGCCACACTTAGGAACCAAAAAGAAAATCGCAGTGAGATTTCACATTGATGTGATCTACCATCTAGCATGGGTGACAGATGCCATGTCTTACACTGATTTACCCTGTTCCATGTGATGGCCATGCTTGAGTGGCAGCTGCTATCAGCTCGTCCCTGAAGCCCCCGATAGCCCTGCCCAAAGTGACAATCCGGCTGTCCGCTTTGATGGAACCCTCTGTATTGTTTGCATCTCATTCTGGGCTGACAATGAGCCCTGCAAGCAGTTTGTCTTGTCAGGTACCGCTGAAAGTGGGTGGCCAGGATATTTGAAGAAAGTTCCCATACATCTCTACTCCAGACAGATTAACTCTGCTTCATGGTCTTCGTCACGCTTCCGTTAAGATATAAGCAACGTGGTATTACATATGCATTTTTTCCCATATCAATGGAATCAGATTGATCTTCATAACCGTGCATGGTCATACTGAATAAGCAAACGCATGAATAAAAAAAATAAATGGTTTACTATATCTGATAAAACAGAATACAGTATGTGGTTTATTGTACAGTTTATATTATGATGGGTACCATATACCATTGTTTATATGAGATCTCCAACTGCAGTTTTCTGTTCTAGCTGCCTTCTGATGGGCCACAACTGTTCTTGGTATTTACCTGATCAGACGCCAGGTAGGTTTATACCCCGGAGACCCCGTGTATACCATCCGCCATGACATCACTGTTCAACTTGGACCATCCAAGTCGGATTCATCAAGGCCCACTAGGAACTAGGAGGTAATAATAGACTGGCAGCTGCCCTTTGTTTTGCAGATAACAGCACTATCCAATCACACATGTTCTCATCTCACACCCCTCCCTGTCGCTCTTCACCGGCTCCCTATTGGCACTAATGGTCCTTGATGCTGGCATACAGGTCCATCATTGGACAGGCACAGATCTCTATCAAAGGGCTCTTCAAGACCAATATCCCATCTCACCCCCTTCAGTCAGCAAACCAGCAAACCAATGTCGCTTGGAGCTGCCTTCACCACATGATGTCACTCCAGATGGTTCTCTTGTGTGGTTCCCCGGTGGTGGAATGAGTTTTTAAACCATGTCCAGTCATCACACTGCCTCACCACTTTAAAGAAATGCCTTAAGACACATCTGTTCCATGCATTCCTTTCCTGATGTCCACTATGAATACTCTTAAGTTGCACTTACCAGCTCATGAATTTTGGTTGCTATTAGGTTCCTACTTTCTTAATAGTTACATGTGTAGTTGTGTAGGAGTTGGGTAGCTTCTGCTGCAAAACTGCTTGCACGTGTACTCGAGCATTCACTGGAACTTCAGCCTAGCTGCACTTACACCTAGTCGAGCCCGTGTCAGCATTGATGTTTGCAGTGTACTCTGTGTCTCACTTGTACGTTGCTTTGGACAAAAGTGCTTGCTAAATATGTAAATATAATTGTAAGTATACAGCAGCAGTCAGAAGCCTGGACATACCTATCCATACAAAGGATTTTCTGTACCATTCTCTATATTTTAGAATACTTGTAAAGACAACAAAACTATAAAATAACACACAGTATATGGACAAAAGTTTTGGGCCGTTACACCTACAGGAACTTTTATGACATCCAATTCTACTGTAAATCCATAGACTGGTCCCCTATGGTTGGTCCCCCTTTGCAGCTATAACAGCTGCGACTCTTCTGGGAAAGCTTTCCACAAGATTTTGGAGTGTGTCTGTGGAATTTTTTGCCCATTCATGAGGTCAGGCACTTATTTTGGAAATGAAGGCCTGGCTCATAATCATTCTTTCTATTTCATCCAAAAGATGGGGTCCAGGTCAGGGCTCTTTGTGGGCCAGTCAAGTTCTTCCACACCAGACTCACCCAACCATGTCTTTAGGGACCTTGCTTTGTGTACAAAGGACCGTCCCCAAACTGTTCACCCAAAGTTGGAAGTATCAAATTGCCCTAAATGTCTTGATATCCATGGTATGTGGAATAGTGGCAGATGTTAAACCTGCAAAGGGGGACCAACTCCAGTGTGATGCCTGTGTATTTGCAATGAGTGCGTGTAATGACTAGGCGTCCTAATACTTTTGTCCATATAGTGTATATAGAATTATGCACTGGCCAAAAAAAGGATTTAATAAAAATCTGTGGTTAAGGACCCAGAAGGTTGCTGGTTATCCCACCCTTGGGCCCTTGAGCGTGGCCCTTAACCCAAATTTCTCCAGGGACTGGCTGGCCCTACTGTCTCCTCTGCAGCATTTTCATGATGTCATTGGCTGCTTTTCTTTCACTCTCTGGTCAAACTCCTCCAGAACCATTTCTACCATGTTTACGTCAGGTGGCCTGGTCATGTGATGCTACACTCTATTACTCTCCTTTGTAGGCGGCTTGACACATCCAAACATTTGACTGGTATTGTGTGTGTTTGTGCACGTGTGTGTGTGTAAAATTGAGATTAAAACTGTACTTTCAAAAAATTTATGGGGGATATAATAATCCACATAAAAATTATTGGACTTTTTTGGACAAAATTTAGACAGAAAAAAAGTGTCCGTGTATGACAGAAATCCCCCGGAAGGTAAACTCTGCAGCTAGTTTGCTTTGTGTCGTAAACTGCAGATCAAAAGGATCAACATGGATAAAGAAGCAGGGACTGCACATCAATGGAAAAGTTGATTAGCTGCCAGGTTTTCTTGGGAGAAGAAAGGTAGAGAAAGCTGAGTTTTATCTGCTCAAACCCAGCAGTTTGCAAATCAATCTAACACCTTTCTTCCATCTCAACACTGATATGGCAATGGATTTTAGAACTTATCACCAGCATCTGATTCTAATCAGGATATGACAAGACCTGTGCACTATCAAGGGCATTGCATAGTTTCCGTAATTTCCCCAGGATTACATATTAATCTCTCTGCCATTTTTGAACTTGTGGTGCTGGATCACCGCTTTTGATTGAGGTCATTCTTACTTTCTCTAAAGAATGTATTTACCATCAGACAATGATTTTTTTCCCCTCTTCTGAGACTGGCTATAACAATGTAAAGAATCATCAGTAACATCACTGTCTCAAAACATAACCACAGTTTAACAAGTATGCCCTAACACACATATTTAGTACAATACCAAATGTATATACATTTAGCAAATTGCAGCAAAATATTTGGTCGTATTCATTGCCTTTCAATAGTAATTATATTAATGTGTAAATAATCATGAAGTCACCCCTCATTACCATGCAATACCTCATTGTTGTAAATGACTCACTGTACTTATTATATTGTACTGAACATATTGTATTAATTTCTACATTCCTTGCATTCCTAGCTGAATGCAATCAAAATAGTAAAAATGCCAAATGTCATGTGCAGTGGATCGTTGGTTTGCGAGAAAAATTCGTTCCGGAAACGTGCTTGTAATCCAAGGCACTCGTATATCAAAGCGAATTTTATCACTCAGATGATTCATTCCACAACCCAAAGATATTGATATAAAAATGATTAGTACAAAATATAAAATAAAAATACATAAAACAAATTAACCTGCACTCTACCTTTGAAAATAATCATGGATGGTGTGAGGGAGACTAGACAGAGGAAAAGAGAAGGGTTATTTTGTAGGACAATTTTCACTATAACTAACGGAATCACTGCTATCTGTTGGCTCCCTGAAATCTTTTTGTGCGACTTTAACAAGGAATCTATTCAGTGACAGCTGCTTTTGCCTTATTTTTGATTTTGCAGAAATGTGGACATTGCAATGTCATTAAACAGATTCATGGCTTGCACTGTTACGCCCTTATTTGGGTGGTGCTTTTCTACAAAATTTTGACTATACGAGTGAGGCACGCGGACTGACACCGAGCATGGGAAACAATTACCCACAATTCCGCAGAGTGAGAGAGAGACGAACCATCAGCTCAGTTGTGATTACGTGACGCTAAGCAGACAAAGCGTATACGTAATACTCATATTGCAAGACCTCGCACGTTTATCAAGTTAAAAATCATTAAAAATCATTGCTCATTTTGCAAAACACTCGCAGACCAAAGTTACTTGTAATCCAAGGTTTTACTGTATTTTGTTTTCTTACTTATGGTTAAGGTTAGGGTTGGGTAGTGGTTGAGGTCTTCATGTTGGGATTAGAGTTTACCCTATAGAAATTAATGGTCCCGAAAAAGATATCATTTCATACCTGTTTGTGTGTGTGTGTGTTTGTGTTTCTGTGTGAAGATATTAGGCCAAAACACTTTCAGGTGCCTTGCAGAAATTCCTGTTGGATTCTGATTCTGAAGTAACACCTATTCTCTGCTGTCTTCACCGATGCAGCCTCCTGGTCCCGCAGCAACAATAAAGCCTCGCAGCAAAATAGCCCAAAGCAACTTAACTGTGACAGCAGCATCCCCCTCATGCCAGTGCAGAGAACAGAAGGAAAACATCCCCTAGGTCTTGGGGGTGGGGGTTCCCTCAGAGCGATGCTGCATTTCCCCGCCCACAGAATTCCAGCTTCCCGTTTTGTTCAAGTCAGGCATCCTCTCTAGTGCTGCATATCTTTAAACTGCAGCCTTTTCCTCAGAAAAGCTGAAATAATTTGGTTCTGATAGATCGTCAGTAGGGGTGGCACAGTGGTGCAACGGTAAGCACTGTTGTCTCACACACCTGGGACCTGGACTGAGGCTCCACCATAGCTCCATGTGTGTGGAGTTTGCATGTTCTCTCAATGTCGTTGTGAGATTCCCTACAGGTACATTGGATTCCCCCCATGGTCTTAAATAAAACACACTAAGGTTGATTGTATTTCCCAAATTTCCCATAGCTGGAAATGGTCTGTCATCATGCCTTGTGACTGGTTGGCTCCCCATCCCGGGTTTGCCCCTGCCTTGCACCCATGGGGTCTGGACCCCTGCGACTTTAAATCAGACAAGCGGTTACGGAAAATGGATGGATAGATGGAGATCATCAGTAAGTTCAATCTCCAAGCTGCTATGATGCGTCTTGGTCATTCACGATTACAGACCTGGAAACTTGTTTAGAAAACAAACTAAAAACACAACTGTCAAATCCCAAAGAAGCACAAATTTACCAGCTTCCTCACTGGAAAATGCATAATTATTCAAAAAATACTTATCTTCCACACTTAAAAAATGTATGAAAACAAACTATATTCATATTAGTGTATCATTAAATTTTCTGTAACCACATTTCCAGTTCAGGATTCCAGTGGACCTGGAAGCCATCACAAGCCAGATGGGGTCCAAGATAATACAAGGGCTTTGCAGAGTGCACAATGACACGCTGTCAGTAATTTAGAGAAGACAAATTGTCTAGCTGCATGTTGCTGGACTATCTGGAGGAAACCCTATGAAAACATGAGGTCACATGCAAACTCCACGTGTCACCATCCTCCCCAAACAAAGTCTTACAGTCACATCATGACCTTCAGAAAAAAAAAAATGGAAGTAGCTCAGTTACTTTAATACTCAGATTCATGTAATGACAGATTCACATACTCTGTTGTACTAACTGGGAATGCACATTAGAAATTAAACAAGGAGATTGTTTTTCCTTAAATAAAACTGGTACTTTTCATATCCAGACTAGTGTAGTGAAAATTCTATACTTTCTCCCCTGCCACATGAATGAAAGGTTCTACATGTACATAGATTAATTCATTAATGATGGGTATCGCCTTTGAAGTTGATTTCTGGAAGTCGTAGTGATGTGGATTATACTTCAGCACACTCGAGTGTAGATCTAAGGTTTGCAAATATGCATCGGGGGAAGTACACATCTGCTGTGCCCTTAGGCGAGGTAAATTACTGGGACTGAATGCATTGTAAGCTCCCGCCGAGGAGGGCAGATCGCTTTTGGAGTGGCTCTCTCTCCAGTCTGTCGTCCTGCTCCAGAGCAAACAGATGCCGGCTCGCTTCCTCGGGAGAGTCTCGGCAGGCTTGTAGGGGCGGATCCGGCCTGCCCGGCTCCCAGCTGACACCGAGCGGCGTTTTGCTCCCGCGCCGCTTCTGCTTTGGAGGGATTCGTCTGGCAAAGACGCCTGCTGCCCTGCCATATCCTACTGGACATGTCGCTTGCCAAGGCTGCGTGTCGTTGACGCCAGAAAGGGAAACACTTTGAATACAAATCTGGGCCACAGTAACTGCAATACTGGCACTATGGGTCAACCATGATTGCTTGATAAAGACAGGATGCATTGCTACTTTTGAACATTTGGAAATTATTATATTTATTATTGTTATTATTATTATTATTAATAATAATATTAATATTAATAATAATAAACAAAAAATAAATTTTAAGTTATATTTTTTGTAAATAACGAACCTATATATTGCTTTGCTGGAGAAAAAAAATAACTACCATGGAAAAAGGCTTAACAGATTATCTACAATTTTAATAGTTTTATAAATAACTGCCCGTTAGTTGGCTGTTTGCTTAGCAAACTGGAGATTATGCTAGGCTACATTCACTAATCTCTCTTGTTGCTCTCAGTAATATCTGGCATTCACACTGCCCCTCAATTTGCACGTGTGATTATGTAGCATTATTAAGAACGGAACGACCCATCCAGATGGATAAATAAAAAACTGAAAAAGTTGTACACCACTAGAGTTCACTAGAGTTTTAGCGCCTAAATGTGTTGTCTTTTAAAGTAAATCCAATCCAATTTAGCCAACCTGGTTCCCATTATTATTATTATTATTATTATTATTATTATTATTATATAAAGCAATTGATAGTGTGCACCATATAAATGCTTTTTTACCAATAAAAGGAGTACACCAATGGTGTATTGAATAGGAAAGCATGTTGTGTATATGTGTGTATGTGTGAGTGTGTGGGTCCATATTTACCACACTGTGGGAAATTTACTGTGTGTGTGTGGGGGGGGGGGCATGTATATATTACACCAGGGGAACATGTGTGTAATATATCCCCCCAATGTGATAAAAACTTGCTATTCTTATGTCGTGGGGATCATTTTTTTTCAATCCCCGCAAGGGAAAATTCAATTTTATAAAAATCTGTGACTGCAATTAAAAAAGTAAAAGTGCATTTTGTATTTGCTCTGGCTACTTGTGGTTAGGGTTAGGGCTGGGTAGGGTTAGGGTTAGGGTTAAGGTTAGGGCTGGGTAGGGTTAGGGTTGTCATTGTTGGGATTACAGTTTTTCCAATACAAATGAATGGATTGTCCTCACAAAGATATGAATACAAACGTGTGTGTGTGTGTGTGTGTGTGTGTGTTTGTGTGTGTGTGGGTATACCTATCCTTATGGGGACACAATGTCCCCATAACATGATAAATATCCGTTTTTTTGTTTTTTTTTTCATTATGGGGACCGGTTTCCTCTATTTTATAAAAACCAGTGACTGCTATGAAAAAACTAAAAATGCAAAAACTCTTGTATTTTGCTTGGTTACTTATGGTTATGGTTAGGGCAGGGTGGGGGTTAAGGTTGTCATAGTTAGAGTTAGCATTTTTGTCATAGAGGTGAATGAGCGGGCCCCATGCGGATAGGTATACCCTACATGTGCGTGTGTGTGTGTGTGTGTGTGTGTGTGTGTGTAACAGATACGCATCATGAGCTCAAATAGGAAAAGAAATCCAGCTTGTTAATTCTGTCGCTGCTTTTACGTATTGCTTGGAGGAATGTTCCGGTTGCTGATCTTGTGCTCTAATAAACTGTTAGAGTACTTCTGGAATGGATGTACACTATGATGCATGAAGCCTAGTTCATACTTCACTCATCCGTGTGCGCTTTCGGGCAGTGGATGGTCAAGCGCATGGCAGCTTGCATTCACATTCCATTTGGCCGCAGTGCATATAGCGGTCGGTGCATGCATGCAGCAGTGAAATTCCCCCAGCCAAGGAGAGGGCAGATGAATTGTAACAAAAATAAAAGCAGTGTAGTGAAACAGGTAAGCTTTTATCAACAGTTTCAGTTTCTTAGTGTAGGCTCAGATGGTACTACGGTCATATGGCATTCTGATGTATATGAAATCCTTACAACACAATTAGCTGCTCAGCAAGATTACAAAATGCCAGAATAATGTGGCTTTTTAAAATATGATATATGTATGTCTGGGCTATTCCTCCATCCCTCCTCATACAGCTTCTCACCATAACTACAACAACAACAATAACTATCCTTCCTCTATTGTTTTCCTTGTTGACCGCTGATCTGTGTGAAAGCCCATGCTGCCACCTACTGGAAACACCTAATCAACTTTCTTGCGCATGAGTGCTCGATGCACACGGTTTGCACTAGACATAAAAATCTTAGCTACACATGCAATGACCACAGCCATCTGCAGCCAACCCCTCATGCAGAAATTTACGCGGAAAAGTAAAGTATGAATTAGCCTTCACTTCCCAAAACCATCTCCTGTGTAGTTTTGTCCACCAAGCTTCAGAGCAAGTGTGTGTGTCTCGTACAGCCAGACAGGGGATTGAACAATTAATAACTGGCTCATTTATGTCAAAGGAGAAACACTATTTTTACTTTTTCAAGAGATCTGCTTGCAAACGTCAACACCATGTGATTCCATCCTATGAGCGCTTGATGATTTCAAACACACATGCCCATGGTATGTGGCCACTCAGGATTAGATGAAAGCAGATTGACCCCAAGCTGTTGATGATAAACTAAAGTATTGTCCACTCAAGACAAGCAGACTTGATTAAATATTTATTTTATCCTTCAGAAGAGATCAGAAAAATGTGCTTCATGGCTAGAAGATGAATGCATATTTCTCTTGATTAAAATTTTCTCTCTCTCAAAAAAAAAAAGCTTGTGATATGTCAGACAGGAGTTAAGACATCTGTTTCTGTGCCAGCGACTGCTCTCTAAAAGCAATCAGTGGCCTTTTTAATCTTCTGTAAGAGGGGTCTGGTGAATTTGCATAATCGCCTCTACTCTCCTCAGGACCAGCTCGGAGGTCGAGATCCGAGGCAGCCGTCTGTCTGATATGCTCTGGATTATTCTGATTAGGCATCTCACTCTTGCGGCTTGTCCCCTCTCTGGGAGATCATCTTGTATCCTGGCTCATTAGCTGGGTAATGGTGTCTTAACATCGCTCATGCTGTCTGCTTCCGTTACATCAGCTACCTGTTTTGCAGCCTTTTTGATGTTTAATGAAAGATGCTGACTCTGTGAATTGTTTGATAGAATGTGCTGGTAGTTTCTAAAGCAAAGGTATATATAATATCAGAATATTTGATTTTTACAGCAAAAAAAAAGTGTTATGAGTTAGTACGTCCTGTATTGAAAAAGGGCCTTTCCTTTGTACTGTGTTCGATATAAATCTGTTCATCTACACAGATTTCCCAGATATTAAACAACATATTCATATTAAAAGGAATTAGTTCCAAGCATTCACACAGCCTGGAGACATTGCACAGATTATTTTACTAAACTACAGTTATGTCAGACAATAAATCAAAATGCAGCATTTCATATTCATGTATTTAGATAGTCTGTCACAGCAATGAGGAAAAAAGTGTAAGTAATCATGTCAGACATTGCTGGTCTTTGAAGATTGGAAAATAATCTTCACCAGATCTGGAGAACAATATCTATTTTCTAGGGTTTCTAGGTACGACTGATGTATTCTGTCCATCAGCTGTAATTTGACATCAGAGGAAAATACGGAAGTTCATCATGGAGACTTTAAAGTTCATTTGAAATGGTGCCATTTGATTTCTCCTTCATTTGAAATGGAGCTATTGGACTTCTGAGAGGGAAAGGCTAGATTAATGGGTTTTCAGCTTTTCCATTTAACATCAACTGATCCTTTTCATATTTAATGCATTTTTAATTAACAGATCTTTCATGGTAAATCTAAAGTTAATTCTGTAAGTTATAAATTCTGAGCAATGCTAGGTCAGTACATGTGGCAGATGGCTGACTTGTGCAGTGCGATCTGGACTCTCTGTAAACCTTCATCCCAATGAATAAATCATATAATTATTTAAAAGAAAATATATTACCAGCTTCTTTCTAACAAAGAATATAAAGGAATTAAACGATGACACAAAAGCTTTGCTTTAGGTGTTGTGTATATGCACAGGTCAGTCTATATATATATATGTGTGTGTGTGTGTGTGTGTGTGTGTGTGTGTCAGAAAGGTTACTCATTCCAGGCAGAATACCCACAAGGCTTGTATTCAAATACTCCAGAAAGCATAGGCAACCAATAGCTTTTGACAATATGCAATATGTGAATTACGTAAAGCTACAAAATACACACCTAAAAAATAGGTGAAAAAGTGCGAAAGTATTTAAACAGAGCTCCGTACAATTTCTGTAATGTTGTTGACACATTTTAGGAAATGTATGATCGTTTCGGAAATAGGGAGAAAATGGATCCCAGTGTGGGTCAGATATAAATGGCACCCACGGGATTGGATATTAAAATCCAGTGTTAAATTTGACTGTGCACGTTTCTCCCCAGGCTTGTTTAGGCTGATAGCTTTGTAATTGGTTTATGGTGTTAAATTAAGTAAGGCTGCAGGCTATTTGAATTAAGATTTCTTTATCCTCTCAGACCCCGATAAGTATGCCACACACAGTGGCACACTTAATACGGCACAGAAGTAAAAAAAAAAAAAAATGAAAAAAAGAAAGTATAGAGAAATATTCCGTTGTTTTGGGCAGGAAATGCTTTGTATTTGTTGTTTAAATATGAGAACACCTATTGTGGTCTGTCAGGTACCATTTTGTTGTTGGTAAGACGATCTGATAGTATCATCAACAGGAAACTGGTTAAAATGAAATGTTTAGTTGTATTTAGTTTTCTGGGACTTCCCTGAGTCTGTGAAACATTACAGCTTTCTTGGGAAAGGTCTCCCAAAGTGATGTTTATTTAGTTTCGTGCATAAGTACATACATACATTCATGCATACAAATAAACAAACAAGTAAATAAAGTGGCAATCATGTCGCTATAAGGCCATTACTTCCTGTATGGAGAAAAGCATACTGGGAGTGGAACGGTTGATGTTATTTAGCATAATTAGGGAGCCAGATTGTTTTTGTTAGAATTTCTTCTTCTTATTATTATTCTTTTGCTTTAAAACAATATGGGGAGCAGAGACCGTAAGGTATATAAAATTTGGTAGAGTGGTGCAGAATTCCTCCCGCTACTCAGGCAAGCAAAATCATACCCATCAGTCTAATAACGGTGTAAAGTGCAGTGTTTTACGTTTTGGCCTATATCTCTGGAACCATGAGTCATAGACACAATTATTTTCCAGACATTCCCTGGCTCATGCCAAAAAAAAAATTGCAAATGGGACTATAAAGCTCTGACTGCTTATATTTTTGCTTATTTGCAGAATGTAAAAAATCTTTTTTGAACTCGTCCTACACCACTCATCTGAATCACACAAAATTTGAACTGTGGCATCTTGAGACCATGCAGAAGATCATGAGACCATGCACTCTAGTGCTTGTAGCGATGCAGCTTATGTGTAAAGCTATTTTGTGGCAGGACATTCGGACACACTGTTGCGGGAGTGCTAGCATCATAATAATAATAATAATAATAATAATAATCATAATCATAATCATAATCATAATAATAATATGAATGGGTGATTCTATAAAGTAAATCTATAACAATAGAATAGTGATATAACAGGTGTGTAGTTTGCATGTTCATCCCAGTACTACTGTTTGCTTATTCTGTTCAATGACAAGCACTTAGGTGAATCGGTGTATGTAAATCTTCCCATAATGTTTAACATTGTGCCCTTTCTTCTCACTCGCAATGCACAATAAGACATATAAATGGAGGAAATAAACAAACAACAAACTTAAAAGCCCATTTGCTTACCCCACGTCTCCATGTAATTCATTGTTTCAGGTGTTGTATAGATTTTTTTTTTCCCCCATACTTGTTCTTCACAAATGAGGTACATCAGATATATAAATGCCTGCTGTCACCACCTTTAAATGCTAAAATGTCTTAGCTGCTGGATTATGCTGCCGTATGACAAGAATTACCCCCAGGGATCAATAAGTTCTATCTTATCTTACCTTTTCTAATCTTATCTCATCTTGTCTTATAAAGCAACATAATGAGCGCCCCCCCATTGTGAAAATAGCACAAGCGATCGGACATTCCCAAAGCAAAAGACTAAAACACCCAGACAACTTGCATAAACATGCCCAAACATGTTCTGCTTTAAATCTTAACAGTCACGAAATGCTAACCAAACATTAACCTATTTCCAAATGTTTCGGTTCCATGGATAAACAAAATCGAATTGCAAACAATCTCGTGCTCACAGCCAGGCTAATGTGGGGATCTAAGCATTTTGGAGACTTCTGCTCTTTGTAAAACATACTGGACCCTATTTTAACAGTCTAAAGTGCACAGTCTGAAGTGCACTGGGAAAGTTCTTTTAGAGTGTGATCAACCCACTTTTTCTGGTTCAACGGCAGAAAAATAGTTGCTGCTCCAGGCACATTGTCCAGTTCTTCACATGATGTGTTTGGGGCTAACATGCTATAAACCAATCAAAGTGTGTCCCCCATCCCCTTTAAGAGAGAGGCGTGCTTGCACCTTGGTGGATTGCTATTATAACAGCGGGTTTACCAGGTAGTAGAAAGGAATGCTTCCCTGTTGAAGAAACAGATCTGTTCGTGAGCACAGTGAAAGCACACGAGCCAACCATCTACAGCAGCAGCGAGATTCCTCCGAAGCAGATGTCTGCAATCCCTCCTAACCCTAATTTGATTTTCATGCAGCCAGCCTATCCTGGAACTTTCAGAATGACGTTGGCATTTTGAATGTCGCTCTACGTGAACACTTGGCTAATGGTGACAGAGCCAACACGAAAATCTGATATGAGAAGAAATTATGCTGCATTTTAACCTTTATACGCCAATTCGTACTTCATTAGCAGGATAAAGGTTAAAATGCATGGTAACGTCATAGCAGTGCAACTGCACATAAAATACACATGCATTTGTGCTGTTACAACAATCAGTTAAAGGTGAATATGTACTTGCGAATCAGATATGTGCATCCCTGAGTATAAAACTGTATAACTTCTTAATGTCAAACTATGTAAGGAGAAATCTGATATTTGGCAGTCCTTGTCATTGTAAGGGACCACTTGCCTTTTGCTCGTTGTGACAAATGTAACAAAGTGATATCATACACTGGGCACCAGTCTGGCACTTCAGGGCTACACGGGTACAGTTTTGAAGGACTAGACTGTACTGACATATTCACTGCAAGTGCAAGCAAATCAAAAGTGACAACTGCACTAAAAAACAGTTGTTTGTGCAGATCTAGGACCTGCTGCTACAAACGTTGTTGCAGGCGAAATATGCCTATATGTACAGTATGCATACACTACTGTCATGTGAAAAACATAGCCTGTTTTAACTGTTAAATATTGAACATTGCCTATTTGTTGAGGCTACGGTTTGTCTTTATTCTTTACCTAAAAATAAGCACAGTCACACAGAACATATTTATTCCTTGTGAGTGGGAATGGGATGACACTTATAAGATGAAAACTGAAGCAAGACAAAATATTTTACAAAATATTTTTGATATAGCAAAAGCCATAAGTAGTAAAGGCATAAGTAAATGAACCGTAAAGGTCATGCAGCT
Source organism: Brienomyrus brachyistius (assembly GCF_023856365.1). Taxonomy (NCBI): domain Eukaryota; kingdom Metazoa; phylum Chordata; class Actinopteri; order Osteoglossiformes; family Mormyridae; genus Brienomyrus; species Brienomyrus brachyistius. The sequence continues at coordinate 17,753,578 of NC_064543.1, read as the reverse complement.
CCACTGGCAAAAGATCCTGAGACTAACCATTATGACATAGATTTACAAATTTTTTTTTGATGTACACAATAATGATCTTTCATGTTGTAATCTTTTAATCTTTTGCATGCTTGTGCACTGCTGCATGTCCCTGTGTGTGAAACGCTGTGCACACGCTTATGTAGGGTTGTGTTAGTGTCTTGATAACATGCTCTTAAAATAATAGTGAAATACTGTTCCGTCGTCAAAAGTGCAATCACTGTCCACTGCATCAAAATAGCAATGCACCAACAATGCACCTGATTCAGCCTTATTTTAAGATAAACACGACGATGGATGCTAGATGGGTGCAAGTACATTTGCTATTTCAATGACATGGGCACTGGACGGGAAAATGACAACTACGTCAGTCTCATGCTACCAAAGACACCTGCATCACACTTGGTGCCACTTTACACTGGATGCAAAATAGGGCCTATGATTTTGAAAGCTGTTCCCCTTGGCAACAATTTTTATAAATCTTGTTTTGATCAATTCAACGATGGCGACATCATCAGTGTCTCTCACGCCATCCCCAGTTTACCAAGTCTTAAAAACAGCAATTAAACGTATTTTAAAAGTGCCTTACCTATGTTGTTTTTTTCTGCTGAATGCAATTATTGGCTTTGTATCCTAAGTTTTAAGTCACCCCCTCCTCCCATAGTGGCTACAATCCCCACCCCCTGAGTGACCAGTGTCATGAAGCTGTTATGCGGCATTACCTTTAAAATAAGGTGAGGCTTGTGAGATGCTGTGAAACTCATCTTTTTCCAGGGTAGTCATCTATTCCCATTTCAAGGAACAGTATTTTAATAGGTGGCAGTGAGATTTGTCGAACGGGAGGGATGGCAGCCCCTGTGTTACACAGTGCTTAGATGGAAAGCCTTGCTATTCAGCGATAGACCTGTATGTGGACTCATTTTCTTCAGAAGGCTGTGAACTATGTATTGAATGCTGTGAACTGTGTTCAAACACAGTGTACCTGCTGAAATCCACGGGTGAAAACTGATGACATCATGGGCGGCATATTTACAGGGATGATTTTTTTCTGCTTTTGATCATTTTTACTTGTTTTTAGACTAAAGGCCTATGAGAGATAGTGATCTTTGGGCCCTTACGGACATGCAGATGCCAAGACCAGCATACTTTGTGTTGTTCAGTTTTATTTGTGTTATGTTATTCAGTTAAACAAACAGGAAGTCCACTGTTCTCCTAGCAGCCATATTGAAATGCTAGCAAAAGTGATTAATATTTTTTATTTAAATGAAACTTCTGGGATAGGCTCCGGACCCTTGTGAATCAGCAACAGAAAAGGTATGAAAAATGGTTGTTTTGGCGCAAAACTTGAAACCTATTAAAATAAATATTAGCACAAAATTTCCAAGAAGGATGTTGATTTTCTTTTATTAGGTGTTTTTTAATTATTGCTGATGATTAGTGTTTGGCTCTGGTAGGTGTCCATCACACCCATGATGCCTTGTTTGTCTCCTACAATAAAGCTAAGATATTAAAAATGTATTCCTCCATTTATATTTAAAATGGTAGCTTGTGACCTTCACAGACATAATAAAATACTGATATGGACTCCATTACAGTATGTTCTGACTACTGTCAGGCCGTTTGATCCTGCAAAGAAAGGTAGCCATAAACTGGATCAAGCATACTGCTGCACCGGGCTCCAAAGAATCATTCCATTATCCTTTTGTTACAAATTGTTGGCTTAGATTCACATTTTGACATGGTTTTTGCTTATTTATTTGTTGATGATCATCATCGTCACCACCTGACCCATCTCCTCTAGCAGGTTCAGTCAATAACTCAATAAACAAGTACTTTATCGTGACTTACAGTAATTATTCCAGAGGGAATTGAAAATTCAAAATAAAAAATAAAAATCCCAGTACTGTATATACCAAATCCCAATTTTGGGTTTAAATTGATTTAGAACACATGCAAAAATAAAACAAACTGAATTTCTGTAAATAATGTGAAAATATAATGCGGGGATTATGCTGATGAAATCACAGTTGCACTTGAAGGTTTACTGCACTATTCCAGATTGATTATCTCTGGAATCTACCCATTGATATGTTTATTGATTCTGTTCACCTCTGTTGCTGCTCTCTCATTTGTATATTTTCCTGCTGTTACTTCAAACCTATTTTTGTATGACAGAATTTTTGTGTTTCTGAATTGATCTAATGAATAAAAATTCTTTTTTTTCCATGTGATTGTGAAAGGCTCTATATTATTCCAGGGAAGTATGTGTACTTTAGGCTTGCTCTGTGTGTAGCAGTATTAGCCCGGTTTCCAGCCATCTGGAAGTAATCATAATTTGCTTAAACTTCACCAGAAAATTCTTTACTTAATCATCATCTTCCATCATGTTCCGTAGGATGGGGTTTCAGCCAGAGTGGCTTTTCTTGTGTGTGCATATACATAAATACGTTCTTCATCTGAGTATGCCTGCTTGTCCTTCTTTATTGGTCCACAGGTCTGTCACCTGACATTAGTTAGTCTCTCCATCGCTCTGACTCTTGGTTTTCTGCTACTCCACGAATTGCATGGAATGCATGAGAATGGTAAGCTCCCAATTTCCGCTAGTTAAATACCAGCCTCGAATGTCTGCCAATCGCCTATAAAGCCATCTTTCCCAGTCACAGCTCCCATTCCAGCCCAGAAAGTGTTAGCCCAGCACATACTGCCTGCATGTATGACTGTCATCGCCACTCCTCTTTTGCTGGTTTGGCTACATGACTTTATTGAGTGATCCTATGTACTCGCAGGCGAGCACTGTATTCTCTATTCTAGGTACCACTCAACCAACTATATAACAGTGACAATGTATAAAATTTAGTTAATTTGTTATAATAGCACTCTGGCTTACTCTACCGTACATCTCCAGCTCAACCTACAACGAAAAGTTAATATTTGTACTATGTATATTTGATGCAATATAAATACACCTTTGTCTTACAGTTCATCACAGATTTCCTTCTTCATATCTCATTTGTAATTAAAATGAAAAAGGCTTATATTTGCATTTAACTGCTTCTTGCTTGTTCTTAAAGTTTACCAAAATGGTACTGAAGTGCAGAACAAACAGCTCCATCACAATCAGTATATTAATCAGCGATAATTAAGCAACATGGTTGTTAAATTGCTTTTATTATCTCTTCATCTACACAAGTACTTTAGTGATAAATGAGATATGCCTTTTGGGCAAAAGCATTCTTATCCCTGAAAAGTTATTTCATTTCCAATAATAGCTACACAATATGATAAAAGAGCATTTCGGGCCTAACATGGTTGGTTTGTTAATTTTGAGGAATAAAAAGCATTGAGTGTCTGATTTCTGATAATGTTTTCCTTTTATGCAGTACACATTTACATTTAATAATATTAGAAATAAAGCAAGACATTGAAATTAAAGGAATGTGCAGGTATTGAACGTCAAAAAATAAATTAGCGGTTGGTATAGCAAGTCATTCTGCTAATTAGAACTAATTACTTTTAGGTTTGTTTATGTTTGTATATCTGGAACTTGACTTGTATTGAGAAAAAAAAAATTATCCCTAGGAAGATAATTGCCATTGCCATTGTCATGTAATTTAATAAATAATTGTGTTGTATCACTGAATGCAACTCTGATATTGTAAGTATATGTACATCAAGTTAAAAAATGATTCAAAACAATACATGAATACCATTTATATTATCAAAGGAATTAGCATCCCATTCAGGGAGTCCCCTGCCTCTTACCCATTGCATTCTGGGATAGCTTCTGCATACTGCATAACCCCGCTTTGGCAAACAGTTACAGAAATGGACTGATGGATGGATATTTCGAGCATCCTAAAGTATATATTTTTGGGCCTCACCTTTACACAGGTATTATGCACCATTATGGTTGCAGTTCACACAAAATCCAAATGCACCAGCAGAAATGTAAAGTAAGTACTGTGTCTGGACTTAGCAGAACTAGACATTTATATTTTCGTAAAATAGGTATACAAACACGAATATAATTTCATCACTTCAATGCCCTTCTGTCCTATTAGTCCAGTTACATTGGCACGAAAAGCAAAAATGCTCAACTGATTTACCTGTCTGGCAGGCTAGCTAACACCTCCTTTGAGAAGGCACAGATAGCTATTAGTGCAGTCCAAGTGACAGTGAAGGCATTTTAAAGTTTTCAATTAATCCGCGAGATTGCTTGCTTGGAAAGTGATGGAGAAAGAGCCGGAGAGGGTAGAGAGACTGACGTGACTTGAATGGCAGCTAATGACAAAGCTCTCGAAAAAAGATGGTACAGCCAGTCGCCCCAGAGATGATTCTTCTCACTTCTTGAACTTAATCTAAATATGTATCAATGGCACCTGGCGATGAGCATCTGTTATTCAGCTGAATAAGCTTCTGCTGCTAATTGTAAGCGTTTTTATAGTCATTAACAGGGGAACTAATGTGTCCACACTCTGCCGCCCAGCGGTTAGTGGTGAGACTGTTTTCATTTATTACTGTTTTCATTTTAGCATGTATTTTGCGAAAAGAAATAAAATGAACTAATAAGTACTGTCAGATAGCGTTTATAATTTTTCATCACATCAAAAAACTACATGAAAGCACTAAGATTTTCCTGGTAGACAAGCTCAGCCAGAAGTTTATACAGTATTTGCCTAGATTTAAAATCCATGCATGATAAAACAAAATTATACATTAATGCAGACACCATTCCAGGTAAAGTAAAAATGACATAATAGCAGCAATTATGTAAAATCGAAGGTGGAAGGGACTTTACAGATCACCGCTAAAAGGATCCCACATCACAAAGTGTTCTGGATGTCATGTTGAAATTTAGCATTTAACACTAAAAAGCAATATGTCATTTTTTTATGTAATTATTTATACTGAAAGTTTCTTATACAAAACATCATATCCCCCATTATGAGTATCTTTCATAAAGTTTATAGAGTGTGAATTAAACATAAACTTTTATTCAAAACGGAAACTTTTTAAGCTACTCTATATACACCTGCTGTTAAAATAGCTCTGTTAATATTTTTGTATTTATAAGAAGTCTTAAACTTTAAAATATTAAAATTTCTAACCACAACATATCTAAATGTATATCAGTAATTTAGATTTATATTTAAGATGTTCCTGAAAGCATTACTTAATTTAGATAAATTGTATCTCATGCAAACATCACAGACAGTAATTAGTTCCAGAAGACTGAAATAAAGATAAGAGTTTTACTGAAATATTATAAATGATTATTATGTGGAGCTATCTGTTGCTGCCATAACATAGTAATTATTGCATATAACATGCATGTCAACAAAAATTGCACAATGATAGTGAATCACATTTTTTATTATTGCTAAAATTAATAAAAAGATTAATAATGTAAATATTCACCATAATAATAATAATAATAATTTTATAAGCTTATATATCTGGAGAACAGACCTGTTCTTCAATATCCCATTTATGTGAGTTATGTATATAGAACTATATTGAACCTGTCTTGCAGCAGATTTGTGGGAAGATGACCCCACGGACCAGTGCAAATGGCACCTCCAGCTCTCAGGGCCCTTTCTACAAAAACACCCTACTCTAATGTGCCTCTCTCCTCTTCAGTTAACTGAACTACTGAAAGCAGAAAATGAATATGGCTCCTTCTCAACAGTTTTTTTACTCGACAGAGTCTAAGATACTTAACTTTCCTGCTTCACAGACTGAATCACATGGTATGGATTCCTGAACAAATGCCCCAAGATATTTGCAATACTCTGCAAATAAGATAAGGGTTTATATATATATATATGATTTTATTGTCTACTTGTAAGGGTCATGCTATAGGATTTTATTACACAGGCACTAAAGCAATGTATGTAATAATCATACTTAATGATGATGATGATGAAAGATGCCCTGTGTCCTCAGCCTTATGCTCCCTGCGGTAAGTTCCAGGATCACTGTGGTACAATGCAATATATGGCCATGGAATATGGATGGATGCATGCATAGGTGATTTTACCAGGTGTGCAGGGGGTGGAATGAAAATTCCATTTGATCAGATAAATGCAGCTTGTGTTGGTCATATCAATGTGCAATAATTATATGAATAACCTGCAGTATTGTTGTTTAGTTTGGTATTATTACATAAACAGGAGTAGCTCTTTTGGTGAATGTTGGCTGCCAGAGAGTTTTCTGATTGCTCATTACCCATAAACACATTCAACATTACCTAGTTTTAAACAATCTGGCAAATGCCCTGCACCTATTTTTAGACAATGTGAACTTTGTTGATTAAAATTGGCACTTTTAATTTGCCTTTGCAGTCAACTTCATTTAAATGATGGATTGCTTTGTATGAGTATAATTGAACTTTTGAAACAGAGAAGGAAATAGTGGACAAGCTATCAATTAAATAAAGTCGAACACTGGCTTCATTAATCAAGAAGGAAGGGCTTTTTACCCCAATGGAATGAGAGTCCTAGCAATCATGCAAAGGCCTGACATTAAAGGAATGAGATGTGCTCTGCTCTCCTGTTGTAGCACAGTTTTAATGAATAGTGATGGAGCATCTATGGCTGACACAATGGTTAATGGCATACGGAGCTGCCTGTTGGTTTAGAAAAATAAATACAAGTGTTTCCCAGATGATTTGCATGGCATCAACATCTCCAATGTTGTTTTAAATATCAGCTCCTGATACAAAAAAATCCCTAAAACAGGAACAGGAACAGTTCCTAATAACAACAACAAAAACAACGGCTACTATTACTACTACTACTACTACTACTACTACTATAATAGGATACTTCAGATATTTCATATTCCAGGATACTTGTACTTATATACGGTACATAATTATTTTGTCAGCATAATAAATATTGTAATGTAATATATCAGTGATATATGTCACTGTCTGTTGCTCATGAAGTATTGCATTTTTTTAATATTCTATAAAGATTCCATAGCTAGATAAACATGTAAACCACAGAAAAGAAAGCAATTTAGAAATTAAAATAATTTTTCCCTTGATGTGTTTGATGTGTCAACAGATGAATTTACATATCTTAAGAATATATAATAATGATTTAAAATTTAACATACACATTCAATGTAGAGTTCCCTATGCTGGATGAAGCTATATATATGTGTGTGTGTGTATATATATATATATATATATATATATATATATATATATATATATATATATGCCCAGCAGCTTCTCATGATATAATGTGATAATTAGTACTCTTGAACTTTGATGGGCTTTTCATGAAATTGGCACTCAGAGTAATTTATTTGCACCTCTGCATAAAAGCTATATGAGTAATGAGTAGCACACTGATTTGCCCTTTATGGTGGGGTGTGTGATTATTTACCAAATACAAATACTTTGAAATGTTTTATTGAGTACGGGGGTGAAAGACTTAAGATTTAAGAATTCCTCTGTTTTCCCTTATTTTTTCCAATGATTTTTCCCACGCCGACACTAATACCTCCGTCTTTATATTGAAAGCCATTCATTTTGTGTGGTTTAGGACAATTCATAAGTAAATTAACCCAACAGGACACATAGTTTTATAAAACGAGTCCTCTTCTTTATTGTTTTATTAGCACAACTACAGGGATACCTGTGGAGATATTAAATTGTTCATTTACTTCCGCCTGTGAATCTAATCAAATGCATTCGGCCCAGCTCCCTTGTGAGTGTTTCAGACCGCAGAACTTGATTAAAAAAGCTTTGTCATGGCAACAGCTCTCCCTCCCCTGGTTTTGAATAATGAATAAGTTCAGGGTGCCCACTGGCATCACCGTTCCTCAATGACAGCTTCTGGGTATTTCTTGGTGGGGGGGGCCATGCCACTCCACCTTCACCTTTCCACACTTAACGTCTCACTACCTTCCATGATCCCAAGGATCAAAGCTTCAAGCCTTAAACAAAAATAAACAAACAAGCAAACAAACACATTCACACACAAGGCAGACAAATCACTGAAATATCTGCAGTTGTAAGCTAATGACGACTTACTTGAAGCTCCATTTAGTTCCTGAACTGTGTTAAAAACTCTAAGCAAAAGGCTCCTCAAAAACAAATGCCTTATGTAATCTAACCATTTTATACTGAATTACTTGCAAGGAATTGCTCATCCCAGCAGGGAGTTTATATTCATTGTATTGAACAATCAATTAAAAGGGAAAATAATTAATGAAGTGCAGAAACGGCATCAAAATGGCCTCAGTCTGATTCACAGAAAGTGAATAAAATTATCCTGAAATCTCTAAGTATTGGCATTGACGACATGTGTTTCAGAACCAAACTAGTTTCAGAATGATGTGCATGCTGGTAAGAAAACCCTTTCCTCATTCATTATGAAAGAGCCATTCGTGAATGAAAAACATACAGTATGCTATAGGTTTTGCTTTACTGTGTTCAGTTGTTTCTGAGAAATGTTCCTCGCATAAGTATTCACAGGCATGCGCGTGCCTGTATGTACAGGGTGTATTAATTCACCTGTCCTCAGTTCTAGGCCAACCATGAGAGTAATGCTTTCCGATTCCCCGTGGAATGAATGCAGTGCTGGGTGATGGATCCACGGTGACACTTTTTCCTGTCTGCATTCAGTTTTCCATCGTATAGGCCGTTTTTTTCCCCTTGTCCGTTTGGATTTCATCAAATGAGTTTGCAATTCTCCAAACTACTTTTCATTCTGAAGAAATAGTGTTCATGTCTGTATTTCTTTTTCACAGGTGCATATAATAATAACGGAATGTTTTGCAGCACCTTTGGGGTGGGCTGAAGGAAGCCCTAGAAATGTATAAAGATGAAACACACTTTGCCAGTGGGGAACCGGCTATGTCCCAGAGGCCAGCAATGCACAAGCAGCACTCAGATAGAAAGCGAAGCCAAATCAGGTTGAGTTTCCTTCTCCCAAGGTTTAAATGTGCAATGCAAGCAGAATTACAGAGCAAAGCATTTGTATTCAGTGGGGTGCGTCTTTAATGAGTCACCAAGCAGAAGGGGATAGATAAAACACATTAGCACCTCTTTTATAAAAAAGGTACACTCAAGGTATTGTGCAGATCAAAATGGATGATACTGCTTTCACGCCATTATATAATAAGTCTCGTTAAAGAAATAGCATTAATTAGATCTTATTGCTATAGAATATAACTGAAAAACAAAACTACATATCACTACATATTGATGCAGGGAAACAACACAATTAAATATTTCATGGCATTTTAGCGTCATTTGTTTTGCTTTACAGAATCCATAGAGAACTCCCACAGTAAAATTTAACGGACTGGCTCATAAAAATTAATGAGTTGAAAAGAAATATATTTTGGGTTACTAAACAATTACTTACATTGTTAATTTGACATGACAGTGTTAATTTGACAGGACAATGTTCAGTGTGACGTTGAATGAAGTGTGCAATTTGCTATGTTATATACTGCTTTTGGTTTTTCATTCTAGGGCAAGACCAGCAAACGCCAGCAAAGAAACACTCCCCGTTGGGTACAAACTGAAGCACCTTTTTTTTCAGCTCCTACAGAACCACAAAAAACAACTGCCCTGTTAATCTCTCTCTCTCCGTCTTCAGCTCTGCAGGGTTACAATCCAAAGCCTTTGAATCGGCAGTGCTTGAACATGGCTGGCCCACATTCAGTGGCGAAAACCTCAGGGGAGACGATGGGCGTGGCTTAGCCGCCTGCCTGGCATCGCTTAGCTATTCATTCATTATATTGTATGTAGATATGATATCAAAATAATATATGGGAGAAGATGTCTACTAAGCTAAATGCAGACAGGAAACAGTCGACTACAACATTGTAAATTTTGATTTGCATATTTACTCATCATGTTTTCTAGATAAAACAAATGCAAGAGCTGTCTTGCATGTGTCTCTGTGTCTTACCTAAATGCGTGCGAGTTTGCTTCTGTGTTTCTAAGTTTGTATATTACTGTGATGTATTCTTTGTTTACATACTTCCAAGTACATACATTTCTTATATCTTCATTTATATATTACTTCTCAGGCTAAACATCGCAAGTATTATTTTTTAATAAAGCCACCATTTTAATTATAAGCTCCTGTTTTTTTTATTATAATATTAGTCACCCACAGGTTAAATTTCATTAATTCAAACTTCCATGAAATGTTAACAAAAGCAGAATATTCATGAAATTTGAATGCGTAAAAATGTTCATTAGTCCTGGATAGCAAATACATCTGTGGCGCTATGGAGGATGGAACAGAGGGCTCTGTTAACTGTAAACTTGTTGAGTGAAACAGCTGAAACAGCAATTTTGGATTTCTATGAAGATCAACAGGCAAACACAGAGAGATGAATTATGAGTGATAACAGTTGTATTGTTTACCATACAGTAAAACCGCACAAATGCATTTATTTTTCAGATCTGGTACTACATGCCTGACAACACGATATATAGAACTAAAAGCCACACTACTGTAAGTTATGTAGGATAATTAAATTTAAAATAAATTCCGATTTTTTACTCACGGAACCCTAGTGTGTATTTTAGAGAATGAAGTATACTACATGCACAAAAACAGAAAACCTCGACCTAAAAAGCCCAATATATCACTTAACTGTATTTCTCTTCACTAGACAGTTAAAACAACATATTTGTTAAATACGGGTCTAATTTAAGAATAGCTGTAAGGCAGAATTTTATAAAGCAGGCAGCATGTAGGTTTATGTGCAAGATGAAGACCAAGATGAAGTAATGCGGGAAAATGGCATTCCTCAAACCATTACATCCTCAGCAAAGTAGCATCAAATGTTATCTGAATTTCTCCAAATTGTATAAATTACACTGTATAAAAGCTACAGTAAGTTGTAGCCTCGACACCTCAAGAAAATGATTCCATTATCATGAGAAAACTGTATAAAAAATGTACTTTTTCTGATTCAGTAATATACATAGTTTAAAAACACTTAAAAAAAACTTTTTTGGGGGGTGCTGTGGGATGTTATGCTCATTGTAGTTAGAGTTCCCCCATGCTCCTCCCATTCGCCACCACTGGTCCTGAGAGTAATTTCACTTGTCCTTCCTTCATCCACTACTGTTTGCAGTCGTCTCTAGTCCTTTCTCAACTCTGAATAATCTATAATTACATTAAGACCCTGCTTTGTATCATTAACTCGTAACTGATTGCAGGTGAATGGGGAGGTGGGTTTCCCCATTTCACAGAAGGTAACATTCATTTGTAAAGATGTAATGATTTACTATAAGCTATTGTTATGAGAAACAGCAGATTCTGATTCCCAAAGAGAAGCCTCTGTGGCTGTTATCTGTAACTTAATACCGAAAGCTAATTTTAATGTCTCGTCCCTGTTGATGCTATTCCTGATGCAGTTCTGGGAGGCTAATTTGTCTTCTATCTCCTAAATACTCTTTGGCTATTTGTCCCTCGGTTCTGTAATTAACAGCCATCTGTAAGAGCTAAACTGGGATCTTTCGTGTTTTTAATTCATGGAATTTCATTCCTTCGTCACTGTTAACAAAGAGACCCAGCATATTCATTACGGTGATGCATTCACACAGAAGGCTTTTTAGCACCTAAACTGGCAGCTCTTATGTTCAAATGAAATTAAATTATATTACAGCACATGCACATATCCTTGGGGAGTAGTGAGTATTACGAGAACGTTATGTAATGATGAATATTTTAACGACAAAAATATATATAATGCATATGCAGAAAATCTGCTCTATCCCTCCAAATAAAAAAAAAAAAGTTTTCAAAAACAGTCAAAATTCAATGGTTCCAGAAACCTAAAATGCTGGGGGTGGCTCTGTGGGTAGCATGAAATGCCCGGCAGCCCCTAGGTTGTGGCTTTGACTTCTACCTTCTCTCCCTCTTTGGATTTTCTTCTCTCCATGGTTTGCGAGTTTCACATGCATTTGGGTTAAATGGTCTTTGTAAATTGCCCATAATGTGTATGTTCTGTGCTGGGTTGGTGTCCTGCCCAGATTGCTCTCCTGTCTGTGGAGTTTGTTCCCTCCATGGCCTTGTGAGTTTCACGTTCAATTGGACTAATTGGTGTTTGTAAATTACCCTTAGCGCTCATCTTCTGTGAGGGACTGGTGTCTTGTCCAGGTTGTACCCCTGCCTTTTTCCCCAGTACTACTTTTGAGATGCTACTAGGATACACTCTGACTGGGAAAAGTGGTTATAAGATGGATGAATCAGGCCTCAAACACACATGTGTGCCCGATTCTGAACTTACGTAAGTGTTTTCTCACTATATAACACTGTGGGAGAAAGATGGAGCTGTATTTGGTAATTCCCGTCTTCGGTGTGTAGGGGGGAAGTGTGTGATAGGGAGGCATTGCACAAAAAGTGGGGTTATTCCAGGACAAACAGGTTGTAACATAGACATTTGGGTTTGTCAGAGATGAGGATGGGTCCAGGGTAACTGAAAGTATAGAGCAGTACAGATATAAAAATAGACATCCGGTAAAAAAAAGGAAGAGATGACACAAATCAAGGGAAACGGGGGAAAATAGCCTCCTGAGACAAGACAGCCTTCAGCCCCCATGCTTACGACTCTATCCTGAGATTATGAGCAACCGATAAAGCAGCAGCGAGTAGCTTCGATTGCTGGCAGGTATATGAGCGGTAGAATTTACCCTTGTACAGCATCAGACGAAGTTTGCATTATTCAAGTTGTCTTACATAAATACAGAAATGCATATGCCCATTTTAGCTACTTTACTGTAGTGGTCTGGCCCTAGTAAATGAAGAGCATAATTAAAAAGCGGGAAAAAGAGTAAATTCCTAACACATTTATTGATGGATCTTGTTAGCAAGAATTCCATATCAATTCTTTGAGAAAAAAACTGCAGATGGACTGCAGTACTATACAAATAAGTTGGGGGAATATTTTAAGCGGTAAAATATAACCTGTCAAGAAACAGTTAGAAATATTCCAAAGACATCAGGAGATTTTTGTCTGGAAAGGCAGTGGCAGTGAAGCTCTTCAGAAGACAACTTCAGCTAGTCTCCAAAATAGTAATATCAATGTCGTAGTTGATCTTTCATTAAGGATTAGGTGAAAATATTTCCTGTCAATAAATCATTATGCTTTAAAACCCATATTTGCAATATATCGTGATAAATACTAGTGTGCTTAGTTTTCAGAATGGATTCTGTATTGGTGGAGTTTTTTTTCCTAGCTTGCTAGCATTGGTATTGCTATAACCCAGCTAAATTATTATTGATTTATGGTAAAACATATGCGAGTCATAAGGGAAAAAAAAATAAACTTTAAGCAAGCCTGAAATGAGACGTAGGCGGACTCCACTGAACTGCAGATTCCTGGAACTGGTTCTGGTAATTTTTTTTTCCAGTGAATCCAAAATGTGAGACTGGCCGCATCCTGTTCCAGCAAAGGAGGTGTTCTTTGTGGCAGGTCCTTGCTGGAACAGCATGACTAACATTGTGCAGCCTTAAAGTCATCGCCAGTTTGCGATATGGGAAACACCAGTGAAAATGTTTTACGGAAAAATGAAATCATTTATTTTTTGGAAGTACCCGAATTCTGCCCCAGCAAAGTTCCATTGTGGGTCTAATGCCCAAACTTCACTGCCGGGGAAGAGATGGAAGGGCTAATGGATTCTGGCATCTTTTTTCATTCAGATGTAAACGTCCTAAATCCGTCTTGGCCGTCACTGCTGCCCAGCAAAACATTATTTAATGTGCTCTCAGATCCCATTGCGAGGCCCAGGATGAGAACCAACCCTGTAAATCTCTGTGGAAGGAAAACAGAACAAAAAAACAGTACAGTAGACCACCAGGTGCAGTCAAATACAGGAAATTGTAAATAGTCTAGATATATATTTTGAGCAAGATATGAATCAGTGGAAGCACATAAACTGAAACATGAAGCAAACACCTGAAAAATAACTGCATTTCCTGTGGTGTGAAGGTAGCTCTCCTGTAAAACTAATAGCAATTTTACTATTTATCAGCACAGTTAAAGCTGGTTATGTACAAGGCCAATTACAGTCCGCCGCTTGTCACTGATTTACTTTCTGAAATTGTAACGCCATTTCCTCAAGTTAACAGGTAAATGAGTAATCATCTGTAACCTTCTAGAACAGGAGGTGTACTGTATATACTGTCATAATTAAGTATGTGCTGGTCACATCTTCAGTTAGACCTTCAAGCTTGCTATTTTTTTACAACTCTTTGCAGAATCCATACGACGTAATCAATAAGAGTGTTGTCATTTAAATAAAAAGCATGGGCTGCTTTAATACCCTGATTTGAATATGTCCATGTGTTATGACATGGTAAGTCAGGTTGAAGAAGACCAGACAACATTCATGTCAGACTCGAAATGCCCTCAGCAGGCGTGTGGCCAGACCTTCTTATGAAGAGGTGTGCGGAATGACTGGAATCACAGCCATGAGGTGGAGAAGATCCCTCAAGGTCAAAAACCCTCTCTCTGGTCAGCCTTCTGCATGTGCTCCCTCTCTCCCTGCCTAACTCTTCCTTTCTCCCTATCTTTCTAACATTGGGTAATTATCTTTATGTACAAGCATTCTGACTCTCAGTAACACACCAGATATATATAGAACGAATGTACATCACAAGAAGGCTTACAGAAGCTGGGAGGGCTTTTGCTCATATATGCTGGAATCCGCAGCAGGTGTTTCCTCAAAGGACACGCGCACTGTAAAGCTCTGGGGATCATGCGGATTCAGTATTAGCGAGCGGTGTGCACTGCGCACTGCGCACTGCTGTCCCACATACCGCAACTCTCCCAGTTAAGAAGAAAGAGAAACAGGAAACTGATTCATGGAACCTCTCTCTTTGTCATTTCTGGGGAAAATTAATTCAATGCGTATTTCTTATGGGAATTATTCATCTTTGTCTTTCTTAAGGATTATTTGCTTAAAATACATAAGACAGAGTACCTAAAAAAAAGAACCAATTTCAGTGGAAATGGTGTGTGAGTGTGCCATGCCAGGGGTAGGAGCCCCATCCTGGGTTGTTCCCAGCCCTGCGCCCATAGCCTGCGGGATTGGCTCCGGACCCCCCACGACCCTGAATGGGATAAGCGGTTACACAAAATGGATGGATGGATGAATTTCAGTGGAAATAAACAGTCTGACTACGCATGATGTGGAGATCAATGAAAAGGCTGGCAGTGAGGGCAGTCCTGGATTGAATTAGTTGGGTTGCGAATGTGCAGCCTGTGGATCAAGCTTACAGAACAACATACAGAATCAGTCCTACCTTCCACTTCTATAAAAAAAACATGTTTTCTCTTATGAATCAATGCAAGATATATCTTGAAATAAGATGATTTGATTCGAGCTATTGAATTATTTCCAATTTTTCTCTTTTCTTTCACTCTTTTTCTCAGATGTACTGTAACAGAACAGTTAAACACCCAAAGTATAACTGGATTAGCTTACACTACACAGGTATTTATCAAATAAAAATTTTGAGGTCATCATTAAAAGTACAGAGCATATGTAGTATACTAATAGTCAATTGTGATCTAAATTTCTCCGTTACACTGAAAAACATTGACCTACAACCACGCATCCATCATCCATAAATACTTAATGAGTACAGGGTCACAGGGAACCTGGATCCTCTCCCAGAAGCCTGGGCTCAGCCCAGACAGGATGCCAGCCTATTACAGAGTACACACAATGGGCTATTTAAGGATACCAGTTCAGCAAACTGCATGGTTTTGGGCTATGGGAGGAATCCCACATGTAAGGAGAAGATGCAAACTCAGGAGCACTTGGTTCCAGGTGCCGGTGGTGCATCCCCCACCCTGGAGCTGTGAGGCTGTAGTACTAACCACTAAGCCCCCAATCCAACCCACTGAGATCCAATCGTGAATCTTGTTTACAATTCCAAAATATGGAACCAAAACAATGCACTGATATTTTTATTTACTGGCATCCCATATAGGGTGTAGCCCAGCCTTGTGCCCTGTGCTGCCTGGCAGAAGTTTCAGGGCCACCCGCGACCCTAATCAGAACAAACAGTTGGAGGATGGATGGTACTTTTTGGAAAAAGGTTACTGAGGGGTATGGTGAAGGCCTTTTATTAAGTCTTCTTAAATTCTTCTTTAGAACTTATTGCCACATGAGTAATATTTTCTAACATTTTTTCATCAGTCCATCTATCCATCCATTATCTGAAACCGCCCTCCGTCTATTCAAGGTCGACCGGGGATCTGTAGCATATCCCAAAGGCCATGGGCGCAAGGCAGGGAACAAGCCAGGAAGTAACCTTTCTTCTTTATTTTGAATTTTCTTCCACAGAGATAGAAAACCGCTAGATTTTTCTCCATTTGATTTTTTCTCCATTTTTTGAGCTTTCAGCGGCATCTTTGGCATTTTCGAATATTCGATTAAAGAACTTGATCACATGAACTGGGAAGTAAGAGCATCATATGAAGATCTTGGGTTAGCTGACTTCAGCAGGCCTCAGAAGAAGAAACTGTGACAGAGGACACAAGGCAAAGCATTGTCAGACAGACCGGAGAGGATGCTTTCTTTTTACACAAGGAACATCTATTGTCTGTGGATATCTTGCTCCTGGAATTCCAAAATAGAAGCAGAAGAATGCTGACCTTTTCAGGTACAACACAACCTTTTGAAACCACTGTAGTCCATCTAAAATGGAACATGACCTTCACAACGCTCTGGGATAGCAGGCTGCTGTATCAAAAGACATAACTGTGTGACACAGGGGACACTAATGTCTATAGTCATATACATCTAAGACACAGTAGTAGTACACAGCCACTCTTGTAGGGGTTCTTTCCTTCTGTAGACAAAGAAACTGTGGCTGAAGCTTCTTAAAAGATTTCTAACATGTAAGTCTCGGAGTCAATTAGTATTGTTATATTTAAGGCCATGATGCATAGGCTATACTGAAAAAAAAATTATGAATTTATTTATATAGCACTTTTCAAAACAAGTTTACAAAGTACTTCACCTGACATAAAACATGAATCCACAATAATTTACACGAGAATATAAAATTGTAAGAAGCCACAGTGAAAAATAAAATAGAAACATTTTTAAATGCAGTTTTGAAACACTGTCTGAGAATCCAATTTATGCTCAGTTTATGATTATAATCTGAATCTCCTTTGACCTACTGTAGCCTTTTGACTTCTATTTATTTTAGTTTTTTTTTTCTTTTAAGAAAAACAATTTCTTGTGAGTGACTGAGGCAGTCAGATTAACGCCATTCAAGACTCGATCATGTTTAGCATCCAATACAAAATGAACAGAAAACAAAAAACTGAGGGAGCAAAATCACTGCTGACATGCCTCAGAAAATGCATTATTTAGACAAGCAGCTGATGAATGTAATCATATCTTCTGCAATAAGCACATGTATTTCATCGGGTTTGTTTCCTCAACTCGCATTCACTCGCTAATTAGATAGAGACATATAGCTGCCGTTTCCCTAAAGTTAATACATCTTTGGCACGTTTTTATCATAAATGAAAAGAGCACATAAGGGAACTTCCTGCTTCTCTAACATCTTTTGGGATTTATGTCCATCCTTTTGTCCCCAATTGTTATGAAAAGACAACGTTGCACTAGGGAGTTAAATTATATTAAGTTATTATATATGTATCTTTAATCATGATTAAGTGACGCTTTCATATGGCTTAATTTGTGAAGTCCTGTGTCTTCCTTACCAAGTCAGAGCGTTACTGATTTGTTTACACAGATGGCATTCACAGAGGAAATGGCACTTTAAGCCTCAGAACCACCAAATCTTCTCTTTTAATTGCATTCGGAAACAATGCAGGGGTTTCCCATATGTCTGTAACACCAATCAGACTACTATGCTCAGACATTAATAACTTGTTTCAGGCAGAAAAAACAACAAGACGTAAATTTATTTTTAAGGGGGTTAAAGGCAATTAAGTTACAGAAAAATGCCTCACTCCCTCGCTCTCTTTTCTGTCACCAAAAATAAACAATTTTTGTGGAAAAAAAAATCTTTCCAGTTCCTAGCAGCTGTTTGAGGACCCCTGGCATGCACAATCCAATCAGAGAGGCATTTGCTAGGAAGGACATTATATCTATGACTGCTGCTGCTGGAGTCAAAGGGGGGGAGGCTGATTTCAGTCCAGCATGGCTGAACCCAGGATCAATTTAGAAGCCATGTCTGGTGCAGTGCAATCCCCTGGAACTCATCTCTGCTGTATATTCCTGTTCAGTCATGTATGCCAAGGCAAATCCTTAACAGAGGACACCGATATGACTTTCAAACTGGTATATGCATTGGGATATTCCATTAATGTAGTTCTTTTTCTTATATTCTTTGTATGAGAAACTGTATGAGAGCTTCATAAAGCATTCATAATGCGTTATAAACATGGCTGTGATGTGATATACCTTTTTATAAATGTTTATAGCCATGTTTATAATGCTTTATGAATGCATTATTACTTGTTAAGAATGTGTTCATAAAATACTAAAAAGATGGCCTTAAGTAAAGCGTTACCAAAAGCACTATGTTGTACTTGGAATGCTCTGTGTCCTCTTTAAATCACAAAATCCTTTTCGAGATAAGTAGACAATGACAAACTCAGCAAATAATGTCGAGGAAAATTCTTGATTTTTTTTTTATTACTTATTTATTTTTTTTTACTTTTTTGTGGTACAAAAGTGCATGTTGGGTTATAGATGTATGTAAGAAAATGTACCCATACAGGCAAGGGAGCATGTCTACGGGGAGGTAAGGCGTTGTTTTCGTTAACAGTTTGCCACTTGGGACTGGATGGCCGAGTATGAACCTTTGAACTGGAGGTTGATCGCGCTGCGTCCAGTGGGCTGCTGTTCTTCACAGCGACCTCGGTCACCTGTCACGGGGAAGCATATGGCAGTACCCCCCCCTCCCTCCCATGGGGAGCAAGGATCACAGCATTTCAATCCAAGAGAAGGTTGGTGGCCGGAAGCACAGGTGCACGTAAAAGTTCCCGACACCATCACTTTTAGGGAGCCGATTGCACAAATGCAAGATCCCTCGTCACTCCTGTGTTTCTGCGACCACTGTGCGCTTTGAAATGTCAGTGAATTTGATACTTTTTTACTACATATTACAATATATATTCATAGTCCACGACCAAGAATTAAGAACAGAACAGCTGAAGGAATACCAAAACCAGCTTCTTCTTCCATCACATTCCGTCTTCAGACGTGCGATCATTTATTTTGCCCTTTAAAATTTATGATGCGAACTTGTAATATATCATCATTCCTCATATATATGTTTTCCAAATAGAGGTCATGCAAGCCGCTGAATAACCAATAAAAAGCTGAAAGATGGTCAGCATGGCAAGGTAATGTAAGAAGGGAACGAAAATGTAATGACTGCATCAGATTTGAAATAAAACTTTAATTATCTTATTAATTATACCCTTTTCAATTATGCTTTAGTAAGGACACATGATGAAGATGTGTTAATGTCCTTTGTAAAATTTCTGCTCTTACCTTATACAGATTCTGAAGGTATTTATAACCTCCAGACCTTTACCGATCCATCTTTGACTTTCAAGTGATGTTATGTGACCTTGGCACACCGAGCCTCGCTCACGGACTGGATGGGGAGGCAGCTGGAGGAGTGGGTCCTGATCTTTGATCCCAAGTGAGGCTGACAATCCCTGGAGCATGAAGCAGCTTCAGATGTCCCTTTCATCTCGATCAAGGCAAACATGTAATTCCAGAGAAATGATGCAAGAGCTCATCCCATCAAAAGAGTGAGAATGGGGTGATTGAAATCTGTCAACACATCATTTAATTGAGAAGAATGGTAATTAATTAGGGGGCGGCATGGTGGTGCAGTGGTTAGCACTGTTGCCTCACACCTCTGGGACCCGGGTTCGAGTCTCCGCCTGGGTCACATGTGTGCGGAGTTTGCATGTTCTCCCCATGTCATCGTGGGGTTTCCTCCGGGTACTCCAGTTTCCCCCCACAGTACAAAAACATGCTGAGGCTAATTGGAGTTGCTAAATTGCCCGCAGGTGTGTGTGCATGTGAGAGTGCATGGTGTGTGAATGTGCCCTGCGATGGGCTGGTCCTCCATCCTGGGTTGTTCCCTGACTTGTGTCCATTGCTTCTGGGATAGGCTCCGGACTCCCTGCGACCCAGTAAGATAAGCAGCTTGGAAAATGGAAGGAAGGATGGATGGATGGATGGTAATTAATTTATTGATTAAAAACATTTTAGCCTTCAAATAATTTCTTGTGTATTTCATTATTCCAAGAACATTCATCCACCTAATCATCTACTTTACAGAAATATGCATCCGTTGGTAAGTTTTTACGAGCATTGAATCTGCTCCTGGAAGAATGCCTGGTACACTTGCATTGGTGGCTCAGTGGTAGAGTTCTCAGCTACTCCACAGGTGGTCTGGGCTCAATTCCTTGTCAGTGCAGCCCCGTGTAAAGATGTAGGCTAGGACTCTGTACCTGGTTGCCATTTAAAATCCCAGGATCTGTAGATTGATGCAGGTCTTTAACCTCCAGCTCCAGGGATGCTGACCTTGTGTTGTGGCCTCCAAGCTTTTTGTCTCCAATATATGCGCCCAGGTGCCTCATGGTAAGCAAGATGGGATTTGTGAAAGAATGAAATGATCACAATTCTGTCCTATTCTATAATGCTCAATGGGATGCCCAATTCATCAAAGAGCCAATGTATCAGTACACGGCATGAGAATCTAGAAACAACAACTCATCAGCATGTTCTGGGATGGCAGAATGAAGCAGGAGAATATAAATCTGAGGGAACACAGGGAGGGGATGCAAGCTGCACACACACACACACACACACACATACAGCTGAGGGCTGAACTCTGCTCTTTCATTATTGGAAATGCTCTCATGTAGACATGTCTTACTGTAAAGCTGCCTGCTGTTTATCACTGATACTGTGATAAAAAGTTTTGACACCGTTGTCATTAGTACCTCACGGGGTCAGTCTGACACTCACAAAGGAGAAAGCTATTAAACCCCCCCCTACTCCCCGCCCCAAACTCAAAGTGGACAGCATGTTCATTACAGCAAGTTAATTAGCTCTGAGGTATTTTTGATATACATAGTAAATTGTTGATATTGGCATAACAAACTGCTTGCCCTTGATGTTAAATGGCATATTATTCATTGCCTTCATGTTGGGCACATTGTCTTGCTGTGCATCTTTATTTATTGCACGTCGTTATGTGTTTTTTTTTTTCTCCCACTGACCTTTTTCACAATAAAATATACACCCAAATTAAGGTCTGTCTTATTATCAATTAAACGCGTAGGGGTCAAGCAAGCATCACAATTATGCATAGGAAGAACAGACTGACATCTTACTGTGCAGCTACTAATGACTTTCCTCTTTTTAATGAGTTTTTGACTACTTGCACTTGCAGACTAAAGCTGGTAATTGTCCTCAGCAAATAACTGACGGTATGAGAACAGGGTTGTGGTCTCGCACTCAGTGGTGTCTCGCCATTTAATGTTTCTTCAGAGGGGCGACATGTAACCAACCAGCATCACACGTAAACGTGCTTGAAATGTGTGGTAAAAAAAAAGATATTTGTTCTGGCACAGAATAAATGTAAAGCTTAAATAATTAAGTGTAAAGCTGCATCAAATTACTAAGTAGCCTAGCAATGTTTTAAACAAATAATTATAGAGTTAAAAAAGGAAACATTAGCAGACACTTCAGTACACAGAAATTAGGGGTGGGGACTGAAAAGGCTACGGTACGAGGAAAGGGTTATAATTTTACTAATTAATATGAGAAATTATTTGATAGATTACTTATAAACAACAGACATAAACGAGAAAATGAGGGTGAACGTCTCAGCAGGAGAACTCGATAGATAGCGGATGCTAATGGCGTCGCTTGCCGCTTGGCTGCCGACGATAATGCTATTTCTCACTCACGCTCTCCCACTCTCTGCCATTGCCATTCACCGCAAAACTCTGAAACCTTGGTCACTATTCTACAGACCATCTCCTCCAAAGTTTAATGATCCTTCCTAATATTTACATGTAACAGTTTAGTCTTTTGGGACAGTGATAAGGGCAAAACCAACCGGACAGCTGGCTGCAGCCGCTCTTATTGTTTGTTTCTTGGGCACCACCCAAAAAGTCCCCCCCCCCCCCAGGTCCTCCCAGGTGTTTCCAAAATGAAATAAATTAGAAGCATCAGAAGATCTTGGCTGGATTGCTGGATAGGAGAACTTGCTGCTTGAGCATGGGCCGTATAAGAAATGCATTTATTTAACATTTAGTTTAGTGACTGTTTGTGGGCAGCAAGGGGCCCCACACAAAGCTCAGTGGCCCAGTGTGTGTGTGTGGGGGGGGGGTTCTCAGGCAGCACAGGCACAAGCTCCCAAATGGCAATTCACAAAAATGAAGGCAGTTGGTAGTTTGTAGTACATCAGTTCATATTTTATCTGTCTGTGGCTAAATTAGTTAATTTCTTGCATCTGACTTATAATTATGAGTGCACTAGATGCCCATGTTCTTAGCTCATTAGCTACAGAAGACTCATAGTGGATTGCTGCTGGTCTCGCTTGCATTTTTCACCCAGGTCTTTGCCATCATTTACGGTCTACGTCATTAACTTTGTTAACCATCCTTTGGCATCATCTCCCGCATCTCAAATAAGTTATTAACCTTTTCAAAGGTTATCACAGGCGATTTTCAGTAATTTCATGTTGATTTATTATTTTTTTTACAGCATAACACCATCAATGAAGCAGTTAAAAACATGCATTTATGTAACTTGTGTGTGAAAAAGCATCCAGAGAAGATAAATGTATTAGACTTGAAATCAGACATGGTTTTCAAGTTTTGTTTTTCAAAAGAAAAAAATAATTAAATGCTGTGAAAAATGGAAATCAAAGGCCATAGATACACAGTGGAGCAGTCGTTGCCTGAGATAGTATCGATTACTCACACAGAGGATAAAATTCATATTTGAAATCAGCTAGCTAATGACGCAGCACAGAGACGCAGGGAAGTGATCGTCACCGCTTACGGTCAGACTAATGATCCGAAGTCAGTCAGATATCTCCTTCACATGCATATTTTTTTCTAACATTGTTTTTTGGCTTTAGAAGAAAATCAAGCATTTAAAAAATGAAAAAGGAACGCGCTTACACAATTAATGAGTTTGGCGCCTCTCTCTATGATCGGAAGATTACTGGCTTCAATCCCGTCCTCTAGAGAGTTATCATATGGCTGTGGGACCCATGAGCAAGGCTCACACCCTTCCTGAAATGCATTGTGGGTGACCCTGCACTCAGATCCCAAACGTTCCCACTTGCATGCGTATGTGAATATTTCAAAGGAGAGTAAGATGGGTCATGTGGATACTGAAAAACTCCAGTATGCTTGTGCAGAAGTCAAATAAAGCATTATTTCATGACAGCTGGAATGGATTAACTATAATAAATGACAGTAAAAAAGGCTTTATTTCTATATGCAATTGTCAGTTTTGGTGTCAACTACAGCACTTCGAGGGCATCTCACATCAAACATGATTGATAGTGTATGTAATGCATTATCCCAAAGCCAGCTAAAGGCACGGGCACTAAAAACCAAACCCGACGGGGACAGAACTGAACTCAAGTGGTCATCCTTATCAATTTGGATTAATAGCCTCTTGTGTCAGTTAATAAGCAACACATGATGAGAATGAACAACACAATAGATGAGAGGAACGGATACCAATGTCAGTGTACAGTATCAACGTCAAACGGTCAATCACAAGTGACTGGCATCTATCCACAACTGATGATCCTGCACAAAAAACTCTACTAAACTGTTTAGCTTAAGCGGATCTTCTGCTAGCCAGCAGACATGTTTCCTTTATGTAAGTTCCCGTTACTTTCACACCATTCAGGAGCCTATATCGCGCAGCTGATTCAATGCAGTCAGGCTTCGAAGATAAGTTCCAGCTTGACAAAACCAAACAAGTGCAATCCGACATAAACAAAATCATGATGCTATCAGCAATCAATGTAAGGCCAGGTTTTCTTACCGAAACCAAGATTACAGCATGATGGCTATTCAACCTGAAGTGAACATGCAAACATTCACATATTAATTTAAATTTGTGGAAGTAATCTGGAAACCCAGGGGCTCTGCAAGAGTTACTATCAACTCAAGGCAATATCTCGTTACAGTAGAGATGTTAATAAGATTTAGCACATACAGATACAAATCCTGTAAAGAGAAGGGTAATGAACGAGATAGATGAATGAGAGATTCTTTGAAACATTAGGTGAAAAATGTGTTATTACAATAATTTAAAATGCAATACATAAAATTTATTAGAGATTTCATTGGACAGATTCCCTGTTGTATGTGAACAATGTAATTTAATGTAATACTTGGATAACTGATTTTAATATCGTATATATATATATATTTTTTTTTTATTTCCTGTACAGCACAAATAGCCAGCAATTGTAAATATATATATATATATATATATATATATATATATATATATATATATATATATATATATATATATATATTTTACATTATTATTAGGAATAATCTGTCATGACCTGCTTGTACGATCCTCATGTGTGCCACGCCCCCTCATTAATCACGTGCTCTACCCCGATTGTAATCAGCTATTTCCTGTTATCGCTGATTAGCCCTGTGTATTTTAGTCCGCGTCTGAGTCCGTTTCCCTGGGTCTGTCATTGAAGTTTGTACGTCTGATTAGGTAATGCTGCCTGTTTCATGTCCCTGCTCCTTTTCCCCAGTAAACTCTGTATTCCTCACTCATTTGTGTCCATCTCCTGCTTCCCTGCTCCATGCACAGCAATCGGTCATGACATAATCTAAGTTTTACTACTGTAAAATGTTATTTTAAAGCAGATGCTTTAAGATAATTGTCATTTGCACATAACTATACGCAACTATGTGTTACTTATTTTTGCAATCTGTATTCTAGTTATGCAATACAAATTGACTAGTGTTCTAGCAATTTCAAATATAGCTGAAAAAGTGCTGATTACAAATGGTATAGCTGGACTGCAGTATCAATAATTGTATACATGGTTGCATTAAACACGTACTGTCTCCCTATGCCTGTCTAGCCAATAAGCCATAGTAAGTTTCTTGAATCTCTCAAAACATTGGTTGCTTTACTTTTGAAATCTGACTAACCCTAACCCTCCTTATTTTCTCCATATTAATAAAAAGGCCTCACCCACACTGTCAAATGCATGGACTAATGGTCTTTGTTTCTTTTATCCTTTAATTCTCTCTGACTTAAAACTTAATAATGGGGGTCTTTGTTCTTCATTTTCTCTTGCTTCAAAGTGCACAACTAGATATATCTTCATTTGTGACCATCATGGGTCATTCGTTTGAAATTATGACAGGTTGTGAAATGAAAATTAATAACCCAAATGTTTGTATACAAAGGAATGTCAATACTTTTATTTTAATTTTATTTTATGTATTTATTTAATTTGGATTTTACAGTTCTACCCAGTCTGCTACACTGTAAAATTCACATACTGAAGCTCAACTACTGAAACACAGAAATATTCCTGGATGTCTTTAAGGGAAAAGAATCCATGCATAAAAACGATTTGTAGTAAGATTTCTGGGTACCAGAAGTATGTGGTATTTGATGTCATCAAATGTCGAGTATTTGAATTATATTTTTAAAAATATATGGGATTTCACGACATAAGATATTAAAAGTGTCAGTTGAGAAAATGGAAGATAAACGTGATTCCTCATCACATGACTAGAAGAAGGAGAGACAGACAGATTATCCGACAGAAGATTAGGAGAGCAGTTCTGATGACCAGGAAATTCTCTAAAAGATACTTGGGTGTTTAATGAGGTGCTTAATAAGTTATAAAAGTTCTCTAGTCATGAGTGTCCTAGTAGTGGCGAAATATATTAATGGATAATTATTAAGGCGATAATGTTACTGGTATGTGTGGTTGTTACTGATCTATCTCGCATAACTGATGAAATTGTATTGTCACTGTATCACCACAGAAGACGGTACTGTGCTTCACAGCAGAGTATGACTCTGCCTGTATGTGTTTTCGTAGCATTAAATCTCATTACACATTACAAGGTGCCTTGCAATGCTTGTCTTAAAAGCAATAAAAGGTATCATTTTCAAGTTCAACACTTAAAAATAAACAGATATGTAACTATATAATCGTACATAATGGAACTCATCCAGAAGGCCTTGTAAGTCTGGCAAGAATGTTAGGAAGCCTCACAGAATGATGAGATGACCAGGGTCACTACATTTAATTTTACTACAGTAAACAGTTCAAACTATTGCATTATTTAATTTCTTTCTAGCATCCCTAAGCTCACGTGAATCAAGTCATTGCAACACATATGTTAATATACCCTTACAGCAGAAATGCCAGAATCATATGCATTTAAAATGTATTTCAGCCTTTTTATTAGTTTATTTATTTATTTGAGAATTCCCTTTCTCAACAATATTCATTTGCAGCTGCTTCAGCACAGAAAGTACAGCATTAATAATACATATCTAGCACTTGAATGAAACATTCAGAGGTGTGCATCACTCAAAATCTACCTTTCTAAGAATCCACTCCACCCCCATTATTACTGTTATCATAAAATAATTGGGCTTCTGTCTGTGCTGCTATGAAATATTCAGTGGATATTTTCAAAACCTAAAACAAGCGAACAGCAAGGCGATTTCAATGTAACGTGATTGGGCACATTGGGTTTGCGACCGCGGTCAAGAGTGGGGCCTTTTTCATGCAAGATCACAGAACAATACTGTCACATCACGGCACCCGACCTAATGTCACTTTGTAACCAATGGCAATCCTGTTGCGAGAGCAGCGCACCTGAAAAGTGCATGACTATTGCCATCCAAGACAGAATCGGCTTGTACTTTTGTGCAGTTGTTTTCAATAGACATGGAGCAACCTTTGATTGCTAGGATTTTTACATGTTTATTTATTTAATACTTTGCAGGACACCCAGATTGCAAACTTCTGCTGTTGCGACGGAGTGAATTTAAATCTGTTTACCTATGTTTCTGCATTTCAGCTTTTTCATTAATGGGTGATTATAACACCTGCTGACTTACTGAATCAGACAGGGACTGTTCCGATAATCCCATTTGTGTTCTATTGGCATATGGGAGAGCAAAGACATCAGTGTTCTTGAGAAGATGTTGCAACCGGATGGCAAGAGCAAGATTTTAATGCTTCAGTGCCCCTAGCATAGCAGCATTCCTCAGTACATAACATGCTGAGAGAAATGCTATTTTTCTATTTTGCCTATATTTTAGAGTACAACAGTACTAGTGACCTTACTGTACTACTGTCATGGGTTCACCTAGAGGTGGATGGTGTGTCTTCCAAATAATCAGCAGTGGTTGAAGGCAGATTCATTTTTGAATCATTAATTCAGCATCCACGTGTTTTTTTTTTTAAGCTACCAGTCACTTCGAACTTCCTATTTCCTGCTTCTTGCTTTTGCCCTTTTTTATCCAATCAAATTTCCCCAAATTCAAACGTATAAACTCACGCACACATCTTAAACATCATATGTCATATGCACACATCTTAAACATCATATTTGCCTGAGTTGCATGTCATTTTCGACAAAAGAATAAATGTAAACGTAAACAGCAGATTCTAAATAAAATGAACAAACAAACGGATAGAATGTTTGTAAATTGATCGGTTTGTACTAAAAATAATGTTACACTACTAAGTAATCCTTCACTGTAAAAAAATAAATAAATCTTTCGTGTTGGGGTTTATACTTTTTTTTTCTTTTTTGCTTGCTAAAAATCCAGTTTGACTAATGGCACGACTTCAAGCATCCAAAGAATAATAAAAAAAGAGCAAAAATACCGATCAGTGCAGATTCCTCTGGTGCAGCTAACTGGAAACGGAATAGTTTGCTCTTAATGTCTGTAACATACAAGCATTCATTGACCGCAAAGTCTCTGGTCATATGTCTTATTTTACCTCCACACAATAATTTATCACTTGAATTCTAGTGAAAAGTTCAGGCCAGACTCGAACAAAAAAGACATTGTGCATAAATGTCATGAAGTCGGCTGCAGCTTTGTGCCAACGAAATACTGCTCATGTCTGCTGAGTTTTTACTGCTGCTTTTCTGTATGGCGAAACAGATATATCTTCTGAGTCATGGAAAGGAGCACTGCATTTGAATGATGAATGAGCTGACACAGGGGACAGGCTTTCTTGACTTTCACAACAAACAGTGCTACTGCTTTTTGATTGGGGGAAGTGGGAGGGTCTTGCTCTCAGGAGGGGAAGCCTACAATTTCTTGCCTCCAGGTCAAGTATTTCATTTTAACCCATTGGCAATGGAGTGAACGTAACATATAACAAAGACTTTCAAATGGTAATTTGTTAAAATCCCAACCGCAGTAGAAGGCCTACAGCCTTTGTTTGTGTTTATGAGGAAAATAACCATGATAACAGAAAATAATGATCTCCTCAATGGCAGTTCATTGTTGGATAGATCTCAGTGTTGTCCAGGCAACTTTATATTGTACAAGCACTCAAATATTTACAGTAATGGTTTAGCTGAAGTCCAAAGCTTTTCAAGACTGCTTTATTCAAAAAGAAACAAAAAAATGCTCCTACAGCTGAAATAAACGTTATTTATGTCGGCTAGTTGACTGCAATGAGAAGTATCTAGTCCATAAACTTTGACTCATTGTGACCTAAGTATGTTTACTGTGAAAGGATGAAGAATCATCTCTCCTGGGAGTACATATACCAAGGATCTTTTCACCTTTTCTCTCAGCATCACTGTCTATTTTACTTTTAATCAAACGGAAGTGAATTTGTTCAGTCTTTTGATTTTTTTATCCACTCAGTTTCTGTAGCTATCTGTATCAAATTCACAAACACAGTGAAACATACTGTTCCCACATCCAAAAGATAGATTCAGCAGCAAATCAATAGAAATCTAGTTTATTACGCATCTCAACCTGCCAATCATTGCAAGACATGATCTATATTGTAGCTATTTTAATTCTGATCTTAAATAATACCATTTCACCTTGAATGCTTTGCGTTTTAAAGTGTATAAAGTTTTCTTGACAGGGCAACCTAAAAAAAAAAAATCTGTGAATATGAAGTAAATGTCAACTATAACATTTATATAATTGTCTTATAGAATGATTCAAAAAGACATATATTTTAAAATATGCCTGACGATTAAACAGTACAGCAGATGGAACCTTTGGGGTACGGTGAGAGAGTTAATTCCATTCGGAATTTAGGATGGTGTTATTTGCAGTTGGCACTGAGCTCCCACTTTTAGTTACGCACTGACACATGTATGCAGTACATGCCGTAGGCTTATGTATTGCTTGGTACGATATACAAATATGCTACATGAGCATGGATACGTTGTCATGTCTAATCTAGGATGTCAGACTCACTGACATCATCATGGGAACAAAATGTGAATGTGGCGACTACAGCGTCGTATGTGCTTTAAGTATTGGGCCAGACAGGAACTTTGGGAGCATCCTGATCCAGTGACCTCTGGCACTGGATAATAAAATAAAATAAAAATAATAAAAAAGGAATGGGGGGGCTGCTTTCCAAAGTGCACTTCAGTTATGTATTTTTTTGCTCTCTATTTTCCACACGCCTGACTGTAACTGTGGCCTTTTTTGATTCTTGTATCAGACATTCTTCTGGCAATTATTGGGCTGCCTATAGCTTTGCACCAACAGCCAGTGCCTTAACTCTAAGACTAACTATAATCAATAGCATAAGGGGAAGCAATCCTAATCAAATAGCCCCTAACCTAATAACGATAGCAGCCCTAACCCTTATACCATGCATCTTTAATCCTGACTCTAGCTCGAACCCTAACCCTACCCCTAACCTTAACACTAATGGCTTAACCTTATTAGCAACACTAGTCCTAACCATAACCCTAAACCTACCTCGAGCTGTAGTCCTAATGCCATCTCTAACACCTACCCTAGCACTAAAACTAACAGCAATCCTAACCAGAACCCAAACCTTAAACCGTAATAGAGAAAAAAATCAATTGAATATTTACAGGCCCATTTGTACAGTGTTAACATTTGGAATTTTGCAGTTCAGTTATTTCACTTGTGAAAACAGATTGAAATTGTGGGGGATGGGAACTGCATGCGCAGATGGTCTCAATCAGGAAAGCATGGAACAGGTCTAAAAGAATGCTGCGATATTAAGGTAGAGTGTACGTGTGTGTGTGTGTGTGTGTGTGTGTGTGTGTGTGTGTGTGTGCATGCTCATGTGTGTGCATTGGCATTACATTGATATCTTTTTCAAATTAAACTTGTGCTGTATATAAATGGAAACAGAAATTGCCGACTGGCAGTTTTCCATGTTTGTCGTAGAATATACTGAAAGCTGGATTATCATGAAATTAGCATGTGTTTTCGAAAAGCTTCTTATCTACAGAGATTATTCATTTATTTCAGTCCCTAGCTCTGCTTCATTATGATGTGTTCCTTAGTAGCTAGTGATAGGATTTCTCAGTGGACTTTCAGCAGTTACCATCAGTACTGCCAGGCAGTTGTCTGGGTTTCAGCAGTTGCTGGTCAGAGGACAGATGAAATTAGCATCAGAAACCCTGCTGACAAACTATCATTTGTGATATAAAACATAGTACAAGTGATAAGCAAGAAGGTCCTCCATGAATTTCGGACTGAGACAGGAATAAAATACAAAATGTCATCAATGTCAAGTGAAAATACAGTTAAAAAGTCTTCTGCAACCGGAGCCACTCCTGGAGGGTACGAGGCAGAAAATAACCCAGGATGGGGCACCAGTCTATCACATGTTTTTGGACTGGGGGGAAACCTAGGGAACTCTAGGAACAATCACACATGGACCCATGGCGGGCATTCAGACTTGTTCAAAAACATTAAAATTGTAAATTTACTGTTTCTCATTAAATGTGCACTTTCCATATATCCTTCCATCCAACCACTTAGGCAGTACAGAGTCACAGAACCCCTGCAGTTCCACCAGCTATTCTTGGAAGCTTTAATCGAGCGCTCTATAATCCTGTGCAAATAAATTAAAATTCAGTTCTGTGATAGCATTGGGCTCCTTTACTCTTCACCTGTCTTTCTGTTTTTTTTAATGGTTGTCGAGTTCACTGACAATGTCTTTCTTTTAAGCTTCTAATGGAAAGCACATTATAGAAGCAATATCTGCAAAGGACAAGGTGAAATCTCATTTATAAACAGTGATGTCTCTCACAGAAATGAGTGTCATGAGTGACTTTAAGCACAGCTCATCTGCATTGTGTGCGGAGCACAGCTGAATGCATATAAGACCCTTATGTCTTTTACTGTAAGTGTGATATGAAGCTGCTTGAAATTTAGGTAACACTTCACTTAAAGCTGCCATCTATAATGCGTTATAGATAACTTCATAATGCGTTATAATAGTCAGTATAAGACTTAATAACGCATTACAGCATCTTCTAATGACATAAGACAATATCGTGTTCATTATAAGTTCTAAAGATACTCTCATGTATAATGCACTACAGATGCAATCATGATGCATTGTAATGATCATTAAAGATGCTTTTTATTGTATTTACTGCATTATAGATGAAAGCTTCATAAAGCATTCACAATGCCTGAAAATCATGGCTATAATGTGTTACGACTTTTTATAAATATGTGTAGCCTTATTTATAATGCTTTATGAATGTATTATAGTGTGTTTTGAATGTGTTTAGATATGACATTCATAAAAAGTGTTACCAAAATTTATTTCATGGCTGTTTTTCCAACAGTGACTCTGGTCTCTAGTTAAGCGAAGGAAATCAGGTGACATTAGTGTAATCCAAATTCATAATTAAACAGCTAAAATGATTAATGCTTTCAGAACTATAATAAATATCAAACATGACGCTGGGATATTTGGAGTTTGCTACTGGAATGCAGTATTCAAAAGTGTTATAAACACCTGAGGAAAATGCAACCTTGATTAGTGCAGTGTATGTGTGCACTGAAATTGTAATGCTAAAAAGACAGGACATTTAACTCTATTGTTTAAATATGTGTATGTGGGGTCCCTTTCTTATCTTTATTACTGAAGAACTAAACTTTTTATATAAAATGTGTAACACTTATTGTTTGGTATATCTGGCAGCAACATTTCAAACCAACAACATTTAAGAATTACATGGAAATGGTTGCACAGAACATTATGCAAAACATGAAAATGATAAATTGGTGACATGACTTTCAGATTTTTGACAACACATTGATGGAAGCTTGTATGTCCAGACAATGAATAAATAAATAAATAAATGCATTAATTAATACAAATGAACCTATATTAATTAGAAGCGTTCATTTATGAGCAAATTTCCAAAACTCAGACCACGTGATATGTTTTTGAAATTATTTCTGTGCAGTTTTGGAAACTTAACAAAGC
The DNA here is from genome assembly GCF_023856365.1 of Brienomyrus brachyistius. Classification (NCBI taxonomy): domain Eukaryota; kingdom Metazoa; phylum Chordata; class Actinopteri; order Osteoglossiformes; family Mormyridae; genus Brienomyrus; species Brienomyrus brachyistius. The sequence continues at coordinate 17,721,008 of NC_064543.1, read as the reverse complement.
AAAGTTCTTTGCTGACTAGGTGAGTTTTGGTTCCCAAGATAGTAACATGATGGCTGAGATCATTGCGGTCTCACCTCAAAAACAACAAAAATGTACTGGGTGAGTTTTGAAAATTTGCTCTTCAATTGATGTAGGGATACCAGTTTAAGAAAATCTTTTCTTCTGACATTTTTATAAAAATGGGAGAGTTATAACTTCAGGCATAGACAGACTGAACACCAGCAAACATGCTTTCTTCTGCTTTAATTATGCCCTTGTGAAAGCAACCTGCATCATTTCACAGTAAGTTTCACAACGGTTTGTTAAGCAGCATCTTACCAAAGGGGATAAGAATCTATGTAATGATACGATAAAAGTCGAGAACGAGCAGACTGAGAGTCACAGTCGTGTACATTTCTACATTACCTCTACCTTGTAGTTCATCTGTAGAACATCCTTGCAGCACAGGATTGCTTTGTATTATGGCTAATACACAAGATCCCAGAAAAAATTACTTTAGTGTGTCATCAGCACATTGTTTGAGATGCATTAAAATCAGCTTTTTCTTTTATTTTCACCAGAGACAATATAAATCATGTTTAATGGCTGACACATTTTCTTAAATGAGGCAACCAAACATGTTTTTACTTTCTTCTGTGATCTAATTGTGTTCATTTAATCAAATTCATAGTTGACCCAATTATTGTTGGAACCATGCAATCCCCATTGGATACAATTAGCCTTGGCAGTTCTAAGATAAGTCTTAAGGCACAAATTAAAGGAGAAAGATAGCTAAAGGAAAAAAAATGCAACTGTAGCACTTGTCTGATTTCTGGTAATCTATTGCTGAATTAGTTGGAGTCTTTCATATCATTATATAATCATTTAGGTTAGAGATTACGCTAATTCTGTGTTCTGTTGCTAACGAATTCCTGCCTACAGGGAGTAATTGCAAATGGTACATATAACTTGTCAAAGTCTCCCTTCATAAGTGAATTAGATAAAAACATGACTGTAGATATTTTATGACATACACCAAATAAGTCATTTATATTGTTGCTCCTGTCATTACAGTATATTCAGCGAGTTTGTAACTGGCCTCACAATTAACCAGACCCTGAGGGGATTATTCTGTATCTCTATATGCTTTTTGGCAAATTTTTGTTTTTTCTTAATGCTCCTTCCTTCCTTGTCATTCTAGCGCGCGGGCGTACTGCATCACACGTGACACATGTTTTACGATGCCTCTGTGTGTTCCTAAGGCCACGCAATGCTTTTAATGAACCTTGCCTGAAAGCGTTTCATGCCTGTCTGCTTTCATCCAGATCCAGTCATTTCAATGTTTATGTACCAGATGCGCGCAATTCTGGGCCTGGATCTGTCTCCCTTCAACACCACATACAGCAAATTTCAGATGCAAGATTCCAAGAAGTAATTCCACTAGCAGCAGTGCTTTCAGATATATTGTGCGACATATACAGATCTTCCCAGCGCTTACTCAGTACAGGGTCACAGGGTGGCCTGGAACCTATCTGAGGCAGCACACAGCACACACACACACACACACAATGGTTGAGGAGATAACATAATTGTTTGATGAAATCGTGTATTTTTCATGCTTTCTATTTGCAGGAACATGCATGTTCTGATCTGCATCTGGTTAAGGTTGAATCCAAGTGTCAAGCTCTGTGACTTGCTCAAAAACCTCTCTGGTTTTTTTTAGGTAAGATAAGCAATTTCAAAGAACAGCCCAAATATTATTTTTTAAATTTGTTAAAAGGACATAAATAGAGAATCTGGTCTAAATTCCTAGGATACACAATAGCAGAAATTCTCTGTGTAAAAAATGCTTATAAATACAAATGTGTAAAACAATCTTAGATAATATAAAAACAGAGTATTGCAATGAATGTACCTTTTTTTTACATTATATGTATAATTCCATGGAATGGAGTCCATGACTCTCATATCTAACCATCTATCTTCCATAACCACATATGCAGAGCGAGGTTTGGAATCTTGGCCCTGTATTTTCAGTTTGAATGTTCTTCCCATCTTCAGTGGGTTTCCTCTATGCTCTCCCATTTCCTCACACCATCCAAAGATATGCCATTGGCTGTCTCTCAATTTTCCATAGTCTGCGAGTGGTTTGTACCCTGCGTTCTCTGAGATAGACACCGAGATCACTCTACACCTTCCACTGGCAACACATTTGGAAAATGGAGGGAGGTTTGCAATTTCCAGCTGCTATGATCCATGATTTTTCTTCGTTGTTTTCCTCTGGCACCCATTTGATTGAACGAACGTCTGGGAAAATGTATGATTTCCTGGTAAAGAGAACTGGCCATTTCAGATTAATTCACAACCTTTCGCCCTGGCAAGTCATACAAGTAGGACCATTCAAGTATGTGCAATCAGCGATGGAGGTACTGAGATGAAATGAGGAGATACAGAAGTACATACTATTTTTTTGCTAATTTTCTAATTTGCAAATTTAAAAACGATTAGAAGCCCTGTAACATTTAGGTAAAGTAACAATTTAACAAGATAGTTTCACATTATAGAAAATATTTCTTAGGTAAAATAATAAACATGAATTGTAAACTAAAACAAATTTTCTCATGGATTTGGTAACAGTAGGTATAATTCACACATTTGCCTACTTTTTTGAGTATGAAACATATGAAGCGATATTTTTTGCAAGATGTACTTTAATTATTAAAGTAAAAATTATACCTTATACAAAAGCCCGGTAAGACGCATTCAGGCTTTGCAAAGATTGCTATGACTTCCTTGCTTTTTGTACCATTTTATAGATTAGCTCTGCCCTAGCGCCTCTTTGAATTAATGTTGAGTAGCGCTTTACATTAACTGCACCTTCATAATGCCTTTATAATGCATTCATAGACTATTCATAAGCAGCATGTAAGTATACCATAATATCCTAACATACCTTTACTGCTTTAATATACATTAATATACAAACTTTATATGAATATAGAATTGTAATGATTTTTATTATTATATAATGTTTGTTATTAATGTTTATTATTTAAAACTGCAGGCCTGCTGTGCAGAGCGTCATAGGCTGGTGGCCTCCTCCACACAGTAACACTCAGGTAAGGATGTTCCCTCAATATCTCCTCCAGCACATATTTCATGTTTGTCTGCCTATTGTCTGTTTGCAGTATATCATGAAAGATTTCCGTGAAATTTGGTGGAGTGGTACTTGATTTAAAATAGGGTACAGTTCCGGAAGAAGTATTACACATTTTTGCACAAAGATTTGTGCAAGAAAATGACACATGCAGACCAGACAGATGGACTGGACCCACATCCAAAGAAACACTTTATTGATATGCAAACATGTGCACATTATACTTATGCTTATATGCTTACACATGCTTATTGTCACAAATGTAGACACATCTACACACACATACATACACACACACATGTTTGTATTCATATCTTTATGGGGATCATTCATCAGTCTCTATTAGAAAAGCCTTAATCCCAACAATGACAGCCATAACCCTACCCATCCATAACCTTAACCAACCAAAATACAAGACTTTGTAAAAATACAAGCATTTTTAGTTTTTTGATTGCAGTCAGAGATTTATATTAAACTGAGTTTCCCCTTGTGGGGACCAAAAAGGTGGTCCCTACAACTTCAAAAAAATCTAGTTTTTATCACAGTGTGGAGACGCTTGGTCCTCACAATGTAATAATTACAAACACACACACACACAAACGCACCAGTATTAAATCCATCCATCCATCCTTTCGGGTAGCGAATGTCTGGAGTCTATCCTGGAAGCCATGGGCACAAGGCAGATAACAACCCAGGACGGGACACCATTAGGTTGCATGCTCCATATCCTTTATATTAAATACAAAATTCTCCATATAACCACCATGTTCACATATAACATCCAGGATCCAAAACAGGGCAGGTCACCCTTGTCCTTCAGAACAGCTCTTTATGGATGCTGTCATAGAAGTCCAGAGTGTGGTGGAATATTGGACCATTCTTCAAGAAGAAAAGCCTTCACGTCTTTGAGGGATGAAGGAAATGTGCTTCACATTCTGCGCTCTACAACCTTCCATAAAGGTTCCATGATGTTTATATCCAGTGACTGAGGTGGCTACGGGCAGCATTCGACTTTGTGAAACCACTTTTGAATTAAAAGAGGGTAAAATGGCCTCCTATTCTGTAGGCATTATACGACCATGCAGAGCAATCATGACTCCCACGAGATATTTGACATCTTTCAGCTTTCTCCAAATGTAAACTGAATGCAGGAAAAGGTAAAAGATGACTAATCAGACCATAATAATTTCCCCTCATTGCCCAGTGTTCCAGCTTCCATGCTGATTACACCTGGTAATATGTCTTTGTGCATAAACTTTGGATACAATCAATTTCTCACTGGCAGCCCTCCCATAATTTCCACTGTTGTGTGGCTTGAGACACAGTTGATGTTATATTATATATACTGTCTATTTGTGGGATACTTGAATACAGTGATTAATAATTCATAATCCCTTTCCTCAAGGGAAACATAATTCTCTATTTTGTGTGTTTTGTGTCATTGAAATGTATTAGGGCACAAATGCGAATAAAGAAACATATTTATTAAGAACAGTATATGATTTCTTGGTGCTGAAGGTGAAAACGATGGGGTGATTTAACACTGAAAGACTCAGTGTAACAGGCACTATCATAATTAAATAACACTGATGATATTTCAGCGTGGAAAAACCTTCAATGACAAAGTAAATCAATGGGGAGCAGTGCATGGAATCAAAGTCCTGCGTCTGTATAACAGACATGACAACATATTCTTATAGAAGTCACTCAAAAATGCTATGATGCCGAAGTACTAACCAAACCCCTTTGTTCCTTATCATTACTAGCTAAGAGTAACAGATACAAATTAGCGATAGGACAGGGTAGCTGATAAATGGAAATGACATGCCCCCAGTAAATACAGCTTGTTCGAAATGTTCCGAATTGTGAGAGATAAGAATTTAACTCTGATATTTCCACTCTGATCTGGAGTAATAAGAAATATGTGAATATTACCAAGGTGACAAAAAACATGGAGGAGAGTTACAAATTTTGACATTCAACTATATGCAACTATCTGCAAATGCATTAAGCAATTTTCCAGAAATATTTCTTGCAGACTGTAGCGCAAGATCAAACACTTATTATGTAATTTCATTCATTATGCATTAATGTGTAGAAATATTCATCCAAATAGTAATGTAAAAAGTGAATGTATATATTTTTAACGAAATGTAATCATATTATTGTCATTTACAATAGGCTACAGGCACAAGGAAATGAAAAGAAAAATAGTAAAATTAAATTATCGAAATAATGAAAACTTAAAATGAGGCATCCACTGTCCCAGAATATTCCAACATTCCAGCATTTTCTAACCTTTTTTAGACATAACTCACTTTAGTTCTTTCTGAGATTCGCAATGCATGTCTTATTCAGTAAGCATTTCTCTCAATATCCACCTTTCATATCTCAGTATGTAAAGATGTATTGCTCATTCCCTTTGGAGTCAGCTTTTTACAGTTATGAAAACTAGAGAACTACAGTAAGTATGTGGCCAGTCTATTCTCTTCAGTTAAACAGTGTAGAGGGGAAAATAAATCTTGTCCATCTATCTTTCGGTTACTTATCCTGGTCTAGGTTTGGATTGGTGTTAAATTCTGAAATCAATTACTTTGTTGACCAACTATATTTGCATGAAGATTTACAGGCGTGGGAAGATGTTTTGATCTCAGCGTTCTGAAAGTAGTTGGTACAGTCAGAAATAAAATGTTGCTGGTGTCTTTTTGCCAACATAGTCTTTTTGAAGAAAGAATCATACATTTTCCTGTGAGCCAATGCGAAATAATTACCATAATGCAATGTTTTACTTTGGCACACTGCCCTACAGTACTATGACACTGCATTACCACTATCAACCAGAGGCAGTGCTGAAGCACCCTTAGGATCCCTACTTCCAACGCAAATGTGAAGATTCTTCTCTTCAGAATGGGTAAATTGTAGGTAACAGAAGTCAGTTTCAGATGACAGCATATTATTGTATTTAAGTTTGGAATCATGCTGTCTCACCATGTACCAGCTTTTCCAGCTTAGAAATTTTTAACATAGTGGCACCATATTTCCTCCTAAAACCCACAATGCACGGCACCAATTTTTTCTTTCCTATTTTTTTAATGTTCTAGGTTTACTGTATGTAAAAATTGACAGTTTACAAGGCCAAAGAGAGTCCTTTCATATTTTGATGGCATGTAATAATACTAGTGGGTATAATATTTTCTATTACTTAAATAAAAATGGATATTAGCCAGAAAGGACTGGATTGTTAAGGGGTTAATGTTATCCTTGTCACTGTATATTTATCGAAAATACCAAGGTTGAATTATCAGTTTCAGGACATATCGTGAATAATAATGGAAAATACCTGTAAGTCACTGTTCTAGTACATGCTGCCATTCAAAGGCTTTTAAAATACGTTGCAATAATTCAAAATAAATCATAAAAATGGGGTTTAACATAGATCTGACTCCTGGGCTGAGGGTTTGAATACCAAAAGAAAATGGCAACACATCTTCATCAGATCATATTACATGATTTTGTGATCCAAATTATTTTCTGTATTATTTTTCCGCTGATGTATCGTCGGCGAGTTTTTGTTTCAGCAAGCTACAAAAACATTCACACTTAATTGTTCACCAGTAAGAAGGCGACTGGAAGTCATTCATTCTCTATGAAGGGTCACAGAGAGAAGTCCAGAAATCCAGTCAACTTTATGGTAATGAGCTATGACGCAGTTCGATGGCAACCAATCGGAATGCATAAATGCTCCGCTAAAGAGTTCCACAGAACACAAGCGTGTAAACTTTTATTTGGACCAAACACTTCCCAAGCACAATGGAGGAGAAACTGTATGGAACGCAGTCAGGGTATAAACCAAAGGCTGCAAGCATTTTCACGAGGTTTCAGGCTAGATGCATCTCTGATGGAAAATCTTAAACCCCCCCCCCTAGTGAGCAGCACTGCCACCTCAGCCCCTGAGGGTTGGGAGTTTCAATCCCAGTTGTGTGGGTGTAGTCTGCATGTTCTCCTTAAGTATGTGGGTTTCATTGGCGGAACTCAGATTCCTTATGCAGTCCAAAGTCATTAATCTTTAGTTAGATAGAATGGCTAAATTCCCCGCAGTGTGTAAATATGCGTGTGTGTGCCCTGCAGCAGACTAACACCATCCCTGGCTCAAGCTCCCCGAGGCCTCATATAGGCTCCAAGCCTGTTGCAGCCCTTGAACAGATAAGCAGTTAGATGATGGATGGATGGACTATTCTTCAGTGACCTTTTAAAAAGAACTGAGCAATTGAATATAGCTTTTCTGGCCTCTAGGACAATCAATTATTGTGTTAAATCACAATGAGTAAGGTATTATACTGGAACAGGAATATACAAATTCTCTCTGAGTGCACGTTGAGTTCACCCAGGTCGTGTATCCCATATGATAATAACTATTCACTGTGATATTGACTCTTCCCATCATCTGCCTACAGGCTTCTGCAGCTGATGGCCTACTGGTCCTCCAGTGCCCTAAATGGAATTGAACAAGTCCCTCACAGCCAAACTGCCTTTATCTGAGATGAAGTGCACAAGTGCATTTGCTCACATTGTTTAAATTCTTGCCCTTTCCTCAGGATAGGTCACCCGACCCCCCCCCTCCCCCGGGCAGGTGATTGGTCCAATACTGGCACATGCTTCTACCTGACCTTGAGGTTGGGGGTCAGATGAGGAGGTTACACATACTGACACAGTATAATGTTCAAAGTAATATACTGGAATATTTTACATGTTTAGAAGTCAAACCTGTGCAACAGAGAATGGGAACCTGTTAAAGGCGTAAGAGTGGTTTCAACATTCCTACAGACCAAAACAGCTCAGAACCCCCAGCCCACTAAAGACCCACAATATTGTATGCGAGATGTCCCTACTGTCCATACCAAAATCTATTATATGCCCACAATCTATAAAGAAGGAAGTATATTAGTATTGAGTGTATTGCAAATACCCAATGATTCACAATTCTATACAGATTGCTCTTACCAAATCTCGTTGAGTTTAATTTAATTCATGAATGTTTAACATCTCATGCTGCTTTGGAATATGCAAGGATAGATGGCCTGCACCACATTTTTCAATGATGCCAATGATTTTCTCTAAATCAATGCCTTCAGTGGCAAATTTAAATGTAAATAAAGACCTGGTGGAGCAGCCTCATGGCTGATATGGGGATACAGCTTTGACCCGATGCCCTTGGCCCACACACCGGCACCCCCCAGCCTCAGTGGTAGGAAGAATGCAGCCAGTCGGTGATGCATGAGCAGCTCATCTCACGGGTATGGGCGGAAAGGGGTTTGTGTGCATATCTTTCCACATACACCCTGATCCTTCAGGCATAAGAGTTTATATAACATCAACATATATAACCTTGAGTCTCCAACCCAGCAGTGTGGTGAAAAAATAAATAAATATATGAAAATAAAATTACAGCTGGTGGCACAGTGGCTCAGTGGGCAGGACCATGGCCTCATACCTCCAGGGTTAAGGGTTCGATGGAGATGCCCATTGTGTGTGTGTGTGTGTGTGTGTGTGTGTGTGTGTGTGTGTGTGCACGCGCACCATATGATGGACTGGAATCCTGTTCTCTGTGCAGCCCAGCCTTGTACCATATGCTGTCAGGGAAAGAGCCCACATAACCCTGACCATGATAAGCAGTTGGAAGATAGATTGACTAAGGACGTCAATATATTTCATTCCTAGAGGAGGAAAAAAAACACAAATTTGATTGGACAGGTTTCACATCACATTACTTCAACAATGGTCCAACCGTCCATGAGATAAATACCGAACATGAATGAGTAAATTATAGTATGTTGTTAAAGACGTACAGTCGGTATATTTCAGCGCTCAGGCAGAGCCATCAATCGCCATTAGCTATCTAGGGGTGGAGACCAGCCAGTGCTACATTCTCAGATGCAGAATTAATTTGACTGCACTCCAGATCAATGGAGCCTGGATTTCAGTGGACCTGCTGACGCAAGTTTGGCTAATACATCAAAGGATTTGCACGGCCACATGCTTTTCCTACTTCAGTTTTCTGAAATATAATCCAAGCCCCCCACATGTGCATCATGAGCAAGCCTGCACAACCAGAATGAACCCCCAGTGGTTAGCAAGTTTGCAGTTATTTTCCTGGACATATGTGTATATTTAATATTATGTGATAAACTGGATTATTATGCTACTTGTTGGAAAATAAGTGATATTTAGCATAGTTTTTCTGAAAATACCAGGATACTCCAGACTACTTTAAGTATAAAAGAGGTAATTACATTTGATAGTGTGTTATAACTCTATTGTTATGTAACCGTATTGCATTCAGAAATAAAATATTAATTCCTCAGTGGAACATTTGGCAGGGGACTTTAAAATATACATACCAACACTGTGGATGGTGCACATACAAGAGGCAGATAACAGAGTTAAGCGTATGTTTTTGGTTTTTGTTTTGTTTTCTTTACTTTTCCATTTAGTTTCTGGAATAATTGTCATGCCCTGCTCGTCGGCTCCTCCTGTGTGCCACGCCCCCTGCTTACCCACGTGTGTTTCCCGGATTGTACCCAGCTGTGTCTGCTTATTTTCAATCAGTCCTGTGTATTTAAGTCCGTGTCTTACCCGAGTCCTTTGTCCGTCATTGATGTCAGTCGATGTTCGTGCCCTCGTCTCCATAATTAAACCCCTCGTTTGCCCTGATTCCCGGCTGTCTGCCTGCTTTTTACCCGCTTGCCCGCGCGATCGCTCACCTCGTCTCGTGACAGAATGACGGACCCTCACAAGACGAAGCGGAGGCAGAGGAGAGTCCCGCAGGAGACTATCAGTCTCGGAGCCTGCTCGCTCTCCCGGATGTGGCCGTCTCCGGACGCGGAGAAGCCCGTCCGGACTCCAGCCCGAGGACCGACCCCACGGGACCCGTACTCCGTGTGGAGGTACTGGCCCTCGAGTACGGACGAGGAAGAAGAGTCCTTCTATCCTTACCCGGAGCCGGAGTTCGTTTTCTCGCCGTCCGTTTTCACGGACGTCACGCAGCCTCCCGCCACCGCCAGGCGCCGGAGGAGGAGGAAGAGACCGGAGATCGCCGGTACGGAGGAGCTCCCTCCGTTACTGCCAGCGGACCCCGCTCCGATGCAGCCGCCGCCGCCCGCGGACTCAGCGCAGGTGCAGCCGCCACTGCCTGCGGTTCCCATGCCTGCGCAGCTCCCTCTTCCCGCAGCAGCTCCCGGGCAGGCGCCCCCTCTGCAGCCGCCTGCTGCAGCTCCCGGGCAGGCGCCCCCTCTGCAGCCGCCTGCTGCAGCTCCCGGGCAGGCGCCCCCACTGCAGCCGCCTGCTGCAGCTCCCGGGCCGGTGCCCCCACTGCAGCCACCTCCTGTTCCTGACCGTGCTCCAGTTCCTGCAGAGGCGCCCCCTCTGCAGCCACCTGCTGCAGCTCCCGGGCAGGCGCCCCCACTGCAGCCAGCTCCTGTTCCTGACCGCGCTCCAGTTCCTGACCGCGCTCCAGTTCCTGACCGCGCTCCAGTTCCTGCAGAGGCGCCCCCTCTGCAGCCACCTGCTGCAGCTCCCGGGCAGGCGCCCCCTCTGCAGCCACCTGCTGCAGCTCCCGGGCAGGCGCCCCCACTGCAGCCACCTGCTGCAGCTCCCGGGCAGGCGCCCCCACTGCAGCCAGCTCCTGTTCCTGACCGTGCTCCTGTTCCTGTCCAGGCGCCCCCTCTGCAGCCGCCTGCTGCAGCTCCCGGGCAGGCGCCCCCCCAGACTTCCACTCCTGTCCCTGACCGTGTCCCTGTCCCTGACCGCCCTGCAGCAGCTCCAGAGGCGCCCCCTCCGCCTGCAGCAGCTCCAGAGGCGCCCGCTCCAGTCCCTGGCCCCGCTCCAGTCCCTGGCCCCGCTCCAGTCCCTGGCCCCGCTCCAGTCCCTGGCCCCGCTCCTGTGACCCCTGGTCCCTCGCCCCGGCAGCGTCGGCCCCGACCTAGGGTCGGCCTGTCTGTGTCCCGCAGGGGAAGGGGACACAGACGCAGGGCTGGGGTCCCGCCCGCCCTGCCCCCTGGCTCGCCCTCCCTCGCCTGCGCTCTGGCTCGGTTGGCGCCTGCGGGTCCTGGCCCTCCGGGTCGGCTGTCGCCTGCGGGTCCCCCTCCGGTGCCTCGTCGCCCTGCCTCGCTCCCCTTTCCGGGTCCTGGTCGGTCGCCTGGGGGTTCCCCGACGGCGGCTCCTCGGTTGCCTGCGGGGCCCCTACCTCCGGCCCTCCACCGGACGTCGCCGCCTGCTGCGGCTCCCCCCTCCTCCGGGCCTTCGCCGTGGGCCCCTCCTGCTCCCTCGTCCCCTTCCCTGGTGCTCCCTCCTGCTCCCTCCCTGGCCCCTCCGCGGGTCCCTCGCCCTGTCTCCTCAGCCCCTTCTCGGTCCCCTCCGGCTCCGGCCTCCCGGCCGTCTGCGGCCCCTCCGGCTGCCGCCCGTCGCCCGCTGGGGCTCCCACGGGCTCCCCTTTGTTCCCCCGCCTTCTCTCCCTTCTCTCCTGCCCTGATCCCTCCTTCGTTTGCTTCCCCTTTTTTGGTCCCGCCTGTCTCTGCTCCCCCTCGCTTTGTTCCTCCCGTCTCTGCTCCTTGTCCTTCTCTGTTCCCTTCGTTCACTCCTGGTCCTTTTGTTCCTCCTGTTCCCGCTGTGTCCCCTTTCCTGGTTTGCCTGTCTGCCTTCCCGACCCTCTGTCAGGTTTTGTCTTTTGTCTTGTCGCTTGCCGTGTTTTGTGCCTCGGTCCTGTTTCCCGTCTCTCGTTGATGGTTCTGTTTTTTTGCTCCAGGTCCCGGTTCCCGTGTCCCGTCTGTCGCCTCCTCCCTGGCGCGCCCGGTGAAGCGTGCCTTTGGGGGGGGGTTCTGTCATGCCCTGCTCGTCGGCTCCTCCTGTGTGCCACGCCCCCTGCTTACCCACGTGTGTTTCCCGGATTGTACCCAGCTGTGTCTGCTTATTTTCAATCAGTCCTGTGTATTTAAGTCCGTGTCTTACCCGAGTCCTTTGTCCGTCATTGATGTCAGTCGATGTTCGTGCCCTCGTCTCCATAATTAAACCCCTCGTTTGCCCTGATTCCCGGCTGTCTGCCTGCTTTTTACCCGCGCGATCGCTCACCTCGTCTCGTGACAATAATGTGTAATTTTGTAATTTTCTTTTCCCAATTTACATAGCTGGCTATCTGCTGAAAATATTATTGAATTATTAAAAGGTACTGTGTTCTTTCCCTTGTATTTGAAATGGTAATTATCACCAATGATATACAGTACAGCATTACCAGTCTTGGCATCTTAGGAGAATTTTAGTTGATTATGATGTTTTTATAAATGCAGAAATAAGGATTACTGATTTCTGTCAGTGCCTGAATAAATTCCAATATAAAATAATGGCATCCTGTTCCATGCATGTAGCATGTCCACTAAGCACTAACGCTATAACCAATGGATAAGCCATAATCAGGGATTGTCAACCTGTCTGTATATGGACAAACGTCTCCATAGCAAGACGGAAATACTGTATTGATTGAGGATTTATGAATGGATGAGTGAATCGATAAACTCAATAATGACTGTTTCACCAGGACACAAATATACATCTTTGGCAGGATCCGGAACATAATGGAAATTCTGCGTTTGTTTTACAATGTGACATTTGTTAAGATCTGTCATGTTTTATACAAGTTTTGGCAGAGACCAATTAGTAATACATTATGCTGTACAATATAGTTTGAATTGCTGAATGTCAGAGAAAGGCTATGGAGGTACTTATACATACTAATGTTTCATCATGTAGTCTAAACTTTTAATTCTCCCATCCTTGGCAGGTTGTCACAAACTGCACATCTTAGTCACCTGATTTTTATATATATATATATATATATATATATATATATATATATATATATATATATATATATATATATATATATATATATATAAATAAAAGCGCTAAAATAGATTCTGTGCAATTAAAAAATTCAGATTGAGTACCTCACTCACAGAGTAGGTGGTGCTCTTTAACTTGAAGCCTGCAAAGTTAACTTCTCAAATCCAGTTCATTTCTACCATGTTCTGAACTCATGTATATACACATATTCTAAGCAGGAAGAATTCTCTCGTTAAATAATAATAATTGATTTTTTTTTGCTGAAGTTCTTGTGCAAAAAAGAATATCGTAAGTTCCGGAAACTGTAGTGTTTTGCCTAGTGAAAACGTTAGGTTAGCGGTTATAGTTAGGGTTAGGGCTGGTTTATAAAAAAATGACAAGCTACTGCATCAAATATTATCAAACAGGGTTGTGTGCATTTAATTTTTAATCAGAAGCCAATCCCCCCTCTGCCTTCTTGTATTGGAATGCTGTCAAGAGATTATGTAAGATTATGTGTACTTCTGAAGGTAATTGGTCACACCGCCGCTAATTTAGAGGTTTTACGGCTGTGAGGGGGAGTATTTATGCAATCAGGATTTTTCTGTTTTTCATTTGTCAACATAATTTTTTCCAACATTATGGAATATCTGTCTAGATCCAATTAAATCCACTTTAATTCGAGGTTGTAACACTACAAAATGTGAAAGCGTTCAATAGGGGTGAATAGGTATGCTTGGAACTGTACATACAACATCAAGACTTTTGCCTACCCCAATTTTTACAATGAAATGTAAATACAGCATGATCTCATTCTGTCAGGATGTCAAGGACAAACTGGCAGTTATTTCAAGCAGCTCTGCACAAAATTGCATACCATGAGGTAATTTGAAAGAAAAAAAAATCTAAAATCTACTCGACAGTGAAACAGTGAGCTGCTTCTCTTTCTTACCTTTTTAATAAGCACTGCTAGGAATAATATGTCCTTCTCCAGTTTAAGAATTAAAATCACATTAAAGTCACACGTTATGTTACACTAACATTGCCAAGCATCAAAACACAGATTCACGTCAGCATCCCAATCTTCATTTTTTAGTCCTTGTGTGAATGGTCTGTTGTTGTCGTCGTGACTTTCTGACTACATGTGGATGTTTGTAACACTGATGCTTTGGAAAGCATGTCAAATAATTAAATTAATATGTTTATGTACTGCAGATGTTTTCCTTTATTTACATAAAATATTACATTTTAAAAATTATGTACTGTAGGGCTCAGGGGGGTGGTATTTAGATATTCAGTTTGGTTGACCCTTCCTCCCCCCTAAAAAAATAAATAAATAAATAACCAACTTGATTTTCTATGCCCTTGAAAATATGCTAAAATATAACAGCTACACATCCACCCATCCATCCAGTATAGAGTCTTGGACATATTCTAAACAGCAAATGACCCAAGAAAGGGGTGAACGTTCGAGAATATCGCCCAAATATACATAATATCGCACCAGATTTGAAGACCAATGCAGCAAAATCTGGGATAACTTAACTACGGCAAATAATAAACCAAAATCGATTCCAGTCTTGTCTACCAGAAGTTCAGTTATGGAGAAACTCAATACCTTTTATGCAGCATTGAGTTGCCAAAAATGGTCCACATCCATCCAACTGCGCTTTCCTAACTCTGCGAAAACATGAGGAGGAGTTTCAAATGAGTTCAGACCCACAAAGCAGTCAGTTTGGATGACGTTTCAGGTCATCATGTCTTAAAATCATGCAGCAGGATTCCAGTGTTCACTCAGAATGGCAGACCATGTAGTGAAGGACAGCAGTCACACTGCATAGTCATTTTTCTCATTATTAATAGAAGATGGTACAGCACTCCGACCACAAGATGCGGGCACGGTATTAATTTCACACCAAATGTATTTTCACTGTATTCTCCAATTTTTTCTTACAATACATCTCCTGTACAGTACATGTACAGAGGGATCTGTAATCTACATGTAAATATGTAGCGACCCTTGATGTCACCCCACATCAAAATAATAAAAATGAAATATGCATTATTTTATTTTCTAAGCAAAACGATAGAAGAGACACAGTGTTGCTCATCACCCCAATAAATATAACTGGCCCCTGATGGCCAAGCCAATAAAAATTTTATTGCGGAGCCACCGCTTGCTATGCAATAATATGTGATGTTATTGTCCATACAAATGCTCTTTAAGGATAAGTGACATCAGATAGGATGTGATAGAATAGAGCTTCAAATAGAAGGTTTAAATAGAATGTTACTATGACAACTGTGATGTCATAATTCAGATACTATAAAATGTGCTGAAAGCACTTATTCCACTTCAGAACAAATTAAACATCTAAAGAGGCACATTTAAGTATGAAGTGGGGCGTCTTAAACTGCTTTAGGCCCACGGTGGTGGCAGATGAGGCCAGGGAAACTCTGAAAAAGGAGGAGAGCAGAGGAGTAAACAAAAGAAAGACTTTCTTTGTGAAAAAAATGGAATGGAAAAAAAGATGAAATACCAGAAAGTGAAGTGAAGGAGAGAGCTGCGATCCCTGCTGTGGTGGAGGATGGCAGGAATCAAGCAGTGGAGGAAGAGAAGGATGCGGACAGAAATGTGGTGAAGAAGGAGGTGAAAGGCAGTGGTGGAGGTGAAAGAGTACAGGAATGAGGATAACAAGGCAAAGCTGGGGGAGCTGGAGACAAATCGAGGCAGTGCTGAAGGAGAGAGAAAAGATGTAAAAGACAACAAAATAGATGGAGGATGAGATCGAGGACATTTTGTTGGAGTTTAGAGGGGTAAAACACAGTGGAGGAGATAGAGCATGACAAGCAGGCAGTTGTGGAGGAGGTGGAAGTGGCAGAAAAGGCAGTGGAGGAGATCAAGGCAAACTTGGAGAGGATGGATGATGAGATGAAGGCAGTGGTGGAAGAGTTTGACCATCAGAAATATTAATTCAAATACTAATTTATGAATAAAACTACTGTAATAAAAACTGGACTGCATGGCATTTTTATTCTCATGAGAGATTGCTGTCGTCATCACATGATGTCCGTAATTTTTCAAATATCTGACAAAGGAAGTAACACATTCTGTCTCAGTATGAAGCTGCCAAATGCACATTCTGACTGCAATCATGAGTTTTTTATAGCTAAGAAGAAGACAGGCCTCTTCGTTCTTATGTTAAGGACTTTATATGATTATACGATTGTTCATTATTATCATATGAAGTTTACTATTATATACAATATATAAATATTATATACAATAATATATTATACATAAATTAATTATATACCACAATAATTATATAATTATATACAATAATATTGTAGGCCAAAGCTGTTAAGCTATGTTAGGATGTTTTGATATATTTACATGCTGCTTATTCTTATGTCCTATGAATGCATTATGAAGGTGAACTGAATCATCTATGAATGCATTATGAAGGCATTATGAAGGTGCAGTTAATCTAAAGTGCTACCAATTATTCTATATTTATGCCCTTTTATGCCCTTGCTACATACACAATTTATATACCACTTTTTTTTCTTTATGCCTGCATTTTGCTTGAATTATATTTCTCTTGTGTTGAGATTCCTCATTTTCTTTTGTGTTTTATTGTGTTTCTTGTATTTATTATATTCTTTGCTTTGGGTATTTTTAAGCATGAGAGTTACGCCTTTGCACAACAATTTCCCTTAGGATAAAGAAAGTTTTATGCCTTTTATCTTTTATCATGTTCTCTTATCGTAAAACGCATGTCCATTATGGTGTCAGTTCATGTTACTTGTTATTTATTATTTATTTTTGGCTGCTTTACTTATTGTTTTGGAGCATGTGAGCAAGATTTCCATTGTGCTGTGCACACATATCAATAAAATAGCTTGAACCACGAACCACCTTACATACTGTTTATCCAGAACACCGATACACTGAGGCTGCAGCCTGTCCCAGGCCCGAGATATGGGAACACCCTGCATAGTATGGCATTGCAACACGAGCCACACTCCTCCCACATACACAAATGCAGGCTAAGTACAATATTGGGATGCCAATTTGCCTAATTGCATGTTTTTGGACTGTGGGAAGAGACAGGGAAATAAACAGAGGGAGACAAACACTGAGAGAATATTCACACTGAACAGTGTGAGCAGTGAGAGCAAGATTCAAAATCCAATGAACATACAGTACTGGGGAAAAGTCATAGGCTGCCAAAGAAAATGTTTAAAGCTATTTATCTGGAAAGTAAGTTTATATTTAGAATTGAATATATGCAAATTAATAGTTTCGCAATAAAAAAATTGCAAGAATTCCTCCTGTTTTCTAAAAGTCATTGATATCTTGCTCAGTGGCTAGAACATCACTGTTTCAGTCCCAAACCTCTCCTGAGGGGCACCCCAGTGAGTCAACACATACATTAAATTTCACAACCAGCTCATTTAATTAATTCATTAATTAGTTGTGAAATATCGATTAGCCATCAGAGGTATGCTTATCCCTGCCCTACCCTATCCCGCTCTGTTTTATTCTGTTTGACTAGCTGATGTTGCTGGCCCTCTCATCCTTACTGTTTAAATCCATAGTGATTATTGATTGCTCCCACCTGTTTCTTGTTACTCGTAGTTTCCAGTGTCTGGTTCACTGTCAATGGCCGACACCCGTTTGTCGTCTAACCCTCTTCTTCTCTGTATGTATGTGCATGCCCTGTTCCTCAGTTGGGTGCTGTGTTGGTTACTAGTTGGTCCTTGCATATGTTTCCTAAATATGTGTTTTCTCAACCTATTTGGTATATGTTTTTATCCTTATGTTTGGTTTTGGCCCTCAATAGTTTTTGATTTGCCTCCTAATAGTCCCTTTTGTTCTTATCCGTCGGTCCACTCTCAATAAAACCCCTTGCTGATACACTGTGGATCGTCCTCTCCATCATGTGACATCATATCTAAAAGTACATGGGTGTATTGGATGGTTGCTGCAAAATTTTGGTGACTTTATGAGAGGTTTTAAAATAACTAAGCTCATCATTATACACCAACATGAAGTTCATTTAAAAATATTTTCTTTCATTGCTTTAGATTTTTGCACAATACTGCTGCACACTGAGCCTCTGAATTCTAGAAGTTTTGATTTTGTATTAATTAGGTACATTTTTTAATATCACAAGTATACATTCGTGCTTAAATAGCTGACATTAGCTGCTTTTCAGCAGCAAAATTTATCTTTGTTAATGTGCCAAAAAAATAATCATACTGTAGTGGTCATGTGACAGTCTGCCATTTATACACACAGTACTGTACCAAGGCTGGGATTTGAGCTAAATTAAATATGAAACATCCCAGTACCATGTCATACATGTTTGAATCTGACCTGCGGGAATGCATTCTGTTTGATCCTGTGAAATTTAAATATATTCTCGAATTTCAAACTTTAAACATAGAAAAAATTTATATATTACAAACATGAACATGTATGTTAATATTTCAATGAGTAATGTTGAAAATGTGTCAATGTGCTCAAGTTCTTCAACTTGATTTCCGAATTTTTATTTCACTCTTGAAATATATCGGTTATGCTTTACATTAAATACAACTTCATAAAGCATTCATTATGCC
This sequence comes from Brienomyrus brachyistius, assembly GCF_023856365.1. Lineage (NCBI taxonomy): Eukaryota > Metazoa > Chordata > Actinopteri > Osteoglossiformes > Mormyridae > Brienomyrus > Brienomyrus brachyistius. Next base: position 17,702,371 of record NC_064543.1, on the reverse strand, counting down.
TTAATAGAAATATATCCTAAAATACCTTAACAGCTTTAAAATACATTAATAACAAACATCATCAGATTAAATGATTATAATGTTTGTTATCATATAATGTTTGTATATTAAGGCTGTTAAGGTATGTTAGGATATTAAGGTACTTGTATACTTACATGCTTCTTATGAATGCCCTATAAATGCATTATGTAGGGGCACTGAATGTTCTATGAATGCATTATTAAGGTATCATGAAGGTGCAGTTAATGTAAAGAATTACCAATATATATAATACTTATTTTTGATCCATCTCTCTTCTGTACCCACTTTCCTATTCAGGGTCGCAGGCTTCCAGATTTTTTACTTGTCCAGACACTAAATATTAGTACTTGTTGTGGCACGGACCGGGGAAGCAGGAGCAGGGAGACAAAGAATCGGGGAACGAGGGATTTATTCCGGATACGAGGAAGAACACTGGCAACATACAACGTCACAACGTTAATGACCGGACTGGAGAAAACATACCTAAAGCAGACTTAAATACATTGGACTAATCAACAATAATGAAAAACATCTAGTAAACACAGGGATTCCACACGACGTAGCGAGGATGGCGAGACACACGGGAGGATCGGACGAGCAGGTCTTGACAGTACCAAGTTGTTTTACAGCATTTTTGGGTTATTTGATATTTTTGTGGCATATCACAGACAAAAATTACAAGATTTAATTCTCTTCATATGCCGATGGATAATCGTCCCCTGATAGTAAACGAATAAGTATGTGTCACAGGCTTATTTAAAAGCTACAGTATCAATGCCATAACATGTTCATATGATTCAGAACCAAGATTAGTTTGTACTTAACTTCATCCATACATCCATCCGTTATCCATATTTGCACGGGGGTCTGGAGCTTATCCCAGAAGCAACGGACATAAGGCAGGGAATAATGCAGGATGGGGCGACAAAACATTTATAGTGTACTATAACTCACCTTCATTAATGTACGTGACAGTAGAAAACTGTGGAACATGACAAGGAAACAAACTTACTCACTAAGTTAATCTCTAATCATCCAGGGTGCTAAATCATTAACAAAAAGTATGGGAAATAAATGAATAAATAAATAAATTAAGTAAAAACCTTGGCCGTAATTCAAGAAAACCAGTAATTTCCCTCTAAATGCTCAATCTTGTTCCTCAGTTGTGTTTTGTGAAGCAGAAATTTTTGCACAAAACATAAACCGCTAATCGCCTATTTTATTCTGCCGTGAGTGGGCAAGTCTTTATTAAATCCAGCATGAAAGCAAAGCCTTCAGTGACATCTACTTAACATCAGGATTTTATATAATTAAAAGTGTAAGAGGGGAAACAATAGGCTTATCCCTTGCATATATCCTGCTCTTTAACCAATGTTCATATACATAATAAGACAGAGAAGACTGGAGGGGTAGCAATTATATAACTGTCAAAAATGTTTTCCAGTAACTGCCACAAGTAGAGCAATATATCATGTTCCTAAAATTTGCCTGTGCATAGACAGTTCTGGGAAAAAAATAAGAGACCACAGCAAAATTTCCAGTTCCGCTCAATTTATGGGCATGCATCTGTGCAAAATATACATTTTTTGCAAACTCCAGCCTGGCTCTTCCCTGCTTGATGAAGGGCTTCTTCCTTGCTTTTTGGGGCTTCAGTCCAGCTTCTAGGAGCCTGTTATGAATTGTCCTAGCAGTGCACTTCACACCACTTAATGTTTCCCAGTCTTTTTGAAGGTCAGTTTAGGTCATCCTCCGATTTATGAGGCACTGCCGGATAAGTTGATGGTCACCTCTAGCATTAGAGAATTGCTTCTGCCCTCTACCTGCCTGGTTTTTGGTCATTGCCAGTGTCTCCTGCTTCACCTTGTTCTTGTGTACTGCTGTCTTACAAACACTGAGCCTGGAAGCAGCCTGCCTCACAGTGTAACCTTCTGCCAGCAGAATCAGGATTAAATCAGGATTTAAAATTGCATTTTTTTTTAATACAGAGTGGTCTCTTCATTTTTTCCAGAGCTGTATATTTATTAATTTCCAAATGCCACACATATGATTCAGATATGTGATGCAAAACAGAATTACGACACAGAAGAATGAACTTTGTTTTGAAAGTTCAGCAAATTCGTTGGTTTCTTTAGTGGCAAGACCATAGTGTAATCACTGGAAAAAGCATCATTATCAGTATGGCTTTGACAATGGTGCTGGAATGTTCCAAACAACCACCATGTGTGAAGATAGATAACATCATTAAATTCCTACAATATGAGTTTGGGATGCTGTTGCATAAATCAGTCTCAAATGAAAGTCTGTTTCCAGCAGTGTATAAAAAATGTGTTTATATACTTCTAGATGACATGATCAGGATAACTACTGTCTTAACTAAGCAGCTTGGAAACAGTTGGTTTCTTCATTTCTGAAAGAAAACGCTTCTGATACTCATTGTCACGCTCCGTTCCTCCTGCCCTCTCATCAACTACGCCACCTCGTTAACCCCGTGTTCACCAGCTGTTTCCGGTTGCTGTTGTTAGTTCAGCGTATTTTAGTCTGCGTTCGAGTACGTTTCCCTAGTTTTGTCATTAACGTTATGTGTATTTCCCTACTAATTAAAACCTTTTATTTGCATCCCTTTGCCTGCTTCTGTGTCGGATCCCTGACACTCATAAGGTACATCCAAAATGTCGTAAATAGCAATTAATCAATAAACTGACTAATGAATAAATATTGTAAGTCTATGAATATCCTCTGATGAAGAGATGAAATTTATCCCTGGCTCTTGGCAGATAAATGATATTTCTGCATCTAAAAATGCTATTTTCACAGTATTTATATGCATCCTATAATAAATTTGTCATTTGACTAGTTTTTAGAAATTACTGAACAATGCTAATCTAGGAAACCACATTACAGCAAAAATGATATCATTATATCGAACTGTGACCATGAATAAGTCATCAAGGAGGATGGATTGCTGAATTGATAATTTTATATGGTTTTTCTCAACAAGATCTGAAACATGGAGTAACAAGCTGACAGACTCTCAAAGTTGGTGACAAGATGTCACAAACCCTAGCAAAAAGCTCGTAGACAAAGCACCGACACATTACATTCAGGCCGACACATGTGAAAGCTAGCCGCCAAACTAAATCAAGCACTTAGCCTTACCACTCAGATAACAATGAGAGGTAAAAGCCGCAGGCAAGGTGACTTCCGGGTCAGAGCAAGGTCACATGACTCTTCGTCAATTCTGCAATCAATATGCAGCAGAGCTGACTCCCTGCATTTGCTTTTTTTATGTGGTTCCCTCTGACACATATCACAATCAATGAATTACCATCATTATAACAAGTTTTTTGCTTTCTGTGAAAGTGTTTCACTTTATGCTGTCAATAAAAGACATATGATACAGCTGCGGAAAAGATTAACAGACTACAGCACAATTTTTTGTTACACTTATTTCTCAATTTATGGGTGTGTGTCTGTGATTATATATATATATTACAAATATATATTATTTCTTTTGCAAACTGCAGTCTGGTTCTTCTCTGTTTCTCATTAATGAAGGGCTTCTGCTTTGCTTTATGGGACTTCAGTCCTGCTTCTAGGAGCCTGATGCGAACTGTCCTGATGCACTTCACACCTGCACTTAATGTTTCCCGATCTTTTTGAAGGTCACTTGATGCCATTCTACAATTTATGAGAAACTGTCGGATAAATTAACGGTCAACTCTGCCATTAGAAAGTCGCTTGCGCCCTTTACCTGGCTGGTTTCTGGTCGTTCCCAGTGTCTCCTGCTTCACCTTATTCTTCTGTACATTTTGACCCTGGAAGCAACCTGCTGCTCAGTGTAGCCTTCTACCAGCAGAACCATGATTAAACCAGGTTTTAGAAATGTAGAGTGGTTGTATTTGTTATTTTGAATTGTTACAGGAGATGTTTTTTTACTATAAATGTTTAAATTAGATGGTGACACAGTTTTGTAACGTTATTGCAGCCTTACTGAACACCGCTGTACAAAATAGCTTCCGAAGGCTTGTCTCTCATGCAGCTTCAGCGGCTAAATTTTAAGAGTCACCTGATGATTGGGATTCTTGTCCGAACACAGCTGAGTTGCATGAATACAAACAGCATCACCAAACGTATAACAGATTAAACATAACAAATATACAAAGAAACCAAACTTAAACTAAACTGAATTTAAAAATGGGCTGTTTTTGTGGCCTTTATCAAAGGGATTGGAATATTTGAAAATGCCTCTTTGAGCCACTGATGTCAGGCAAATTCAGCTTGAAGGCCAGTGTCTTTGAGGATTCTGCCATTTTCTGCACCTTTCTAGTCTGGCAATGCCAAGCTTTAAGTCCTAGAAAGAGAAAGAAAAATCATTCATGTCAGGATAAATATGTATGAATGATCCACACTAACGTGGCATGCCGATCTCTCTAAAGCGCTTATCATCAGATGGGCTGTTCTTTATACAACCAAATATGGTCAAAACCTTCACTGTTACCAGGCAACAGCTGAAGCTCTTCAAAGATGTAGTTGCAGGCTGTTTGATTGGGAAATTGGGCTGCCATGACACACAAATAAATATATTAATTAATAGATGAATAAATAAATGATTCATTAATTCAAGGTGCAATTAAAAGGTAATTCATAAAAATCTGCATATCATTAGGTTAGAACCTTACATATTTTAATCCTGACAGGCATTGTTCCTTATATTTTATTACTGTTACATATAAAATATATAATAATAAAATATGTACAACTCATGATATGTATTTCTTGAAGCTGTTAGTCAGACCCACAGGCATTATTTTAAATAAAATCCAATTTAAAGAAGTCTTTTGATAGTACATGTGCATTGTAAGAACTGGGAATTTTACAGGAATGTCACATACATTCAGAATCAATTTCCAGCCAAGAGTATGGTGGAAAGACATAGAACACAACATATACGAAACACAAAAGAAGGAAAAGAGCCTAAATGGGCATCTTCCCACCATTGAGCCAGTTACTAGAAGGTCTATGAACAAAAGTACAATGGACATGGACCAGCTTGTGTACTGAGGTCCTGGAAGTCCAACGGCAATGGAGGGAAAATCTACAAAACAAGTAGGAATCACTGCTTCACTGCACTGAGTTTACATATTTATTGTAATGTTACCATTACATTGTGTTTACATATTTATTGTAGTAAAAGTACTTGTGTTTACTGTCTTATTGAAGCACCTTAATTTATATTTGTGTTATACTGTACATTTATCTTGTGTGTACTGGGGGCTGGGAGAACATGCAAAGTAAGATTTCATTGTAGTGTAATTGTTTACTGTATATATATAACAAACTCTGGAGTCTTGACTCTAGAATGTATGATGTTATTGATATAATCCAGATGTGCGTGCGCATGGGTGCAGAAATGACCAGCCCAGAGATTCCTTCAGCCGTGGTTCAGCCCCTGTGCTCTCTGGGACATTTTCCTAGATCAGCATGACCTGGACAAGTGTGTGGAGGATGGATGGATGATTGACTAATGTCAAGAAAATAATGCATCTCAAATATTACTTAAAAGGGACATAATTCTGCTGGTGGCCGAACGCATGAATCAATTTTTGAAAACAATCTGGCTTAAATGCTCTTTCGTGAATCTCGGTTGCGGTAAGACGGCATTCGAGACAGCACTTTGCATTTTGTGTTACAGGCAGTTGATCAGAATGACAGTGATTTGAATTCCTGTGCAGCGTTAACTCACATCAATTGGCGAATGGCAAAATGTTATGCAGTCACTGAAGACACAGAAGAAGCAAAAAGTAGCCTTTCAATGATTTGACAGGAATATTAATTGGCGGTATTCCTACAAGGGATGCCACCACAGCCCGGGTTATTCCCTACCTGGTGCTCATTGTTTCCAGGATAGGAACCAGACGGCTGCAACTCTGCATAGGACAACCAGGTATGGAAAACGAAGAAATCAACTTCCATCACAAGGGAACATAGTATTTTCATTAAAAATTAATACGCAATACATACATAATACATAAAATCTATCTGTCTATCTATCTATCTATCTATCATCTGGCTCGTTTATATTTTTTGGTACATTAATTAAAGCATTGTTTCTTTATTTTATCCAAGGTCTGCACAATTTTTGGTTTGTCATTTATGTCACTCTCCTTTGTGTTATATATCCTGACACTTAACTTTAATAAACACACTATAAAATAAATATAAGGCATACCTTCATATTATTCATTTCTGTATCTTAAAGGTAAATACGTGTCAAAAATCTGTTATTTTAAGAAGTAAAAAGGAAATAAGACAAACTGAAAATCATTGACAGGACAATTCGCTTAATAGCATCCAACTATTTCATACAAAATAGGAAAAATGTGCAGTATGTACAGTAGACTACTGTACAGCTCATATAATGCAATATGATGTAAAAGTAGTGATAGTAGTAATAGGAATCAACAGAGCAAGCAGCTTTACAAAGACCACAGTGACAGCTCTAGTTACAATATAGAAGTTATTTCCTGAGCTTGCAAAGGAAACTTGTTGAAAGTCCTTTGATCCATCTGAACATTTTAAATGCTTGTGATAAAGCAATTTCCCTCCCAGGTGTAGGCATGGAATGAATGGTAGAGGTTTGATGTCATACTCACTGAAATTTCAATTTCAGTCATTTCTATCTGGCTGCCATGCCATTTCTTCCTTCTTTATCCATCTTTCAGTGATATCCCAAGTGAATAGCGAGGAGGAAAGTGGTCCACTGGAACACTTGCAAAGAGAGGAAGATGGGAAAAAAATGTCATATTTCATAAGACTCAAATTGGGAATCCTCTGAGATATTCAAAAAAGGAGTTCCAAATGAGAATAGACATGCCTAAAATATACTGCCTTTCCCTAGGAATTCAACAGAATCATAGAACTTTTCAACTTCAAGACAAATCGTTTAGATCCTACATGAATATATATCACTGAGGAAAGATCTGCAAAAGATAACCAAGGAGGTTATCATCGGGAGATAGCTGTACTTCTTTGTACATATACTAGCCCCAAATAAATATCATCATATCAAAATAATAGAAATGTACATTATTTCATTTTCTAAGTGGGACCACAGAAGAGACACAGTGACAATCCCCATAAATCAAAGATAGATAATGGACATGCACATTAGAATCTTATACCATACTTATACTAAAGCAGGGCTGTTCAAATCACGGTCCACAAGGTCCGACCATTGCTGATTTTCCAGCCTTCCTTTACCTGTGAGCCAGGTGTGAAGCCTCTGGCCAATCAGAATCAGTCATTATTAAACTAAATACCTGGGAGAACTGAAAACAAGGTGTTTGTTTATAGAGCCCAGTTCCAAAGGAATGGCAATTAAGAGAATGAAGGAATAATGTGCTTTGCTCAATCTATGATGATATCAACAGTCCAGCCTCTCCTGACTGAGCCAACAATCAGGTAGTAATCACACATCTTGAAATATCCAGTAGATGAGAATCTTCTTCATCTCATTATATCGTTAGATGTTGACTCTGTGCTTTCATTGCAACTCCATCTGTTTCGCCCCTTGACCTTCAAAAATACAAAAGGTTTAGATATTTGTTTCAGTGGTATCGCAGTATCATTTTGCCACTGTTTACACAGGATCCACTAAAAGTAAGTCTGCTGTCTACAGTTTGCCCAAACAACATCTCTTCCATTTGACTGGATGGCCCAGCTGAAGACAAACCACAATACTAACCGAGATTTTTCTTCCTTGTGTAATATCAGTCCTAAACCTTTATTTAGTAAAGTTTTTATTGCACCTACACTAAATGTCCTGCTTTTACTTTTGTGTTCTCTCCTGTTAGCAAGCCTACCTCATATATTGTTAATGTATTGCAAACAGACTGTGAAGATTACTATACACAAATATATTTATCTGAATCTTTAGCAAAAATAGACAAGTGTGAAACAAAAAGTAGATTTTGTGAAAAGCCTCTTTACTCAATGTCTGCTGCTAGGAATGTTATAATTTCTCTTTGTGTTTCCATAATATTCTCCTCTTCTCTTTTAAGATGTTAAGGGTAGGATTTTGTCTATTGAAAAAAAAACTAAATTATGAATAAGGTGTGTTGAAAAAATTTGATGAGGACAAACCCAAACAAATCTCATCCTGATCACCCCATCTCTTCAAGGGACTCATAATCACCAGAGTGATTCAAAGTTTCTCTAAGAATAGATGAGGAGCATCCCAGAATTTGACAGTCTCTTTTCTTAACTGAAAGGCAACTATGCATTGAGCTAATAGACGTCACGGAACATCTAAATTAGACCCGAGAGCTGACTCGACTGAATAATTAACTGAAAGGGAGGAAATATTACACATGAAGACAAAAATACAGGACATGGCATAAGGGTTGACTGCTGTGAGTTTAGATGAGGGGGAGTAAGGCGCTTGCAGGTATGTATGCCAGATGCAATATGTGCAGTCATGAGAATATTTAGTCATAAATAAATGCTTCCATGTCCCTCTACCATAAACAGTTTAGAACACACACACTTCTCTAAACTCTGAAGTGTCTTGCATTCTTATTTAATTGCTTTCAATTACAGCATTCTATATTCAAATGACCACTATGATTAAATGTGTGATAAACAACAATATATCCTGTCATGTGTCATATACATGAAAATGTTTATTTTTTCCAGTATTTATTCATTGCAGACTGACAGCAATTTTTATCATCTATATTGTACGCTGTATTGTGGCCCATCCCAACTCTATCCTGCACACTTTATACAATGAAGGAAAATAATTCTATATAAATTACTGTCGTACTGAGTTTCTAAGTTGCCTCAGACTGCTCCCGTATGTTCATGCAAATTATAGCTGGGATAATGATCCTTTCTCTTTGGGGTATTTACTGTATTTATGTAAATCCATCTTAATTTACATAATGCACAGTGTAGTCTTCTGGGGACTTGAATCACAGAACTTTACGAGCATATGTTTATGGACATAAATTACTGCCTAGGGTTAAGCTATATAGACATGTAGTTGACATGAACTAGGGAAATAAATGTCATTGTGATTCATTTGCGTAGTTTATCATTAGCTCTTGGAAATTGATAAAACAGTTCAGCTTACGGATCGCGCTAACAGCTACGCTTTTTGAAGATTACAGCGTACACCCTTCTGCTCACAGGTACCATTTCGTCACTTCTTGACTGACCACTACCAATGTCAACTGAATGATGTTTTGCTGACAACAGTAAACACTAATAAAAGTCAACATTTTCTGTATTTTGCCTCTTTTGTCTGTGGCTGCTTTGTACTTACTGTAATGACTCTCGTCATAGAAAATTCTCAAACATAAAAAAGAAAAATCTAAATTATGTATCATTAATATGTGAAGTCCATATATGACATTAACAGTTCTAAAAGTTGTTGTAACATGTATTTTAAAATTAATGTGATGTCAAAAAAACTCTTTTAACTCAAAGGTTATGTATGCATTCAGTTATTCATTTTTAATGAAATGACCTCATGAATACAGCCTCATTTTTCGACCCTGTATTTGTGGATCGTTTCAATATTGACATGTTTGACGATCACAGCAGGCACCCTCCTGATTAAATGAATTAAAACTGATCTTTTCTTGGGTATTGAACAACTGCAGTTTTATTGATTATTAGTTGTTCCACACTCAGAAGTGCCCCTTTCACACAAAAACTATTACAGAATTTCCAAAATAACAATAAGTAAACTAACATGTAGGAGTTATAAATAATAATAATTGATACTTTATTGATCCCCATGGCGAAATCCTCCTACGCCTCCCCCAACTTGCTCTATGTAGATAAGCAAGCTGACCGTGAAGAGCAGCCACCTACAGCAGCACCTATGGGACATGGGGTTAAGGGCCTTGCTCAAGGACCTGCAGACGTGCTGAGGCCGGACTCCAACCAGCAACCATATGATGATCTTAGGCACTGAGACTTAGTCCGCTGAGCCCCACACTGTCACAACACTTATATCCATTTAACTGAGAATAGTTGCTTGTCAGTGGGGCTGTACCCTCAAGGGTCTGCCAAATGTATCCTAGCTGTAGGTGCATGTACCTTTTAGTCTAATTTAAAGCACAGAAATGGACTCTAACGAATATTCCTAAGATACAAACAACACTAATGTACCCCCAATGGTACAAAAATGTTCATCATAGTTCATTTCTGTACATTAAAGGTACATTTACCCTCGAGGGCACAGCCCCAGTAAAAAGCAAAGGTACAAACTGGTAGTCTTTTTTTCTGACAGTGTATTGGTTGAATTGCCATTTATCTAAAGATGTATCCATTCTCATTCTTGGGAATTGCAGATGCTTAGACAAGATCAATACACTTGATTTTCCAGATATTCTTCCAACATCTGTATTGCAATCCAGACATTGTATAACACTATATTTTTTTTTATCTGAGAATGTTCTGATTCAAGTGTTTGCACAGTACAAAATTTAAAAAAGTCAGCCAACTTCAAAGCAACAAAATAAATATTAATTGTGTACATAGACTTTGATTCCTGTTATTGCTTTGTTAAAAAAAAGGATCACAAGAGAGATCAATGCTGTTGAAGTTACAGTGAACTACAGTGAAGCATTTTCTGAAAGCAAAAATAAATTCTCATCAAATATTTATAGTCTCTGAGGAGCTGGAACAAACTGTTGACCTTGTCATATTCTGTAGACACCATAAATCAATTAATAAGATCACACGCTATGTTGACCTTTAATGCTTTGCCCTGTTCATGGTGCAGATAAAAGTGAGTGTGTCTCTTTTAGCAATAGTAAATAACCAGCAAAATTTAAACAATGCACAATGACACAAGTGAAAGCAGATTAAATTTAGGGTTTTAACTATGAGGATTTGAAATAGCCAGAATGGACAGTGCTCAGTGCTGAGAATGAATTGCTTCAGTAGATACTCAGCCATACTCAGCCATACTCAGCCCAATCACAGCTACTTTGCTCTGCCCCCTCCCAACTTCTTGCAGTGGTAGTTAAGTCTCTATTGGCTTTAATTTCTGCTGTATGTTTTCTGAGGAACTTTTAACTTAACTTTAAATTAGAATTATACATGAATGAATTAATGAACAAACAAAAGAATAAATGTATTACACATACCAACGTGCAACAATTATTCTTGGAAATAGTACTTCATGAGAAACCATATATGTGCCTGCATGTATGCAGATAACCAGTTTTACACATCAGTATTCATTTCCACCCATCCATCCATTTGCTAAACCGGAGCCTATCCCAGAAGCTATGGGCACAAGGCAGGGAACAACCTAGGACGGGGGGCCAGCCCATCACAGGGCACACTCACACACCAGTCACTCACACATCATTCACACCTACGGGCAATTTAGTAACTCCAATTAGCCTCAGCATGTCTTTGAACTGTGGGGGGAAACTGGAGTACCCGGAGGAAACCCCACGACGACATGGGGAGAACATGCAAACTCCACACACATGCAACGCAGAGAGACACTCGAACCCGGGTCCCAGAGGTGTAAGGCAACAGTGCTAACCACTGCACCACCATGCCACCCCCAGTATTAATCTCCACTCTTTCTTTTGTTTAATTTCTTTTTAATTTCACTTCAGCTTAATTTGTTCTTTTTACAAATTTCCAGTGCCCACCCATGCACCCATCCATCCATCCATTATTCAGTGCAGGGTTACAGTGAAATTGTGTTGAAAATGTGGTGTTGAAAAGGGTAAAAAATAACCACATACTGAAAACCACATACTTAAAAATCATAGTTTTATTATCCTGTTCACTATAATATTTTGCATGTCTATAGTCCTCGGCAGAATCTGTTCATGCATTCAGTGAGGCAGACAGAAAGAAAAAGTGTGTGAATGAGGGATGATCTCTGCTCTTTATCTGAGGTATAGATCTACTCTATTCTAGCTGCTGTTCCAGAAACCTTGAATATTTTTTCTTTTACAACTGCATGTTCAAAAGTGCAAAGATCACATTAAAGATGCATTAATATACACACTGGTCCGTCCCCCCCATCTGCTTTGAAGGAGGTTTCATTTTCAGAGCAAACTTCTCCGCCGTGGGAGGAGAATCGCAGATGTTGTGTTACCTACTTTGTTCACTTAAGGCAAAATCATTTTTATTAGTTCAGAATGTAACAAGCAGGTAGATAATTTGCATCCTTGGGTCATTCATCCTGGTTATTATCCACAGATAAGGTCGTTATGTCCTGATGTGTTTTACTACGAGTATATATGTGTAATATATGTGGCCTGTGTACCAGCAGAGTATATTTTATTCATAACAAGCCATAGAAAATGATGTACCACAGTACTTCACCAGCTCATCTGACAAAGACCATCACATTAAGTGGGGTTTGGGTGACTGTTGCTGCTATGGATGGTGATTCACAGTGAAACAATACGATTGTTCCCAGAAAGGCAGACACTGGGACACCTTGTCTCACACTGTTATTACATTTGCGATGGATTATATGGTCTCATAGCATGAGACAGTAGCTAAAAAAATAAACAAAAAAAATCATTACACTATGTTCATGAAGGACTTTTGTTTACTGTTCACACTATGACATTAATCTTCAGAATGATATAATGTTGTTGGGTTCCATTAAAATATAATAATCTTATAAATGCTCATTTCTGTTGACGCTATATCACTTTTCTGACCAGGTGTCTTTCTTGCATACAGAGTTGGCAGTGTATCATGCTAAATTAGCTGAACATGCAAGCTGTATGCAGCAATGTGATGACAGGACATGGTGTGGCAAGAAAAGGTTTCACCAACCTTTGTCAAAATATTTGTCAATGGCAGTTCTTTGGTCTTGTTTTTTTCTTAAGTTGACATTTCTCCAAGTAGTGAAGTGCATTTCTGTTTGTTCTGTGCTGTGTGGAATCTCTGGAGGTGCTGAGGGAATGGAGAATATCCAGCAGTAGCCAAAGGGGAAAAGAGCACAATTACCCTGGACTGTGTGCTTTGAGACTGAAGCATGCCAGATCTCTGGCTACGGTTTTTGATGGTCCTACAAATAATTGCATTTTTGTTGTCTATTCATCTGTTCATTCACTTCCACTTTTTTCCTGCATGGGGGTAATTCTGATAGGATTCATCTTCTGTTACTATAGGAGAGACTTGTTTGTTCAACTCAAGTTATAGTTTTCACTTAGGATAGCAATTAATTGTTTTATTTCCCAGGGTTCCATGTTCCGAAAAGCTCTTCTAATTTTTATTGATACTGATATGCCGAAGTTAGGGGGCGGCATGGTGGTGCAGTGGTTACCACTGTTGCCTCACACCTCTGGGACCCGGGTTCGAGTCTCCGCCTGGGTCACATGTGTGTGGAGTTTGCATGTTCTCCCCATGTCGTCGTGGGGTTTCCTCCGGGTACTCCGGTTTCCCCACACAGTCCAAAAACATGCTGAGGCTAATTAGAGTTGCTAAATTGCCCGTATGTGTGCGTGAATTGTGTGTGAGTGTGCCCTGTGATGGGCTGGCCCCCCCATCCTGGGTTGTTCCCTGCCTCGTGCCCATTGCTTCCGGGATAGGCTCCGGACCCCCCGCGACCCAGCAGGATAAGCGGTTTGGAAAATGGATGGATGCCGAAGTTATCTTTTGTAAGAAACTTGCTGTCTCTCTTCCTATGAAAAAAACCAGAGTTTTGTGTTATGTGCTTAAGGAGACTCTTAACCTTCATTGCTCCAACAAAAATACTTGTGTATGAACCAGTAAAATATCAGCTATTTATCTAACTAAAGGTGTTGAAATGGAATGCGAGAATTCCCTTGGTGAACTGATGCTTCAGAAAACACTTACTGTAAACTAAATTAATTGATATAATCATTTCTAATTGGTCGCTGTCATGTGTTTAATATTAGCATTCTTATTAATTTAATAAATTGTTATTTGTTTATTTGTTATATGTTAGATATTCATGTCTCTGGTGACTCTACTTATGAAGTCAGCAGATGGATTGGGAGAGCATGGGGGGTCATGAGGTCGCTGGAAAGGGGGATATGGCGTTCCCGATATCTTTGCAAGAGGACAAAGGTCCAAGTCTTTCGTGTCCTGGTGCTCCCTGTCTTGCTGTATGGCTGTGAGACATGGACGCTATCCAGTGAGCTGAGACGAAGACTGGACTCCTTCGGTACTGTGTCTCTTTGGAGAATCCTTGGGCACCGCTGGTTAGGAATGGCTGCTGGAGGAGTCCTGAATGAGACACATCACCTGCATCGTGAGGGAGCATCACACAAGGCTTGTTTCCCTGAGGGTGATCCGGCTCGCAGGATCCTCGTTGCTGCGGACCCGAGCAGCTGGACCAAGCAGAGGGGATGCCCACGTAAGATGGATGGCCATTTCTGGAGGGTGGGACTGGACCGTATATCTGCCTGAGGGGTCACCAGCCGGGATCTGGAAGTGTTTCGTCATGTGGTAGGTGTGGCAACACGCTGCATCACTGCACGTTTCCCAACCTGACCTGACCTGTCTCTTAGAGAGTCTATAAGCATCTTCTGAACTTGACCATTCCTCAGTTCATAGTACTGAAACGCACCTCTGCTACGTTGAACAGGCTTGAAGAAGTGATTCTCCAGTCATCAATCGCACTCATTTTCTAACTCACTTTTTTCTCTGAACTATAATCTCTTATAAACTCTTTATGGAACTATAACGAGAGAAGTAGTTAATGGAGAACCTCCATAGGAAAGAGTCTGAATATATTATAATCTAAGTCGTTCTATAACAATTGTTAATCTATCAAGAGTCACCAAAAGATTAGAATTTAAATCACTGAAGGTCCTGAATATAGAGACCTGCATCAATGAGATAAGGAAAAATTCAGCATTACCAGCCAGAATCAACATCACGCTTCTGCTCTCCTTTCTTCATATTTTCAATGATAAGTGTTTCTTTTTAATTCTCAATTATGTTTCCCCATAAAAGGCAGTATAATTTCTTTGGGAAAAAAAAAAGATAACAAAGCGAACAGCTTTGGCTTTGTTGCAGTGGTCGACTTCTTGAAATGGAATTCCTTAATTGCATTTGTGAATCTAGACTCAATTCCCAGATGTTGTTTTCGATTTTGTAGCAGGCTGTTAGGAAACAGGACTTAACGGCTACAGCTAATATAATTTTTATTGTATCTCCAAAACAAAAAACACTTTTGAATGGGATCCTATTCAAAGGCGTCAAGTTGTTATTAAGGAACCAAAATAATGAGTTGTCCTCATACGTGGGGATCAACCTTTCTAGTACAAAAACATTGAGAGAGGTGAACCACACAGAGTGCCGGCAGCTTTATTCATGAAAAGCAAGAGAACACAGAGGACTAATTGTTTCTGAAACATTAGAGACAGAACTTCAGCTGAAAGTAGAAATTCCAAAAACAGACTGCATTATCAGACTTCCACCCACTCAAAGTAACAAAATTACTTGGATGGACAGGTAAAATTATCTTGAATAGATACTGACTACAATTCAGTGCTTGCTGCACCCAGTTTGTTACTGCAAATGCTCAGGAAGTGTTGTGTTTAACCATTAAATGGGATTTTATGCTGGATACCCAAAAGCAGTGGTTTTTGTTCTCCGGAGTTAAAATCCCGTGCTGCTACCCTTACACTAAAGTATGATGAATTATCACCACCACTGGCAAAGTTAACTCAAATGTTAATACTCAATATAATTTGAATAATACTCAGTGTGTAACGTCTTGGCATGTGTATTTATGCAGACCAGGTTTTTACCCATTTTCAAAGTTGGTCGTGGGGGAGTGAAGCACCTTTTGTTAAGTTCTAAGTATGACCAGCTAGCTGGAGTACAGCACAGTGCGTTATGCGATGGTGTACAATCTATAATTCAAGATATAATGAAACACTCACTGTTTGACTACTACATGAGAGAAATGTGGACACATAGATACTGGTCTCGCTTAATCCACTGTAGATTATTTTACTTATTTATATGCTTCTTCCTTTACCAAGTCTTTAAAAGGTGTTATTACAGCTTGATAGTGATTTTTAAGGATGCTTGTACTCAGTACTAGTGGCAGCAGGGGCCTGTGACTGTGGAGCAAGAAATCATTTGCGCTGCCTGGGCATGTGGTCAAACAAACAGGCACTTAGGTATTCTTATCAAAAATATGTATTCCTTGTAACTGACTAAATATTTGTTTTATATTTGTTCTACTGGGTCGCGGACCCCCCGCGGATAAGCGGTTTGGAAAATGGATGGATGTCAAAAACAAAAGATATTTCTTGTGCTCTTTAAGGTGACATGTGATGGGATGGGATGTAGCTGAGCACAAAAACACCTCATTTGTTTACTACTAATGTACTTTGTGTTTACTCAATAGATGTAAAAGCTGACAGCCTGTCGGCACTAAAACGAACACTGTAGCGATGCCCCTCTGTGAAGTCTCCCTCCGGTCATACACGTTTTTTTTTAGCTTGTTCGACATCTTCATCAGAGGGCCATTTTTACTGAAAATAACCACACAACTTCATTACACTCTCGCTTATGAACCATTTATTACAGTGGCGGGGGGACTCTTCCATGTGCAATCACTCCAGTTTAATTAAACTTTCAACATCTTTATTCTCTTAGATTAGCTAAACATTATTCTCCGTGTTGTGTTGCCACACAATGAGTTGCTTCTCAAAGTATCAAGAGTGAAAATGTCATTTGTTATGTGTATTCTTCCAATACATCACAATTTAATAACTACAAAATATGCTTTTAAAATGGCTTTTCATGCATTACTTTCGTATACTGTCTCCCAAAGCTGATCCCAAAGCGGTTAATATGCACCTTTTTATGTGCTGATATATAGATATTTTAAGTATATAAAATTTATGAATGATATAACTGAAATGGATGTCAGAGCTTTATAACCTTAGATATTTCCCAGAATCCTTTGTGTGAAGTTTCTGATCATTGTATCCTACATGGCGCACCTTGCAATTTTTATGTTGTACGTCTAAGACATTTTTTTTATTTCGAATTACGAAATGGGTGAGATAATTTCAGCATAAGCCTGTCCGACATGACAATCTAAAGTTGAGCATATTCTATCTCAACCACGTACATCTGGTATCTGTCAAGCTAACTGATTGTTAAAAGAAACATAGAAAAGGAATATGTTCTGGTAATCTGCTTAATGAAATCTCTAAAAGAAAGAATAGGCAGGAAATGAGGAATCTAAATAATTCAGATGTCTGCTCAGAGATGCTCTTCCATTCATAAGCATGTTATAATTACGGTGCCTCACATAGTTCAAATGATTTTCTTAAATGTTCAATTTCATATCCAATTGTTGTGGTAATCTTAAAAAAGATTTGAAAAATACATTAAAACATATTACATTCAATATGGTTCAATGCTTATATTTATCGTTAAATATTAGTTTCTCACTACTTTTATTTTACTAAATTGAGCTGTTCTTTTTTTGAAAACTGTTTTCGAGACCTTATTTATACAAAGCAGTGTTAATTATTTCAAAGGATATACGCAATATTGCCACTACTTCAGCGAGCATGTTTTGCACTCCGTAATTGCAGATGCTTTACAGATATGACACATTCCATAGATAGCTTTATGTTCATACGACCTGGATGCCTGTCAAGTCTGGTGATTAAATATAAGGCCATGATCTGCCATAGTCAGGCGAAAGCTCCAGTAGACAATTCAAGAAGAAAAATGAAACTAATTTGCAGTGACCACACCACAGAGATCATGGGAGGAGAATGGTCCGTCACATGTGGGGGTAGTTGGGTGGCATCCCCTTTGCAGCTGTGCTTGCTTTGAAAGCCTGGGAGTGATCTCGCTCTCACCTTGAGAGAGCCTGAGGCGACTCGCCTCGATCCCGAGACATTTCTTGTTAAAGCTGCGCACTCAGGATGCTCATTAAGGCACCCCCTCCATCCCTCACACAAATTGAAATAACTTCATTATAATAAATGGATTGCCATTAATGCGGCTATTTATTCCTTGAGTATCTTTGCTAATAACCCCAGGTTGTTTGCCCGCCTGGGGGGGGGGGAGGGGGGGGATGGTGTCCTTGTAATGCAAATAAGGTGACGAGCAGGTTTTGGGGCATCTGCTCTTTCCCAGCGAGTACCTGTGCATTGTGGGTTAATGCCTAATTTGCATGCATTTAAAGAAAGCATTGCACTACGTCAAGCAATTTGTGGTGTTTCTGTCTCAGCCATTCGTCTGCTTTGTGCGACGGGCTATTTTTTTACGCGGCCCGCTTCTCAGGAGTCAAATGGAAATGCAATTATTTCAACAAAATGTTTATTTATTTTTTTGGAAAAAAATAAATAAATCATACCTTCAGAATTGTACACTGCAGGCTGTGGTGCATTAGTTACCCAAATAGACTGGACATTCGTATAATAATAATAATAATAATAATAAGGCTCCACAACTGTACAGGACAAGAGGTATAGGAGATGAATGAATGAAAACCAACATCCTCATCATCATCGTCATTGCATCATTATCATTATCAACATTGTCATTGCATCATCATGTTACAAATTTTATTAAATTTAATATTGGCAAAGTAATGTTGTAAACTTCAGTGCTACAATGCCTATTCTCTATGACAATAATCCATTTTCCATTGTCTGCAGTCGCTTGTCCTGTTCAGAATGACAGGGGGCTGGAGACCTATCCCGGAAGGTAAAGGGGCTGGAGACCTATCCCGGAAGGTAAGGGGACTGGAGACCTATCCCGGAAGGTAAGGGGGCTGGAGACCTATCCCGGAAGGTAAGGGGACTGGAGACCTATCCCGGAAGGTAAGGGGGCTGGAGACCTATCCCGGAAAGTAAGGGGGCTGGAGACCTATCCCGGAAGGTAAGGGGGCTGGAGACCTATCCTGGAAGGTAAGGGGGCTGGAGACCTATCCCGGAAGGTAAGGGGATTGGGGCCCAGGATGCCGTGCCAGCCAATCTCACGGGGCACACACCATTCTATGGTCTATTTGGTAAGTCCACTTCACCTTAGCATGTTTTAGGACTGTGGGGGAAAGTGGAGTACCCAGAGGAACCCCCCCTCCCCCCCCCCCGGACAACATGGGGAGAAAATGCAAATTCCACACAGACAGAGCCATGGCGCATAGTCCCAGATGGGGGAGGCAACAGTGCTGACCACTGCGCCACTGTGGCACCCATCTGTGATATTGATATTTTTAGAAATTCTTTGGTTTTATTTACCTGAAAGTCATAGAAACTGTTGTTTTTTTCTTTGCTTCTTTTGTTTGTCTACATGACAGCTTCATCCATATATAACTCAAAACAATAGTAATTCCCTCACTTTTTTCTAATCATGCTTTCCAGACCTTACACTTCACCAGTACTTAAAAAAAATAATAAATTGAAAGGAATTGGTTTTTGCTCACATAACAAAAAAATCCCATTTTGTAAACCCATAAAATGCCACTGTAAAAAAAACATATTTTTTCTGATCTGCAACCATAATTTATAACTCCAGATAATGCTTGCGCTCATCACATATCTGAAGTGGAGTACAGCTCAATTGTGATTCAATAGCAAACAAGAAGAAATCTTTTTTAGTTGCTGAAAATAAATAGTCCAGCAATTTTCGTTATTTTTTTTAAATCTCAGTGTTGTAGTTCGCTAATGCTACACTGACAGATCTGGGGAATTTCAAGTACATGTGACAATGAACAGGAAAACAGCACAACAAAAAAGAAGGTAAAACTGCTTTTCTGTTGACTTTGATGGTTTCTTAATAGAGGTGTTTTAAAAGATAAAGAAACGGTGACAAATATGAATTTTCAGATTCAGGTTTTGTGTCTCTGTGTAGCTGGTTTATTTCTGGATTTTGACATACCTATTTGAGGTAATTCTAAATAGTTTTTTACCAACTATGCCTTCAGAAAGTTCAATAGATCTTCATAAAAAGTTTTATGCACAACACAAATCCATAAATACAACTTGCAAAATTACAATTAGAAAATTGCTAGATTATTGCAAAACTATATAAATATTTTTATTAGCAGATTGGTTTTAATTTATACAGTATGAGACACAACAACAACACCAATAACAATAATACACTTGAATCCAGTTATGTCGCCGGCCGAATTTCGCCAAAAAGCGTTGAGATAACCGATGATTGAGATAACCAAAAGGCAATATGGCGGCTTTTGTTGAACCACAGCACCCCCTCCACAAATTTCTTTGAAGCCAATGTTGTGCCTCTTTTTGAAACGATCCAGCCACCCCTGACTTGCTAGTCAGGGTGTCCTAGCTTTGCAGCAAGGATGCCCACCTTCTCCATCAGTAAGGGACCATTGATGGAAAAGTTTGTTTCTTGCGTATTTGTGAACCATTGAAACGCTGCATCGTCGATATCTTTGTGCACAGCCACTCTGACTTCTCGTACATCTGCTTTATCACGTCCGCTTTCTTTTTCCATCCTGAAATGGTGTTTGCTGGAATGCCATGCTGAAAACTAAGGTCTGCCGGTTTTATTCCTTTTTCTAGCTGCAGTATGATTTTATACTTTTTCTCTAATGACTGATTGTCCAGTTTTCTCTTAACACCTCCAGACGTTTTTAAAAGGGAAAAAAATAAACAGAATACCTACAGCGTGTTATCCCTCAGACAAGATCAAGAAGAGTGAGTGAACCGTCACTGGAGTGAACGATCATTTTATTAGTTAGTCCAAAGCTAGCATGAATATAAGCATGAGCCATTCACACCTGGCCACACCCCCCCCCCTTTATGGTTTTGATGGGGATTTACCTGGATTGCGTTTCACAGCTGCGTTGTTTAGGAAATTACCATGCGAATGCGATTTGAATACGCGCTAATGTGGCTGTTTAGCACTTGTAATACTTTTTCAAAAGCCGGCGTTTATGGAGATCGAGATAACCGATGTTAAGTGGCGATTTTGGCCTTCTTTTGTCCTCCAGTTATCAGGGTTCAGTGACATAAAAGAATCTATATAATCGATGAGAAAATGCTGCAACAAAGAGGGAATTTGGTGCTTCCATTTTAAAAACGTCGACTTAATATGGTTGGCGAGTTAACCGAGGTCGAGATAAGTGGGTTCGACTGTAATAATAAATAATAATAATAAGCTAATAAATTATTCATTTTGTTGCTGTTGTTATAATGATTGTGTCACACTGCAATCGTGCTGCTCCTCCCGTTTGCCAACACCAAATCCCCGTATTTACCAGCTGTTTCTTGCTGTTTCATTAGTCCTGTGCATTTAAGTTCGTATTCGAGTATGTTTCCCTAGTCTTGTCATTGAAGTGTTTCCGTCGATGATGTGTCTTCATGTTCCCTTTTGTGTTACCCCTCCAATAAACCCTGAGTTTACCCCGGATTCCGGTACTTCCCTTGTTATCATATTCATTGTCATTGTGACAAAAAGACAAGACTCGAGAGGAGGACACCTCATCTCTCCAATGCAGACTACATAGTTTATGAAGTGATCTCTTGGCTCTGGCAGCCTGTGGTGAGGGAGGACGCAGCTGCCTGAGACCTCATGCACTGGTCGAGAGATATCCTCGAAAGGATTTCCCCCTCTGTAGATCTGCGCCTCGTAGAAGAGATGCGGAGGAATCTCACCCAGCTAAGAAGCCCGATCGCGGCGGAAACGATCCGGCAGGTCAGTGTCGACCCTATCCCCAAGAGGCCTAGACGAGCCCCAGAGGACTGACTGCCTTCCTTTACTCATCGTCAGAGGAAGAATTGGAGTGGTATTCTTTCGGGCTTTCCCTGAGACCTTCCCCGGGGACACCATTCAGAAACACATCCCAGCATTGCCAGGGAGGTCATCTCTCCGTATCACGGAGGTGGAGGGGTCACCAATACTGGGTGCAGGTCCTGCCCACCTGGCCCCTGCGATTGCCTGTGCGCCTAATTGCTGCCGCTGGCCACTCGCCTGCGGGCTCCATTGCTCGCCATTCAGCTGCAGTTCCTCCTGCGACGGCTCGTCGCTCACCAGCAGTCCCTCCTACGATGACTCGTCACTCGCTTGCACCTTCGGTAGCTGTTGCGGCGTGGTCGCCTGCAGCAGTTCCTGCTCTCTCCTCGCCTCTTCCGGCGGTGCCACGGACTCCCTCCTTGCCTCCACCATTAGTCCCTCCAGCTTCCCCCTCACCTCCTCCGGTGGCCCCTCTGGCTCCTACCTCCCGGTCACATGGGGTCCCTCCTACTCCTGGTTTGTGGTCGCAGGGAGTCTCTTCAGCTTCCCGACTTCCCCCGGCCTTCTCCTCGTGGCCCCCTAATTTTGTTCCCCCTGTCTGTTGGTCTCCTCTGTTTGTTCCCCGTCCGTTTCTTCCGCCTTGGTTCCCTCCTGGTCCCTTCACTCCCCCAGTTGGTATGGCCCCTGTTGGTGTAGTTCCTCCAGTGGGTTGTTCCCCTGATTTTGTGCCCGTAAGTGGGGCTGTACCTCTTCTTAGTGTTCCCTCTGTGTCGTTTCCTTTACTGTCCCCAGGCCCTGCTTCCCCTGTGTCTGTCTGCATTTCTTGTGATTTGTCATTTGTTGTCGTGGTTGTTTTCCTTGTGCCTGTTTTGCGTGTCCGTGCTGGTCCCCATGGTCCGTTGATGTTTTTGTTTCTGTTACCCCAGGTGCTGTCCTGTTGTGTCCCGAGTCCCTTGTGCTGCCCCTTTGCTCTCCTTGGGTGCACTATTGGGGGGGGGGGGGGGGGGGGTCTCATCGATCTCGTGTGAAATCCCCGTATTTACCAGCAGTTTATTGTTGTTTAATTTGTCCTGTGCATTTAAGTTCATGTTCAAGTATGTTTCCATAATCTTGCCATTGAAGTCTTAACGTCGCTGATGTTTCTTCGTGCTCCTGTTTATGTTACCCCACCAATAAACCCAGAGTTTACCCCTGATTCCCGGACTCCCATGCTTCCCTTCCCGTCGTGCTCACCGCCGTTGTGACAGATTGTTAGACAGTCATATAGATAATAATATGCTTTAGGAATTACACTTGAAGGGGGGTCGAGTTGAAGGATTCATCACATAATTTTTTACAGTGTAGGAGCTTTCACTTAGATTGTGGGTTTCTTCAAGGAGTAACACAGATAATGGCTAAAGCATTCCAATTTAATATACATAACTTTTTTCTCACTATTGTTAGACATTAAAGCTATCGGCCTCCAACAAAGAAAGGGCTTCTCGTGCTTTGGTGGCGAAAGTTAAAAGAACGCTGATTTCATGGAAATATCTAAGCACTACAGGCCGTCGCACATAATAGACTTAGCTTTTGGCAGAACCATGTATTTCTGGATAACTCACAGACCACATTCACTATTTCCCAGTAGGGACTGTGTGTGCGTGTGTGTGTGTGTGTGTGTATATATATATATATATATATATATATATATATATATATATATATATATAAAAATTTCAATAATTTGCCTATTGAAAGCAAAAAACAGAAAAGACTGTTTGGCCAGAAATCAGTTCCCTGGTTTGGGACAAATGCCACTTATTGGGCCCAGAAAGGGCTGATTCTGTGTTCAGTCCCATCTGTTTCTCTTTAAAGCCAGACTGACGCTCTTATAGGCAGCCAGATCTGAAGAGTCGCTCTGTCCATTTCATCGCGGCTCATGGCACACCCAGGCCTGGTGGCCTCAGCCGGCAGCCCACTCAAAAGCAGACTCCCAAGCTAAACACTGCTTATGCTCAACAGCTTTTTTGACGTGACCCGCAGCGAAGATAATGTTATGTTGCCCCAGTTCACTCAGGAAAAAAAGCATCACTAGATGCCTTGACAATATTCTGGGATTTAAGAGTTGCCTCATAAACGTACAGCTCAGCATTGTCCATTTTATGACTCATACTTCAGACGATGGCTTAAATGACAAATTCTTTCGTTTCCATTCGGTCCAATTATTTTCATTATGTCATGAGGTTATTTTTATTCTCATATGAAACAGATGACATGAAGGACGCCGTCAGGGATAGACTGGGAAACCACAGAACTTTGCTCCAGCTCTGCACATTTGCTCAAACTATCAAAGAAAGCTATTCAGATACACAGCTGTGAACCTGGCAGCAGACTCTCAATATGGCTGTTTCCTTTAGCTGGACGAAAAGGTAAATCTGGGCTTATTAGAATCAGCCCAGTCTGGTGGAGGTGCCTCAGGCTGCGTTTATAATGCAATTAACTGCTACCAAGCTGAGGGCCAGCGCCTGCTCGGATAGGTTCCGTCTTTTCTAAATCTGCTCAGGATAAAGTTTTACGTGATGCATGTTCGGATATTCATGCAGGTCTTATCAAGATACACAACTAACTCTCATGGGGAATTTTACATTTATGTTGAAAATATCTACTACAGACCTGCCTGCAAAATGTCCATGAACGTTTTGAGCTCAGAAAAATTGATTTAGGCCAAAGGTCACGCCAATCCTTCGATGAACAAGGACATTTTGGTGTTGTTATCATGACATTGAAGGTTATAACAAGCCCTACACCTTAGAATAGCTCTGTATTGCAACCCGATTCTGACATATGCTACAGTATATGTAAATATTTTGACAGAAAGAAAAGAAAATCTAGAATGCTGTATGGAGAACCTAGTTCTTCTGGATGGTGAACAGATCCATGGGACATGAGAATTAGGGGATGGGGTGGGGCAGTAATACTGGCACCCTCAGCATGCATTGGGAAGGAAAACTAAGCAACATATGAAACCATTTTGCTCTCTAACAAGCTACATTGCACAGCCAGGGGAACTGGGCCATTTGCTCCGAGTTACTCATCCAATATGCATACAAGGAATTTGCTTGATACTCTTAATAAAATTAGCTACATTTGGGGAGGAATGTGCCACACAGAGACATAAGAGCATCAATATTAGAGTGTGTTTATATTACCGACTAGTCGACACCCAAAGCAATGCATACCTAGAATTCAAGAGCGATCAGTGCAGGAAAAGTATGAAAACTGAAATTTCCCCTGAAATACCAAATTTAAAACTATTTATCAAAGGGTGAGGGTGAGAATCAGTAAAAAGAATGTAAACATATTATTTTTGGTGTGTACACTGAAATGTATGACAAACTTTTATGAGAGCAGTGTTTAATAATTTGATGAATCATTTTGAATATAAAGGATTTCAGGGTTGTGCACAGATTCTGAGCCAGCGCTAAGATAAGATAAGGTGTGTGTTAGCTTTAAGTTTGCATGTTCACCCCGTATCCATGTGGATTTTCCACATGGGTCCTTCATTCTCCTCCAGGGGTCCACGGCACACAGTTAGTTGAATCGATAATTAAAAAATATATATTGTGTGTGATGCATGGCCTGATGTTCCCTGCATGGTTCCCTGGATGGTTCCCTGCATGGTTCCCTGGATGGTTCCCTGCATGGTTCCTAGCCTTGTTCCCTGCACTTCCTGGGACAATCCCAAGTTTCACTGTGACCCTATCCTAGATAGATATTCAATTTTAAAAAATGCTTATTTATATACCTGCTTTGAGTATTTACAATATCCATGCACGCATTTATCCATAGCTTATTATCCAATTGAAGGATGAGGTGGGCTTTGAGTCTGCCCTGTGATTACAGCAAACGAGACAGGTCACACCTTTGATATGATGTGTATCAACCACAGGGCTTACATTCACACAAAATCACACACCGTGCACAATTGAGAGATACAGACCCACCTAACCACATTGTTTTTATTCTGTAATGAAGCTTTTTGTTTGGACAAGAAATAACCAAGTATGCCTTTGAGTGGCTCTTTTGCACAGCGGTGTATATTTAAGCACAGGCAGAAGATAAACCATAAGACACATCTATACATTTTTTGGTGCAAATGATGACAGGAAACTATGCTACACAGTGGATGATATTAAATATAAGAGAAGCAAATCATTAATACTTTAGATTAACCTGACTTATTGGGGGTTATTCTCAAAAAAAAAAAACAGATAGGATAAGTGGCTGAAAGATAAATGGATATAGTAATAGGGGCAGATTTCATATCGTACAATTACACAAATCCCAAT
Organism: Brienomyrus brachyistius; assembly: GCF_023856365.1. Lineage (NCBI taxonomy): Eukaryota > Metazoa > Chordata > Actinopteri > Osteoglossiformes > Mormyridae > Brienomyrus > Brienomyrus brachyistius. The sequence goes on along the minus strand of NC_064543.1, from coordinate 17,676,296 downwards.
AATTTAGGCTGATGGAGTCTCTCTGGGTCCCTTTCAGAGCTGCTAAAGGAAGACAAATGACTGGCCTGTGGTCATTGCTGAGGCGGGGACCCCTAATGGTGACTGTACTGTGTCCCATTGTTAACTGCAGGCCACACTGGAGGTAGAAGCTTTTTTAACAGGCTCACAAGTGCCACGTGCGAGTCAGGAACGCAGATTAATATCCCTCAGTGTGCTAATAATTAATATTCCACAACGCAGTAGGTAATACATCAGTCAGGAACTGTGGTGTTAACATTCAGAGCTTAAAATAACAAAAAAGGGAATTTAAAAGCGCTGCTATTTCCCATCAGATCGCTCGGCTTCAAGACTTTTCAAAGACACCCAGCCCTTCTGAATGCAACATACTAACGAGGGAGAATCAATTAACTGATTGTTTAACGGCTGAACTTTTGTGGGAAAGGAACAAATGAGCTTGAATGAACGCAGGCCTCTGCGATAGATCTGCAGGTTGTATCAAATGCCCTGAATCGGAGAAGGTGAAGATTGTTTTGTGACCATTTCACCATTAAGGAAATGAGTCACCATCCAAAAGAGACTGTTTATATAATCATTGCTATAATAACGATATAATAATAATGATGATACAATAATAATAATAATAATAATAATAACAATAATAATAATGAAGCTTGTTTTATGTAATGGTATTGAAGTCATATCAAGTCACATACCATACGTCAAATGATGCACATAATCCATTTTCTGAACTTCGAGAAATTTGATTAGGTGAATAAACTAGATCCCCCTGAGCAATGTGTCCTAAGTCAAGGTATTTGACAGCAATACGACATACAATTTAAAATAAGCTTCAAGATGGACTGTTCAATAAAGTCAGCAAAGCTTTACTTACCCCCTTGATTTAAAATATGGCTATTTATAATTACTGTTGTGCTCTAAATGTTTTAATAGAAAACTGACATACACAGTTTCATTGAAAATTGAACATTGCTTTTATCAAAGGACCTGGCAGATCCACAGCCAGGAAACCATAGTCACCATTAACAAAAATTCTGCACACTATACAGGATATCATACTTTATGTTAAATTAAATGACACATTGACACTCTATTTCTGCAGTTTTTGTCCAAATGCAATGCCCATATCTTGTGTGAAATGGATCTCCTCACTGTCGTATTACTATGAAACGGTTCTACACTTATCACACAGACATCACTGCTTATTTTTGCATTAAAGAAATGCTCAATGTGAGACCATACATGGCATGATACACCTCACAGATCTGTGCGTGGTTGGAGAAATATTCATTTCTACTGACAGATTTTCTTAAGCTAATTCATTTGCTATGTAGTGCTTGGGTAGAAATCCTCCAGAACATGCCAAGGTATGTACAGTATTTTGCAGTTTTAGTGCAAACATGCTGTTTGGGTATGCTGTTGAGCTGTGTGACTGAATATGTTTTTGTGTGGGTGAGTATACAAAGTATGCTGGAACGGTATAATGATGCTTTGCACAGAGCGTTACAGTGGCGATTGGTCTGCTGCATTTACAATAAAGCAACACGTTGACTGCAAATATTGACTGTATGCAGGTGGTGTTATGGTGTCTGTGTGGGTATCGCTGTAGGCTGGAGGCCTGAACCCAGCCCCTGCTGCAAGTGTTATGAACCACGGGTGAAGGCGGGCAGGTTGGCAGGCTGGAGGTAGAGAAGGACGACGCAGGCAGGCAAAGGCGGAGATGGAGGGAGCGCCTCGGGCAGGACTGCAGCAGGCGACGGAGACGGAGGGAGCGTAGCAGGCGGAGGCGGCTACTCAGGCTGCAGAAGCGCATGAGCAGGCGGAGGCAGTGGAGCGGCTGTAGCAGGCGGCTGCTCGGGCTCAGGTGCTGCAGGCAGAGGCGGAGCCTTGGGCGTAGCGGCTGGAGGCAGAGGCGGAGCCTCGGGCGTAGCGGCTGGAGGCAGAGGCGAAGGGAGCGTGGCTGGCGCAGGCGGCGGGACTGGCAGGTCCCGTGCAGGCGAGATGGGCGTGGCCCCTTTAAGAGTCCGGGGCACTCGTGGAAGAGCGTTGGTAGCAGTACCGCTCGAGGGGCGACGGTAGCTCTGCAGCGATGGGGCGCACTCCCAGGAAGGGGGGAGCCGCAGGTGCAGGCAGCTTAGCGGCGGTGGTGGCAGCATCCTTGGCGAGCCCTGCCGGTTTTTGGATCGGGATGGGTTCCTCCCGATATTCGGCAGGGAAAGAAGCAGCGGAGATAGAGCAGACTCCCAGGAGGATTGTTGGGGCCTCAGCCAGTCTCTCCGTCTTCTGCTTCTTTTTTCTCCGGGCGGTGGCCGGAAGGGGAGGCGGAGCTTCCTCCGGCGGGATGGGCAGTGACTCAGCAGCCTTTGCCCTGTTCAGTGCGACTGGCTGGGTCCCTCCTCTCGCCACACGTTCCCCCAGCTGCCGAAGGTTTTCGTGCACCTCTTTCATGAGGTGCACGTCTCCGGAGGGAGGCATCTTGCTGAGGAGAGTCCCGCTCCGGCTGGCTAAATCCCGCAACACAGGGTCCTCACGGACCTCGGGCTGGTTTAGCCAGAATACTACGTTTTTGTAGCAGACCGAGGCGCTCGTCCTCGATCCGCGAAGGTGCTTGTCCAGGGTCCGTCATTCTGTTATGCACCTTGGGTGAAGGTGGGCAGGTTGGCAGGCTGGAGGTAGGGAAGGACGACGCAGGCAGGCCAAGGACGGGGAAGGCTGGGGATTTATTGGGGAGACCGGGGTAACAGCGACTAGGGAACATAGCTTACAGGAACACAACGTCAATGACTGACAAAAACCCAGGGCAAGACACGGACTGAAATAGATAAGACTGGTTGAAAATAATCAGACACAGCTGGGCATGATTGGGGAAGCACACGTGGATAATCGGGGGCGTGGCACACACGAGGATCGGACGAGCCGGGCATGACAGCAAGTCTGTAGAGTTGCCATGTTCTCCACATGTCTGTGCAGGTCTCCTCTGGGGATTCCTGTTCTCTTTTGCAATCCAATCACATGGCAATCCAGATAATGAACTGGAATGTCTATCTTGTGCATATTTTGTGTGTGTGTGTGCGTGCATATGTGCATTCATCCTGAGATGGACTGCCGGCCTGCCCAGAGTGTCCCCCAGCCTTGTCTCCTGTGCTGCCATCACAGGCTCCAGCCCCCGCCCCATGACCCAGTCCAGTGGTTGGAATATATGTGTAGCATCACTTTCAATTATTTAAACCTCCCCCCCCCAGCTGAATCCTTCTCATGACTTTCACAAAACCAATTTAAATAACTCTGAGAAAATGTTACGATTCTTTTCAAGGTGTTAGATACACTGGCAGCTGTTGATGCATCTGCCAGACCAAATCTTCCGTAATTAAACATTCCAATGAAAATACTCTATCTGTAGAACAGAACTAATTTAGCAACCTTTCACACGCAATTGCAAATTTTGCAAGTACATACCACAGATTTTTTTAATGTGGTTTTTTGTGTGGTTGATGGATTTATCATACAAGAAGAAGGGCTGTGAAAGGATACATATCACAACTGATAGTTTTTTTTTCTTTGTTCAGCTCCAAGGTGTATTTATCTTTCCTGTGGGAGAACATTATTGGTAAAATACAAAGTCATCAATCACTGGTGACAATCTGCAATAAGAGAGGAATCTTTTTATTAGCTTTTTTATTATTTGATTTATATAGGATCTGAAGATGTTTTATTACTGGATTATTATTTTTATTCAATTTAATTTCAGTATATAACTTTTTTTTTTACAAACAGCATTACTACAGTATAATTCTGATGCAAGTAAATAATCCACATACATTTCCAGTCTTTTTGCATAGGTTTGTTTAGTGGTTTATAAAATGTTGTAACAGCAGAGACATGCAGTAAGTTGAGATAACAGAATCTTGAACTTCTGTTATCTAGCCAAAGGCCATTATATTAATTACTAGCTCCATATGTTGTAAAAGGCAAGGCAGCCATTTTTCCAGACTCCTTTAAGAATCCTTTTGGGGAATATCTGGTTATTCATTCAACTGTTGAGCAGCAACCAAATATACCAGAAAATCACTAGACAAAGGAGCGTCCAGAGCAACAAATTACAGAGATTAATATTCTTATGCATTATTTATTCCTTAAAAATATTGCACACTTGAAAAAGAAAATTGACTTAATATCCATGTTACCTTCTTACTTCATGGGTCTGAATGACAATAGCCCAAAATGGCAATTTAATGGTAAAGATTATCGAGGAAAAGTAGATCACTGTTGTACAATAACACCTATTCAAGGTTGGGTGCGGGGGGGGGGGGGGGGATTTGAACTGAGTATACAGAAAACTGAACTAGGAAAGAGAGAAACCATGTGCATTAAAGAAAGGCAACAAGTTGCACTGAGATGGTTTCGGGCAGTAATTCGTCCTCAATGTCATGCCTGTTCCTCGGGGTGCATCCTTGTTTTAATGCCCTGTATCTAGCTGCCGTTCTTGTTTAGTGAATTTGCCTGCAAGCATCTGCAAATAAATGATGCTGTGAATCATAAGTCTATGTCTACAAAGTCACCTGCTGGCTATCTTTGTCTAACCGGCCTTCCTTTTACACCACTTGACTTTGAAGTAAGCACTGGATCATTAATATGGTCTGTTTTGTCCCTTGGTAAGGTATATGTATAATTTACGAATAAAGATCGTGTTCTGATTTTTTTTGTACCACTATATTTTACCTGGATTGATTTAATGCTAGTATATCTTAGGGCTTCAAGACTCTCTCAGGGAAGATAAATCAAACTCATTGCACTGTGGAAAATCTTTTGACATCCTGTTGTTTTTCATCTTGCTTCAGATAATTCTGTTCAGTAAATGTACTGCGGCCTTGGTAGTAAACATCACACCTTCTTATTTTCCTTTCAGTGTGCGTCAGCATTTTGAAAGCAAATAATAAATAAATTACACACTTAGACTCCTGTCACACCCAGAATTTATTTGTTAACAAAAGCAAGGATGACAGACACTGAACACTATTGTGTGTGTTTGTTGTTCCTTTAGTAGAGTGTGACATTTACATTGAATCCTGGTGATGTTTCTGCACATGGTGATTTCGTGCTTCCTAAGTTTTTGAGTGCTCACATACCCCTTGTGTCACGCCTGGGGACACTGGATTGCAGTGGAAATACACTTCATTTTGAAAGGTATAGCATCAACAAACATAACTAGCGACTATGAGACTCACTACAATGTACTTCCCCAAAAGTACACAGCTGTTGGAAAAAGATTCAGGAACAGAAGAGAAGTTGGAGAGTGTTTTTCTTTGAGAAACTGATACAGCTGTGGAAGGCAATGTAATGGAAACAAGTAAACAGGCTTGTTGAACTGATAAACAAATATTGGGGTCATTGATCATGGCAGAGAAATCCCAATGTGTTGGTTCCAAAAAAAAATGTCCCCATCTCTCAAGATATAGGTCTGGAATCCACTAAGGCCTCAAAAAAATAAATAAATAAATAAACCAGAAAGACAAAATCAGCAGAACCAGGTAATAAAACAAGGGAATTCAGGTGAGGGATGAAGTTAATGACATTACCATGAGAAGACAAGTAAAACTTTTTTAATATAGCATGCAACACATGCAACAATTAATGAAAGCCTAGAAAATGGTGGGGGCATGATCTAATCCAAAAGGCATAAGTAGATACCCATAGAGTCCTGCATTAGTCTGGAATGCCGGGATACACTCATCACCATCATGTATCTGGATCAGCTTACTGTATAGATTCTTTGAAGATCCTGCTCAGTGCTGATTCTTTCTCCTGGCAGGATGCTCAATAGTGGGATTGATCAATAATTAAAATGGTTCTTAATGGTAATAGCAACCCCATAATCTATACATGTTAAGAGTCTTTCTTACCCTGAAAAGAAAAATGCAGCATCACTTGGGCTCAAGGATGCAATGGAATCTTCAAGATCTTCTCCTACCTCCTTAAGGGCCACTGAGTACAGGTTTGTCCCATCTACTTTCTTCTATGGAAGAAATCTGAATGATGAAAAATTATTTACAAATGTTTTGTGAATACATCCAGGTTACATAATTGTAGTTTGTTTCTCCTAGACAGAGGTAGCCCAAGTAAGATTTTTTTTAACAATAAAGAAAAATACAAGTTGCCATGGATTGCTCAGCTGGAAATTTCTAGAAGTGAGTTGTGCCAGTAAAGAAATTCCCAACTATTTTTCAGATGCCCATCTTATCTCTCCGATGCAGAAATCTTGGATTCTATACGCTGGTGGGTGTTTTTGGCATTATTCATCTCTCATATAGCTAGCAACCAAAAATACAGACATGATTCTCCTCTACTGATGAAAGTAGCATGTAACCACAGCTGGTTGACTCACCACATTCGAGAGGGATTGAAGTTGTTTGTGAGTTTGGCTTAGCATATTTCCCGGATCCAAAAGCACAGCATGTACAGGTTTGCCGTCCACTGGATCCATGTTAATATCTCAGTTTTCTGTTAGTCTCACAGACCCAAGACAGTTTTTAAAGTCTCAAGAAACGTATGCAGTATATATGAAACTCTAGATACCCTCTTTTTCCCATGACATTATAGGAATATATGAAGGGTTAAAAAATAAATTTGACTGTTGTTTATAACTGTAAAAATATATTTAGGCATTTAAATGTGTTTGAATATAGAACATAAAAAATGACTATCTGTCACGTTCCGTGTGTGAGCGAGGAACGAGGAGGCAACTCCGGGAGCCAGAAACACAAACAAACGGGCTTATTATGGGAAACCAAGGGAAAGACAGGACTGATGGTACGAACACCAGTGACAGATCTAGGGGAGACAGGCCAGAACATGGATTAAATACACAGAACTAAGGAACGGAAACGCAGAACAGCTGAGAACAATTAGGAATCCACACAAGGTCGATCGTATGAGCAGGTCATGACAATATCTTTGAAAAATATGTGGAAAGTAATTTTATTTATTCATTTTAAAATCCGCTATTTTATATTGTATAGGTAAAAAATTCTCTTATTATACATTATACGTTACATTTAACTGTATTTTTCCCCTTTAAATTTTCAATACAGCACTTCAGGCTGGCTGTCAAACCTGTACAGTTTCACTTGACCTTTGGGCATCAGATTTCATCTGTTGTAACTACTGCACTATAATGTTTCTGACAAACTGTGTTCATCGTATTTCCTCGAAAACACTGGAGGGATTTCAAGGCTTATAATATTAGAGTGATACAGATTTTGTACATCCTAAATTCACTTCACCTTTCTGTACTGTTTTGTGTAATAAACCTGATTACTTTCATCATAATTCAGTCATCTCATGCTATAATTCCTTGACAAAAATTTCAAAATCTATCAAAATATTCATTAAATCAATTGTTTTCCTGACCCTTACGAAGAGGCACATCTTTTTTCAAGTGCAAATACACACATGCTTCATATATGGACTAAAATACTTTGCAATACGTACTTTTGTCTTAGTATTTTATTAATGATTAACAAAACAAAGTCTTTTGTAATGCTATTGAAAAATGATCAAATAGTAGACTTTAGTTGCAGGAGCTATGCATTCATTACAGAACTGTATTTTTACAGGTAGCTTAAATGAGCAGTACAGCAGCTACTGGACAATCTCCTTTGGAGGTGAGTGATAGAAAAAAGGAGAGAAACTTGTCGATGAAAGAAAACTTTTTTGGGCCTAGAAAATCTAAAAATCACTGGAGCAAATTGCATGGACAATCAGATTATGACTGGCTAAGCACTCTTTTTATTACACTCTCCTTCTAACAATCTGCCCCCTGGCCTTCTCTCTTCTGCCACCTTCCTCGCTTTGCCTCCTAGGCTGCCAGTCCATTAGTGCATGTGCGAATCATAATTCAGAACTCATTTTTTCTTTCCCCTAATCTTCCTTTGTCTCCATTTTTGAGGGATTTGCTGTTTGATCAGAATTTCAACAGCTTTGCACAAAAGGCTGGCTAATTAGGAATATCTGGCTAGGTTCCAGACCAAAGGGAAATGAAAGACCACTGGATTTCAATGTGCCTAAGTACAAATCATTTTAACCCCAAGTAGAGGAGACGACGCACTGCGGCCTACCAGTCGAAATGAGGTCGCAGACCCCGTAATGGGAAGCGCTGTCTATATATTCACTTTATTTGAGTGAAAAAGAGAAGGGTAACACAAAGCCATGGCTGCCACATTGATATAAACAGATTGGTTTAATGGCTTGTGGCTACTTTGTTTGAATCTGGCATTGTGTAATAAAAACCTCTCTTTATTTAACAATAGGACTTGACCCTGTCAATAATCCTTGTCCACAAATTCCGCCTTGGCCTTTCCAAGTAGCATCAATGGAGTCAAAGTAGTCAGGAAGATCAAAATACGAAATGTCTTTTGCGGCAGGTGTTGTATACATCCAGGTGGGCAAAGGGTTTCTATGGTAGTGTCTTTGATTCTAGAGTCTTTGATTGTGATCTGATTTAATATAAATTTCATTAATTTAATTTTATTTCTTTCACAGTCTACAGAGGCAGTCTTCAGCCAGCTAAAGCCACTAATAAAAGTATGCAGAAAGAAAGGATTACACGTGAGAGGATTCTGCATTTATGACGCGCCAGTGGTGGTAGCCATTGCCGGATGCTCTGTGGGAAGAGTTTAAGCTGCAGGTGTGGTGACGGCTGAATTACAGCATCACAGACCAGCTGGAATCTTGCCACACACAACAGCAAGTTATTCAGCTGCTTCATCATAGGGCTACTCATGTTAATAGGCTAAGATGGTGCCCCACCGAATTCTAGGAAAAATGTATCATTGGGTTCATCTTATAGACACCCAATGAGCTATATAAGAGATGATAAGATATTGACATTTGATTAATTATTGATGTATTTTACAGGAGCTCTGGCATGAATATTATATAATACACGAAAGGTAAACTTGGTAACTGGACTGACTAAAGTGTTTATGAAGGGTTGAAGCATTATTTGTTTAATGTTAAACTTTTGATAATTTTAATGACATTTTTTTCATGCTTTTTGTTCCTGAAATTGCATTGCCTCAAGTTCTTTATCGGCATTGTTTGGTAATTAGCCTCAGTAATGCGTTTGACTCTTATCAGACACAGTGACACAGTGCCAGAGAACTGCTGCTTATCTCCCGCTTTTTAAATTATTGGAGATGACTTTTAGGTGTAACTAAGGAACCGGTGAATAGAAAAAAAAAGAAAAAAAACAAAGACTACCACACTGAATTAAAAAGGTCAGTTTATAAATATCCGACATGCATTTTTGAATGATGTCACCTATAATTGGTCTTTTGTTGCGCAGCCATGCAAAAACTGATTCTTTGAAAATAATGATTTTTGAAGATTATGACACAGATCAGGAACCTCTGAGAGAAGCTCACGCTAACGAGCTCATGCAGCTATATACACAGCATGTTACTTATGTCTTAGCCGAGTCTCTGTCTCAGCGACCGCAGTCCAAAGCTTTGATAAGCGTGCAGCAGTACTGCCTATTACAAAAATGCTGTCCACAGTTTCAAATGGGCAGTGATGTCACGCCTTATTCTCAAGGGCTCAGATGGCGACCTTATATACCCAGTTGATACCAAAAACTGATATTGATTTAGTGTCAAGATACAATTGATCTTCATTCAGCTTTAAGGTAGGCAGAGAGGCATTACTGAAGAAGAAGGGAACCATTTCCCCCTTCTCAATTTATGTATGATCACCAGTGTGTTATAATTTAATTCATTAAGGATACTGGATACTGAAAATGTGATCTCAGGTCAGTGAGCTGCAAGATCTTTTGACAAGTTCCAAAATAAATTGGGGGGGGGGGTGGTGGTGGTGGTGGTGGTTCAGCAGAATAGTCACATAACCACTGGGTCTTAAACCCCCTCCTCCACCCTCTCAAAAATGCTCAAACAGTGCCCAGACCCCAAGCCTACAGCCATGTGGTAGACCCAGTGCTGTGCTAATCAGCATAGATCTGTTTTATATAAAATGAGAGACACATGCTTAGTAGTACAATTAAACTGAAATAATAATCAAATTAATTCACCATTGTCTAATCTTCCAAAGAGATGATTCAAAGTGACAACACATAACTATAGACTGATTTTCTTTTTTTTTCTGACAGATCTTTTATTCCTGTATAATCACTGTACATCCAAACTAAAAGAAAGTATTTTATCATGACTTTCTCATATGGGAAATATTTACTTTTGCTATTCTCATAATATATATATATATATATATATATATATATATATATATATATATATATATATATATATATATATATATATATATTAAATGCCATAATAGCAACTCAAGAAAAAAAGTGTATAGGACACTTAAATAAGAACCTCTCAGCTTTCACAATCCCGAAGGTTTTATTCAATAATGGACAGGAAAGCAGAACGGCCACAAAATCATTTGTTCATAAGATCACCTCTAACAGTTTAGGAAATAAACGAGTAGCAACGGCAGGTGATTCCAGCCCTGGGGGAACAGAGCCCTGTAGGTTTTAAGAGCAACCTAATTAGCAGATGATTCACACCTGGGACACCAGGTGACTTGAGTTGACTTCCTATCCAAATAATGACTTAAATTAAACTATTAGAAGGCGAGCCACAGAAAATCAGCACACCCCTGAAGGGATAAATTCACAATGTCCATAAATTAGCGTGTAAATTATCTCTATCGACTGCAAGCTTGATTACATTGTACTGATAGCATTCAGTGAATAGGGGTGTCATTGTTAAATTGCGCTGCTGTGTGGGGATAGGCGATATGTACGATATGGAGTTTTTGATTGCAGTGGTATTCTTCAGGGTATTTAATATACCTCATTTGTTATGTATTTGCTTTTGAATTTTCATTGTGTGATGTATGGGTTCCTTCAGTAAGCTGTAGCTAAAACCACAATTACTGATATGTACAGGGCATAAGTAAAGCTGTTTGCATAACACCTTGTACCACAAAGCAAGATTTGTTGATTAGCTAGGTAACGTTGGATTTGTGGTACTCCACCTTAATTGGACTCCATCCTTGTTCACTTATATTTAGCCCAGACTACCTTAAATGTAATGAGTTTACTTGTTAACTGAAAATTCCAGCTTCAGGATATAAACCCCTGGTCATTTACTGCTCAAAAGGGCTGCACGATATCACATTGCGATGTCTGAAATTTCCACGAGTGGTGTCGCGATATTTATAAAACAAAAAAGAAGATGCAATTTCTTGAAATAAATTACAGCCAAATTAAACATGTTATTATCTGGCAATGGAGTGTGTCAAAGAAGTTGGTGGTGTTGCTGCGAGTCGCGCTAACAGACACTTCATAATCATTCAGTCAGAAGTGGACTTCTGTAAGAAGTAGCAGCAATATGTCGATTATGTAATGAATATCTCTGTCTCGATTTATGTGCTTGTCCCTGAAAGAACAGGAAGTGCATTGTTTAAGAGTGGGTATGCATTTATCATTTTAGAGACTCGCGGACTGCAGGCGTAAAAAATATTAGCCAAATTTTTCATGTTATTATTATTGATTATTTTGCATTAATTGTATAAACTGAGGGATGCATAAAATACACAATTCCCTTTTAAATTCATACATGTGTTTTATTTATCCTTGTGTGTTCCATCTGAAGAAGTTCTTTTATGACTTGATGGGAACTGAGTACCTTCAGCCTCATATGGTCAAGGCTTCTAGCCACACATTCTACTAGTTATTAAACTTTATAAGTGCATTTGCAAAGACATGAATTCCTGATAGCAGGGGGAAGTAACCCCAACAGCAGTGCGCTGACCTCAAGAAAGACAGTTTCGAAAGAAAGTCTCATTCTCTTATTTTCTGCCAAAAAGGGGGTAACTCTTATTTTAACCTGAAACATTTTAGAATAACACGGTTGACTTATGGTGATGTGTGATTTTAATTCCATTAAATGCTGCATATATTTTATGCGTGACTTTGAAACCCACATTAACCTTAGGCAATTATAAAAATGTGTCATGTACACATGTGATGCTCTTGGTATAGAAAATCGTTTGGTTTATGGATGTTGTCTGGTGAGAAAAGTTTGGTCTGAGGATAAAAAAAGAAAAACATTATTCAGTTGAAGACCAAACAAGGACCCCAGGCTGCAAAATTCACCCTCTATGCTCCCCTTTATCTGAAACCCTGTCAGTCTAGTTTGTGCTCCTTTCCCCATTAATTAAATGTGTTCACAAAATCCCTTTTCTATCTTTCTATTCAGTGTTCAAAAAAAGAAAGAAAAAAAAACAGTTCATGTGTCAGTAAGTTAAATCTAAAGTGAGAGTAAGTATTTTGACACCAGGTATGATCCTTCGTAGCTTTTCCATCATGAGCTGTAAATGCTAGCAGATAAAATATAGTAGCTCAGTGCAGATTTACCGACATGGATTCTTAATGAAATGAGCAGATGCTGAAAGTATTTTATAGTTGACCGTCCTGGTGCAGATGGTGATCGTTATGGCGATTATCTTCATCTATCTCCTGAGGCTTTGAACTCCTCCATGAAGACTTCTGCAGTTAAACATCTCATGCTGCTGATCTGCGTGCGCCTACAGCAGTGTAGGGTTTCCATTTACCATTTTCCAAATTCCCAAACCAATAATGTACGTAGGAGCTGAGAACAGACTGGGTGTTCAGTTTACATTATTACAATTATTGTTATCGGTACTGTTGTATTATCATATTTTTGTACTACTTATAGCATGAAAGTACCCTTGAGATTTTTAAAGCTGGATGTTAACGGGCACTCGAATATTTTCACCTCTGATATTGCTATTATAATTGATTCAATATATGTCGACTTTCATATAACTGCAATTCAATTTTATTTATATAGCACTTTCAACAAGGAGCATTGTTACAAAGCTGTTTCCAAGAGGTCCCTGGAGAGTGTTCCTAACCCTACAGTGTCAAAGAACCTTGGAGGGAGCCAGATTCATGGGGGAAACTCATCCACCAGAATATTATTATTATTATTATTATTATTATTAATAATAATAATAATAATAATAATAATAATAATAATAATAATAATAATAATATATAACTATAATAATGATGATAATAATGTGTCGCTATAATTATAATAGTGCAAGAATGCTTCATTCTTCCTGTCACTTGGTAAACTTGTATCGGAACAAACAAGCTATTATTATTATTATTATTATTATTCAGTTTGAATACCTTAACGTAAACTTTAAAAACTTAATCTCTGGTTGCAGCAAAATCATAAGGGGTGGTGTGCGAGGGGGGGTTCTTTCCATCATGTCATACAATAGCTTTGTTTAATTCATTAGCACCTGGGTCAGGCAAGACACCCCTAAAATCAATCACCCCGTGCTTTAATTCTGCATATGCTATTGTGATGAATGGCCTCAGCTCTTCTAATGGTTATAAATGCAGCCCCAGTCTTAATCACCAACAAGCCGTAATGGTTGCTAAGCCAGATATGATTAGTCAGGACGTCGAAAGGTCATCTCACACTTTCAATTCCGTTTTTGTAATTGAAAAACAAATGTTGTGGCTCATACGTTAATAAATAAATCAAAACCTACAGAATAAATAAATCAAAGTTCATGAATTAATTAAATCACACAATTCAGTAGCACAAACAATGTCCCTTGAATAATTTTGACAGATTTTGTTTTTGTTTCTTTGGTCATTCTTTGAGCCTGGGTAGAATTTTCGTTAAGGCTGTGTGTGCTTTTGATTTCCTTCCTTGCATCTTGATATTTATTGTTACAAATCTAGTTGACTGTCTGAATAAGGGAACTGTACTTTAATTGAATGACATCAATTTAAGACCTCATTGTTACCTGTCATCTCTATAAAATTCATGCAAAATTCTCAGATACACTTTAGCTGTGCTTGCAATCGTGGAATGTGGGCCAATGTAAGGTCTGTCCACCCTAAGAAATGCGCACTCATCCGCAGACCTTGGGCACCCCCAAGTAATGAATAAATGACTATGAACACCAGTATTTGCAGTGTAACATTACTATGAGTGATACTGTCGGAGGTAAGCCGCATTTTGGCATCAGAATGTAATTCCATCTAGGCTCATTGTAAAACCTCTTTCTCCGCCTTCCCCATATGAAGCTGGACAGTAATAATACAGGATTGCCACGGAACTGATTAATCACTTGAGCTTTCTGGGTAATGGATTAACCTTAAGGTCTGAACTACAGGGATATTTACTGATGTTAAAAATAATAGAAACTGTTTTGGGACCAAATGAGAACAAAGAATCCATTCAGAAGCTAGAGTGATGGGCCTGGTTCTTATCAAAATCCTTTTCTCCAAGTTCTGTAGTCCCACGATGGCCTGATCTCGGTCGAATAGCATTTTTCATTTGCTGGTTTATTTACCTAAACTAAGTGAACAAGCGAAACATTTTAAATTGCATAGAAAAATTTCCCAAGAGCTACAGAAAAAAGTCGTGTGTGGACAAATCCTTTTCAATAACACTGAATGCGACCTACAAAGTGTAGCAGAGTATAACACGTATTTGCTTGTTTTGATTAGTCTGGAAGCCAAATGATAGAGGTTGATAGAGATGGTGACTGATAAGTGTCGACGCGCTGCAAATTCAGAGAATACTTACAAATTCTGAAAACGCACGCGAAACAAAGAATGCTACCAGTCCACTCACAACACAATGGAAGTTTCTTGGGGACAATAACATAAGAAGAACCATTAGGACTGAATGATATATCGATATATATTCAAAACTGTTTTTTTTGTTACTTTTTTTTATTACCTGGTTGGCTTAATTTCTTCAGTCTCAGTCACACCTGTGTCTAACTATTCTCTCGGTCCTCAAGCCCGCTCTGAGTTTGTATCAGTACGACATCGTTAGTCTAGCATTACATTTCAGCATATCTTAGAGTACAGTAGGTGCCTTTTGGACTGTTCTGGTTGTGCCTGATTACCCATGTACTGACCTGCTTTGTGTACTGCCCACCACTTCAAGCCCAGGGCTCTTTGGATTGTTCGAGCTGCTGATTGATAGATCTTGGACTCTGCCTTCTCCTCAACATTGATTTGTCTGTCCCCTTTGTATCAGTGCTTGCCCCTTGAGGAGGGTCTCGGTCTTCCCTGTGTTCTGATAGTTAAACCATTAATCTGATATTAAAATATACAGGTCATTCTCATTTTTTTAAACAAAACAAAATGCAGTGTTTTTTACATGTAGAATAATTGACATCACCTAAACTTTCAGGTATATTAAAATTGTCATTTTTTGCTCTGATTTAATGATATTTTAAAACTTTTTTCCCCCAATTTGACCAGACAGATCAAGGTCAAAGTACAGGCAATGGAATGGAGTCCAATGGAAGAACAGCATAAGTCTGTAGAATTGGCAAGCGAGATCGTTTTGCCAAAGCATGATAATGTAGACTTAAAATAAAAATATGAGGATGCGTGAATCAGACATTTTTTGGATATGTTCCACTCCTATATCCATGGGGGAGGGGGGGCAACAAGTTAGCAATGGGGGGTACCGACTAGGTAAGGGGGGCACCAAGTTAGCAATGGATTCGTCAACTAGGCAAGGAGGGTGCGAAGTTAGCAATTGGGGGTGCTGATTAGGTAAATGGGGGTGCCAAGCTAGCCATGGGGGTGCCAAGTTAGAAATTGGTGGGCGCTTACTAGCCCAAAGTGATGCTGTATGTATATATATATATATATATATATATATATAAATAAGTCTGTATTGCCTAAATTGCAAAAGAAATGCAATTTTTTAGAATCCTTTTACCATATTTAGCATTAGAAAGGTATTATGCACAATGTTTTTATTCCCTTCTTTCTCACGGTGTAACAGTTAAAGATTTTTAATTAAAAACTAGTCTATCAGTTGTCATGGCAGAACAGCATTTTTGGAAGTTGGATAATGCAGGAATGAAAAACTTTGCAACACTTTGAAACCTAGCAGAGAAATGAGAGAATTAATAAGGACAAATTTTTTAAATGTAAAACAAAATCAGATAGGATTGTATTTAAAGATTTTTTTTCCCTGATAAACATCTATTACAAAACCTATGAATGAAAACAATAAAATTGGTTTCATGACACCTAAATAGACCTGACAATATAGCATTTAATTTAAACAGGTTTGGGGTAAATCTTTAACATCCATACAAGCATTACCATTTTATTCATTTTACTTCCACTCGACTAACATATCTTTATATTCCCAGAATAATATCGCTGGCCATGCAGGAAATTTATTTATAATTTTTTAAAGCAAGTTTTTTTTTTTATTTTCTTCTTTTGGTTTTTTACTGTGCAATTTCCATTTTTTAATGGAATGATGGTGGACATCAGATTTCATCTTTTCATTCCCTTAAACAAATTGTTTGTGATGCAACGGAATGGGAAAGTACAGTTTGAATCAAGTTAGAAAGTAGCTTTGATGAGTATTATATGATACTGTCACAACTGCTCTGTAATTCCCTAGTTACCTGCAGGGAAGTCAGTCCCCATGAGTATATCAGCATTTCCAGCCCCAGATGATCCTTGAGTCTCGAGGTTTGGGTTCGTTCCCACTCGGGGATGTTATCATGGTCTGACTTTCTGTTCCCGATTCTCTTTATTTTCTAGTTTTGTTTGGTTCTGCGATTTGAGTTGGTTGGTTAAACCAGCCTTTCTTCTTCTGGCCACCACTATTCCAAATGGCCTAATTCTAAGAAATGAAATTACACCAAGGATGTGAATTCAGTATTTTTCACAAAACTTTCGACCCAACATAAAGAGAACCAGTATTTCTGAGCAAAAAGAAGGCATAGTCATCAACACCACATTCCACAGATTCTAAATAATGATGATGAGATGCTAAGACCGTGCCACAGTGCCAAGATTCATCATGACATTATGCTAAATACACATTAATATGCATGTGAAACTACGTGTCATACAGTACATGCGCAGAAGAGCTGTAGTTGCTTTCAAAAATTCCACACTGGTGACATCTACCATTACTCCTTGTTATATTTTGCTGTCATTAAAAATGTTAAATGAGTCTTACAACCAGAGAACATCACCCTATACCCCAAGGCAAGCCGATATATAATCAGAGTGGATAATAGGATAGCGGGAACAGAGTACATATTTGAAATCTTTTGATGCCAATTGCACATTCCTGTTGAAAGATTCATGATATCTGTAAACCTATTGTACTGTGTTCTCTCACAAATCAAGCTAAAGCCTGAAAAGACCAATCCAGTATACTTTGGTATCTGTACTTTTTTACTGTAGTGAATTGCCTTTTTCCAACTAAATCTACCCTTGTTTACTCTAGCAGTGATTAAAACTAGGAGATTGATGTTAATCATTGTTATTAAGCCGCCAGCAACCATCCTCGGAATACAAGCTAGGTCAAATATACTGAACAAAAATATAAACGCAACACTCTTGTTTCTGCTCCCATTTTTCATGAGATGGACTTAAAGACCTACAATTCATTCCAGATACACAATATTACCATTTCTCTCAAACATTTCTCACAAATCAGTCTAAATGTGTGATAGTGAGCACTTCTGCTTTGCTGAGATAATCCATCCCACCTCACAGGTGTGCCACATCAAGATGCTGATCTGACATCATGGGTAGTGCACAGGTGTACCTTATACTGCCCACAATAAAAGGCCACCCTGGAATGTGCAGTTTTTTGCTTTATTGGGGGTCTGGGGACTCAGAACCGGTCAGTATCTGGTGTGACCACCATTTGCCTCATGCAATGCAACACATCTTCTTCGCATAGAGTTTATCAGATTGTCAATTGTGGCCTGTGGAATGTTGGTCCACTCCTCTTCAATGGCTGTGCGAAGTTGTTGGATATTAGTGGGAACTGGTACACGCTGTCGTATACGCCGGTCAAGCACATCCCAAACATGCTCAACGGGTGACATGTCCGGTGAGTATGCTGGCCATGCAAGAACTGGGACATTTTCAGCTTCCAAGAACTGTGTACAGATCCTTGCAACATGGGGCCGTGCATTATCTGTCTGAGTGGCTAGTCTCAGACGATCTTGGAGGTGAACCTGCTGGATGTGGAGGTCCTGGGCTGGTGTGGTTACACGTGGTCTGCGGTTGTGAGGCCGGTTGGATGTACTGCCATATTCTCTGAAACGCCTTTGGAGACGGCTTATGGTTGAGAAATGAACATTCAATGCACGAGCAACAGATCTGGTTGACATTCCTGCTGTCAGCATGCCAATTGCACGCTCCCTCAATGCTTGTGGCATCTGTGGCATTTTGCTGTGAGACAAAACTGCACATTCCAGGGTGGCCTTTTATTGTGGGCAGTATAAGGTACACCTGTGCACTACCCATGATGTCAGATCAGCATCTTGATGTGGCACACCTGTGAGGTGGGATGGATTATCTCAGCAAAGCAGAAGTGCTCACTATCACACATTTAGACTGATTTGTGAGAAATGTTTGAGAGAAATGGTAATATTGTGTATCTGGAATGAATTGTAGATCTTTAAGTCCATCTCATGAAAAATGGGAGCAAAAACAAAAGTGTTGCGTTTATATTTTTGTTCAGTGTACAAACAAATATGAAATTAACAATTAGACTTCTTATAAAGAAATTATTTTAAATGAAATTAAACCAGATCTCTTCACTCTTTTTAATATTCATGTAGTTCGATAACCATGAAGACTTTAATTTTTCTGAAGAATGCGTTGGTTTTTTTACTACCTTAAATTTGACTACCTTAAATAAGTCACACGTTCTATGCTTTTCATTCATTCATTCATACATCTTTCCACATATAGGACAGACTTTATCCCATCTGGGTGATTATTCTTAGAGATCCTTTCCTAAAGCCCATGTATGGATTAATCTCACACTGTTTGAATTAGTCCTGCTCATTTCTTATAATGTCTCTGTATTCAACCTGTCATTTTGGCAAATGCCATCCCTCCCACAACAGTGCTGTCAGTGAGATTACAAGATACATGTAATTATTCAAAAGACTATTTCAATCACTGCTTCAGGTCCAGGGACAAGCCAGGTACTTTGGGTAAGTATACAATTTAAATTAAATCACACAAATAAGTCCAGTCACAGAGAAAATGCACAGCCTTTCAGCACAGAGTGCTCTAAGAAAATGACCTGGGAACACAAATAACAGAAATAGGGAATGTCAAATACAATACACATCTCATCCCAGTTGATAATTATTAAATTATGGCAGAAAATTGAAAGTATGTACTAATCACCCTTGAATATTTGTCTGGTTGGAAAATTTTTTTTTTTTGGAAAATAATTTGTCATACTGGCTTTTACCTGTTGTGGGTGGCATGTGGCACAGCTAATTAGGACACATTTCCAGTTATCAGAAGATCTCTGGTTGAAATCCCAAGGTCAGCAGAGTGGTTTCACCATTGGGTCCCTTACTGAGACCCTTAATCCCCAGTTGCTCTAGGAACTGGCTGACCCCACCATCTCATAAATGCTTCTCCTTTTGGGTCAAAGTGTCTGCTAAATGAAATGTAAGCGGCAAAGGCTTGATCTT
The DNA here is from genome assembly GCF_023856365.1 of Brienomyrus brachyistius. Lineage (NCBI taxonomy): Eukaryota > Metazoa > Chordata > Actinopteri > Osteoglossiformes > Mormyridae > Brienomyrus > Brienomyrus brachyistius. The sequence continues at coordinate 17,656,688 of NC_064543.1, read as the reverse complement.
GTTCTTATGCAGAAAATACCTTTTGAGATTTCTCTACATTATACATTATCATAAGTGTACAACTAACTAAAAACGTGTGACTTAAGCTGCATGGCACAGTCTGTAGGACGGGAGATAACCCTTCAATTACTTGCATGCACAATAAATCAAATGGGAGGTGCTGTCTGTTTGTTTAGTGTCAAATGAGGATGTTGATGGCCAGCGACTGATGCTGCAACAGTGTTGTTGCATTTCCATTCTCAAATCCTCTACGGTGAGCATCATTCGGTATATAATGCAACAGCCTTACCCCCAAGAACGAAGTTCCCCTGAAGGAGAAATGGGTGGCAGGAATTCACAATCTCCACAGGCAGGCAACACAAGAAAATGAAATGAGAATCTGACATTCACGACCACTTAACACATCGCAAGTTAATCAAAATAATCAAAGTGATGCTGACAATCTGTTTGTTGTCGCTTAGCTGGAAATGCTGTAAGGTCATTATATATCTATAAGAAAATATGATTAAGAAGCAGTAATCGCATAAAATTAAAATTATCAACACAATAACAAAACTGAGGGATGTAAATACTGATACGTGAAAATAACTTGATGACTATGCAAGTAAATAACACTTAGCAACAGTTGTTACCCCACAGTAGCTTAATGTATTAATAGCGATGCATTTGTTGATTAATTTGTTGACGACAAAACAATAAAATATTCAATGATTTATTTGCTACAGCAATATACTGCATAATATTTTAACAGATAAACTATATTTTATGAATTATCCATCTACTGACCGCTTGTCCAAAAGCCACACCACCAACCACTCACCATTCTATCATGCCCAGTCTTGCCACATAATGCCTCACAGGGTTTTACATTTATTTACAAACTCGCAATGGTCAAGCCAGAAACAGACATTTTTCTAACTATTTGGACAGTTTTTGGACTGTGGAATGAAACCCTACAACACAGTGAGAAGATGCAACTCCACACCTACAAAACCAGGGCAAGATTTGAACCCTAAAGCCCTGCAGTCTGAAGTAACAGTGCTACCCCTAAGCCGCACTACAATAAATTATGTTTGTAATCATATAAATCAGTGTTTCCGGTCCTCGGGGACCCACAGCCAGTCTATATGTTTGTTTCTTCTGAGCTCCCTACCAGACAGTTCACATTTTTGCTCCCTCAAATGGAGCTGGGAGGGAGCAAAAACATGGATGTATCCCTGAGGATCATATTAGGAAACACTGATCCAAATTAATACAATTAATTATTAAAATCATGTAATGCTATTATTTTTGTTGCTTATGTTTCTAGCTATTTAGCTATTGTTTTTACCATCATGCACCTATTTGACAATAACACATAAGCACAATTATCTTTCTAATTTATCTGATTAATTCAACAGAAAAGTGTTTTCATGTAGCACTGAACATTGGTTTCCCTATGGAAATGAATGGCCACTTTCTACAATAATGAAACTAAATTCATATTTGCAAATAAGTCAAAAGTAAAATCACCACAGAAGTCAATTTCAGAAGGCTCCTGCTGTCTGGCTTGAATAAAAAACCGATGTTGGAATAGTCTTTGAAATGCCATCTTTCACACAATTGATTTTTGAATTTTCATTTTCATGGCAGCACATGCTGGAAAACCTGGTTCACAAACTCGAGTGCTGGCAAATGAAATGAAAGTGCCTGCAATTTGTTTGCCAGGAAAAGGTAGAACACCAGAATTCTCCAAAACTGCCTGCCACTGAATTCATGCTGTGTCATCTCAGTCTTCAAAATTAGGCATTTTTCACCTGCATAATTATGTCCACAAGATATGGCATTATTTAAACCTCTTTATCTATTACGTCAGCTACTGGTTATGTCAGTATATAAGGTGGCTCAGAAGCTTATTGTGTAGTACTACCACTTTGCACCTCTAGGTTCTACGTTTGAGCCGCGACTATGAGGGCTCGAGTCCCTGCTATCTGCGTTTGGATGTGCATGTTTGGGCCAAGTGAGATGGGTTTTTATCTGTCTTCTCTGGTTTCTTTTCACAGTCCAAACACATGCCTTCAAGATACCCATAATGCATCAGGTGTGTGCATGTGACCTGTGATGAACTGGCATCCCCTCTAGCGTGTACCTTTACCTTGTGTGTCAGGATCGGTCCCTGTATTTTACCTGTTTGGTCAGCTGCTGTCACTGGCCATCCTATTCTGTGTTCCCCTAGTTGGTTCCATAGGTTCGGTACCCTTCGTAGTGGCTCCTCAGGCTACCACACAGCTAAATGGGGTAAGTGGGTGGTTCCAACATAAGCAATTCCTCTGTTGTGGGTTTGGTGTTGGTTAGAAACCAGCTCCACCATTTTGGACATCTGTGTGTTCTCATGCCTTTGTTTTTGTTGTGCATATCTTATTAATTATATTTTCTTGTACCACTGTTTGGATTCTTGTTCTGTAGTTATCCATGATTGTATGTCTCTATCCATCCATCCATTTTCCAAACCGCTTATCCTATTGGGTCGCGGGGGGTCCAGAGCCTATCCCGGAAGCAATGGGCACGAGGCAGGGAACAACCCAGGATGGGGGGCCAGCCCATCGCAGGGCACACTCACACACCATTCACTCACACATGCACACCTATGGGCAATTTAGCGACTCCAATTAGCCTCAGCATGTTTTTGGACTGCCGGGGGAAACCGGAGTACCCGGAGGAAACCCCACGACGACATGGGGAGAACATGCAAACTCCACACACATGTGACCCAGGCGGAGACTCGAGCCCGGGTCCCAGAGGTGTGAGGCAACAGTGCTAACCACTGCACCACCATGCCGCCCCTGTATGTCTCTAGTTTTGTAGTAATGTCTGTACCCATGTTTCTGGTATCCCTCAGTGTTTAATCCCTTTCTCAATTATTTCTCAATTACCTTCACCTGTTCCTAGTGTGTTAGTGGTAATTAGTAACGGGCCACACCTGTACCTCATCATAGCCATTTGTATTTAAGTTCCTTCCCTTGTTCTGTTCCTCAGTTTGCCATTTTGTTTGCGCTCTGCTTGGTTCCTGTGTCTTATTTGCCTGTGTTTAGTGTTAGTTTCCTCTCGTGTTATTTATAGCATAGTTAGTTCTTTGTTTTTTCTACCTGCCTTGATTTAACCCCTCATGGATGCTTTGTTTCCTGTTTGTTTAGTCTGTTTATAATAAAATTATAAGCCTCATCATGGATTGTCCTTCCTTCCATCATGCCTCACCATGACATTGTGTCCTATCCTGCCAGCGATAAGCACCTGGCTCACAAACCTTTATAACTTTACATTGCTTATCCCTGTTTAGTTGTATTCCCTGACACTATATGCTTGTAAGAAGTGGAAAAAAATACATTGAACAAAAGATAATTTTGCATTCAAAGATCCCCTGAATTCCATTAACAAACTTATAAATAGTTTGTGGTCCACATGGTAGCAACACCTGCTCTAGAACAACAATAGATTTTACAGACTGCAACAGCTGGCTATTTTTCTGGAGAAGAATATGCAGTCAGATAAATAATTATACCTCCAGCTTTCCCATTCGTACCCTCTAGTCAGGTTCTTGGTCTAAGCAGAACAAAAAAGGCGCACTAGTGACAGTGCATGTTTACTTGTGAATAATTCTGTGCATCAATAATAAATAATACATTAGGATGCTTGAAATGAAACCCCACGGCCTATCGTTTCCCTATCCAGTCCTTTGGGACCCACAGTTGGTCCATGTTTTTGCTCCCTCCAAGTGCCCTGCCAGACACTCTACATTTTTGCTCCCTCCCACCTCCCAGTGGAAGTAAAAACATGAACTTTCTGTGTGTCCCAGAGGACCGGATTGGGAAACACTGCCCTACAAAGCACCAGTGCGTAGCATAATGCCAGCCATGGAGGAAGCTTGAGCTGAATGTGAGGAATTATATTCTCCCACTTGTAAAACATTACGCTGTAACCTAGCGCTCCGCTATCAAATGCAGCTGAAGGTTCTTAGTCTCAGATGAGAATAAATCTCCTCAAGAAATTCATGAAATTAATAATTTTTATATCCAAAGACAGGGACGAGGAAAAAATTGCTTCCTCTCTTTTTCAGAAATCAATTAATATGGCTGTCGATTCACTGCCAATAATCCTGACAAAGAAATGCGGCAGAAAAACCTCTCCAAAAAGCTGAAAGCGGGAAGCCTGGAGATTTATACTTTTATATTTAAAAAGCAGCAAATTCACCCCAGCAATTCAGATTAAATCACATGGCTTAAGGGTAAGGTAGCAATATCCACCCAGCGGCAAGAAATCTAAATTCAGTTCATTAACCACTATGCAGTACGTTACCCTGCAGGATCTCGCCAAAGAATAATTTGTCGCATTGAATCATCGGCTAAAGTTTGTCTTTGTGATTAAATATGTACATAGTGTCCATGACAATAAGTTCATTGCTACGGAAACTTGCCTGCATGCCACCGCGTTGGTCTCCCTGGTCTTTGCTTATGCTGCAATCGATAAGGCCAGAAGCCGTTTCTCCCGTGCGTGAGATATCTAACAGAGACTGAACCTTTTCTTTACCTCGACTGCAAGCCAGCTAAACAGAGCTGAAATATCTCACTACTATATGATTATGATACATAAATCACACTGAGCCATGTGCTACACTTCGTATTCCTGGAGTGTTCTCACTTGTTTTGAACAGAGAACAACTTCAGAAATGTATAACTTATTGTTCAAATATATAGTTATTTTCCTTTGTTCCAGAGATCACATCTATTCCACATAATGGAATATTCAGATTACCACAGTAATGGCCTTTATTGCCCCCCACCCCATTGTGGTACTTTATCTTTGCTGCAAAGTAATGATATTGTATAACGGAAATTGCACAGTAAATCTGAAAACAACGAATGACCCAAAATGTTAAAATGCTCGCATTGAAAGGCTAAGATAACAGAGATGTGTAATTGCATTTCAAGAAAGGAGGAATGACAGAACATTTCATTGCCTCGAATTACTCATAATAATCCCATCACACAAGGACTGAGTAGATTGTAACTTTGTAATTAAACTTGTGGAGCATGACCACAGGGGATGATAATTATGAACCATTGTGACTGGTTTACTGCATCACTCAAGTGTGGCTAAATTTCAGTGTAAAAACAACACAGTGAGAAGTGAATGACCTGTATTAGTTACTCTGAAAAAGACAAGGAGAGAACTTAATAAAATCTGCGATATTCCACATAAGGATCAGACCACTGTACAAAAGCATCAACCATCAATATCAAATATTGTTATGCAAATAATATCAATAATGTGATATTCCACAATAAGGAATTAAATGAATTTAAGTGCCAGTCTTTAATATTTAATGGTCGTCCTTTAAAATTCGATATAAGTGTAGATGCCGAAGACCATTTCCATATATGAGAAAATTACACTTTTCCTGAATTCAGCAGTTCATCAGCGACTCGAACCATTTGAATGAAACTCTGAGTAGCACCAAAAGGACCCCTTCATGCCACTGAAGACACAATTTTCTCACACAATCCATCCATCTGCTTATCCAGGACTGAGTCACAGGGAATCGTCAAGCCTATCTCAGGCAGCATAGGGTGCAAAACAGGGGAATGTTTTGGACAGGATGTCCGTCTGGTGTAGGGCACATGCATGTGTATATATAATCACATGCTATAGGCAATTTTTAGCAACTCCGATTAGCCATCTTTAGAATGTGGGAGTAAACCAATTCATTCATGGGGAAAACATGCAAACTCCATACACACTGCAGGCACAGGGTTTGAGCATCTAATTCCAGAGGTGGAAGGCCTTAGAACTACTGACCATTTCTACACCAGGGACAGTTCATCTCCAGGGACAAATTGGCAAAACTAAATTCTCAGTACCTGTATGAATCATTTGCATCTTACCGGCTTTTAGCCTGTAGTTACGGTAAATGTGAACGCCAATTTTAAAACATTTTTAAATGGCGAGGTAATTTTTTCCTTCTTTTTCTCCATTGTTCATCCATGGCATCCTTGCTATCTAATTTGGATGTAAATTTCTGAAAAATTAGGTCACTCACTGTCATTTGAAACCCAACCAAATTAGTTATCAGGAAGCAGATTAGCATATAACAAAATTTCTGTGGCCATTATTGCACGCTACTGATAATTATTCAAAAATTATTTAAATTTGAAAATGTAGAATGATCGCATAGCATCTCCTTTATCTTTTATCAGAAACTCAGGGGTGAGCAGTCAGGCTCTAAATAGCCGTGTGTTTATTGTGTCCCAGTATTCAGCTGATTAATTAAAATAATCATTGAATTGAAAATAGCATCATGTAGCTTTTGCAGAAAAATAAAAAATAAATTAAAATCAGCTGCTTGCCGGCAAAATGCTTCAATCAGTAAATGATTCATGGCTGGAGAACTGCAGGTTATGTAATGCTCTCCCTAAGCATAAACATTAGGTAATAAATTGATTGCCAAAACCTGGCCCTTCTGTGAGAACTATAAAGAGATAAAACTTCTCTTCAATTGTTCTGTAATAATCTATCAAATATTTAAGTTGTGCCTCATTGGGGGCAGAAATACTCTAAGGTAATTCTGTGCAATTAAAACTCTTACACATGCAACGTTATCTTTTGGCTGAAAAGAAGCATGAAATATTGAATTTCTTTGTTTTGGGAACTTTCTAGTTGCTGACTGTGTATGTGGAGGGTGATTATCGAGTTCCTGAAAGGGGTAGGGCCTGTCATCAGCTCATCCTGCAATACTGACACAGTGGATTGGAGAGAGAGCTTGTGGCTTTGACGGAGCTGGCCGCCCAGACCTGCACTGTGCCTACACTGCACCTGCACTGCACCTGCACTCCGCCTGCACTGGTCGGAAAGCTAGTCCTCAGAAAAACAAGAAACACTACAGCACTTATCAGCATTCCCTCGTGACTGGAAGGTGAACAAAAAGTTTTACGGCTGGTTAAAAATACTCACACTAATCTGTAAATCTCAAAGCAAGTCAGTGACTCTATGTATGTGTGTCATCATCATTTTCAAGGAGATATTTGATTAAAGTTATATTACTGTAATATAGTTTCATATTTTTTTGCCAATATTAACCATGCAAATCTTCAAAGAAGACTGAAATTAAGCATATGATATCATAATATTCATGTATTTCTATAATCTAAATATCCATGAACAGACATTCCCATCTAGATAAAAACTGCAGTGCATCCTTCAGCAGATATAAAAGAACAAATATATTATTTCAGGAGAGTAAATCTTTTTTATTTTATTTTATCATCAAACAGCATCTTTTGATTCTTGTGAGGGCAGTGCACGTCTATAAAATCAAGAAATCTCAATTAAAGGGATGGAAAATGGCTTCCTTTCTTTGTCCGTTACTCTTTGTCCTATAAGATCTTTGCTGTGATCGGCAAGAGATTGCTTTGCTCGATTGGGCAGAACAATGAAGGTGTATAACGAAAAGCGTGTGGCTTGTGATTCACAAATATCTCCAAATCCCAAATCATATATCTTATATCTTCTCAGCATTAAGATGCACAGATGTTCTTGGTCAGGAGACAATGATAGGGAGACACCCACTGGATAAAATCTTATAACTGATAAAGACTGTTTTTCTCTTTCCGATTTACTAGGAGACAAAGATCTGATTAGAAGACGGAAGAAATCCACAGGGTCAAAGCGAGAACGGGACAGCGCACATGAGTGGGATCCCAGTGTATTCTGCAAAGGTCAGCTAGTCTAAATGTCCATCATTTATACCTTTGGAATCCGTAAGTTACAAGCCAGCTGCACAAAAATATAAAAGAAAAGTAGATCAGGTCTTTGCATATCATATAATCTGTGTATCTATATTTCTTTTCCATTTTGTAAGCCAATTTTGCACAAACACAGTGGAGAATTGATTATGTAGGCTCTGTGCAAAGCATTTTCTCTAAATATGATTTCATACCTGAAGAATCAAGCACTTCATAAATGGATTTGGTAGTGGACATTATGAGTTGTAAATATAATCAAAGAAATGTGGTTGCAGCATCCTTGTAAACGAAGGTTGTAGATATAAAAACAAAGATTAAGTTCCATAACTGTTACCCACTCTGTTCCATTCCGTAGCAGATATACATAGTAAAGGTTTAATAAAACCATCAAGAAGAAATATGAATTCATTTTTACGTATTTTCCCATAATGCATTATGGAAGCCTGAAACCTCCCTGGGAGGTCAAAGCGTGATGTAGGATACAGTCTGGACAGGATGCCAGTTCATCACAGGGCAGGACACAGCACAAGTAGTGGTGGATTTGCTGTTTCTGGGACCTTAATCAAAAAAACACTGCCTTCTTTAGTTTAGTGACTTTTGTGGTCCCCCATGCATATAAATACCACCACTGAGTACAATATCACACTGTAATAGGATTTTTCTTGGGTTTGATCTTAGCGGTGGTAATGGTTATGACAATGATGGTTATTAATAGCTGCAGTGCAATTGTTACTTTTATTTCTTATGAATTACTTCACTGTGTCTTACATTTAGTAACCTTTACCTCTTCCAGCTTGAAGGAGTGTAGAAATTTTGACAGCCAGACAACCGTAGGATTCAACCCAGAAATCTTAAAGTTACAAGCCAAAGCACTTAACCAGGGTTCCATCATGCCAGTAATCATACTGAGTGTAACGTGTTTGTGAACAGTGTGTGTAAAATAGTATGCATTGGCTCTGATAGTTCTAAGCCATTTTATTTAGAAGAGTAGCAAAGGAACGAAAAGAATACTGAACATTTAAATGAGAAGTAATTGACCACAGGGACTATTTATAGATATGTTCACTAGTGGAAACCTAATTGAAATTGAGGAGACAATTAACAAGCACAGCAGGAAGGCTATCGGGAGGATAATGAGCAAACCGAAAACGGGTCAGAAGCGAGCGGTTTGACGTGGCACAGTGGGAGAGGGAGGAGACAGAGAAAGCAACATGTTAAAAACACAGTTCCGCCGCATCATAGACAATATGTACAGGTGACGTTTCTTACAAAGGGAAGGCACAGTGACTCATTCCTCCAGCTCTGTGAGAATCATTCCAGGGTTTGTCAACCCCCAAGCAACATACGCAGCTGGCTAGGGCTCCATCTTCTGGGGGGGATCAACTTAGTTACCCCCTCCCCCAGCACCAGTGGTGAATCTTGTCTAGGGTACCACATGAGCTCCGACCAGCACTACCCTCTGCCAATTCATGCGAGTGATTGGACAGTGTCTCTCAATTGTCTATAGAGTTGAATCATGTGTATGTATGTGCTATATGATGAACTGGTATCACTTGTAGAGAGGATAACCCAGCCCTTTGCCCTTGGAAGAAGAAGAGTGATGACAGAATTGCTCGGAATCGTGACTGGAAGGTGAAGCAGAAGTTTTATAGCAAGTTCAAAATTCACACACTATTCTGTAAATCTGAAAGAAAGTCACTGTCTCTGTTTCTATTGCCACTGAGAAAGTATGTAGAACAGTAGTTTGATTTAAGGTATATTAACATGTAGTTCTTACAATTTAATAGTCAATATCAACCACGCAAGAAAATATCTGGTCTTCAAAGATTGAAGTCAAACACATGATACCTCAATATCCATGTATTTCTATAATGCAAATATCTATGTAATAACACACATCCCTGTATAAAAACTGCAAAGCATCACTCAGCAGATATAATAGAACAAATATATTCTCTACCCCAACCCCCAGCAACTGTCTCCAAGATAAAGTAGTTGGAAGATGGATATATATATATATATATATATATATATATAATGATTATTATTATTATTATTATTATTATTATTATTATTATTATTATTATTATTATTATTATTATTAATAATAATAAATAACTGTCACTAAAAAACAGAACTGAATCGTTCCTTTATTTTGAACTTTGAATAGTCTGGTGCTACATCACAAAAAGAGGATTTCTGGAGAAAGCTTCTGAAATTTCATAATTTCTCTGATAGGGGCCATATACTCTGCACGCTCACGGCCAACTTGATTAACTGAATAAATAGATGGTATGACATTTAGCTTCAGAGACAGAGCCAACTGTACAGAGACAGTCTAACACGCAGGTGTCAAACTCATTCTGTGCATAGAGTATAAGCGATCTCATTCAATCCACCACACAATGCATAACTTAACTGATTATGCATAACTGATACATTTTTCTTTGAAGTGTGAGTTAAATACAGCACCCTTACCTATTCCTGAGTAGCCATTCTGAGATTTAACCCGGCATCTCTATGGAAACCATACCAGGTTTAACTATAATAACTCTGTGTGGTAAATAAATTGTGCTGAATTTTAAATATAAATCTTTAATTCAACACTATACTATAAATGTAGTTTTTACCTTTTGAAGACTGAAATTTGACGTCAGTGCTCACAGAACGTCTTGGGGCACTTACTAAATTTTGTAAAAAATGTTGCAGATTTATTGGTTTTATAACAAAAATCCATTGACCGTCAACATCTAACATATCTTCACGTGTCATCCACACAGATATTTTCTAATTATTATCATACTGTGTTTTTTTTGACTGACTCATTTAGTTCTGTTCTTGCCATTTTGCTGTTAATTGCAATTGTAGTCATTGGCTCCCAAGGGGAGACTAAACACAAATGTTTGGTGCTTTATGTAATTTCAAAGGTGTTATGAATTAAAAAAAGCACCTGATGAGACTGCTGGTCAACTCAGAATAGCCCTTTTTAGAACTATAATTTGGGTTTTGATTTATTACATCTTGAAATTCATGTTTTACTTAAAAATACTGGTTGATTCTATCCATCCATCCATCCATTTTCCAAACCGGTTTAGGTCCGGAGCCTATCCTGAGAAGATTGTTTCTAATGTGATATATTTTTGTAAACAAGTGATGTAATGATTTTTGATATAAGAGCAATATACTTGGCAATATGTTTACTGATTTAAGCAAGTGTCCTTTTTTTCTTTGAGTATGGTATTTGTAATTACACTGATGGTTCATACTTATTTATTCATTAGTGGTATATTAACTAGATGCTTTTATACAACACAACTGACACTAGAGGGTAGGATTACAATTTACACCTGGTCCTGCAGTATGAACCCATGATCTCTGCATATTAGCACAATGCTCTGCTGATCGAACTACACTAGATGGTGCTCTATAAGCAGACTTTGATAGTAACAAAATACTAGTTAACTAAGTAACTGCTTTACGTATTCTGGATACAAAAAATAAGTAACTGTATTCCGTTACAGTTACTGAGAGAATTGAATGTAATCAGATTACAGTTACTTTTGTAATAAATCAGGATTACTTCTAGAAGCATGGTTTTCTGATGTGTTTTTAAAGAACGTGAATATTATAACCCCTGTTAGCACCGGCTTCTAAGGAAACTGGGAGATAACATAAAGAAAAGAGCTACTGGGATACGTGAATCAAATAGAGTTGGGTAATATAAAAAAAGAAAAAAGCAGTCAGGCAGTATTTACAGACAATATATTTTATCAGCTACATACACATACAGTAATCGGAATAACCATCAATGCCATACCCCCACAATAACACTGCTCTATCTTTCTCTGCCTCTCGATCTGTCTTTGGGATCTGGGCATCTTTGAATCGACTGCAGCGTTCCCCACCTGGACAATGCAATTCGCTGCAGGGCTCTGACGCAGATGGAGGATGAACCCACTGAGTCCATGGCATAGCCAGCAGAGAAAGTGGACTGGAGGAGTACAGGTACAACAAGGGAAGCAAAACAGATAAACAGGCAGTACCGCGTAACACCCCCACCCACAAGAACAAGCTCATCAGCTAAATGAGTTAATCGAGACTTTGTAACCAGCGGGACAAAGCATCTGCTAAAACATTCTCACAACCTTTCTTATAACGGATATCAATGATATGGTTTTGCATCAGTGACCAACGCATCAGACGCTGACTGTGGTTTTGCATATATGTCAGCAAAACAATAGGGTTGTGGTCAGTAAGAACCACCACAGGCAGCGTGCTAGAGCCTTTGTAGACTTCAACGTGGTGTAACATTAATAAAAGTGCTAAATATTCCTTCTCGATTGTGGAATAGTTTATCCACTGATGTTTATCATAATTTGGAACAGTAAGAACTAGAGCATTGCATAGTAGCAGCTTCACATACTCAAAGGTCTGCTGACATTCTGGTGTCCACGCAAAGGCACTCAGAGGAGTGACCACAGTCAAAAAGCTTCAGCAGAAACACCAATAATATCCGCCCATTCCTAGGAGGCGTCGTGGCTATCGTCTTGTGGTAGGCACAGGAAAGCGCAGAATGGCCTTTACTTTGGTTTCCACTAGCCTTACTTGACCTTAGCCAACAACCTCTCCCAAACCGGTGATAGCAGCTTCCCAGAACTCACACTTAGCCAGTGTTCTGCGTAAACACTACCTGTCATGAGATGTGTTGATGTAATCAATCCATCCTATCTGCAGCATAGTTCCCTCCTTCCTGTAGCGTAAATCCCTCCTCCTTTTGCTTGGCTCCAGGCTGCAGACGTACACTACTTGTTCGCTCTGCTCTTTTTTGCTGATTATTATATGTCTTACCTTCTGACTATTGTTTTTCTTCTTGATAATAGAAAAAAGTTCTGATTTCCATTCTTAGCCTCCTAGTCAGACTTACGAATCAGAAAGGGCCTCTTTTGATACACTTCCTATTTTTTAAATTTTTGACAGAGTCAGTGTGGCGTCCTGTGTTGGGCTGAGAGATCGGAAAAGACTCTGGCTTGCCTTTGGAAACTCACTGCTCTGGGACCAACAACACAATTTCTGCTCCCCTGACGGCCTGAATCAATTCGCTTCACAATAAATAAGCTTAAATTCTGACTATACTGGCATACACTGAGGGAATTCCCACACACATAAGTCTGATATAACACCAGCTCTCTTTTATTCCTCCAACATATGTCTTATCTGGTAATTGTTTATGAAAAACAATTTAAATGTCAGACATTCAGCAGTGAGTGTTTTATTTCGAAATGAGGGCAGGTGTCATCATTCTAATAAAAAACACATGACTGATAGGAAAAATGGCTGTCCGTCATTACAGACTCATTTAGTTCTTGATCTTCAAAAGATAAATTGAGACAGATTGGTAGCACAAACATTTTTGCTTCTGTTTTGATCAGCTAATAATATCTCACAGATGCAACCTTTTAATCTTTCCCAATTCTAGATCGGACTCGATCTCCATCCATCCCTTTGCTTTTCTTCTCTTTAAACAATATTCCAGGCAGACACTTGGAAAAAAAAGAGACTAAATTCATTTCAAAGACTGTAATTGGCAATTAGGAGGAAAAGGCGTGTTCATTTCATGTCTACGGTATTGACTAGAAATGTAAGTAGATATTTCCTTTTTAATCTAAAGTAATCGCTGACATATTTTAATGATCTTTCTTATAGGTCATGCCTGTCGCTTGAGTGACAGGCTGTAAGTTGTAGGCTGGTAATTAACACAATAGGAAGAACAAGGGATTGGCTCATGGCAGCTTCTCAGAGACGCCAGAGGTGTACAATTCTGAGGTGTGGAGATACATTATATCCCTGAATAAAAGAGGTACAGTGTAGCATATCAGACAATGGTGGAGGTAAGTAGTGCTAGTATGAGGGAATGAAGCTCAGCGGATTGCACATTTTGCTCACATCTTCAAACTCACTAGTTTAAATCCCATCTCTATTGTGTGTGTGTGGGGGTGGGGGTGTTATGTATACATTGTATGGAACGAATTTCCACACAATGTGATAGAAATGTGTGATTTTGACATTGTGGGGACCATTTTTCCAGTCCACACAAGGGGAAACTAAACATGTCAGAAATCTTGTATTTAGTTTGGTTACTTCTGGTTAAGGCTAGGGCTGGGTAGGGGTTAAGGTTGTCACGTTGGGATTAGAGTTTTCCCCATAGAAATGAATGGAGAGTCCCCACAAAGATAAAATTACAAAACTGTGTGTGTGTGTATGTGTGTGTGTGTGTTTGTGCGGTATATGCATGTTATCCTTGTCTCACTGGGTTTACAAGGGTACCTAAAGGAGTATAGCATCCTCAAATTAAAGATTTGCACCCTCAGGTGGAAGGTAATCAGTGCATGACTGCAACATGCTTGTGGGGATTTTGCATCCTCCCTAATTTCAGATGCATCCTTAGTGATTGTGGTCTGGACCCGACACTGTTAAGGCCTTTGGACACGAAGTCTGAATTTTTTTATATGTGTTTTTTAATCTGTCATCCGATAAAAATCATTACACACAGAAAACTGGCACACTGAGTCCAAGGCATTTTATTATTCTATAATTGCAAAAATTCACAATACAATAATGGGGCTAGTTCTTCTGTTAGGAGGACCAGACGTATTTGACCTTACTGTCCTACAAATATAAATTAGCATTAAGAAGCTAAAGACAGTTTTGAAAACCGATAAGTTGCTTATTTATGCAATGCTTTGCTGTTACATTTTACAGTTTTTACAAACATGTAACTCACTCTTTTTTTCTTGGTTATACTGTCCTGCTTCCACAAGCTTGATTATTTTTTTCTGTCATTTACTTCACTTCTCACCATCTGACGTGACTCAGCCTCCTGGTGCAGCCACCTTAAGGGTCCACTGAAATGCACTCTCGTTTGTGTTTCACCTCTTCCCAGCACACAAAACTTTAGCCTACATGAATAAATGTAAATAGTAACAATAATAATACTACATTTATTTTAGACCCCAATAACATACAGTACATGCCCCTGAAACGTCCCTGAAAATATTAGGTCCATCCAATTCCAAAAAGCTATCAAGAGCAGAGAGAGATTCACCAGCTGAATTATCCTGGTCATTTCAAAGTGTATTTCAGTAGTGGTTCAGTTTCATAAACTGCTAACAATACTGGAACCACAAGCAGGTAGGAACACACACACACACACACACACACACACACACACACACACACACACACACACACAATCGTCGTGAATTTAATAGCCAATCTATGTGATTGACAGTTATTTGAAGCACAGAATCAAAACTCTGCAACATATACACACGATCATAATCAGTAGCTTCTGACGGATGCACAAAAAAAAATATAGAAAACCAAATCTATTCAGAAAACTTTACTGACAGATAAAAGTTTCAGAGTCAGCATGTAAATGTAATTAACACAATGTGAAATATTTATTCTTAAATGTACGACAATTTTGGACATAAAATACGGACTTGGTGCACTGGCCTTTACTCTTGCAGTCAAAAGACATGTGGTTGGGCTCACTGACAGTTTTAAGTTGACCATTGTGTGTGAGTGTTTGAGTTCATATACCCCAAAATGGACTGACATCCCATCCTGAGTGTACCCCTAACTGGGACCCGCCAGTGACCCTGAAACAGAAAAAAAAACCTTTGGAAGATGAATGACGTTACAAAAACTGGGGTGAAAAAATCCTCAAAACCTTTTTATACACCTGGACTAACTGGAAAATGGCATACAAGTTCTCTGTAACATCCATCCATCTCTGGAGCTTATCTCAGAAACTAGAGGCACAAGGCAGGGAATAACCCAGGATGGGTCACCAAGACCATTTACACTTAAATACAATTCAGCAACTCTGATTTATGTTTAGCATGTTTTTGAACTATGGACAGGAACTGTGAAAACCCAGAGAAAACCCACATCTGCACTGGGAGGACATGGAAACTCTACACACATGGTGTGAGGGTAGGGGCATGAAGCAACAGCACTGGTCAAAGTGCCACCCCTCTGAATTCTGTGCCACCAGAGAAAGGAAAGAAATCAGGTATCACCTTGTTAGAATGTACCAAAATATGCTCAGAAACAATTTAGGATACACCAGCATGGAGATTCTCCTGTGATTACAGGATCCTGCAATGGACGCCTTATTCCCTTAGGAGTATTTGGTGATAGACACATCTCTGGAGGTCTCTGTTTCCTGACAGACAGTGTCTATAGGAACAAGGAGTGTGGCGGGAGCAGGTCAGCCTCCAGCTGGTTATCGTCTTCCTGCACGTCTGGGGAGCATTTTAATGTCACTCTAGTTAAAAGGGCTTCTCGACTCCACCGCTTGCAGGAGGGGTTAGGTAAACAGCGGTTTCAGACGGGTAGTCAGCCAGGCCTCTCGTCTCCTCCCTCCATCGATGTGGTCCCAATCTGGGGGGGCACTTCTGCGGCCCCGTCGAATTTGGGAGGTCAGTGGAAGTGGCAGAGACGGGATTGACAGGACGGGGAGAGGCTTTCGCCACTCCCTGTTTAAACAGCTGGCCCCGCATGCCTGACAGTGTTCATTACCGCTATAAACCACCGTCGTTTACTGGAAGGCAGATTAATGTGCATCATTTTTTTTCTTCATTGTAAAACAGTGAAATGAAATGTTAACACGTGTAAGACGTTTAAAAATAACCGAGAAAGGAAAATATACTTTTAAAAACATCCTGGTATCGTATATATTTTAGTAAAAGCTTGTTTAAATAACAATTCCTGTGAAATCTATTCCATTCACATCATGCCTCTGCAGTAAATAAAATAATTCATTTAAAAACTGTAAAAAAAAGCAAAAAGGGTTATAGCCAAATATATTGTGCCATTTATGTACTACCCAGCTGAAGAAAGGCATCGATTCCCTTTGTAAAATATTCCCTGAGAAGCATCATGAAAGTGCTTGTTTATTAACAGAGACAGCACATGCATTTCTAATGCTGCCTTTCCCTGACTTCCTGTTCCACTTACCGTTGCTGCTGCCGTCACATGACCACACAGCCGTCCTCTTGTTTTATCACGGAACAGGCTCCCCTCTCCTCTCAGTTTCCAGATGTCGACACCGGAGCGACCTCTACACAGTGAGTTTATCAAAAAGGTGTCTGGGCGCAAAGCTGTTGCTGGTTAAGCCAGGTAGATAAGAGGTGCAAAAATACATCTTTGTACAACATAAAAATGGCATTTCAGAGGTATCCTTTCGATAAGAAGGTGTTCCCTCTAAAACTAGCTGTTTCGTGGTAGGGAATATCATTTTCAAAGAACAATATGATGTTTGGACAAAGAATTTCTTACCCTGGAAAGAGACATCTTTCCTATACATCTATAAATGATATATCAGATGCCCAATAATTTCCTTCCAGTGACTTTATGAGTCCACACATTATTGTTTTATACTGTATCAGTACCACTGTGTAGTTCACTGGTGACGTAAATCAGTTCTTGTTGACTGGAGTTCTTTTCTAACAGAATGTGGTGATGATACATAGAAAGTGATGGACAATAGATAGAATCCATTTTGAAATATTCTCTATCACCATTTATGCCTATTATGGGATGTATATAATGGGCAGAATAAGGTTCTGGACATATTTTGCATCCAGCCAACATCCCACACTGAAGCTCTCATTTATAATGCACTATGAATGCCTTCATAGTGCATTTTAATGGTCAGCATAATGTTTCCTTCTCCCTAACTAACCCAAAACAATGAGAAAATAAAGAAAAACATGAATAGTGCTGACTTCCTACTAACCACGGTGACGGTTACATGCAAATGTGTACAAATGACATAAGAGCAGGAAGGCAGGGAAAAGCCAGCCGGAGAGTTCCTTACAGAAGTGATCAGCACGCAAAGCGTTACAAACGGGGACAAGCAGCGGCAACAGTTACTCTTCCCAGGGGATGTAAACTGACTAAATGCACAGCCATCCAACCCCAAATCGGGAGGGGGGAGCATTGCGTGTAAGAGTACTGATCTTTCAGAGGTAAGCAAGACCACTGTGGGCAGGGCCTGAAAAAGGAGAAGACAAGACACCAGGTCCATCACCGACAGACACGCGAATAACGCGACAAAAGCACTGTGCATTCCTCATCTTGTAGGACTAGCTTTCCAACTTCATTGTGTGATGCAGTGGATTCCTCAAGTTGTAAATGGAATCAGCAAAATAAAACCATGTCTTGAAAATTATACATTGTTATACATAATGCAACTTTGGGTGGTCAAGGCTATTTTTTGTATAAATAAATGGTATTATTGTTGCTGTGTTACATTGCTTTATAGCAAACTCTCTTACTTGCAATAAATTACATAATCTTTTACATTCCATTTTTTATTCATGTGTACAATATTCCCATTTGTAAACCCAATCATACATTTGGATACTTCAGGTCAGTGGTACAATGGCAGAGTTTCTGCCAAGATCTGAAGCAGCAGCATTCGGATGGCATGCTGAACTCCCAAACAAACACAGTGCTTAGGCTAATTGTTAGAAATGCTCATCATGCAGATAGACAAAATGATCCAAAGTGACAAAGTGATGGCCTTATTTAATTGATTATTGTTTTATGAAAAATGACCTAAAACATTATTTTCTATTTGCACAGTTATATAATTTTTTCCATATCCTATTTTGCTTTCCTTTTTTAAGACATACACACATATGTTTAGAGAAGAGAGTAAAGTTTGGGGTCTGAGCACAGGGTCAGGCGTCTATCCAGCACCCCTAGAGCATTTTTCTGGGGGGGGGGGGGGGTTAGGGACCTTGCTAAAGGGCACAGTGAAGATTTGAAGCAGCTACTTTCTAAGCATAGGCGTAGAAGCCTAAACTACTGAACCACACACTGCTGTTTAATTAAATCACTTGTTTATTTGTTATTTTGTTTGTTCATTTGTTTGTTTTTGAATAGTTAAATTGCTGTTAGGGAACAAGCAAGGCTTTTTTTTTAGTGTTGAAACCAGAATGAGGGGCTCACTTTTTTGGGGGCTGTCAGTGCACATGCAGCAGTCCATTCATCAAGCACACGCTAAAGGACGACTTGTCAGAGCATATCAAGCCCCTTTACTGCTCTGACGTCCATCGCCTGCGGTCTGTGCGCCCCTGAATCCACAAACAACCTCTGCTTGTCCGTCACTCTCGCCTCTTCCTCATTCTGCACCGAGCCCGTCCCTCGCCGCCATGCTGCCTCTGATAGCTAAAGCCCGTGCATCCATAATAAGATGATGGTTGGGAAGAAAGTTGCACGTTTTTGCTCTAAGTTACATCCAGCTGCAACATACGTATTAACGCCTGCACATTATCTATGTTTTTGTCAGGTTTCCGTATTATTTGTCAAAGTACATAATTAACGATTTTCGGAAATCTCTTTAATATTTTTTCTTTTGTTCATTATTACATTTGCAGGATAAAAAAGCAGCAGCTGCATAAGGGGATGTTTTACTTGGATTGTGAATATATATATATATATATATATATATATATATATATATATATATATATATATATATATAAATTGGGTTAAAGGGATAGACTGTATTATACGAGATTGGAGTTTCAGTTCAATATTAACAAGGTGACAGGGAGAAAATGAACATGTGAATACATGAGAGCTTTCTTTGCTGGAAATGGAAACTAAAATGAAGATTTATCTGGTCTGGTGGCGGCTGCCGCATTGCCATCTGGAGCAGATGTAGGTGGCGGCTCAGAGCGAGTTTCCCCGCGCGCCTCCCTGATAAAGATGGACTGCAGCCTTTGCTTACAGAAGGCAGCTCCGAGACCCACTATGGACATGCTGCTGAATGACGGTGTGGAAAAAGCCACTGGAAAAGCTGAGGATGGAAGGCTATGAGGATGGAAGCTATATGAGGCGTGGAAGGTATATGAGGCAAACGAGAAAGCCGCTGGGGTTTGATTTGAAAAGTTGGATGAACAAAACAATGATATTTCAATCATCCGTTATTCAGCGGACAATGGTACTGTATTCTTAATATGTGAAACCGAATAGTGTTCGGTTGAAAAAACACTACGATTGCAGCCGATGCATGTGCATGTTTATTCCATAAATACTGCATAACGATATTGAACCAGGATCACATTATTAATCTGCTGAAGAATGTAATGGAACCGAGGGAAGTTCACAGTTCGTATTACGAAATTCGAATGTTAAATATTCAGGCTAAAATAGAGCATATGACACCTGTCCTTGAGTTCATTTGTTATAATTGGAGGAGCAAAATATTCAGTTTCAAATAGTGGAAAAAGCAAAGGACACTTGTTTCAATTAATCACATTACAAGTGGTAATTATAAATGGGCATACAAATTAGAGGGCAGCCTGCATAATTAGCCTCTCCTGATTGTGGTTCATCGTTATCTCCATGGGCAAATAATGCAGACATCAGTGTCATCAGTGTCCAGTCTGGATTTAAGAACCTTTTGACTTGTTATTTCTAAAAATGTAGCCCTAAAACAATTTACTTAAACCATGCAAAATTAGGTCAGTATCACTATGATTCTGAAGAGGCCAGAATAAGTAAAACGATATATATATATATTCAGAGGGTGTAGTGTTGTGTCGTGAACGTAAAATACACAAAGAATTACTGTAGGATTTACAGGTGCTTGTTATAGTTATTATGTAGTAGTCTGTTCAATTGCCGCTCTATTACTGTATATATTTTGTATCCATCCATTGCCTGTATCTACTTGTCTTATGTAGGTTCAGAGGGGGGCTGGGGCCTATGGGCACAAGGTGGGGAACAACCCAGATTGGGGCACCAACCCATTGCAGGGCAAACTCAATCACCCCTGCACACAATTCAGTGACTCCAATTAGCATGTTTTGGGACTGAGGGGGAAACTGTACAGTAATTCCTAGAGGAAACCCCACGACGACATGGGGAGAACATGCAAACTGCATAGACATGGAAATCTGCTGGAGACTTGAATCCAGGTCCCAGAGATGTGAAGCAAGAGTATGAACCACTGCACCACATTGCTGCCTGTCTTGCGGCTGGTATGTTCGTATTTTATATAGCCGGAATTTACAGTAGGTACTAGCTTTATTTCTAAAAATGTTACTGTTCTAGAATTATCCTGTTTCTCTGAATTTCTGAATGTCTTAGACAAGCCACGTTGAAGCATATTCTAGAGAGAAAGGTTTGAGTAAAAAAACAAGGAGACAAAGATGAGCTTGGAGACTCACCTAAAGTTATTTCTGTCAGACATATTTACACCAAATATTATATTCATGGGTCAATTTTTTTTTTTAAAATTGCCAGCAGTAAATGCCAGCAGAAGATGATTTTATCCATCCCTGGATATGTATGTGTATATATATATGAAATCATCATGAGGTATCAACACCTACCTTTCTAGACTGTCCTAATTAAGCTAGAACATCATCTCAAAGTCGATCATCAGATCAGAATCCCAGAGAACCTCTACCCCCACACCTTGGTCTCTAAAGTTACGCCTACTTATCAGACCTGGAAGGATATACGTTTTAATTAGTAATACCTCTGGTGGATTGGACCTGTGAGACAATAACACTAAGCAAAATTTTAATTAAAGTGACAAAAAATCCTAATTGTTTTCATGCTATTTCTCCTTTGTGGGCCCTAAAATTATTCTCTGAAGCATTACCTAGCCTTACTTTGGCCTACATACATATCGCTCCCTGATTGCTGCCCTCAGTCGCATGCATATTAAATGACGTGCTTCCTTCCTACAGTCCAAGCTCACACAGATTGGCCCCTCACGTTCCAAACTGCAAGCAGAAATAATATAATGCTCTTCTGCATTTTCACACCTCATGCACAGGAAATTTAGATCCGCTCTTTGGAAAATGGATTGTTGTTACTCAATGATTAACAGTTTGCCCTTACGTTAACTGATTCCACTGTTCGGTTTTGAGGAGAGAGTTATAAAAACTCTACGCTCATAATCACACACCAATTGTTTCAATAATATCTCCCACTGAACAGAAACCTTCTGCATCACTGGAGGTTTCATTTTTATTGCAAGAAGAAACTTGGCTTTATGCATTAGCATGTTTTCTGTGATAAACTCATCCATAAACATAAGCAGAGATCCCAGGGACACAACTAAACCCAAAATAAACAATAAGCCCAAGTGACAGTAATACTAATAGTGTGAAATTTTCAGCCACCTGGACCTTGTGTTTTGTGTAACCTATGTGTTTAAGTGTTTTCATTGTTTTCATTTTTGTTCCCCCCCCATATTTTCCTTTGTTCATTCTCAGCCTTTTAGTAATAGTCTAATACTAATTTCTAACCTTATAACCATTATAGATTAAACAATCTAAAAACACAGAGATTTTGGCCTAATTCATTACTCTGACTCTGGCATAGAAAATAAGTGAAATTTATTCTCGAAAAATAAACATAACCAAGGCAAACTCTGTAAATGAACACAGTGGGTTATAAGTATCCCGCTGATAGATGCACCTTCGGCATCAATAGTTCTCTAATGGAATTATTTACACTGTTGTGATTCTGGCTGAATTTTTACTTATTTGGTCTGCAGTGTGTGTTCATGTCTCGTGAAGGGAACGTGAGAAATGTATTGTCCTTTTGAGGTAAAGGATGGATTTATTTCCCAGTAGCTGAGGGTTAGGGACGCAGGCTGGAAAGCCAGTGAGACCGTGAATCTTTCAAAGGATTCTGGCATGAATTATAGGGACCTCCTTGTGCTGGCTTCAGCCGTCTTCTCATAAATCACAGGAAGACTTCCTTATATCTCCTCCTTCTTCTATCTAGCAACCTTGAAAAGAAGGTGCCTCGGGCTGCAATTTATTAAGTTTGTTACCAGTTTGTTTCTTCATTTGTCTGTTTTTTTGTTGATGCAACAAGTTGCTTTGACTTGCAGACCGTATCTGTTGTTTCTGTAGTTGAAGTCACGTACCTACTTCGCTCAGTCTCCTTGTGTCAAATAAGCCTTGTCGGATTCATTTTATAATTTGAAGCCTTCTGGCATTTTTATATGTGTTCAAGAAATACCCATCCAAGTGATTAGCCAAGATCATGGATGGATGGATGGATAGATGGATGGATGGATGGATGGATGGAATACCACATCCAAGATTTAATGATATCATGACTGTCAAATTCAAATTTGGCTTCAAACAGACCCGTACCTGTATAAATGGAATGGAAACAGGACACTGTATGCCATTTGGAATAAACCTGTCTCAAAATTAATAAGGAATGTTGCATTGAAAATTTGATTGAATAATTTATATTTGGTAGAGCCCCCAAACATTATACATGAATTTCCTGAGATTAAGTTTTAATTTCTGTCCTTTAGGGTAGAGAAGCAGATATCTGGGCCAGTAGATAGCGTCGCGGTTAACGACACGTTCTTAGAACCCGAAGGTTGCAACTTTCATTCCCGAAGGCTCCCGCTGTAGTAAAAGATCAAGCTCTGCAATTCAGAGTCGCTTTGGTTAAAAGTGTTAGCTAAGCAACGTAAGGTATTACAGTACAAATCTGTCATCTCAAATTCGCCCTGCAATTCCTGCAGTGAGGGGACTGTAATCCACATTCTCAAAGGAAGTGCCATAATTGACAGTAATCTGTAGTGATTATACAGCAAAATGGGTTCAACTGATGTTCATCTCAGTTGAGCTGTGTGTTTTTATTTTTAATTTATTAAAATAGATTTGCTAGCTTAGGTGTACTTTACTTTGGCCATGGGTAGTAAATTGTTCTTATAAGTCAAATATTAAAAACATGGTTCAGGTGCATGAATATTTAAAGACCAACTTGCACACGGCAGGCTTGAATTTCAAGAAAAAAAGGTGATTCAATTCTATGTGCCACACCAGTTATAATTTTGTAACGTAAACTGGCTCACAACATGAATGCTATAATGATCATTGCATGACTATCATACATTACGTGTTATAAATCATGGCCATAAAGGCTTTTATTTGTAATAATCTGTTTACGCAATGTTTATCATTCAGTATTTCAGCATTCAATGTTAATTTCAATACACTGGCTGCACAGTTCCTTGTATCCAAATGTTCCACCTCACAATTAGGCTATTTTTAGTGTGGGGTGTTTATTACCAATTTACTTAAGAAATATGTGACATTTAGTTGGTTATGTGGAAAGGTGACTTGATTAGGGTATATTGAAAATGGGGATTTCGTGGAATTAAAAAACAAAGAAAAAGGATTTTTAGCTCTGGTTCTCTTGAGAACAAGCAATGAAACGTGAAATAGCGCTATAGGCAAAGACCTCGTATTCCGATATTATGCCATGGCCATTTTTCAGCACAATTAGGCAAACGTCAATTTGCATATCTTTTATTCCTGATATATATGGCAGGTGGGAAATTAATTCTGCATCGTAAGTGACCGATTATTTTGTTGTCATGCAACAAATTAGATGCAAATATTTAAAAATATCACAAGACATACATTAGCGAAAGAAACTATTTCAGTTTAACTATATGAATATAACTATATTCTTGTATTTCTTAGTCTTTGGAGGTGACTGGAGATGTGAAAGACGAGAAATGAAACTGGAATCCCTCCACAAGGAGAAATGCTTTTGTTGTCACTGGAGTTGACAGCTGTTGTACTGCTCAGAGGCACTTCTGAGTAAATTAAATGTCCTTACAATGCTGTCATAAAACCTTCCCGCTTGGAAAACATTGGCCGGCTTAGTCAGAATTGGAGCCTTTAATCGCAGACCGCTTTGCCTGCGGAGGGCTTCCATATGGCATGTATATACAGTATACACCTTTAAACATTTTCTTTGCTTAATACTTTTGCCAGTAAATACATTAAAACAGCAAATAAAATGTGCTGACGGCATGTTTGATGCCCTCCTTATCTATGACTAAATTTGGTCATAATCCCTTTGACCCATGCTTACTGAGAGAGCTGCTTTTGATATAGCTGCATTATGTGGTAACTCATTAACTTACAGAGTAATTTCTTCAGTAACACTTGCACACAAGTTAAGACAACTTCGGTTTCAATATGGAAAATAATGAGTCATTCTTTTGAAAAACAGCTTATTGCTTAGACTGGGAAAATAGTGTAAATTCATGGAGAGAAATTGAACAAGTCTATTTGCTCTCATTTAGTACATCAAAAACGTAACATTAACGACAGGATGTGTCACATTTTAAAAAGAACATCACAGAGGACAGTTGATGTTGCTTTAAAGCTTGGGGTTATTTGATGATAACAAGCAATTAGCGCTCTGGTTACAAACAATTTGTTGCAGGAGTCATACATGCCTTCATTTCATATTGCTGTCAAGTTCCTGCTGTATGATTTATAAAAGGAAAATTTGCAGCTGGTTAATGGGAAGACAGTGAGATAAGTGCTCAGTGTGAGAAAGTAGGCCCAAGAATTCAAATGGTGTAGCTCACATGGTGGACCGTGGATGGTCATTTTCATCATCAGCGATAGCGTCACTCTACACCTGAACTGTCCGCCCACTCTGCTTAGCAAAGGAAGGTACACTGAGGAGGTGGCGACCCCTGCTCCTTAGCTTGTGATTGAAGTTTGTTCTCATTTTCCCTGCACTGCAGGAGCCCTGCAAACATTATAATCAAAACACTGTGAGATTATGCGGTGAGCTGTCACTGCGGGGCTTATCCTCTCATTATGAGAGGACAGCAGTTACACCCTTATTTACAAAGTCTTTCAAAGTGGACCAGATGAAATGAGGAACACATAGAAATATGTAAATATGCACGGAAAAGGGCAGGAACAGCGGCCGAATGTAACAAATGAGATTGTCATTCAGGAACTATCCCTTCGGGTCTTCCAAGGCAGAAATTCACAGTACCTTTCCCAGACACAGTATCGTTTGCCTCTCAAAGGAACTATTGATTCGTGCATCCTGAGGATGAGTCCGACATGGATAAGAAAGATAAGCAGCAGCTCCGAGAATGTAGCGAAGTGTATTGCGTCCCCCTACAACCATCAGGGGCCGAACATAAATTGTGTGGAGATAGGACTTGCGAGGCTGCAGTACTTGCAATGTCCACTAGGACATTCCGAGACTAATAATCAAAGAATGAGGTCCAAATGTAAAAGACCCGTGAAAGAAGAGATTCTTGGGGTCTGTACTAGGAAGTGGGGTTACTGGCTTATTGGGGAAACTTGTCGGATTTAAGGAGGGTTGGGCAAAATGTAAGTCAACAAATCTGAAGTCCATTAAACTGTAGTACCTTAAATCCAACATGTTACATAGTACAGTTATTTAGTATTTCAGTATAGTTAGTAGTACAGGCCACAGGTTGCTGAATCGGTAACCATTGACTGTCAAGGAAAGAAGCATAGCATTTATTGTTGTCGAAGTTGCAGTATGGGGACTATGTACAGCTGTGTAAATGGGTAAAATATTATTCTACCAGCTGTGTAAGACCATTTTGACGTTAAAAAAGAAAACAACACTCCTTAGCCATGGTAATTGCAATAATATTAACTCTGGGTTGGCAACACTTGACACGTGTATGAATCCATTTTGGGTCCTGCAACTGCTTGCGACAGTGGTTAGAGAGGAACATGGCCAGAATGTGTGGTGTTTCCCTGCCACGGAATCACATTAATGCAATATCACGGCTGACAGCAAAGGTCCCCGATAGAATAGAATATTACACGGTCTACAGAATGTGTCATTCAGGTCTCCAGATTTTTGATCCCAGCACTTTGTATTTCACACATATTACTTTTTAGTTATTTATTTAATGGGGTTCTGTTAAAATTGGCATTTTAGCTATATACACCAATTATTTTGGTATTTTTCATCTAAAATTACACGGGAACATTTTTTATATACAAGGACAAATACAGCTGGGATACAAAATTCTATATCCCAAAAATAGTTTAGAATTATAATTAGAATATAAATTATAACTAATTAATCTTTTTACATATTATCCATGCCCAGTTTAGTTTGAGGACCAATACTTCCGTGAAACAATCAGAGTTTGCCATGCAAACCTAAGGATATGTTTGTTTCTCTTTTCTTTTCTGAAAATAATAATGGGCAATACGTGAACACAATCCATCCATCCAATCCATCCAATCCCGTCCATCCATCCATCCATCCATCCATCCATCCATGCTTGTCCTATGCAGATTCTCAGGGTTAGGACCCTATTCAGGAATGTATGGGCGCAAGGCAGGGGATAACCCAGGATGGGGTGCTAACCCATCACGGGGCATATACACGAACATCCACACCTATGGACAACTTGGTAAATCTAATTCACCTTAACATGTTTTTTATCTGTGGTCGGAAACCGGAGTACCCGGAGGAAAGCCCACGATGACATGGAGAGAACATGCAAACTCCACAAACATGGAGCCAAGGTAGAGACTCGCAACCTGGTCTCCGGAGCCCCCCCCCATGAAACAATAAAACAAGCAATTTTAGTAGGTGAAACAAAAAAATTACAAAACTCTAGTATTTCAGTGACTAAACAAGTGCACGGTGTAGCTGTTGGCACTGATACCTCTGGTCTAGGTTGGGGTCCTGCTTTCTCGGGGTGAATCTAATAACAGCACCCCAGTTTACTGAGGGACAGGTGACACTAATCACCACAGGCCACGAACCCCTGATGCCTGACTCTGCGGTGTGAGGAAACAATCCCTTTTTAAATGTCTGGAGCTTAATTAGAAAAAGTAAGAAGAAATAAGTAGAAGAAAAAGAAAAAGCAGGGACTTATGATTCCTTATTTATTTGAAATATCCAAGTCGTTATTCCTTTACTTTCACAAGCAACAAGATACAGGGACATACCAAGTATGGTAATCTTTGTATTACGGCCTGTGTACACACTAATGAAATCCTCTAAAATATTTATCATATGCTTAATATATGCAAGGGAGTTTTCATAGATTTTGCCTAAATCCTGCAGCTTACACGACGCCATGCTGAGAGAGAGCTTTAAAATGAGACACGAAGCATTTTGAATGCCTGCTTAAGTTACGACCATCACACATGTTTGCTGCTGATTTAGACCACATGCAACGTAAAGCGGGGCCTTCTGTTATTCAGTAAATATACAGCCTCGTATTCAAAAGGAAATCCCTCCCCAACCCCCACCCCGTCCCCCAGTTACCCCAGCGGATTAGCGGAACAAAGGAACAAAACAATGACCCGCGCAGTACAGACATTTTCCATTTTACGAAGATATTTTCACACTTCTAAGCCAATTTTTTTTTCCCTGCGACCTGCTCTGCTTCTTTCATGCAGTTTTTGATGCTGGTGTCATCTTTACTTCAGAGTGCCTTACTGATCTTCTACGCTGGACTGCGGCGAGCTGAGGGCCATCACACAAGAACCATGAGCAAAATGTGAACAGAGCTGTTGATGGGAACTGAGAAATTGTTGTTGAGAACGCAGAAACGCTCCGACACCCACATTCTCTTAGCGGTATGCTACAAGCACATGGATGCAAACCAAACAACAGGAAACAAGACTCTGGAGTCAAACCAGAGTTCTCCTTTGAACGCTCTGCACATGAAGCTCTTTCGATAGCTGAGCCGGTGCTTCAGAAATAAATTACCCTGTGACTGTATGAGCGCGTGTCTATGTGAGTGAATTTTTGTGTTTCCTGTTCCATTCCATAATTTCTGGGTCTGGCTCAAGATCAGCACAACCTGGATGAATGACTGCTTACCGAAAATTGATGATTAAATGGGTATGCATATTTTAACAAACTCGCACACTTCAACTCATAATTCAGCACTTAAAAACCTGGTACACTGGGTAGGCATTCTGCCAGCCAGTAGGCTTTTCAATTCTCTAGCCAGGCTCATCTGAGATTTGTGCCAAGCATTTTCAGAACGGAAGAACCGAAATACTCAGCTCACGCTTACTTTACTTGTAGCCTGCCTCGATTGTTTTCTCCTTTCTTGCGAACATGAATACAAAGGAATAAAAATCAACCGCATCCAATGACTCTCAAGTCAGTAGCCCCAACACGCTCAAAATCACAAATACTTAGTGAGATTTCAGGGCTCGTTTTAATGTGCAATGAGACTAAGCAGAAACACTGTGATTATACAGAAGTTGCTAAGTACTGTTTCAGTATTTAATTGATGATGACAAGCAGAGGACTAAAACACGGCAGGACGCCAAATCTCTGCTGATGCCACAGACGCATAGATAAGGTTAAGTGCGAAATCAAAAATGCAGACTGCTTCAGAAATATATACTAATCTCCCACAAGCATTTCTGTGCTGATAGAGGTAGAATCTTTTGTTTAATGCACATCTTCAGAAACCCTCTGATATGGCTGGGGATTAATGTCTGGCAATTTAAGGCCACAAAGATAAAAAAAAAAGTTGGCTTTGTGCTCCCTTAACCACCATGTCACAGAATACTCCCTGCGGATTGTAGAATTGCTGCCCTATTGACTTTTCTCAAGATCTGAACACAGTAGGCGACAGCTTAGTGGTAGTGCAAGAAAATGTATCAACTTTGCCCTCTTATACACAAGTAGGGCAAAGCCAGGCCTATAGGATGGGTCCGCCTAAGGCTCACGCCAAACCAAGCGCTCCGATTGGTGCAGCCGATGAAGTGTCACGATAGGTGTATGCGTCAGATGATTGAAAAAGCCGAGAGGCACAGCTCACAGCGTGTCTGCCTTAATGCCTGCTGTCCTATTTTGCTGCAGTGGAAATCACATAGTTTGGGGAAGATGTGGAATGCTGACTCCTGTAGGAATGCATTTCACACCAGAAAAATAGGTCAGGAATTTCGTTTCTGCCTCCTATAAATATCCAGACTAATGATTTGTGTTGCCATTCATTGACAGCACTTTAGACAACAGCAAGCCTATTGAGCACAGCTCTCCTTAACATGATGTAATACCCTTCTTCCTTTCTGTCCACCGCTTGTATTTCATTAGTTTTTAGTAAATATTTGTTCCATCCCAAAGACTGACTGTGTCCTTTTGTTTACTCTGGGTCTCTCGGGGTAAAATTGTCTGGCAGCCTCATTCAGGTGTTACCAAACTCAATTCCCTCCCTCTCTCCTCCCCATTGTTTCCCAAAGTGCACACCGACCTTTAGCAGCAATGGAAACCCTCCGAGAAGGTGAATAAGGTCCTTTTCTGGCAGCGGTCAATCGACAGACCGACCACTGAGCTTATAGCAAAAGGAAATGCTGCAGGCACAGTAATACAAATATAATAATAATAATAATAATAATAATAATAATAATAATAATAATAATAATAATAATAATAATAATAATGCTATTAAAGATTTATTAACACCATTCATCATTTTATAAAAAGAGCATTTATTTCAAAGTTTTCCGCTTCTGAGATTGAAGCACATAATAAAGCAACAGTACAATGTTCATAAAATATGTGTGATGTAACATTTTCTTACATGTTGAAATACTGATATCTGAATGTTTACTAAAATAAGAACTTTTAAAATTGTACAAAGGTACCATAAAATCGACATAGAAATTAGGCATCTTCCACTGCGACAGGACAGACTGATTTCTTCTCACCTGGGAGAATAACATACACAAATAAAGAAAATAAGAAATAAAGTCAACCAAAAACTAACAATAATTATAATTATTTTATAATAAAAAAGAGATTTACAAGAATTAATAGGCGCAAAGTTTGATTCTCGAGACATTTGCACATTGTACTGTACATACGTTATATGTACGTTATATTTTAACTTGCTTTAGGATATATTTTTCAAGTTACAAAAGATGCACTGCGTTGCAAGAGTGTCCGTTATTTAAGGCGATTTTTGAGCTCACAGCTTGTTCGTTGTGTCTAATACTTCATTTGGCTGAAGTGGGGACTTCTGATTTTCGAGGACACACTGAAAAACAGTTTCAACGTTTGTTTTATCCATTTCGTTCTGCTAATGGAAAAGAACACCTAAGAGTCAGGAAGGATGCTCCATTTGGAAGATGGACGTGCTACCGAAGTGGTCAATCTTAGCTGGATGTTATTTTCTTCAGGCATTCTGTTTGATTTATTATTATTTTTTTAAATATAAGGCAACCATTTTTTTTTCCATAGTGAACTCCTTCACAGTATCGGAAATGCCATGTCTTTCGGTGGTCTTCTTTAATCTCAACATACCGCTGTGAAGCCCCAGTTTAGTACCCAATAGCCCAACAAAAAAAAAATAAAAATGAAAGAACATTCTTTATCTATTATCACAATGTGTCGCGTGTTTGTTTTTCATACATACCAGTACTTCTCAGATTTGTCTTTTATTATTTTTTTTTGTCTTTTGGCTTTTACTCCAAACTACGTCTTGGTTTCAAACTCATCCCCCATGTAAAGATGCACTGTAGTATGCTACAAGTACATTTCAACAGAAAAGAAGAAAGTTTACCATAAATAGCTGAACTCGCAGGTTACCCATAGGATTACTCCACACACTACACTGTCATCTGTGGGGTACCGACGTGAATCTCTCGGGTGTTAAGAGTTGTCATCGACAGGGTCTTTGGTGCCATAGAGGTCGGCCAACTTCTTGAAACGTGGCCCCCAGCTTTGGAGGTAGTCGTAGTCAAGATCCGAGTCTGTGGTGACTGACTCCAGGGAGCTGAGGGACCCGGCAACCGAACCACGGCCCTCATACCCGTAGATCTGGATGGAGTCATAAGGGGGAGCTGTGGGGTCGTTGTCTGCATCCGAGATGCGGGTCTTGATGAAGTCATCCACATCCACGCTGTTGGCCGCAGGCCGGGCTCCGGGTCTCACCGCATACTGCAGCTCTGGTTTGATGTCCTTCCTTGGCAGGTAGCCATTGGCACCATCGGGGTTCTGCAAGGTGGCGATGTCGAAGGCCTCCGTGTCTTCCTCGCCGCCACCCTCATCGTCGTACGTGATGATGTTCTCGCGGATGTCTTCCTCCTCAAAGACGATGAGGGGCTCTTTCTTCTGTCTACGTAGGGCCACGAACAGCACCACGATAGCTGCATTGGGAGATACGGGGGTCAGCTCCTCATACAGCTTCAGTAATATACACCAGTGGCTGAAGAAACAGACTTTGTTTCCATAAGTGGTGTAAGTTGTTCCAGCCTTGGGCAGCAAACTTAACCAAAATTGCTTTAATTTCTCAATATATAACAGGTTTTACAATTTTCTTTGATTTAAAGTAGGAAACTGGTACTTTAACCTGAAGGTTACATACTAGTTGAACCAATCTGGTCCTTTGGCGATTTAATACAGGCACTTTAATAAAAGTACTTATGGATTAAGCTGATTAAATGTACTTTCAGACATAACTGTACATTATGACAAAAACTCTCCTTTTTACAGGTTATACAGGTTTCACTACCCAAGAATTCTACTAAATTTCGGGCAGCTTAAGACTCTGTGTCCAGCATCAGAAGGTCGTTGGTTCAGATCCCTGGGTCTGTGCTTCCATTGGACATTTACGCAAAGCCCTTAACCCCAATTGTTCCTAGAGTGCTGCACGCCAAGCCTGTGCTGTGACCACCAAGCTTTTAAGTGTGAATGTGTCTTTGTGTCTCAGGTAGAGCTAGATGGGGATATGTGCAAAGATCATAGTATCACTATTCATCACTAGTGTAACTATTCTATTCCATAAATGGTAAGCTTGAACGCAAGCTGTTGAGGCCCTTCTCAGATCCTGGATCAAGCTGACCACATGCAGGCTTACCCAGCAGGATGACAATGCAGGCTAGGATGGCTATGAGGGCGCCGGTGCTGAGCCCAGCGGGGAGGACATAGGGCTCCACATTGCAGGAAAGGATGGTATCCTTGCTGTCACAGCTGCATACGCGGATGGTCAGGGTGTTGGTGCTGCTCATGGGGGGGATGCCGTTGTCGTTGATCTCGATGGGCAGGAAGTAGATATCCTGGCTCATCCGGCTGAAGCCTTTGCGGATGACGTAGATGCTGGCGGTGCTGTCTGTAAAGGTAAAAGGGACGAGGGCGAAAGATTTAGATCGCTAACGAAATATTTAAAGGGCAGTGGGGAAATAACTGTGGATGCAACAGACTGTTTCATAGCCTGTGACACAGTCAATTCCATAGAACAGCATATGGGCAACAAAGCAGAGGTTTACTTATGTCTCAAGAGTTTCAGTTATCCAATAAGTAGAGGAGGCAAACAAATAAACTTCCGTAGTGAAAGAGAGAGGTGTGTGTGTGTGTGCGCGTGGGGGGGGGGGGGGGGGCTTGCAATATTAAATTCATGTATAATATTGTGACCATTTATCAGTTTTTGAAAGTGTAATCAAAGCGCTTCTTGTAGTAGGTATATTGGCTTTACCGAGAGGAGATGGAATGGCGCCAAGAACACCTTCACAGTCGGAACAAGGTCACAATCAGTGCAAAGCCAGATCGAGTTCATTTATGACGCTGCTTAGGCCTCTAGGGTGACTGTCCTACACTGTCACTACCAATTATTAGGGCGTCCTACCGACATAGCCTGTGAAGGCTGCAATTGTTGGCCACTCGTAAGAAACATATGTATTCTAAATATAGCATAATGTGTGCTCTAACGAGAGCTGTAATGAAGGGCCCTATTATCATGGACATTTGGTCTATGACGGTTGCTTAATAATTGAGAGACAGCCTGAAGGTCTGCTAATTTCTTGATAATAACACCATTATGAAGGATTCCATAGATTTATTTTTTTTAAACAGACTTGACAATGCTGTTAAAATCCCTGTCATATATTAGTTCGTGCTACACTGTCCTCAGCAGAGCTGCTTTAATGCACAGGTTTACCCGCGCTGAAACCCAGGGGCCTCCACTAAAAAGGGGCTCAACTAAGCTTGTTTAACAAAATTTGAAATGTAAATTTGCCACCTTTCCTGTACCAAAAAATAAAGGCTGAACTAGTACAGGACAGGATTTGCCCCACATTTAAGTTCAACTTAATCCAGAATGTACTTCTGATCCCCCACTAACTATAAATCTTATCATACGCTAACACACCCCCACCCCGCAGTTGACGGCTATACCACTGAAGAAAATAGTAGGGGCCCTGTGACAGCTCAAATAGCCTAGGGGCCGCAGAACATCTTAACATGATGCTGGTCCTCGGTTATAGTAAA
Source organism: Brienomyrus brachyistius (assembly GCF_023856365.1). Classification (NCBI taxonomy): domain Eukaryota; kingdom Metazoa; phylum Chordata; class Actinopteri; order Osteoglossiformes; family Mormyridae; genus Brienomyrus; species Brienomyrus brachyistius. The sequence continues at coordinate 17,622,783 of NC_064543.1, read as the reverse complement.
ATGTATTGGAAAATGTAATAGGCCATGTAGGGTTTGCAATATATCCCGGGACTCTGTCAACAGTGATCCATCAGATCTTTGTAGGACAAATACAGCAGATGGCCAAACAAACACAGAGGAAGAGAGAGATGAATCTGTAAGAAAAAAAAAAACTGATCCGTTTGAAAATATGGTTTCCCTTCAATAAATCCACAAAATCTGGACAGGCCTAATCTGTCTCATTCGCATTGTTGGGTTTTTAAATCACCTCTGAAAGGTGCCCATTTCCCCTCTCATTAAGATCTGAAATATCAAAACTCTGAGACATCTCTCAGTGTAGGTACAGTACTCCAGCCTGGAACAGCTTGATTTGACATAATCTGCGCTTGCCTAAACCACAATTAGCGTATTCTGCTTTGAAATTGTACCACAGATTAGCGTTTATTTTTCTCAGATAGAAGAACTGCAAATGGCCTACAGCAAAAAAAAAAAAAAGCACTACCCACTTTTGATTGATGCGCAACATAACAGGGGCAACGGTGCATAATTAATGCGCTAACAATGACAGTGCGTAATCACCCCCGGCAACCCTCCGACGGGCCCATCAAAGTCAGTGTGCCACAGCTTGGGTTCATTCCAGTAACTGAGGACATGCTCAGGACTGTCTATGTACCACCGACATATCATGTCAATTGGCGGGGGAAGGTTAGCCAGCCTGCTCTGTGTCATGAGGGATTCCATTCTAAAACTCCCATTTAATAGTTAAGCAAAACAATGAAGCAGAGCATGGTCCCCAACTTAAAATCAAAGACTATACCCGGGTGGCAGGGGGGGTTCTACAACTCATTCGTGTCAAGTCATATAAGCCCAATTCAATACATTGCTTCATAAATTAAGGCGTAACAGAGATGAACACAACAAGACCGACAGAATAGTGGCCAAGGACACAGTCTTGTAAGCAAGATCTTGCGTCAAAAGCAGCCCTTGCGTGCAGCTGAGCAAGACACTTAAGCTTAATTTGCTTAAAAAAATGGTTCACAAATTGATAGAAAAGTAAGCTTTGGACAAAACATCAGGTACCATAATGATAGATATCGTCCTTGCGGAATGAATCCTGCAAAGCTTTATCCATGTCATCCACTCAGTGCTGTCCTCTGATCAGTGATCAGTTCCACAAGGTGCACTGAACTTGTCACCATGCGAGCAGCTTTGATGTGTCAAAGAGCCGGCATCGCTCCCCTAAGTGCCACTGCTGGTAAGGCAAGGGCAAGACTCTCAGAAAGATGTGTGATTCATCCATCACCTCTTCAAGGCTGTAGGAGGGGCCTGACACGGTGCCAGTGTCTGACATGTGATTGGCTCTGCTCCCACATTCTCATGGCTTGTGGAAAATGGGACAACCAATGGGATTAATAGGCATGGTAGTGTTGGATCTCCAGGAAAGGCATCACCGATATGGACCTACAAACAAATAGCGTGTCTTTTGCAAATTCCGTGGAAGATGTCAGAAGTGGAGAAGACACAGCAGGGCACGTTAAAAGCGCATTTCGGATATCGGGAGAAACTATCTGTCGACTCGAGTTAGGGTGTCAAGACCAATCGGGGGAGCTGTTTACATTTGAGTCACGGTGTTTTGATGTGACTCACGGGGTTATGAAAAGACAGCCATATGCCGGGCATACCGGGGGTCTACTATCGCATGCGGCCGGCTCAACACCTACCGAGGTTGTCTTTGAGAGAGAAGTTGTGGTTGTTGACGGCTTCCGGCGGGAGGTTGAAGCGGAAGTGCTGCCGGTAGGCCATCTCGTCCTTGTCCACGGCGCTGACTGTCTCAATAAGCTGAAGTGTGGGGTGCAAACAGGTTATTAGGTTACAGTGCATGAATATGCAGCTTCCGTACATAGACTGACACTCACACAGATTTCCAGAAGATTTGAAGCCTTTATCTATACATTTGTAAAAAAAATCATAAAAAAAATAAAAAAGATTTTTATGGATGTTGAAATCTAGACTTATCGATCCTCAACAGTTCAGACAGCGAGGCTCTCTTTTATTTCCTCTTGTAGTCTATTCATGATATACATATCTGTTTCCCTTTTAGTGTTGGCTTTAAAAGTCCACAATTACATCTGTTTTGTAACAGTCATTCTCCTCATTCTGCATCCTGATGTAATCTTGCTAAAGTTAAAGATGCTGAATGAAGCTTACCTTTCCTGCTGGAAAATTTTCACACATAAGGACATCATTCTGGGTGGCAAATTCTGGGGCATTATCATTGACGTCCTTGACCTTGATGTTGACGCGGACTTTGGCATCTTGGTGATGTCCACCTGCACACAACCATGACACAAGGTCAATAAACAATTTTGGTTTCTAAAAGAGTAACCCAAGCAGAAATTTTATCTGATGCTCATCAAGTCCGGAGAGATTTGAGAATTGCATTACAAATCTGCCAAGAGACTTGACATCTGTAGATATTTCAAAAGAACGTTTCGTGCATGGAACTTGAGATTTGAATTTTATGCTACCCATTCCAGATGGCAGAAATTGAAAGTATTTGAAGAACAAAAATATCAAAATTAGATACTGGCAAAATTAAGTGGCCATTCCAGTGAAATGACACAAGTAGAATCCTAGTGGTTGTTTGTGTTTTGTTTGGATAAAGAGACGACACACTAAACTCCAGCTAACTGTATCATTTACTTTATTTAAGCTAAACCACAGAAAGAGTGGGGGGGGCAAAAGAAAAAGTTATGGTAGGAATGAAAGAATTTCCATCATTGGAGAAAGAACTAACCGATTTCTGAGGCACTGACTGAAATGTTATGCCAGGGTTGAGTCTCACGGTCCAGAGGTCTTGTTGTTTTAAGGATGCCATCTTCAGGACTGATCGTGAAAAGCTGGTCCAGATTTGTGTAGGGGGTAATCTGATATCTGACAAATAAAGGTGGATTTATTTATTGGAGTGGAAATAGTAAAGAATATGTATTCGTGATGACTTCTACATGGTAAACATCCTTCAATTTCCTGAATCCACTTGTGCTATTCGGGGTTGCAGGAGGTTCAGAGCCTATCCTGGAGACTACAGACAAAAGGCAGGGAACAATCCAGGATGGGGCACCAATCATCACAGGGCACACTCACACACCATTCCCTCACTCCTACGGGTAGTTTGGCAACTCCAGTTGATCACATCATGTTTTTGAACTGGGTGAGGGAAACGAGTTCTTGGAGAAAACCCAACGATGACACATAGAGTCATAGTGGAGACTCGAAACCAGGACCCAGAGGTGCGAGGGAATAGTGCACCGTGTCACCCTCCCTGCTACTTTGCAAACAAGCAAACCCTAAATGTTTTCGTTTCTTTCGATATAGCAAATGATGGCGCGTTATTCTGTTTAAGTGAAAATATTTCAGCAGCTTCTGAATCTGGCACCAAAAAGATCCACAATAAGGAGCTGTTGGGCTGTTGTGAGGCTCCATACCTGACGGGGTTGTTGGCGGTGTCCGTGTCCTTAGCGTGCACCTGCCCCACCACCGTACCATCAGGGGCGTTCTCCTCCACCTCGAAGGTGTAGCTGGCGGAGCTGAAAAACGGTGGCTCGTCGGCATCCAGCACCGCGATCTTCACCATGGCTGTGTCTTTGTAAGGCCCCCAGGCAATGAAACGGGGGTCCACGTGCGGGTTGGTCGCTTCCACTTTCAGCGTATAGAACGGTTTGGTCTCAAAGTCCACCGGCTGCAAGTGCAAAAGGTCCCAACATTAGTCAGTCCCATTGCAGCATTCTTGTTTGAACTGCAACACAGTCTGTAGTGCCTCAGGTTCCACAGCTTTTGTTATGTGAAATATGTTTTGGTAGAAATAAAAAAAAATAATCCATCCATCCATCCATCCACCCTTCCATCTTCTATACTCGCTTGTCCTGTGAAGGGTTGCTGGGGTCCATAGCCTATCCTGGAAGCTATGAGCACAAGGCATGGAATAACCCAGGATGGGTCACCAACCCATTGTAAGAAAATTTTAAAAGAAAAGAATGTCAAATAAATATAACATTCCTACAATCAAACGGCTTGATTCTGGGACTAATGCCACTGTAAGAAATACTGAATGGAGAGGATTAGGAAGGGTAAACACATGACTTATAGATGTTTAGATGATATTTAGAATTAAATACTGGCTGGAATTCAATTCCACTTTACAACTGCTACTATTTACATAAAAATAGGAGACAACCATAAAAAAGATTTCTGTCCCTGTTCCAAGTATGTCATACACCTTCAGCTACAAGAAGGTAACACTTTATGATATAAAATCTTGTTTTTTTTCTATTAAAAATGGTGAAGGAATTTCAAAGACAGGATGGCATTCAGAGAATTACCTGACTGAAAATACCTGACTGATTTTGAATATTAATTGCATAAGGTTTTAACTGTAAAATATATCAAAATGCAAGCTGAATGCTGTGAATTATGAGAATACGCTATACTTCATTGATTAATCCAGTTAATTTCAGGTAAATATATGACAGTACCAAGGTGAATTGATAGAGGGCACTGTTGCTAAAGAGATTATCTTTGAAAGCATAATTCCGCTGGGCTTCTTTTCAAGTCTGTCCTTGCCTTATGTAACTAAGATAAATTTAACCTTACAGACACAGACGTTTTACTGATGTATCACTCCACATACCAAGACTCGATGAACTAACGGCATCTTAACACTGTGGGAAAGGTAGAGGAATTTATGGTAGCAAATATCTTCAAAAATAACAAGTGCAGAGAACAGATACTCTGCTTGAATAAACTCCCATTTCACCTGTCACCCTGCCCCCCGGTTACCAATTTGAGACTCCGTCTGTCTTGTCACACCTGTCACTCGCAAATGAGAAATTACGAAACCCCGTCTCTCTTGTTTTTTTCCTGTCGCATTTACCGGCGGAGCCGGCGGTTCGGGAGGCGGACGTGCGGCGCCTCTTACTCTCGGAGGTCAGCAGTCGCGGCTCACGTCTCCCGACAATGCCGGGCCCCCTCCTCCGATCCTTTATCGCGGCACCTAATAACCGACTGACTGAAAGTAATCAACAGCAGATAATATCCACAATAATGCTGGGGCCGCCTCTTAATATTCCGAGGGACGCCGGCTGCCTTCAGTTGAAACAGAATACTTGATTAAAACCCCAGCGATTCCGTCAGTAACTTCGACTTTAATTTTCAACATGCTTTGAAGAGCAAAAGGTGATGATTTCCCGAGAGCTGGATCACGGAGGTATTATGTTATTGAGCGGGGCTGCCTGGCATCAAAGTCATTGTTGCACGCTTGTGCTGTTATCTGTGTCTCCCTCTCTCCACCACCACCTATTGCCAACATACCTTACAATCTGAGGCAGACTCACCAATGACAATTAGCCACCCCCCCCCAACATATATTCTCTCCCTGCCAGATACTCCGACCACCCAGCATTTTCTGTTGATTATGAGTAAGATTCCTCTGAAGTTATTCAATAGGCGGATCCCCCAAAAAGCCATAAGAACTCATATTTCAGCAGTCATTGTCAGTATTTGCAAAAAAGCACGTCCCTGCCTGTATTAAAGCTTGAAAACACAGAAAAACGCACTGACACTTCAAGTAATCAGTAGAAGCTGGTTAGTTAGTAGTTATTAGGTGCTGGATGGAGATGGCAAATGGAAATATGTAGGATCGTTGGATCACGGCCCCAAGTGTGTGCACATACTCCTCCCATGCCGTGAACCGGGACGCCTGTACACCATCACTGCCATCTCCAGGTAGCCCTGCTCCAATTTACCCAGGGGAGGCCACACGGTGTTAGGCTAACTTCAGCAGGTGTTTTAGCATCTGGGTAATCCTGGTCCCCTGGGGAGGGGGGGGGGAGCTGCTTGACTCTCTGGAGTCCAGCCAGAAATCCTAAATCCGTCAAAAGGAGTTCTCTCACCGAGCGAGCCAGCCATGAAAGTCGAGGCTCGTCCAAGACATAATGAGGAAGCACGGTACTGTCATTGCGTTCACGGGGCGGAACCGAGCGAATGCACCCCCCCCCCCCCCCCCCCGAGACTGTTCTCTGCTACATGCATTAGCACATGCATACCTACACGGAGCTACGCATGCTCGCGCACACACACACACACACACACACCCATGTGGTCCCCCCCCCCCCCCCCCCATCCTTCCCAGACTGAAGAGCCAGCCTGTGGATGAATAATCTTTCACAGCTCTGCTCCGTGATGCCGGCACTCCCACACACGCTCCCTCACACAGAGCACACGCACGCACAGCTACACGTTCACATATTTCCATGTGTAACAATGCTTCCATCGCAGCTGCTCGTCTCTGGCCTTCGATAAAGTGATGGCATTTCCAAGAATTTATACAAGTATAGGCCATCTGCCTGCCTTCTTAACATGAGCTTCTCTCCATCCCCAAATCCCCAGCAGGCCCCACCTTTTTCAGCTTGATGACGCAATCCCGTGTCACGGAGTCGGTGACGATCTCGAAGACGTTCATCCCGTCGCCTTCAATCAGCCGGTACGTCACCAGGCCGTTCTCCCCCAAATCGGGGTCCTTCGCCTTCAACCTGCCCACCTCCTCACCAGGGATTCTGTCCTCTGAGACAGACATGCTGTACACACCTGTGCAGAAGTATGAGATCAATAGCAGATTGAGCTTTTGAGTACATCCACCCTCGCTCACCGCACACCTCTGATTACTCCTGGGAATTTTATTCCTCCAGTGACTCGCAAAGTTCTTCTTCACTTTGACAACTACAGTGCACTGAGATTAAGACTCCAGCCAAACTGCTCCTCCCTGAAATTCCAGGGTGTTAAGTGCTCCCTGCCCCTTCAGGAAACACCCTGTCAGCGCTCACCGAATCTCTACTGCCATCATTCACCAGAAACACCCCTTCAAAATCTGCTAGTATTTCAGAACTCTCCGTCGAAATACAGGCTAAAAGAACGGCATAATAATATTCTCAGTCACCCACAAATTAGGATGCAGTACTTTGCTAATTTTGAATTTCTAATTGCAATTATTTACATGATGTTGTATCCGTGTTCCTAGCTGATTAATGTTAATATATTGCAATTTTTGTAGCTTTAGCCATGTACATGAATCAGGATGTCTGTGAAGAAAATGTAAGTGTAGCTGAGCTGTGAGGCCGTGTATTATGGGAAAGCTCAGTCCCCAAGGACAGCCAATGACAACAGAGTCTAGTGCCCATAACTTAGGTGTTTTACGGGAGTCTCACTTTGCCCCTCATCTGGTCAAACTATCAGTGTTTCCCAAGGCTCAAGCTTCACCCATATTTAAAATCAACAAGATTGTAAAAGTAAGACGTGAAAACCAGTAAGAGAATAAAGTGTTCCTCTGGTTTATTATGTTGATGAATCATGAAGATTTTTTTGGACCGAGTGCGAATTGTAGCAGTGAAAATATAGCTCTTATTCTAGTTTGATTTCAGTCTTTGAAAAAAAAAAAAAAAAAAACGGGGCAGACTTTGGCCTAAAGAAGTGGTCTAGTTTTTAACTATGCAATTGAAATCAGGGTCAAATCTTACTGAAGGGAGGGTGGGATTCTTGCTTTTAACTGGAGGCTGAATCCCCTTTGAGACATAAATAAGTTGCCTTTGCTTTCTCTCAGACATACACAGAAGGCCCTCCACGCACAATCTCAGCTTTGTCTTATATACATGATTGCATGAACTCCCCAAACACACACAAAAAAGTAAAGGATAAAACATTCCTTTGCTTATATACTCTGCCTCTCAGCTGCTGTTTTCAAAGATGTGTCCATCGGACTGGTGAACATAACTGCTTTACATGATCTCAGAGGACCGTCTGGCTTCTGACATGCATCTCCATGAAAAGGTTTACTCTAATATGCACTTTGCAGTGAACAAAGCTGGGAAAATAATTCTTTTGGATGAACTTGGAAATTAGTAACACTTTACCTGACAGGGCATAAATACTTAGTAGCAACTCGGTTAACTACTGAAGTACAAATCATATATATAAATATAGTAGATACAAGATGTGTCACGACTCATTAATAATGAGCAAATATGCAATCAGTATTTCACTTCTGTTATTCATTACTTGTACTACCTTTAGTAGTTCACAAAGGTTTGCAAAATTAACTGATATAGTAGCAAATATAGTAACTGCTTGAGGTAAAAGATGTCATGATTCATTAATGATGAACAAACATGAGATCAGTATGTAAGTGAGACTTAGTTTGTCGTTAATTAATAGATAAGTACAGTAAGAGCATAATACTGTAGAATTCTATAATATTTGTGCCCCCTCAAGTAAAGTGATACCAAGAAATCTATTGTTATGAACCTGGCTGAAGACAGGATTTGGTTTGTGGGTGCGGGGGGGGGGGGGCACTCACTCTGAGGGAATTTGGGCGGGTTGTCATTGACATCCGTCAGGGTGATCTTCACTTCCGTCGTCCCTGACAGCCCTCCCATGTGGCCGCCCATGTCCTTGGCCTGGATGACCACATCGTACTCCTGACGTGCCTCTCTGTCCATGTTGGGGAGGGCCGTCCTGATGATCCCTGTGAAAGCACAGCGGGGTGTGAGCACGGCCCAGCGTGTGGTCTTACATTAACAGCTTGCAGGGATAAACCTGCCCGAAATGTTTCTCCTGATCATGCGGCTTACAGCTAGAACTTCATAGACCAACAGTGACGCAACATCCTAGGCTGTGCCTTTTGAGGCTCGGATGTCCTACAGTACACTATCCCCCTCAGTTCTGCAATATCCAATGATATACACCTTGTTCTTAGGTTATCGAAGGCTACGTGACTCGATTCTAGGCTCTAGATCTCGTCGGCTGTGCAGCACAATCCCAGGATGTGATAGCTGGTGCGGCTTATACTAATATATGGCAGGTGGTGTGACTCAGTGCTAGAACAGGAAAGAGCATGCGGTGAAATTCGCCCTTCTCAGTGAGGAAAAGAGTCGAACAGTAGCATGGTACCAAGAAACATGGAAGCCAAGAAAGTCAAGCTGCCAGGAATGCAGCTTAAGTATCTTTCAGGTGGATGATCATAAGCCTGCTGCTCGCTGGCACTTTCGTTAAGCTAGGGTCTCTTTTTTTTAAACTCTCCAAGTTAGCTGGCAGTCTGCGGGCCGCATGGGGAATAGTGTAAGGATGGCGATATTTAACCGAGCTTTATGCCAAAACGTAACCGCGGCCAAAACAAATTAGAACCACGGAGCTTGGATGCCGTCCAGCGTAAAATCCAACCCTAGGTTTTGGTCATGGGATTTCATAGAGATTCGACTCCTCTGGTACGAAGTTTAATTCGTCCGGCAAATGTCACTCACGCTTTAACTCAAAAAGAATCCGGGCAAGAAAAAAAGTAATTCACCACCACATGGCAATAAGAAGTGTCAAACCGCATTTGAGAGAAAATTAAGAAATTTAGATAAAGCTAATCTAAATTTGAAATCATATCATTAATTTGCAGTTTGTTTAAATTGTGCGTATCACACGCTGTGTCTTAATCTGGAAATGCATGCAAAACGCAGTATTTTCTTGTAATAACAGGATGGAATTTCAACTGCTTAATAACAGTACCTGTTATTATTATGTGACCTCATATGTTTCCATTGGCTGTCTGGTGGCCATTTTTTTTTTCTGTTCTTTGTCGGACGTACCTGTCTGGGATTCCACTGAGAAGTATGGCTGGCCCTGGAGGATACTGTACACCAGCCTGGCACTATTCCCATAGGTGGGGTCGTCGGCATCCGTGGCAGTCACTTGCATCACCGACGTGCCTGGGAGGGGAGGGCCAGCAGATGTGATGCAAGTCTGGTGGGTGGCTAAGAACAGCCAGCAAGTTCTTCCAACTGGATCTCAGTCAGGCTACTCTGAGTACGGCTGAACCGGAATCAAACTAATGTTTGCCGTTGATTATGAGCAAATCCACTGCATCTGACACTGGATTACAAGCTGTGAGAAGCAGCTGACATTTCATCGGAGCCAAAGTATCAGACTCTTCCAACGCCCTGCCTCGTATTTTTTTCTCTGGATTTCACAGGGTTGGTGAGAAATCAGAGGCATTAAACCTCTGCCTTTAGTCCCCGGACGTGGCCGGACAGGAGGTGGTGATATTAGCTGTTAGATATTAGCGGTCGCTACCTCTAGCATGCGACATCAACTTTATTGCCTGTCCATCAACAACAGGGCTGAGGGAGAAAAACTAATCCCCAAAGTCCAACAATCTCAAATCAATTTTCAATGACGTGAACATGGCCAGAGGATGTAAGTACATTTCGGAATTGGCCGGGCTTGGTATCCTGTCCCGGGTTCCCCGCAGCATCATTTACATTGTCACATGGTGGGAATGGTGGGGTAACAGATCGTTACTCTGCGACAGCCACGCATTAACGATGATGTATGGCTGGGGTTTGGAAGTGTGCTGCCCACAGCCGTGCATGGCATCGAGGTCCTGCGTAAGGCAGGCTAACCCAGGCTAAAGCATCGCCTGCTAACTGAGTAGCAATATTAACATCATAACGATCGCTTGATTTAAGCAGCCGGGGTGCAGTAAAAAAGACGATGCTTCTTCTAGCATGGCATGGGAAGAGAGAGAGATGGAGAGAGTAATGCGGAGGTCAAGGGCCACACGTTGGAGATGGAAAAAGACAAGCACTCACCCACATTGGACATCTCGGGTACACTGGCATAGTAGGGGCCATGCAAGAATTCAGGCGGGTTGTCATTGATGTCCTGCACCTTGACGATGAACTCGGAAGGTGGCTCCAAGGGCTTGTTGGTTTCACGTGCCACCGCTTGGGCTGTCAGTGTGTACTGGGCCTGCTCCTCCCGGTCTAGTGTTTTGGTGGCATGAATGTTCCCAGTCTTGTCATCGATGACGAAAATGGTACCGGCGCCATCACCTGAGAGAATGTACTTGATGGTGCCGTCTCCCGAGTCTACGTCCGAATGGAGCTGATGAGTGGGAATACATTATGATGATGCCTAGTACCACTGGATGGGGGTCATATTATTCTAATCAGTCACTTTACAGAAATAGCCATGAATGAGACAACGATGTTTAAATTGAACTGTTAAACCTGAGCCTAAGAGATAATGCTTGGGAGAATGCTTTGCCCTGAAATTGCTAAACGCTCATTATTTTTCAGAGAAAACTGAAACTACTTAGATATATAAATCTATTATTTAAGTCAATATTTATTCAGAGATTAAAGTTTCCTGGAGTACTGATTATTTTTCAGTAAAACAGCATCAGAAATATGTAATGACTGAGCTAGTCAAAAATCTCTATGTCAGCAGGTGTCATTATTTTTTAATGCTCTGCTTATTATTGTTTATTGATTAATGTCGAAAACTGCCTGGGAACCTGTTAAATGCAATAAAACTGTGAGGACCCTTGACCCTAGACTGTTCTTTCCAATAACTGATGGGCGCCTGCTCTGTCCAGGAGGAACAGAGAAGGCGTATTTAGACAGGCATTGGAAATCGTTACTTCTTGGACCCATAAATCATTCCTTTCCCAAAATGCCAGGATTTTTAGGGGCTGCTCCATTATTAAAAAGGAAATCCATTTCATGGCCTTTCATCAACTGGGGCGCTGGTTTCACTATAGAGCAAATGTGGGATTTTGCAGAGGTCCTACAAGTGATGAAGACCCCAGGGGACTTTGTGCAGCAGTTACCTCAGAAAACAGAATGTTTAAGGAACCCAGGAATGGTGCTTACCCTGCCCACCAGCACGGGATCAGGTCCGGTGTATTCCTCGATGACAAAGAACTGATTCCAAACCCAGCCCCTCTTGGAGCGGTGAAGGACTTGTCCTTCTTTACCCCTCTCCCGGTGTCTGTGCAAAGAAAGTCTCTTCCTGTGACCATGCCCCAGTGGCATGGAGGCGTGGCTACAGAGAGCCACGCCCAGGAAAATCAAAAACAGCCACAGGCCCAGCGCCTCCCTCATCCTGCCACCGCTCTGCGTCGCCGGCCTTCCTACGCCTTCCTGTTCGGAGATCGCACCCCTATCTGATGTTCCAGGGAGGGCGGGGGAAGGGGGTGCCAGAGAGAAAGCGTTCCAAAGACTGTCCCGACGTTCGCTTGGAAGCCAACTCTGACCTCAGTCCCAGATTCCACTGCGTACGCTGTGGATCATCTCCCCTGCGCTGTCCTCCTGGTGCACGTTCTGAAACACAGAGGGAGCAGGCAGAGGAGCGCGTAGTTAGTCACAGGGGACATTCACAAGCACATGCGCTACAGAAAATATGTCAGCTTCAGCCGTAGTCCTTATTTTAATTAATTGACTTCATAGATTCCAAACATATTAATTTATTTCATGCTCATATGTGCCATACTAATTAACTGAAGGAGGTTAAAAGTTCACTTTCCTAATAATTAATTACGTTGACTATCACAAAATTTAGGCTAAATGGACTAGTCTATGTAATAATTTTTCCCTGTTTCATTCAGACGGACAGTGTAACAAGCCTAATCTCATCCCCTGACGATTTTCACAAGGCATCCTGCTTAATTCTACTCAAACTGAGTTTCTGAATTTCTAATTTAATATTATCTCAACATCTCAACAGCCTTTTTTAAAAAAAAATTATTGCTACCTCTGGTGTTATAAATATTATTACAGGTAGCAGTGTTTAATATTGCTATTCTGGGGCCTGTAAAATATCCTTTGTTACATTGTAAGTTCCTTCCCCTTGTTAAACAATGTGGAATAACACATCACACAATTAAAGAGCAGGGTGGGCAATCGTATCCGCAAAGGGCCAGTGTGTATGCAGCTTTCTGGGATAACCTTTAGGTCAGCTGTTCAAACCCAGGTGTGAGGACTCTTCCACCCATCAGTCCTCTAATTAGTGATCTAATTAGGGAGCTGCAGCGAAAACCCTGAGACACAGTGGCCCTTTCTGGATAAGATTGCCCGCCCCTGCTCTAATAAGATGCAGATCCTGGGAGGACTCATCACTTTCCACATAACTGACTGATGGGCAGGCAGCATTAACCAATGAGCCGTCGGCCAGAATTTCCGATCCAATGAGCTGGCAGTAACCTGCTGCCACACCGATCATGGGCGCAAGCCTTGCCTTGCACTCTCACAGACGGTTTAAATACAGGGCACCCAGATCTGGCTGAACTTGCAGTGGAGTTAAAGAGGCAGTAAACCAAAAACTGGGCCATGTGGCAGCACCATAAATACAGCGCAAAAAAGCGCATCCACCAGTGGGGAAGGGAAATGGAAGTCCTGACTAGCCTCAGGTCTGTCAGCTCCCATAATGACTGCCTGATAAGCAGCATGCCTTTTTAGCAGTTAGTATATAAATTAGGCGCTATGCTAAAAGGGAGACATTTCTCCTTCTTGGCTGGCGACCAAAATGTCAAAATTGCGCGACGCGTGGGATGCAGTGTTAATTGCCATAGGCCCACATGCTAAGCAGTGTGCTTCCTGTTAAATATGCCACAGAAATAGAAAACGCCGCGTTCTACAGTCCGAAAACCTGCTCTGTACCCAGGAGAAAAGCAAGACTCATGACCTGGACTCGTCAGCAGATCCTCGGTACCGGCGAATTCATTTTTAGTTCTTGTCAAATCAAAGAACGGCAGAAGACATTAAACAAGCCTGAGACATAGAACCTCCTTGTTTGAGGTTAAAATTACGTGACAGGCACATGTGATGTAAACTTTGATGGGGGAACCTGTTTTTAATTTCTGGAGGACTCAAACATCTGTATTCACTTTATTGATTTGTTCAGCTTTATTGTCCATTTCTTTGTGTACAATCGTGAACAGTTTGTCAAGATTATTAAAAATGGATGTGCAGTCCCTATTATTCCAAGCGAAAATAATTCTAAATTATTTATGTAGCACACCCCCCATCCCCCCCCCCCTTCACTCCACTCGCACTCCAATTCTTGATGCCATTCGACTTCCATCCCCTAAAAGACATGTTGGGGATCTCAAAGAAATGCTTAACTCCAAGTGCAATCCTTATTTCTGCATGAAATACCCAAGATTAATGTATGGAACACAGTCTGGTGCAGAAGTTATTCAAGGCTAGTAAGTGATTCACCAGCAGCACTGAATGTGTCATCTGTTCAAGCGATACAGTGATTCCGAGTTGGACTGGATTGCTGGATGGTGGATGACGGAGAGTGTAAATCACTGCTGGGAGCTCAAGGACGTCTGAGAAGCAGACATGTAAAATAAATCTGGAGCATTCTTAGAGTCCCGATAAGGAAGAAGATGCCACAACTTGTGTGGAAGATACGTGCCTCTCGCTAGGTCCACCTCGATTGATATTGTGTCTACGTAGCTTTAAAGAATAATGACTTGGAGTAGAGAGCAATCATATAAGAAAATGCCAGTAGTCACAGAAAAAGGGTTATAAAGCCATGTAATTATGGGTCTAAGGAAAACAATATTTCCTTGTGTGCTTTCTGCTAAAAAAGACTGGAAAATATAAAGGGCAGGATTGTCAAATACTGCATCAGATATCTCTGCCTGGGGCCCGATCCTCCATTACGTCTTTGTTTTGTTTTTACAATTGAGGAACTGTGTCCCAATAAGAAATATAGCCACCTAGCAATGAAAGACAATTAAAAGTATCCCCTTGGTGATTTATAGTGGTGACTCACCATTACAAGGATCCAGATAAGGTTGTGCGGCCCCAGTAGGAACAGTAGGTGCTAAAATATCGCCCATAAAAATATTGTCGATTTAACAGACAGTGTGATCAATTTTCCTATATAATAAGGCACAATCTTGTTCTTCATTGGGTTAGCATGTTGCTACAAGAAACAAGGAATTTCATAAGTAAAGGTGCTGTTTTGGATCCTGTCCATTGGGGTCTGTAGTGTACAGGAGGCCCAAAAGCATGGACATGTGTCTCTATGCTAACTTTATGGGGCCCTTCATCTGTTTTATTGATGTAAACAATAGAAAAATGAAGTTCTCCTTTGGAACGGGGCATAAATGTTCACACCAATCATCCAATCCAAAAGCCATTTCATTAGACAGGGCTTATGAGTTTCTCCACACATTGCTGAAGGGGTTCATTAAAATTCTGACAAGAATCTCCCATTTTTAATGATATTTTCCCACAGCAGACTGAGGCGAGCAATGAAAGATAAAAGAAATAAAGTTCTTGCTTAGCTCTGCTGAGAGAAACCTTAAAGATGGTGATTGTTGTGTGAAACAGAAGACATGCTGCTGTGTGTGTGTATGTGTGTGTGTGTGCGTGTGTGTGTGCATGTGTGTATCTCAGAAGGGGCTGATTGTTCCGCAGATGGTTATTATACCGATCATCTCTAAATCAAAGCAAAAACTGGACCATTTCCACAATAGATACGTTTTGGGGCTCGCAACTCTACAAGCAGAAGCGCCTGATCTAATTCAAATAGAGCATTAAAGTCTCTTTGTAGCGTGACTTGATTTAAAACACTCAGGGACGAGGAAATGTTCAGCTCAGTCAAGTTCAGCAGTGAGACATATTGTTGTAGATCAAAGCCTAGCATTTAATCCACAGTGAAAGAAATATATTTTTAAAAAGACATTTTCAATTATGAAACAAAGGAAAATAGAATATTATGTTTTGATATTTATTTTGCCCTGAATTTAATATTTATTTATTTAGTTATTTATTTAGACATTAATGTTAAATAAATTAAATATGAGTTTAGAAGTCACATCCCTCATATGAGCTGAACAGGAAACTGTTGCTATAAGCTAATATAACTGATCAGCATTTCCATACTCATGTTATTGATTGATGGATTGATGGATTGATTGATTGATTGACAGATATTCGCATGCTCATTTAATGCTGTGAACCTCCAGCCATTCTTTCACAGTGTTTGCTGGAGTAAAAAAAAAAAACCATATGACTCAATAGCCGAAGAGCCACTTCTTTTCTCAAAGGGTACTTTGTTTCTAAACCTCTTCGCTTTTCAATGACCTCCCATTCAATCGTTCAACCAATGAGCAGGATGCTCCAGTTCCCCCGGGCATTTGTCTTGACACCTAGAAATCACTGCATCAATCAGAAAGGAGTCCAGTCCAGTTTAAAAAAAAAAAACATGTTTTGGGTCAGGAGCTCAGAATCTTGTTTTTTCCACAGCTCCTTAATTAACAGTTTGACGGGTTATGGCCCCCACCCTTGTAAATGCTTGGAGAAGGAGCTTCCCCAAACTAAAGCAGTTTGCTTACAGATCCCATTGGCTGAGACGAATGAATTACCTCCCAAAGAACAACACTGCCATGAGAGTGAGCTATGTCATCAAAGACGCTCCCCATCCCGCTCTTTCTTCTGATTCTTAATACTCAGCTTTTCAAACAAAACTTTAATTAAATGCTTCCTTTCAACAATACACAAAAGTGCTTTCAGCATATACCCAGCTAGGTCAGCAGATGAAAAATCTTTTAAGTCATAAATACGAGAGGAGGATAAAATGATATTCATCTAGTCATCCCAACAACAAAAAATTGTCTGTCATGCTAAATGCAAGAATTTATACAGCCGTAAAGCAGCAGGTTCTCAGTTTGTCATTATACAGACCGGCCTGCTAATACTTTGTGATCCTACTCATAAAAAGGGACCCGGCATTTAATTGTCATTCAATTAACGAGACTTATCAGTGGAGTAGTCAGAATTGGCATCTCTGTATTGCTGACCCAATAGGCTGATTTGCATTCTAACAGGTAACTGATTCTTTCTTGGGGGGCGGAGGGGGATTGACAGGCATGTTTGTGAGCTGGTCGAAGGGCTCATAGCACATGGGATTTTGTTGATGTTTCTGTTGCTGCCTTTGCTCTTAGGAAGTAAAGGCTGAAGTCACGAGAGCCCCTATAGCCTGCAGCCGTAATTGGCCAGCTGAGGATACCCAGTAATTCGCAGGATTAGGACTGATGGTGAAAATCTAGTTACTAAGACAACAGTGATCTCGATAGTGCACAAATTAAGCGCGACCAGCACTCTGAGTGATGTTATTTCTAAGTAGCCCTTGGTTCAATTTGGTTCAAGGACGCATTGCATGCCCTTGGATCTGAAAGTTCTTTGGCTGGGTATCACATTCCATACCAAATGGAGGGTTCAGCAGTCAGAAGAGGTTACCTTCCACTATACCACTATCTAAAGGAGAACATCTATGAGAACACTTTAGTGGCTTTTACCATACTGGCCTGTAGGCCTTGGTGAGTAGCACTCAAACACAAATCCACACTAGAACAGAATGTCCTTCACCACTCACTTCAAAGAAGGCATAGAAATACACAAAGGGAAAAAGAAAAGAAGTAGGGCAGACAAATCACAGCAACAGAAGAAATCAGAAAAAGTGCATGACCACACTCTAGTAGAGCTACATGTAGCTTAAAAGAATAAAAATCCCATTGTTCTTAGCTACAGCTGGCTTTCCCAGAATGCCCTGCAAGCAGGACTTTGCAAAGAGAGAAGACTTGTCTCTTAGTCTTCTAAAACCATTACAAAAGCTAAACAGCAATTACGACTTCAATTAGGGCTCCAGATCTGCACATGCATGGCCCTGGTAATGTTCGCCATTATTCATCCCTATTCATGGCATAATCTCATTGTTTATTCATGCAGAGCTCATGTGCGTGCATAAGTAGAAGGACGTGTTTTAGAGTTCTCCCAGGATTCTCATCAGCCTTTGACATTTCTCTACATCTTCATCAGGAACCCGAAACTTCAAAATCCCATTCCGATATATTCTTGTACATAATTTTGCTAGTTCATTTTTCTTCATGTAGCTGACAAAATGGGAAGTACAGAGTGCCAAGGTCTGTTACACCCTGTGTGGGGTGCCAGTGCATTGCAGGGCTTAGACAGAGATAAATTCACTCAGATAATCATAAACAAAACCAACATTTCTTTGGATGGTGGGAGGAATTCAACATTTGCGAAGGGAACCCAGAAACACAGAGAGAAGTCTGCCTGATCAACAATACTATTATCTTGTCTTCTTTATATTCTTTTTTTCATGGATAGACATTGTGATGAATACTTGAGAAATCTGAGAGCATATCGACGTAGCAAAAGTGGCAGTTGCAACCAGAAAAAGGTGAATCGCACGAGATGATACGAATGATGGAATCTATTGATAACCGTTCATTCACTTGCTTTACTCATTCAACTGGCACAAATTAGCAAAAAAAATTAAAAAAAAAAACACCAGCTGGTTATTATGTCCAGTTTTATGAATACGCTTTACATGCTGTGGAAAGGAGTTTTTTTTAAGTTGAAGCACGAATCACGGGAGACAGGGAGAGAATATAGAAGGAAAATCTTCCACAAAATTGCAGATAATTACAAGTCAAATCTAAAGCCATTAATTCCGCGAGTTGAATATAGCACAGCATTTAAGGGAAAAAAATGGGAAGTACACTTTAATTACAAACTTTAAACAGTCTTTCCTCCGCATTCAAAAGCTAATGGCGTGCTCTGTGCTTCCAAAAGAGGCTCACCATTGACTTACTGTGAGCAACATCAGGATGTCATTTCAGACCGCCAGACTGCGACGCTGCCACCGATTTCGCAAAGAGAAATTTTTTAACACATCAATAACATCACAGTCGTGACAGTAATTATTATGCCATTCTAATTACCATTCCACAATCTTGATGCACACCCAAGAATGTTAATGATTTGGTTATAAAAACAGTCATCGGAGACATCTGCATCGCCCCAGCTTTTCAATCACCCACGCGACACTTCATCTATAATTAAACAAATGAGGTTAATAAAAGCCACTTCTCCCTTTGTCTAAGAAAAAGAATATTTCTTTCTTAAAGAAGGAAGTGAGTGCACCTCCCTTTTTTTGCTCTAAGCTACACAAAGATCCCAGCAGCCGCTGCATTCAGACCCCCAAAAGTCCCCCCCCCCCACCACACACCAACCAAAAAAAAAAAACATTCATTTCCTTGAAAGAAAAACTGGGGGAGTAGCCCAGGTTTCAGACAGACCAGCCCCATTGGGACAAGGGGGGCAGGAAACCACTGTGTCTGGAATCGATTTGTGGGAAAAGGAAAATAAAATACTTGAGATTCTTCAAACTTAGGACAGGAGACAAATGACCACAGATTCCAGCACCGAAACAAGGAGCCACCCAAGAGCAGAGAGGAAAATATCCTAAATGCTAAAGCGAGACCTGGAGATGGACAAAGGGTCTCCATGGTTAATTCCTGAGTTCCTGAGGTCCACATCTAGAGGTAGAACCTCAGGAAACAGTCCCCATGGAATTTTCCAACAATTCTATCTCCTTGCGTGTAGCTAGTTTTCAACCTTTTTCTATTACCGAAAACTTTATTTTTCTATCTCTTGAAAAGAATCTGTACATTTTGTGAGAACTTTATAAAACTCGCATGAGTATGAATACGAATATATTCTGAAAATAGAATATGCAATTAAAAACATATGTACATGAACACCGAAAAAAATATCTAGTTTTTCCATTGTTTACTTAACCATCATTATTATCTATTTACTGTCCTGGAATTTATGTGTGTTTGAATTAATTCTTTCAATTTCTTTCTGATTTTCTTTGCAGTATCTACTTGATGAGATACTCTGAATCACTCCAGAATGATTCTAACTCCAGAGTGACTGATGGCCTTGTTATTGGGTTTTCACAAGAGCACCTGAAAATGAAATTTCACATAATGGTGCAGGTACACACTATAGATAGCTAGCCTCTTTCTCTGGGGCCATCCATGTGTTGTCAGTAGTCGACAGCAAAATTAAATCTGGGATTCACTGTTAATCCCAACATGCAGGAAAGCAGTGATGGTAAATGCCATCGAGATCTACTCCTACAAAACTCCTTACCGTAACTGACAGGGGTGAAAAAGACTACATCTAGGTCATACATGGATGAACCATTTTTGTATTTTTTATTACTGGCATTTTGTTTTTTTCATCAGAAAGTAATGTTAAGGACAAAGTAAAATGATTAAGATACATTGCCCAAGGGCAGCAGCATACCGGGTTGCACCCACCAAAACTTTATGTTAAAAGTCTCATTCAGCTTTTTGCAATTCTGTAATAAAATTACCCTTAAACCACTAGTTATTAAGCCATTAGTAAGTGTCACATTCATCGTTATCTACCTCAGACCCCTAACCCAAGCTGTTTAAATAAAATACATATGTCACTTTTGGTAAACATTCCCACAGTAAGGCAGTTCTCCAACCATCTCTCCAACTTCCATAACTACTCATCAGGTGTAGAGCTATACCAGGAAAGATGAGGCACCAGGCAGGAGATGCCTGCAAAGGGTATACATTGTGAGTGGTTTGGATAAAGAACAACTGTTTATCAAGGTTTGGTGTGGGAACGAGCATTAATGAATTCAGGCTGCAGTCGCAGAATAAGGGAAATTCTGTCTTGTAATCTATCTTATTTCTGAAGCTTTGTATAAACAAATCGCCACATCGTGATTTTATAATCATTGAGCTATTGCCTTTCATGAGGCAGCGAGCCTGAGATTGCTTTAGTGACTACGAAACAAGCAAAGCAGATGTGAGGTGACGAAAGAGAGGGATTGACATTGGAAAACCAATGAGGAGAGAGAGCCCATATTAGGTAAAGATGGAGAGAAGGAAGCCAATTCTCCATCAATGGGGATATTGTAGGTCTGTGTTTATTTTGTCTGCCTAACTCGTGCTGAAAGTGAGGACCAGTTTGCTGATACTTACTGTATAAAGAGCCAGATTAAATACCAAAAAATGCTACTGCTTATAAATATTACATTTTTTGCAATTTCAAGATAATTAAGGGGAATTGCTTCAACAGGTCATAAATATGTTATGTGTTTTGTTCCAAATGACAAGTGTTCCTGAAGATTTTAAATCCTGGGGAGTTTACAGAAAGGCGGTGATAAGCTGCTTTTGGGACATTTCAAAACCCATCAGAAGTAACATTTTCTCCCAGAAAGGCAATTTCAAGTTTAAGCTTTGATCTCATTTGGGCTTATAGCCCCTTTCGATTTTTTTATTATTTTTTTTTTAATCGGGGGATTGTTCTAACCTTCTCTAAATGTGACTGACTCGCTATGGGCAACCCAATCTCTGTAATAGCATCTGCTGATAACAACCAACTTCATAAGAGCATAGTGAGGTTACTGCAGAGTGTATCAGAATGAGATCTACAGTGCGGACCCCCCCGGAGCCGGAAGACTCACTAAAAGGGGGGCACTTTTTGAATGTTTGTGGCAGCTCGTCAGCAGGATTGAATGAACAAAGACGGATGACAGAGAACATGCAAACGGCTTCCTATCAATCGTCTTGGGACTGGGCGTGCAGTCAAATTCACTCTTAATTAGCTCTGCCCTTTCACACTGGGGCTAATGTGTCTGTTTGTAATTGAAAACATCATAGATCATATATGTCATTGATTCCAGGGGGATGAGTTAATGAGCCATATTATCTAGTCAATAGGAGATCCAGTCAATAGGTGGAATATGTAATCCAGCTCGAAGCAGGAGGACAGTCACCCATTATGCTGCTTCTTTGATGTCGTTACTATGTGGCCTGGAAGGACAAAATAAGATAGACAGTGGCGCTAATATATTCATCTAACAAATGTAATGATAATTACCTCCGGACTATCAAGTCTACAGAGAAGGACATGAGAAAACAGAATAGGCAAGATAGATCTTCCACATAGACCTAAAAGCCAGTGATGCCAGTTGAGGATTCCTGTGATGCACTAACATCAACAGTTGTATTTATAATGTTGTGTTAAACAAAGTAACCGTAATCAATAAAAAAAATAATTATAAAAAATTGCTGTTCAGAAACCATCTGAAATGCCACCAGCCATCACAGCACATGGCCGCAGGCATTTTTACCATAATCGTCAAGCACGTAAACAACATTTTGTGGCAATTAGAATCAATCACCATTCCCAAATCATTCCCATCACACTCTATCCATGCATCCGTCTTCCAGCAGCCTATCCGGTATTGGTGTGTGAAGGAGGGGCAGTTGGAAGACTTGGGCAGCATAAACCACAAACCAAGAGCTCGCGTCGGATGGGATGCCAGTCCATCACATAGGACACATACATACACACAGATACAGGCACACTATGGGCGATGTAGAGATGCCAATGCACTGCGTGTCTTTGGACTACAGGAGGAAGCAGAAATTCCCATAAGAAATATGGTGATCCTACTCCTCCACCCCCCCCCCCATTACACTCTCCCTGCCAAAAAAGACCCAGAGCAGTGTGACTCTGGAATAGGGAACCTCAAAAAGAAAGCAAAGAAGCGTAGCAGAACGACATAAAACAAAAACAAATCAAATTTGGAAATCAGGATCTGTTTAGGTTTATTGCTTAAGAAAGACCAGAACTGGAGAGACAGGTAGAGTGAATGTATCCCTCTCCCCTTTGATTTGCTGTAGACTTTTTCGGATGGTTAGGAGGGGGAGAGTGTTGTGTGCTTGCCTGAGAGAAGGTCTTGGCTTCAGCTGGCATAATCCACCATTTTGGGAGCATAAAGGAGTGAGGAGAAGGAGACGACTCTCTGCTTGACGTGACCTGATTTGCAGCCTAGCACACAGTGCTCTTTTTCTACAGAAAATAGCAAATTAATAAGATATTAATGTGACAGCTATCGAATGAGGCTCGGAAGAAGAAATGAGATTGTTAATCCTTGGGGCCTTACATTTGTTTCTTTATGTACAAATCCAGTCCTTCTGGGATTTGCAAACCATGGTAATCCCATAGTAAATGATATTTTTTTTAGCTAGCTCTGGCATGTATTGGATCTATATCATCACTCCAGTTTCACAAAGCCTGATTTTTATTTTGGTCTCACTTTGAGGATACCGCTATCATTATGCACACAAAACAGCTTTAAGATTGAATCAGTCTTTGAGGTGCTGCTCTACCAACTACTCCAGTGCTATAAAATATCAAAGACAGCTGTGAAAGACTCCTCCATCCATCCATTCATCCATCTTCTAAACTCTTATCCTTATAAGGCCCACAGGGAGACTTATCCTGAGCAGCACAGGGCAGAAGATCACCTTGGATGGGATGCCAGTCCATTATAGGATATTCTTCCCAATAGTTTGCCCTTTAAACCTTATCCAAACTGATCAGTTTATTCCAATTAAACATTCAACATTTTACAGTTATTTCTACAATAAAAAACAACAGTTTAGCTATAAGAAAACCATTTTTTTTTTTGCTTCCAGATGTTTTCGTAACACCACCAGCATTGTAATGATTATGATGCTTTTGTAAAAATATACTTGCACATTTTGGAGAAAATCGTACAGCCCTCCGCTTGTTTTCACAGGAGGAAAACAATCGTGAAAACCACAGAACAGAATGCTGATCTTTAAAATGCCTGGTCATCTTGTTGCTACCGGCGCTGACGATTTTGACACCTCAACTCGAGGTAGTCAGAGCTCAGCTAGCTGTCAAGATAACTGACATGTCCAGCCCATCTGTTGCCGAACAGACTGATGATACCTGGGGAAGTCTGACCGCAGCTTCCTGTTAGAGCTCTGCTGTCCGCAAAGCTCTTCATATTATGAATGTGTTTTTAAATACAGTCTTCAGACACATTACCAGCTATTGACTGCATGCTAATGGAAAAATGCTTCCTGTATATAATTTTTTACCCATACATGCATATTCATTTTTCCATCCTCACATTTATGTTCTTATATTAAGGCAGTAAAGTGCTTAGAGTTGCAAAATGAAGGTGTCACGCAAATGAAATTAGTAATATTAATTAAAATATAGCAAAGCTCTATGCTCCAGGACCTCAGGGAATTTTTAAGAAATTCTTCAGGTTTTATTTATCGCATGTTTGTTTTTTAATGTATATACCGCATATAATATATATATATATATATATATATATATATATATATATATATATATATATATATATATATATATATATATATATATATATATATTACACTTTTTTGCGTAAAAACGCAATGAAAACAATCAGCAGGGAAGAACAACTGCTCATCCTACCTGCAGTTAAAAGTCCAACCATACAAGACCAAGCATTTTGATTAAAGGGATGTTTTTCTTCTTTTTTATTGTGGCAAACATAGTAGCAAGACAAAGCCATTTCTGTGCATCAAACTGATAAGCAGCTACTTAAAATGGTTGTTGCTTTACTGGTGCTTTGAGCCAGTAACCAGCTATTGTGCCCTTTAGTTAAACCTTAAGCAGCAACAGCATACATCACACATTGAATAGGGTCACACCCTCAATTAATGTCACCATTTCAGTGTAATTTATGTGGGTGAGGGGCTTACGGTCAAAGGGTCAGCATAGGGTGGTCTACATGTTGCATGAGTTGACCCAGCCCTTCTGCCCTGTGCCCTGTTGTTTAACTACTCTATCACTATCTCTCATAGTCTATTTATTGCTTTTTCTCATATTGCTAAATTAGTCTGGAATTAGGCATGAATGAAAATCATTTTGCCCCCTTGGCCTCTGTGTTAATGGGAGTCGATTAAAATTAATGCTTTTCCAGTTTCAAAGGCTATGTCTTGTGCTTCATGGAAAAAAATACACACACACACACATACATATATATATATATATATATATATGTGTGTGTGTGTGTGTGTAAAATAACATCACAAGTGGCTCCCATGACCTCTCACGCATCAATGATAAGCTTCAAAAATGTGTTTAAGTTAAATATCTTCACTGCCTACGTCGGAAATGAAAAGTTACCCATCTTCCTTAACAGTGGAGAGGCGTGCCAGGAACAATTCACATGATGTTTGATTTCCAAACACCTGGAGAATTCCAGGAGGTGGATTCTCCATTTTCAATTCATTATTAATAGGTATTATAACTCAGATAGTTTCATCGTCATCACTCTGTTTCGGATCTGCCACCTATCCATTGCAGTAAGTGACATTTATGAAACGATTCTGAATACTTTATAATATTCCTCGGAAGTTGCTCACAGTCCCCAGAACGCGTCGGACAAAATAACAAGAACAAATCATTTTATTCGGGACTCTCTGCTGCTCCTTTGTAGACCTAGTAATAATACTGGGGTTAGAAGAACATAAAATGGCCAGCTTCGGCAAACATTTCAAGCCTCCAAGTCTTTGAGCTGTGCAGCACACAAGCTCGTCACTTGTTAGGAAATTCCACAGCTAAGTCATTTCGCTTTAATGAGCAACCATTATAAAGCTTTTTCTGCTTTGCCCTTCATCTTCTCTCTGACTGATGAAATGTGGTTTCGTCAGTACTGAGAAAAGGCATGTCACAGACCATAAGCGCACTAAAGCCTCTGAAACAGACAAGATGCAAGCTAACCTGTACTGTACTGTAAGTACATAATGTCGCAGTTCACATTAATAAGGCACAAAGGTAGTTTGAAGACCTGTAGTGATTTTTTTCTCTCTCTCTTTACTGTTGATTGAAACTAAAAATGACTATTTGCTCCTTTGCAAATTTTATGCATTATAGCTCCATGTTTTCAAAATTGACTTATGATTTATGCGAGATACTGTGTCCTATTTGGAATAAATGGCCACATTTTTTTTCTGTATAATTCATACATATGTCATACCAACTCATGTAATATTAAATGATATATTGCTCGCCTTATTATCTCTCCATCTTTCATAACTGCTTATCTACTGCAGGGTCATGGTGATCCCACGGAGCTCAGGGCACGAGGCAGGGGGACGCTATTGCCAGCAGAGCAAACACTCACGCCCCCACAGTCTCACGCTAAGAGCCGCCAGTTCCCCTAATCACATGCCAATCACAGGCAGCTCTCAACGTACATAAAACCGACTTACGTATATTCGGACTTAGGCAAAAGATATTGAGATACATTCAGTTCACGCAAGAGCTAAAACAAAAAGGAAGCATATGCATGTAGGGAAAATATACACTTTATACTTTTCATTTATTGAATATGTGTTCTTCAGTATGCTATACTAGAATATGTTTAGCTTGTGTTTTTTTTTCAAAGCATCCTAAACAGTATAGCAAGGTAACCTGACTTATTTACAATTTCATTGCATTACTTACGCCAGTCGAGAACTTGAGTCATATACCCATCCATACATTTTCTGTGCCCACTTGTTCCCTTCAGGGTTGCAGGGGCCTGGAACCTTTGCCAAAGGCTACAGACTCAATGGACTTATATGCATGCATGTAAAAAAATGATAAAAATAAAAACTTCTGTAAAATGCAGAGGAGAGCATGGCATTCTTTACTTTCCTGGTGTTAATATATTCTTTTGATTTAATGTCTACATCCTTGTGCACATGTTTGTATGATAGTCTATTGACCATGTGACCTTCTGCTGTCCAGATAAGGTTAACAAGAACAACCAGATGCTCTGATGACGTCTTAGCCTCAGTTGGTCGTCACACCAAACTTGCGCGCGCCCGTCTCCGTCTATTCCCCAGGCAGTAATTGATTTAAATGAGGAATTCACGCCTTCACGCCTGAGTCGTTCGCCGAGCACCATCCAGGGCGAATCGCTCTGTCTGGTGAACACCAGGGGACCCTCGCCTGGGAAGCCCTCTGCATGAGTTCCACGAGCTTTCCCTGGGCGTGCATTTGGCGTGCCTGGGCATCGTATCTCCGCAATTACGTTCAGAGTGCTGTTGCTAAAGTCTTTTAATTTCCCTCTTGCTGTTTGCAGCCACTCATCCATGAGGTATATTGCTTTTTCTTCACATATTTGCTTGCTTAGATAACATTTGGCTCATAACCACCTAAAATAAATTAAAGCCTCCCAAAATTAAATACTATATTAGTCAATCCTAGTAATGAATCCATTTATGCAAAGTCTCAGCAGCATATCAAATAACACACTCACATACACAAATATATTCAGAGCAAGCATATCTAAGTAATAAAAACACCTTGAAACCAACTAGGTACCAACATGAAACATAGCTCCATATGGTCTACGATATCGCTATTTGTGACACAGACGAACACCCTAGATGGCGTGCTAGTCTGTTGCCGGGAACGTTCTTCAGACTGTGTTCCATTGGACAACGGAAGGAAACCAAAGTATCAAGAGGAATCCCATAAATGACAAGGAGAACATGTGAACTCACATTCACCAACAGTGCTGGTGATATCAGGGGCTACTCTCTACCATTCCCATAGGGTCCTAATATCAAAATATTGCTATTACCAACTTATTTAGCCTTATTTAAAATTCTTGCAGGAATTTCATACATAATAATTCTGCTGCAGCAATGCTGTATACATTCCCTTTTCCATATTTGCCTCTTGTAGACTCTGTGCACAGGGATAACGAAATTCAGAAGGTTAAAGGCTGCCAGAGAGGTAACAAAGGTAATTATCTCAGTAATTACTATGCTAGGGACCTAGATTAATGTTTGAGTTCTAATGCACCAGCTTTTGTTTGATTAAACAGTGTATCGAGAGACTGCAGGCGGACTCAGAGGTTAGAAGATGTACACAGAGGAGGCATCTTCAGACCACTGTCAGGGGTTCACACTGAAACCTCGTCACTCTACAGAATACAGTATTAAGTGTCCAGTAAAGTGCACGGGGGTTACTGATTTTCAGCATTTAAGCACAACAAACACATCTAAGAAGTACTTCGAAAGTAGAATGTAGAAGGAGAAAGCAGCCCCTCCCCTCCCCCTCCAGCCAAGCCGTTTACATAGAGAATGTATAAATAAGGATTGATAGGTTAATCCCAGCTCACAAGATGAATATGCAGGTCACAGCTGAGTGGCACCGGGCAATAGAACCAAGGCCGTTACGTTCCTGTCCTGAACTTGTGGCCAGGAAAGTTCTAATTAAATCACGGCGATGACAGATCCACCGCACAGGGGAGTCGCCATCATCATCCTCCGGGGGCGTTCGGCTGGGCCTACCCACAAATATGCACCGCCTGCTTTAACCAGGCACCAGCATGGATAACCGGCAGCAACCCTGCCAATGTCAAGGCTGACTCTGACTTATCAAAAGGGTTTTTTTTGGCAAGCCAGAAAGATGAGAAATATAAAATTTCAGGCAGCAAGCTTGTATGTTTTATTCCTATTTGATATTTATTTTTCATGCCTTTGGAACTACAGCTTAGCTTTAACATCATTCACATGTCCAAATCTTTCATTTTTTAATTAAAATAAGCTTGCAATAAGTTTGCATCTTCTAATTTTTTTCTCACATAAATTGAACTTTGTGGTAATCTTTCGGTGACGATCTTGCCCAAGCAGACGGCAGCAGCCCTGTAAGCAGTGATCCTGACATTTACGGCGTTACCAACACTGTGCTAAAAGGGATTTTGGGGCCATTCCTCCGCTTGTGCAATATTCATAGGGGAGAACAGCTAAGATACCAACACCGCCCCCACCCTCCCTACAAAAAAAACACCACTAGAAAAAGATGCTATTATTGCCCCGGAGAAAGTTTGCAAGGAAAGGTCAGAGAGGGCCTGTATGTGTAAATCCCACTTGACGAACACTGATCACTCTGTGCGCCATTCAGCAGAGACACTATCTCCTTGCCCTGTATCTAAAAAATCGGGGTATTTAGAAAATATATGTAAACATTCCGGTTTGTTCTTCCCGTCTCCCTTTCACTCTTCCTTTTTACCATTTTCCACTCTCTGTAAAGAATATTTAGCGTATTATATTGTGGAAGAAGGAAATGAAAGGCGGATCGGATTTTCAGTAGCTAAGCATCTTTTTTTAGATTAATCTTAGAAGAAGGTGCGTACAAAGCAATGGACTTCCTTGCCCTCTTTTCTTCTCCCTTTCAAAGATACTCAGCGTTTTTCCTCGTTGTCACGGAGGAGATTACCCATCCAAGGTGAGTGAGTACGAATGTGTAATAACAGCAAGACAAGTGGCAGAGTGTGATTGCGCGTGTAATAAATTTGGTTGGAAGGAGGACAGCAGTTAGGAAATCCTCTCTCAGAAAACTGACTTCATTTAGTTACATTGATATTCCAAACACTTATTCCTTCGCATGGTGATGTTTATGGATTAGCTCTTGAATATGTATTTGGCAGATTATGAGTTATACCACAGAAAGAATGTCCTTTATTTCTGCAGTAGAGGGTCACGGCCCCTTTGGTATTGACGCTCGCCCAACTCACTCCAAAATTAAATCACTCCACTCTGGATTCTTGACTGCGATTTATTTTGAAGGAGAAGTTCTAAGTGCATCGTATTACCTGTTTGAAAACCTGCTACTTAGGGTAATTCAATAGGCTTTCAACATGCATTTAGCCCTGGTGGTGTGGGTGTCAAATATCCTCTGATTTGTGTCTGACAAGAAACAACCTACAAATCAGGAGAACAAGAATTAATCTTCATCAAATTATTAAAATACAAAAAAAATATTCTGCAATTTGCTTTTCTTTTTTTTTTTTTTACCTCAAGTTCGTTTTCTATCCCAGAAATATCAGCTGTCTCTCTGCAAACATTTTTGTTCAATTTATTGGTATTTTTTGCCAATATTTTTTATTATTAAAATCCACAATAGTATAACCCTAATGGGTATAGATATTACACTTGAATTTGCAGAGTTATTCTTGTGTTTTCTAAAAGCCACATTTAGATACCTGTGTAATATACAATAAAATTTGGTATTAGGGACGCCTGTTTGGCAAGGTGCTACCCAGTGCACTATCCTCATGCAGTGATACTATCTTTTAATGAGCTGAACATACTCCTAATCTTTAACTCTGCCGTGTTCAATTTTAAAGTCAATATACGACAAGCGCATAATTAACATGAACGCGTCGATGCTCATCGATGTTGGAATTGTGAGGTAAAGCTGGGCAGTAAGGTATTGTTCATTATATGGACTAGCTACTTCTCGTCTTTGCAAATTGTTATTGTATTTATATGGCAGTTGCTTTTATCCAAAACAGCACACATGTTTTCTCTTGTTTTGAGAATGCAGGGGTGAGACATTCCCAGGAGCACCTGGGGTTAAAGGCCACGCCCAAGGGCCCTGTGGCGGAATCACTCTGGCAGTCACAGGATTCAAGCGGACAACCTCCTGACCGTAGGTGTGGCATCATAACCCAATGAGTCACACACTACCCCCACATTGGATGTGACCCGCTGTCACACCGAGTGTCGCGCTTGATGAGAGGCAGCCCATTGCCGACCGGCATCAGAAAACCTCAGACGAATATCGAGTGACACGATTCAGCGGCAGGGGCTACGCTGGAGCCGTTCAATTAGGGCTGATCTTCACAGTCAAACAGCAGTGACTTCACCATGTCACCAAGCCCAGATGTGATAACGGAGGTGCAGATTAAAAGCGGCACCTCGGCCTACTTCTTCAAGGCTGGCTCTAGCATCGTTACGCTCTCTTGCACTGGGTGTTGATTAAGCCCCCGGCCTCATCTTATTCGACACTCATCATTTGACCAGACCTGGGGTCTGACGACAAGCCGAAGCTGAGAGTGGAATCGATAAGGCTGAGTCTTCGATAAATGAAGCTTTGATGGGGGATTTTCTCAACAGGCACGGCGAGTCGGTGGTGCAGATGACCAGGAAGGCTGCTGATTACACAGACCGCAGGCCATGCTCTCCCTCTTTTCCCCTTGCTGTTGTTGCAGCGTTAATTAATTGTAAGCATCAAAGCCCATCTTCGCCTCCCCTGCCCCCCCCAACGCACCCACCCAAATGAAGGTTGCAGTTTTCCTTCCGCGTGTGGCTAATGACCCGATTTGTCATTTTAAATGTCATAAGTACTGCCATCAATTCGCCCTATAATTCTATCTGTTGATTGGTTCCAATATGCTAGCTCCAACGTGATAGGACACTTTCCTCTCCATTCTCACACTCTCCATCCCTCACCTACTCATCGTCACTTTCTCTACCTCAAGTTCTCTTCTGCTCCACATTCTTCCCTTAGACACAGTGCAAGACGACGCATGTGCACCTTGTGTTCACCTCATTGGCAAAAGCCTTCGAATTAAACTTACAGAAAGTTAATCATCCTCACTCAGAGTTGAGATAAATCAAGCTCGCCCATTTACAAATTAAATATGTGAAAATGTTGGACACAATGGTAGCTTAAAGTGAAATTTGTCAGTTTGTATCCACCTGTTAAATTCTGATTAATCAGTGCTCAACTTTTTATTCACTTGTGTCAATTACACTGAAGTTTTTGTCAAGAGTTTTAGATACTTCTGCATTTTATTTACTTAGCAGATATTTTAATCCAAAGCAATAATCTTTGAGAAATTTTCCCCAGGAACCAGTAAAGATAATTTTAATTCAATGCTCGGCCCCCCTGTCCCTGGAGCAATTGGGGTTAAGGGTCTTGCTCAAGGGCACAATGGTGAAATCCCACTGTCAACCCTGGGGTTAAATCAGTGACCTTTGGATCACAGAAGCAGCATCCAACCCAGGGCCACACATTGACCCCGTAGTTTTGCATTTAACTGCATAGCAACTGCTGTGCGAGGTAAGACTCATCTCAAAAAAAGACCATTTCTTGATTCCCATAAGACATCATCCACCATTGTGTCTCACCACACATTGAACAGACAGGAACAGAATAAGACCACTGGACAGAGTGTCTGTGTTCCACCCCTCACAGCCAGAAATGATTAGTGTATCCTTGAAACCATAATTAATGAAATTAAATGTCCAAATATCTTTAGCATGGAAAGCAGGACAGAGCTGCAGTATAAATGCTTTGTGTCTTCATATGCATCGTCGCTGGTTTTTATTTTAGAAGTCATCCTGGAAAATAAATAAATTACAGGGTGACATGTTGGGTTTTCCATATGTCAGGAGCCAGCCAGACTATGGAAAATACTCCATCACGGCAAAAGCCTATTAAAGGCTTTAGGACCCAGAATCTTTCACCGATTCTCTGGTTTCAGAGAACTGCTCCATTGAACCCTATCGAGATATGGGAGGCATTGGTGCAGGTGCTTTTGCCAGGCTTATATGATGTGTGTGCATGTGTGTGTGTGTGTGTGTGTGTGTGCGTGTGCATGTGTCTGTGTGCAAGGCAGGTTTCCATGAGCGACACACAGTCTGCCACTGCAAATCTGTTTCAGTATTCTCAGCTGAAAACCCAGACTCATTTCTTAATGACTTTCCAATGCATTCAGATAGCTTAGATTATCTCTCTCTCTCTCTTTCTCTCTATCACACTCTATTTTTCTGTCTGGCTCTTTCTGCACCTCTCTCTACCACCACCATCCACCACCCACCCATTCACAGAGTCTGTATGTGCTGAATTGCTTTCAGTCCAAGAGCTGGTGATAAATAACAGGGTCAGCCTTCCATTAGCGCCACGTGCGGTAGAAAGTTACCCTGCGCTGTGAGGGGCTTACCGTGTACCACAGAGGCACCAGAACCACAACTCGGCCCTCAGGGAGACGAATCTGGCATAATTATGAATGTATGGCGATTTATAAGCAGACAGCTGAGACAACTTAGATTAAAAGTCCACAAGAGCAGCACTGCCATGTGGAACAGGTAGGTCACACTTGATAAAGGCCTCTGCCAAGTCAATTTGAACAACATCCAAAAGAATCATTTCATTCTCCTGGCTTTTGCCCAAAGCTTTCCTGTTGAGGCTTTTTATCCATAAACCGGGCCTTAAAATCCATAAAAGCCTTCATCGTTCTACACAGCTGGCTAGCTTCACCCCTTAGGACAGGCCCGCTCAAGACAACCAGCCGGACTCAGCGAACCTTGCTCAGTGTTGAGTCATGGGTCAGCTCCGCCATTTGAACCTTTGCACCTTCTCCGGCTTGACTCCCGTACAGCAAATAAGTAACGCGTATCTTCATGTGTCATCGCGCCGTGTGCCTGTTTCCTGGCTGTCCTTCTGCAGACGCCATTACATTCACGGCACACACAAGCTCCAGGTCCTCTTATCTTGGGCGATGCACCTGAGACCCATTTCACAGAGACAGTGCCAGGGGGAATGGTTATCTGAATGCTGGTGCCCTGGCCCCTGGGACTCTGCGAGCAGAAAACAGACAAGAGAACACAGGGAGCAGAAAGTCCTAAAGATGCGGCACTCCCACGAAGCAGTGATGTAAAAATCTACAAGAACAGTACCATTATTTCCTACAGAAACAAGTATCTAACATTACTACTAACACTACTAAAACGGAAGGGTTTATACGAGTACAAATATACTACTGCCTTGTGTGCACCGGCCTGGTACTCCCGTTTCCTCTCGCAGTCCAAAAACGTGCAATTAGGTGAATTGGCACCTTTAAATTACCTACTGTGTGCCTTGTGATAGACTAGCATTCCATCTGGAGTGTCCCCCTGCCTTGTGCCGTATTGAAATACACGGAAAACAGTTTTCAAGGGTTTAATTTACAAAGCTATATTACCCTGTCAAAAACCTAATTTTGTCATCTCCGAGGTAACATACCTACATACCTCGCCCAAATTGAGGATCAGAATACTTAAAAGTCTCCAAGGACAACGGCTCTCGACGTGTCAGCCTTTCTGCATAACGGAGATCTAGCAATATGGTGCAGGAGCAGACCACCATCAATCGTTTAATGAGTATACGGGCCAGTCTGGTCATTTGCTTACTCAGAAAGTGCTTTGGAGGCAAAAGTTAAGCTAACCAAGGGTAGGCCAGAAACTCGCTCCTTAACAATATATGGTGGCTGTCTCTTTGAAATGCTTGACCCAGCAGGTAGATTCAGATCATGCATGAAACAAATTGGCCTGCTGAAATTGTCTTTTGCTGTCCTTGGATAAGCTGCAGACAGAATTCCAGAACTTTCCTTGGATAAATGCAATGTTATTGTCAATTCTATTCTGTGAAAGGATCTAATCAAGAAAGTATTTTTAAAAGAGCGTTTCCCATGATAATTGGTTTATAATGAGGAAAAAATATTGTTTATTGAATATGTATATGTTTAAGTGAATTATCAGGCAATTAAAAACATTATTCCAGATGCAGCAATACACACAAACCACCCTAACCATTCCTTGGGGTAGTTATGGAGTTTCAATGCAAAAGAGCTTAATAAAAACTCATGTCAGGTCAATGCTAACGTATCTGGATTTCCACGGTGGGGGGGTTGGGGGGGGCTGGAGATCTCCATCTACAAGAATAATGGCAGAGTGGGATAAAGCATTACAGGAAGGCGAGGCCTTTAAGAAGCGCATGAAGAGAGCGGCCTTTTAGCATGACAGTAAACGGAGGCATGTCCTTATTTCTCCTCTGATCTTCTCAGTACCTGACGGGGTGGTCTGAGGCAGTATCAGAAGGGGTGAGCTGTGTCCCACCAGACTGTCATGTTAATGAACCCCCCCCCCCTTTCTTAAAGCAGCCCCAATCTGGCCAGTGGCTTTGTCAGGAAAACATGGATCTTTAACCCTTCGCATTGTCTCCATTTGTGGCCCCTTTGTTCCCCAATTTGCACTGTTACAGCAATGCCAACATAATAAAGGAAGGGAACTTTGTTTTTTTAACGACACTCCGGCCGTTCCTCATGGACCACGACATCTGTGAACAGGGGGCCTTTATGGGCTGATTTGCAGGGAGACGCCTCAACCTTTATTTCCCTCTTCAAAAAAAAAACGAATCACTTCAGAGCATCTTAACGCTCTAACCTAAGTAATTTCAATGAATTTTCCTTTATGATTATCCTAACTACTAGATGTTGGCAAGTTATTGTACTTTCGACATTTTTTTGCTTTGACAAGTACTTCGAATCTGGAGCTCTTACAAGGAGTCCTACAGCGTACAATACTTGAAGAGGCAGTAAGAGCTTACGGGAATGGAAATTAACTTTGGAATCGGTGCTGGATCTTTCAAGTAAATGCATGATACCTTAATGCCACTTTCAGATGT
Organism: Brienomyrus brachyistius; assembly: GCF_023856365.1. Lineage (NCBI taxonomy): Eukaryota > Metazoa > Chordata > Actinopteri > Osteoglossiformes > Mormyridae > Brienomyrus > Brienomyrus brachyistius. Next base: position 17,587,945 of record NC_064543.1, on the reverse strand, counting down.
ACATGGAGGAAACCACCCATTTGTCCACCAATGGAAAAAGCACTTTCATTGCTTTTATCGCGAGGCAAACAGCACTGGTGCAGAAATCCAAATGGATCCTAACAATGCAGCGTGCAGCAAGCAGGTTTTAATAGGTGGCTACTTCAGCTGCGTGAATGGATTCACTGATGTACGGCTGGTCTTCTCACTCAGTGAAGCAGGCTGTAATAGATGCAAGGGGAAAATCGCAAGCAGTTTATCTCCATTCCTTTTCTTTTTTTAAACAAAAAAAAAACCCTCCATCGCCAGTCACCCGTTCCGTCTTGTTTTACTCACTAGTTGTCTTTCAGCAAGGATTGCAATGGGAACTGACAGCCTGAACGTTCCTAAAAAAAAGAATCTTGCATGTTGACAGCGGGATAGCCCATGGTCACACACGACCGGGAAGCCCTTCGAGCCTAAAATGCCGAGCAGAGGCCGAGCCGGACTGAATCCCCATTGTTTCTTGTTGATAAAGAGATTAGGAGCTATGAAAAGAGGTGAGGGGGGATCTCACAGCATCTTAGATTCATGGATGAAAGGCCCATTGTAGTATTGGTGCACATCATGGCTAACCGGGGCACTTCACAAGCAAAATAGTGGACAATAGAATTCCTGTGTCGGAACAAAACGATCCTTGTCTGCTCAAAGGTTTATCTCCCTCATTTACAAATGTATGCTTTTGTCGCCCAAGAATCTCTGCCATTAGGCAAACCAATATAATCGAAATAGAATAACTCGTTAAAAAATTTCCAAAGATTTTGGAGGGTGGCGCTATGAATATCTCATCAATATTGGCTCATCTGGGAAAGCTAACAAAGAAAAAGTCATGTAACGCCAAAATGAAATAATAATAATAATAATAATAATAATAATAATAGTAAAATATTCCAGAACGAATCTGGTTTAGCACAGAGGAACAAAATGCAGTTCTAATGGATTTTTCCACTGCTTTTTCTGCTCGCTTTTAAGGTCCATCGTGTTGTCGGAATTTGCATGTCAAAGAGAAAAGAAACAATATGAGAGAAGTGCCAGATGTTCCAGTACAATCGCATTCATATGTAAGCTGTGTGTTGACTTGTTCCTTTCGGCCATTGTTTCCTGTTTTGCCCTTGAAGGACACTAGGTTTACGAATGTGTAAATCCGAATAATTAAACGAAAAGGACACATATGAGCCATTAGATTTCCTGTTCAAATGACCTCAGTCTCCCGCAAAAATAATAATAAGTTGCACTTTATTCCATTCGCACATTACTCATAATTTCAGTGTTGTGAAATCACCAGAGGATTGTGAAAATCAGAATTCCTCAACCAGTCATAGACCAAAACCTTGCACTCTTGCAGATAATTATAAATTTACATCAAAGCTGAAAGATTTAAATCGTGATACAGACACAGAGTGTGACACCGACTCAGCTGACAGTCTCAGGGGTACAAAACACTATCAGATGTTAAACAAACAGATCCTTCAAACACCCTTATCCTCAGGTTTTTGCTGCTATTGTACACATTATTATACCCATGCAAGCAATCAGAGCATCTAGTCTTACCTACGGCATTGACTGCAAAAATGGAAAATGGTGCGCCACCCAGAATTTGAGCCCAGGCACTGACAAGGCCTTGGTCTGTGGGATCACTTTCCTCCCCTGTTTAAAATGCTTCGCTGCCTCCCAGGACGTCCCCTGCCTGCTCTGCATTGAGAATAAAGTGACCGCTGTTTGTTAGCCGTTCACGCCCCTTTCTGACTTTAAATGATGGCAATTTTGCATCTTCTGTTTCAAGAGAAAGCCGTTTCTTCATACGACATCCTACTAACATGCACCGTGTGGGTACGCATGACGGTCAACAGGCCCGGGTATCCTTGTAATCCTTCGTCGAGGTATTTTGAAGTTGTCTAAATGACGTACGGGGCACATTCACAAATGGAACCTGCAGAGCCGACCGTGATGCAGCTTCACTTCAGATCCGATGTAAGTGCATTAGCTAGCGCAGCAAAATTTTGTAAATATGTAATTTATCTAGAGGGATCCATTTGCTAAGGTGGCTTTAATACCAGTTGACAGGGCAATGCCTGTTGTCCGGTGGGGGAGTGGGGGAGTGGGGTCGACTCTCCATTATGGGTTGGAAAGAGCAAAGAGGCTGCTAATGTTCATCGTCTGAATGGGGCAAAGGAGAGAGATGGGCAAGGTGGGTGGATGTACAGTATGCATGAGGTTCAGAATTCTTCATTACTGCCGCACCTGACATTCTGAGATGCTTGTGGCTCTTGACCTCTCCTTCAATTCAAGGCCCGTGGACCCTGTGGCCACATTAAATATTGAGAGGTAGTAAGGCTGCAGGTTTATGAAGATGCTGCATAAGACCAGCAAAAAATGAAACATCTATTGATCTGCAAGTCCTTCCATATACTTCACGTGGCATCAATTCTGAAGCTTAATATCTGATTTTATATACATATTACACTGACTCCTTCAGTGAGACTGGTACTCAGGAGAAGTTCAAAGCTCTATTAAGACAAAGTAGGAATTGGGTGAAACACGTACACAGGTCTTTTAAGAGGTTTGTGTACTATAAGACATGTTATGATTGAAAAAAATGGATTCTGAACAAGCATAGCTAATCAGTGTCAATTCAGCTAATGTTACACTACTTTATACTTTATTACTGATATATACATGCCAGATTTTTCCAATGTAAGGACAGCGGTACTTGAATAACTGACAAGGCAGCAGTCCATAATCAGGATCATATTCATCTTGATTCTGAAGAGCTGCTTGCGTGGGGATCCTCAGCTTTAGCTCTGCATGGTACATCTTTCTGTTCAGGTTGTAGCTAATGAAGGTGCAGTTTGCCCAATTATGTTTCTCAATCTACTTTTTACACAGTTTTGATGAGAAGGGTATCCCACAACAAGGAGAAAATTGCACTAAAGTCTGTGACAATGGCTAGCTGTGTCAGATTATGTAAACACGCATAAGTGTTAATGAATGATGAATTTATATCAGCATTTATGTACATAGGTACTAAAAGCAGCTTATGTACATTCATTATATAGTAGAATTTTAAGATCAAATTCCAGCGTGCGATACAATAATCGATAATTTCAGGAATTGAAAACAATATTATGATCATCTAGCTAGATAATTTCTTTCATTAACCTGCTCTCAGTAAGCAGTTAAATATTAAATCTAACCACATATATCACTGCATTTTTTTATGTTTTATTTTCTTCCAAATTAAAGCAAAGATTTGAAGATATGCTCGCAGAGAAAAACTTTCGGGGTAAAAAAGTTTCAGAAAGCTTGGTTATGATCTGTGAACCAGAATGATAGTAAGCATTGATTTTCCAGTGGCGTTTGGTCAGAATTACAGCGGAATTCGGCAGGGGGGGTAATTCAAATAGCTGGTTTGCCACATGGGCTCTAAAAGACCAATTCATTTTTCCTGTTGCTTTTTTCTTGCTTTTTATTGGGGGTGGCAGTGTGTGATGGTGGAAAGTTGGGAGGATGTGGGTGGGGAACTTCAGCTTAAGTTGATTGCAGATGTGGGGTGATTTAATGGTGCATGTTATTACACATAAATCTATTGCTTCTCACCGAGAGGTACTGACCAGCCTGTGAGCACAATAGCAGTTTGGTAACAACAAAGAAGCACTAAATAATTTTCATTCTACAGAAGTAAAAAAATGCAGGACCTGGTCGGGAACCATCCTCCATAGCTCAAAATTATGTTTTCATTTCAAAGACTAGAAAAATCGGGGCTGCATGTAGACTAGCTAGTCTTTCCATAAATTCAAGCCACCATCATTTATAAGCTGTAATTTAACTATCCATTCATCCATCCATCCATCCATCCATCTATACTTTTTTCCATACCCACCTATCCAATACAGGGTCATTGGGGCTAATCCTAGGAAACATGAGACACAAGAAACACTGGACAGGATGGCAGTTCTTACCATTAAACATAATTACTATGTATCACTGTTCTGTTCTGTTGAACTGAAAAAAAAATATTTTACACTGTATTTGTTAATCCTGTGCAATCTTGTTTCAAAGACAGCATTGAGAACATTACAAATTTAAAAGATTCCCATGAAAGTCAGCATCATATACTGGGAGCCCTGGTTCAGTTTCAAATCCCACAATTGAAAATGAAAGAAATCCGATAGGAGAACAGGCCTACACACTTTCCTGATTACGTAAGGCAGTGTTGTTTCCAGTAAATCTCAAGGTAAATAAATGAGCTAATAAAAGCACTTCATTGATTCCTCAGAAAAAAATGCTTTTCCCCCTCAAATATAAGACATGAAACACATTCGGTTTAAAAGACAGTGAGTGACTAATGCAAACTCTACTGGCTCAGAGTTAGATGTGCCTTTTCAGGCAAAGCAAAGGGCAACAAATTAATTGTGGTGATGACATTCATATCCACAGACAGATGTACCTAAGAAAAGCAACTTCAGTGATGCGGTGTGTCCAAAAATATCAAAAATGACATTGCAAGCTATGTGACCCAGAGATTTTTTATTTTTTTTTAATCCCTTATTAGGCATAAGAGTGAGTAGATGACTGAAAGCCAGCAGGTTTGTGCATGTGCTGCTCAGTGGTGGAGGTGTGGCCAACAAGCCAGTCAAAGAAACTGAAGCTGAGGACAAATCAATGAATTCCATTTGTCATGATTCAAAGGGGTTCAGTCACTTATTGGTGCAGAGATCAAAAAAGAGGGGAATGACAACTGCATTTCTAAGGTTTGTGGATCAGTTATGCATTTGTCAAAATTCATGTTTACGCGGTATTGTGGATCATGTGACCATAACGCGTTCGTATAATTGCACTTATATTGAATTGCACTTATACTGGAACAACTGTATACCATGGGCGTGGCCGCCATTAAATCTGAGGGGGATGTGTCCCCCCCACATTTCATAATTATTTGTTTGGACCCCCCCCACATTTAACATAAAATATTAGTTATATGCCAGTGTGTCCCCCTCACATTCAAAATGTTTCTAACACCCCCTGCTGTATATTATTTACATAAAATCTGAGACTGACAAAAAAATGCATAATCTGAGAGAATGCACCTAAAACTGTAACCCTTCCCTCTGCTGTAAGATACTTTGAATGAAGGTATTTGATGAATGTCACATGGGGCCTGGAACCCATGCCAGGCGGCATAGTGCACAAGGCAAGAGTAAAGCTTAGACAGGGTGCCAGTCCATCACAGGGCACCTTCACAACCTCATATGCCAGCTAAGCTAAGTGTATGAGTTTGGACTGATTAAGGAAACCAGAAGACCTGGAGGGAACCCATCGAACATGCACAGTCCGTGCACACACATGCACAAGGCAAAAGCAGGATTCAAACCCCAAACGTACAATGGAAGAACTCACTGAGGCTCCATGCCATCCTGGATTCCGCAATGACACTAATTAAATAACTATGAACAAAATTATACCATTTATAACAAGGTTCTTTTTTATATAAAAAGGATGGAGCAAAACTATTTCAAACCAAATTAAAAACTGACAATTAGGTCGTATACAATATTTATAACTTGCTTTGACCGTGATTTTATGATAAAGTTATTTTATGAAAAGTGTATATTAATCACAATCTTTCGCATAGAAACTCAGAAGTAAAAATGTTAGCCTCTCATTGATGATAATGATGATGATTATTGTTCTTGTTGTTGTTGTTAATGCTCCTTATGCTGCATGGATTCAATTATTAGTAGCTATACTGAATGAGAATACTTGATAATTGAGAAATATAACTTTATTCCTAACATCCATCCATCCATCCACCTTTTATGAGCAGTCATGATGGTATTCCATATACCATCATACTTCCAGAGTATCATTAACCGTCAAACAGTACATACCAGAGATTAAAGAAGGACACTTTTAACTGGCTGCATCTCAGGATGCCCACTTTTAAGGCATGATACTACAGCAAGCCGCACAGGAACTCCCTGGTAGGTATCATGAAAAAAGTTCCATATAAATTTCATTATTGCTTGCCACCCTTTCTGAAGATGACCGCTTTTCTGTCACACGCCCACACTGCGATTAGTAAAGCAGTTCTCATCAGCTCACCACAAGACCGCTCTGTACAGAAAGAGGCATAATTCTCCTTGTATGGAGTCAAGCACCCTATTATTAGTGACTCGGAGTGAAGTAACGGAAGCAGTCCTTTCACCTCCCCCTGCCGTCCTCCGACACAGTGACATGCACACTTGTACCCTCACAGAAACATCAAAATAAACTTTATTTGTTCATGAACTGTTACGGACTCCTTCCTTCTTTTTTAGACTCAGCTTATTTAATCCTTGTCTTGTCCCTGAGTTTAGATTCATCTCGCAATGCCTCTCAATTCACTATTTCAGCTTTCTTACACTTCACTGCTTATGGATAACGTTGGGGACATGAACAACCCGCACAGAACAACGTCACCAAAACCCAATTTTCCACCAGATAGAACGAGTAAACAAAAATGTGATCTATTTACTTGAAGAATACCCAACATTCAATAACAGAGCGCACAGACAATGATACTAATAAACATTTTCAGGGTTAAACTAAGGCCCAAAATTGCTAAGTACTGATTTACAGTGATGCCAAGTAATACTGACCAAGGATTTTTCCATATATATATATAGATACATCCCATATGATCATACTGCTGGTAGAAGCCTGGTAAATGTCATCTTTTTCAGATAAACCAACCATTGTACGGATCCAACAGGAAAAAAAAAACAAAAAAGTGACAGAAGATAAGGTGTTAAATCCTGATAACCACCTATTAGGAAGTGTACAAAGATCTGTGGATGTGTCGGAAATCCATAAAGGGAACAGAATGGCACATTGTGACATGCATATTAAAGCGTACTGGGATTTAGTGATCTGATTCCACAGTGCTCTGAGAATTAAAACTATCATTGTACCAGCTAACTACCAGAAGCACAATGTATCTGGAACATCGCATATACGATTATGTACAGAGAACCAGGATGTTATTGACAGTTACGCTTTATCAAAACTAAAGTACCTCTCAAAAGGCTCAGTCTTACTGTTGTTTTTTGGAGGCAGAATCCCTTCGAGTGGTAGCATAACAAATGCATTAGTTTGTTGAAAATGATCGAGTCTCCTCTTCCATCGACCCACCACGATGTGATTGGGGTAGTACTGGGCCAGGCAGGAAACAGTAGCTTCATTTTTAGCCCCCCCTTCAGCACTCCAAGGTGGTAATGTGACACTGAAGGTAACAGAAGCCACTGACTAGAAAGATGTTAATCCTGACAAAGTGCCACAGCATTAGCCTGGGCCGCAGCTAGATTGAATTCTGCGTCCCTGGGGACCACGGGCTGTACCGGCGATGGCGCTTCATCATTCTGAGTACCCCTTGGAGACGATAGCTTGTGTGCAAACTGGGGTAGTGCATTAAAGGGCGACAGTGCCCTCTATTGAAAACCCACAAACATTCACATTTTTAAAACATTTCAATGGCTTCCTATTCGCCGTGCTGTTCGGTATAATGGTAAGAAAGTCTTTGCTGTATTATACTTAACAGGGCGCTAAAGAAATTAAGGGGTGGTTTAATTAATAATGCTTAACATACTGCTACAGAATCGTATTAGAACTGCTCAAAATAAATCTGTATGCGTCCGTTTTTACGTCTCACATGCATAGAAGTATCATACAGTGCACTTATGTCAGAAATATAAATGAATCGATTTTAATCTCTTACCTGTAATGTGCTGCCACGCTGCAGTGACCTGGTCAATGCAGAGAACTATTTAGGTAAAAAAAAATACAGCTATTTTCAGTAGTAAGAGCCAGTAGGACAAATCGTTCACCTTATGAATCGAAAACTAAAACTAAATTGAAATAATTGCATGTTCCGCTTTTTCGACCAGTTCTAACCATTTGGAATAAAATGACGCAGTAGCAGCCTCTCTGGAGTATATGTTTATTGTAGGTGTAGCTGAAATTATATATTTTATAATGATGAAAAGAAATGGAAATAGGGGTGGCTTTCAGTAATTCCGCGCTAAAGACCTCCGCGTTCGGTTTAGGGACGGGGTAGGGAATGGGAAGATGGGGGGGGGGGAGTATGGGAGATGAGGGTTATTCCCTTCGCCGAGCAGTGCTGACGGTGGGCAGGGGTCTTGCAGGAAAAAAGTAATATATAAATATATATACATCTAACAGTTCGAATACTATATAGGCCTATATCTACATCTATTATCTATTATATACATCTTATCAGAGTCACATATGATAAGCAGTTTTATTATTTAAACAAAATCTTTGGTTAGAGACGGATTTATTTCATTTTATTCAAAAATAAATTTGTTAATCATTGGAGTAGCTCTGGATATCTCTACAGTAGTTTCTTTCACAAGGTTTGCGAATTCCCTAAATTCTCAGGCGAACAATTTTAACATAGTTAATGAAAACCTTCATTCCTAAGAGGCCAGTAACTATTCAAAACTCATTCAAATAGAACCACAAGCCCAAGTAATACGAAAACGCAATCAACTTGCCAAAATGTAACCAAAATATCGAAGCAGGAGATTAAGTTAAGTACCCTCTTTGTAAAATAGTTTGAGAAATCACGGTATGAATAACAATGATCAGTACCCCTTCACAGGGTACAGTTCGCCAATCTTAGGTTTTTGTGAGCTGGACGTTTTAACTGAATGGCTATTACCCTTCAAGTTTCAGCTCATGTTTACACAAACTACAATTAAAATAATATTTTTAAGTATCATTGCTGGTTAAAAGTCGTTTTATCCGAAAATATAAAACTGAAAGAATTAACCCGCTTTGAAATAATAATAATAATAATAATAATAATAATAATAATAATAATAATAATAATAATAATTGACATAGAATGCCAGTATGTATTACTTTTTCTTACTCTGACAACACTAGTCCTCAGAATTTTTCAGCAAATGCCAGTTTCAAACAAACAGGAAAAACATAATTGAGGGGGAAAAAAGCAATAATTATATGTAGCAACTAAATTCAGTATACACGTGTGTATTGTGTGAGATGCGTTCTCCTTACATAAGGGTCTCACAAAATGTAGCGCTTAAACAGTGCGAACGGGGGGCATCCTCGCTGCCTGTAATCAGTATGCTTCGGATGTGTTTCCCTGCGTGCTGCGAAAGGAATGGGCTGTCCTCTAGCCCCCCAGTTAGCGAGGAAGACAAGTCTCATTTTGCCAAGATATCAAAAACGATACCGCTTTAATCTCAAGTCTAAATCGACTCGAATGAGTTATTCGTCGCGCCAAGAAAAGCGTAAAAATGTAGAAGAGTAGTATTGTGCGTGTTTTCCAAAAATAAACAAATAAATAAATAAATATCCAAATCTTATGACCTCTTACCTTAAAAAATCTGCCAGACACAGTTCCCTCACCACCGTCTCCCCAAAAGAAGTCCCATTAGCGACTGGAGAATGCGACAACTCGTACTTCTGTCAGGGTATGGAGATGAACATCCAAAACTGCTAGTCTTTGAATTAACACTCCAGGTACAATATTGCTTTAGTGCGAGTTTATGCAGTAAACGTGGAATAATGCCGGTGTTGAGTAAAAAAAATTAAAAATAATAAAGGTAAAATCGGAAGGTGACAAGGTGCTGAAAGACAAGACTGGAATAGCAGAATAAAATATTAGTTCCCCCAGCGATCGATGCTTTGCAAGCGCTCCGCAGAGCGCACGTCCTCGCTGCCTTCTCACCGAAACGAAATGACGCTCATCGCAATGCAATGCAATGCAATGCAAGCGGCTCGGCTCTGCCGTCGGTGACTAAGTATAGTCTGTCCCCCTTTTTTTGGGTTTCCAGATGGAAGCAGTTTCTCATCTGTCACACGGTCCCAGGCAGTGCAGGATAAGAGCTTGAATGGTTAAATGTGCGTTCGGGAGCCGTCCAATCAGAGCGGGCGGATGGAGGCAGAGCCCTCCCAGGGGACCGGGCGCTCCGGAGGAAAGACTGGGACAAAACGCACATCTTCCCCAGACCCCCGCTTGGAGACCGTCGCCGCTGCAAATGCAACAAAGCGCAACTCAAATTGTTCACTAAACTTCCTCGTTTGCTTGTTGCTTTTCAGCAGAACTTGAGGAGATCCCCCTAAACGCCGGAATCGAGTTTCCCCGCCTTTTCAGACTTAAATAAATGTCCAAATTGTCACATCAGTAAAGTGAAACGACCGGTGCTATTGCACTGGACGGCGCAAAAGACGGAAGTTCGTTTAGTGTCTGGCGTGCCGGCTGATGAATACCTGTCACAAAGGAACCCACGCCTTCAATGTTAAGTGGAAACTGCTCCTGCATCCATCCTATACTTCTACGAGGCTTTATACTTATTTGTTTGCAGTTGAAGACAGCTTTACACTCCCTTATTAAGATTCCCCGGTGGATACCATATATGCGCAATTATATACACTCTTGGCTACAGGGAGGGATCATTTTTGATATACGCTATTTCCTCTAAATAACATAGCGTCGAAACCAATTTAAATGGTCAAGCACAATGTTATTAAGCTTTTTGCTAAGTTATACGAGAAAGTGCTTGCGTAAATATGACTAAAAATGTATATCTACCCGTCTCAGAGATACTTTTCACGTATAAAGTAGCTTTCCTGCAGTCTTAGTATTAACAAAAAGTGCACCTACGAGATTTGGTAAAAAAGTCTTAAAAGAGTCTGAATTGTGTATTTAAGGCTAGTATTGCTTCGGTAGTGAGCTGTTTGACAGAAGTTTATGATAGTTTATCTTAATCTGTACTCAGCCGGGGACGTTTGATAAGAGCTTTAATCGGACATTAAATAAATAAAGAAAGGAATCCTGGCGGCCTCATTCCGAGCATGACAGCTCTGTGAGCGGCCATGAATGATAACTGTCGAGCTGTCCACTTCGGACGCGGATAAATCAAACCGTTTCATTTGCTTGAGTGTTAAATGCACTAGCCTAAAGTATTCTGAACTGTGAAACTAAACAGCTAACTTTCATCTTACTCTCAGCGTCATTTGTTTAGGGGGCGCAAACGAGAGAGTGAAAAAAATCATAAAAAATACATTAGATTACAGGATTACAGTCATTTACACTAGTTTTGATATCTCAGTACTTTTCCTATGAAAGAGATTCGAGCTGCTTAGTTGTATGTTTCTAATACAAATGTGCCAAAATGTGTTTCCTATACTGCTATTTGGGGGGGGGGGGGGGGGGGTTCGCGTAAATCTTACCTTTGTTGTACGCCCAAAAGAAACCAAGTTAGGATGGCCTCAAACCCACACCAGCAATGTATATGAAAATGAAGATTAAAAAAAATGTTAAGTCTAATGTGATCGAAAAGTTTGCACTTCTCAAAATTACGATAAAACAACATCAGAGAAGAAATCACAGGGTATCTTACCTTTAATTATGTGTTATCTTCAAACTGTTTCTGCTACTTTCTGCTGAAACATTAACTATATAGAACAATTTGGGGTTTAAGGTTGTGTTTATATCAGTGGGTAGGGCACAGCACTGTCGATCTGTTGTGTGGCCTCGCGTTGACCTGTTCCCCGACCATCCCTAAGGTTACAAAACACCTTCTCTATTACAAATAACTGACTGTAAAACAATGTAAGACTGTTTGATGTTTTCTGTGGTTTATGGGAAGCTGAAGGAATTTTCGTGCAAGTTCTCAAATATTTTGAATAAACGTAACAAATGAATTGCCGTGCTTCTATTCTGATCAGATCAATCAGATGATTGATTTCCATATTGTCAATAGTATTGATTGATAATGCTCTACCTAATAAATGTAAAGTACATAGACAGCACCACATTTGGCTGGTGTAAAAATCTGCATCCAGTCTGGCATCAGTTTAACTCTACTATGTGTCTGCATTGCTGTCATAACACCAGGAAACTATTCACATAATCCAGCTCTTATTTCCATTTGACAAGGAGGATGGTGAACAATAAATTCTGTCAGATTATTTGGCTGTCTTATGACTGAGTTAGGCTGTTGCTTCAGTAATGGATTTACTGATCACAGTTTTCTTCTTAGCTGGGCCCATTTTGAAAGGGAAAAAGAGACTGCTTCTGAAGTGTCACTGCATGTCACTGCTTCTGAAGTGTCACTGCATGATAACGTTGTAATCAATTACACATTCCGTTTTTATCTGCTTGTGTTAAGGAGACATTAGACAGGTATCTTCTTCATGTTTCATTTAACTGCATCACGTGGCAACTTTGTTTATTTGTTTGTTTGTTTGTTTGCTCAGTTGTTTATTTTTTGTTTTATTATTATTGGAAATAAAATTGGTGTGTGACCATCTTGAAAACATTTCTCCATTCAGTTTAAGTCATGGGAAATGGCAAATGGAGCAGATTAGCCGCTGCGCAAATGCCACGGTTCCAGGGTCTTTTAATTTGCATTTATCTTTTTGTGGATAACATAGATGAAACATTTTTTTTTTTCGCTAGCTAAAGCTTGACCTGCTTCTCTGAATTCCAGAAAAAAAAGACAAACTTTGATGCCTGTGGCAACATTTAACGGCGTCTGCTGGCCACACAGTGAGACTATAGGATTGATGATTGCAGGGAATGATGGAGAAGAGTCAGATAAACAAGGCAGACCAGTCACAGTCACAGTGGGAGGCTGCATGGTATCGGCTGCAGGGGGAAAGCAGACTGGGGTTCCTTTATTGTCTTAATTAAATCCTCCTTGAATCTAAAATTGTGGAAGACTACTATACTGAGCAAAGAGGCAGGGGGGCAACCCTTGATTGCCTTAATCTCTACAGTAGATAAGCGTTGGGAAAGGTAATGGATGGTTTTGAAGGTTTGGTTTTTACAGTACAGTGCAGACATGAAGGTCTGGATACAGTACAACTTTAAAGAAGAATGTTTTTTAAGATCTTTTACCATTGATTTCTGTTATTTGTCCGGAAAGAAATCCGTCACTGAATGTTCATGTAATAACATGGCATAACTTGATATTGGACAAGCAACTTTTACTTTGTGGTTTGTGCTGAATCTTACAACGGCCTTGGATTCCACAGCTCGTTAATTCCCTTTTATCTTGACTGCAGAGGTAATTCATACATCCAGCATTATGCAGGCATGCTTTCTGCAGCCACCTCAATTAATAATCTAGCAGAAGAATGCCACCGGAACTGGCACGTCAGTCAGCGGTGCCTGCTTAGCTACGAACCAAAGCAAATAAAAACATACTTTTACACATCAACAAAATAAGGCTAACTTCGTTAATAACAAAATTATAGTTATTTGAAATTGAGATACAAATATTTACTCTTCTGGTTCTTCAGTAATGCAGTGAGTTACCTAAAAATACACTGTTTGGATTCAGTGATGGTCAGTGGATCACACATTTTAGGATGTCTGCAGAGTCGTTTCACTGCCCTTGTCATAAAATGATGCATGTTTAGACTTTGACCTCCAAGCAGTGAATTAGAGTCTTACTCTTACAATACTCACTGAAAACTTTTTTTTTTCCCCCAAGAAAAGGAGTTATTTTGGTGGGTGAGAAGTACACAAATTCTACTATGTAAGACAGGCCTAAAAATGAAAAAAAAAAAACCGAAACTAACTCTGCTCTGTGTTACTAAGCATAAAATAGAGTTGCTCCCACAGTGGAGGCTACTGGGGGGGGGGGGGGCTACATTATTTCCCATAATGTAATTCTCCATTCTAATATGAACATTCCTCATTTCTTCACATTTACATTTTACAAAATATAATACTTTAAGGACTTTACATAGGGAGTTATTTGAAATTTTGAAAATTTAAGTTTCACCTGAAATATAACCCGTTTAATGTTGCGTATTTTCAACACTGTAAAGTGTTAGAGGGTTTCACTACTTACATGTATGATTTACACTTCAGAAAAAAACAGATTAAATGTGATTAATCCTCAGCAAAGTAATAGCATTCAAAAGCCAAAATAATCTGATTTAAGATATACAATCATAATATCAATATTCACAAAGATAACAGAAAAAGTATGTTATTACTTTTGTCAGAATTGTTTCATCAGTAATCATCCATCCATCCATCCATCCATCCATCCATCCAATCTTCTCAGCATTTAGGCTACTCAAGGTGGTGTGGGGCACAGGAGTGCCTGTCATCTAATAGTAATATATTGTCTACAAATAGAAATATCCAAAATTCTAAGCTCCAATTGATAATGACAACTGCAGTGATTAGCCATGTGTGATGGATAGCAGAGAGCTCCCAAATAGCCCAGGGACCAGGACACTTGTATGGGCGGGGAACGGCAGGTCCAATAATTGAATGAGCACAGAGCACTCTGCAGGCTGATGGAAATGGAGCAGGCCACGACTGAATCTCACAGTCCATATGGAGGAGCCTGCTGTGACAGTGATACCCAGTAAATAGGATTTGGCCCTGCAGGGATCCATCAACAGAGGGGGCGGGGCCTGGCACAACTTGAACATGTTCATGTTAAAAGGAGAGCCATCTAATACTGCTCCTCCCACTGACAGAAAAGGGCTGGCATAGCCTGTTAGATATAATCAGCCCAGAAGGCGAAAGATGGGCTGAAAATGACCCTATATATAGTTTTTAAAATGTATTAGATTTTAAAAATAATTCCTGTTTTCTTGCCCAAGAAGAAGCTAATAATTCAGGAATATCGAATGCATAGATTTACATATTGCTGAAAGTAAGCGATAAAATGTTTTCCGCTTACTTCCCCGTTTGAAGAAGAGATCTGCTGTTGAGCTTTGCCGCCTCAGTTTGTCGGCATTACCTTGTGCTGTCAGAGTGCCGGAGCTGGCAGGGAAACAGTTTGAAAATCAATCAGATATATAATTAGGAGGGAAACAATAATTTACATTTACCCAGTGTCGTCCAAAACTTATGGTAAAGGCAGTACTTCAAACCCAATTTGGATGCGAAGATTACACAGTGGAGAACTTTTTTTTTTTTTTTAACTAAAAAAGAAACATTGAGAGCGACTATATGAAGTATTGTTCTTTTGTTTTCTTTATAATTCAGTTCAGCAATAAAAGTTTCTTTTCATTGAAAATGCATTTAAGTCTTGGGCTAAAGGAGCAGAGGGGAGCCTGTATCCCAAGACAGGGTGGCAGCTGCCAGTTTACTGCTGGTTGTCATAGTTACCACATCCTGCCCGTCAATCAGTCTTGGTGCTAGGAAATAGTATTACACTAGGTCTGGTTTTTTTGCCATCAAAGCGGGATGCTTTGCCACCTCCCCTGCTCCTCAGAGTGTTGTATCATATCACAGTATCACAGTATTATTTTTGCATCTAAATGTTCCTATTCAGACCAGTTGGGGGTTCTCCTTCATTCGAGCTGTGGGAGAGGTTGCTTTTGATGTTGCTATTGTCAGGCTCTGGCCACATAAGTGTCAGCTCCACCCACTGAAGCACCGACTGCGTACCCACTGCCCAGCCTGCAGTCATTGTCGCATGTATCAGAATGACTAGGACCTTTCACATTTCCAGTGACACTCTGCAGTGCCTTGTCCAAGTCCAGACCCCAAGTACCATGGCAAAGAATTAAGCTTTATTTGAATTTACACTAGATTTTCTTTTTTGTTGTTGTGTTTTTCACATGCGACACACACACACACATACATATCCGGGTTAAGACCCTTACTGAATGGAATTATGATATGGCCTAATGGAGATTTATCAGTCAAGGATGGGATTTGAACCAACAACATTTTGATAACTGGCACAGAAGCTTAACCCACTGAGCCACACACTACGCCCGAAACGGAACGCCCGAATGGACATGTATTCATTTTGTTTCAGTACGCTGCGCAGTTCTGCACATCCCACAAAACCTCTGCAAATTGTGAAGTCAGGCCTCACAGATACAAGCTCGCAGACACATTTAATGATGTTCTCACAAATATTTATTTGCTGTGATTGCTAAGAAGAATACGCACAGTGTCTCACACACCAGAAACGACGCCTCGTGAGGGGAGATTAGCAGAAAGTCGAGGCTGGGGGCAGACATTTACTGTGCCGTTTCGTTTACTTCATGCCTCAGTTAATAATAACAGAGTCACTGTTGGTGGCTACTTAAGCATGCAGAAGCCCCAGTGTCAAACCCCCTCCCATCACTCCACCCCCGCCCCTGGAAGACTGCGGCCAGCTGGCATCCAATAAGACCCGTCGATGTTGCCAAGGCGCGACGGGGCAGGACCACTGAGACGTCACATTGAATCACACGGGCTGTGATTGGCTGAAAGGAAAAAGGCCGTGCAGGAAGAACACCTCTGGGCCCCTGCGTAAAAACACCTGCGTCCCCTGCCCCCTTAGCCTGAACTGTACCTGCATTCCCCACCACACTGCACCAGGCAGCATGCAAAACTCATGCTTGTACAGCATCCAATATGTATTTCACAAAATAATGTGGCCCATGTCTTCTGAAGTGTAACTGAAATATGTGCTATGAAGAGATTTTTAGTATTTTATAATTTACAGTTATATTTCAATGCTAATAATGTTTTGCCTTGCCTCGTGTTTTGTCAACTGAAACATTTTACAATAATATGCTTATAAAATAGTTTAAATCCAGTTTGCAATGATTTGTTGCCTAATAATTTATTTCCAAAGATTCAAAGCAACTGATTCACCAAACCAATGTTATAATTTAAATTATACTCCAAGAACATTTCAAATATAATTCATGCAATAACAAAATCATTCAGTGAAATAAAACTTCCAGCTAACAGTTAAATTATCAGTATTTGCTTGTTTCCAGGATATAGGTAGAAAGTTCCACATATTGGTTATTCTCTGTATGCATCAAGCTGACAAAGTATTAAGGGTTTTCAGCAAACATGCCAGGTAATTATTTTGCCCTTCACGGGAAAGGGTCAGGATTCAAAGGTTTCAGTAAAAGAGCAGACATCTTTTTTGCATAACAAGCGTACCATAGCTTTAAAACTGTGGATTAATTTTATGAAATTTTTATATTTATGTTCTATATAACAAACTGCCTTTGGTCATTGGCCATTTTAATCTCAAAATTCAATCCATAAACAGATTCTTGAATTTGGTGCAGAGCCCAGGAGAGCTTTTGATGATTTTGAACCCAATGCATTTTATCTGAAGGTAATAAACAACGAGGCGGGGGGGTGATAATGGCAGCGTTTTTGATAATGCTTTGTGCACATTTAGATACAGGTCTTGCTCTCACCTTCCACCATTAAAAGAGCCGCATGAAAAGGAGGCATAACAAAGTCCACAACTTAAACCAGATGGTGACATGAAAGTCTCCCACCGACCTGCTGATATGGGACACGGCAAAATGCAATTAAATAAACTACTTAGTTTCCTAACTACATCAAAGTCGAATATTTCTAAAATTGTTCGCTGATGTCTGTGTGGTGGACTACAGTTTAATTTGTTGTATTTAAGGCTCAAGATGGCTGATTGTAATGTTCAGAAGCCGTGCAGTCTTCCTCGGCCACCTGCTCAACTGTGCCTGTAATCGGCCCGACCACAGGTTAAGACTTATGCTAACGTTTGCCCAGGAATTTAAAATGCCATAAAACGTAAAGGATCATGGACAACCCTTAATAAATAAACAAACAAAAAAATAAATAATAAATGCCACAACATCAATATATTAGTCCATATTTTAAGCATTTGCCCTGGTCATGGTTATGAGTACTTTGAAATACAAAAAAAGTGCTGGCAGATATTTTCCTGCAAAGGTACTTTCATGAAATACCTGCTTCATTTCTAAAGCTTGGTATGTGGTCCATATATCTTTCTGCTTGGCATAGCCATTGTTTTCAACCAAGAAATTTCCCAAATTTCTTGTTGTGCCTAGTGTCACCATTATTGTTTTGAACAGCTTTGCTCTATTATTACGAGTAAAGAACGTAAAGCATCTAAAAGGTCTTTGAACTGCATCTTATTAAAATAATTCAAACATTGAAATGAATGGAAAATTAGTTACCAATGAGCCATGTCTGAAAGCTTTGAAATTTAATGTCTGATTGATGAACCAATTTATGTGCGTTTTTACCTATAAATATTACCAGGAAGTAATGCATTTACTATGTAAAGTACAAACACTGGAATTCAAAGTATACTGTAAGTGAAAAAGTAAAGCAGATTCAAAATGGTCAAGTTCAAGTTCAGTTCATTTGTCATTCCAGCCATATCTAAAATATCGAGGGTTGAAGATGCATTATAAATATCAACAGATGTGCAAAAGGAGAAGGTAAAAACTGTATGTGTGTGTCTGTGTGTGTGCGTGTGTGTGTGTGTGTGTGTGTGTGTGTATACGCGCGCACACATGAGCAAGTTTACCTTACGTTATGGGGACACAATGTCCCCACAACATGATAAATACTCATTTTTTAAAAATTTTATAAAAATCTGTGACTGCAATGAAAAAGCTAAAAATGCAAAAACTATTGTATTTTGTTGGGTTACTTATGGTTATGGTTAGGGCAGGGTGGTGGTTGAGGTTGTCATAGTTAGCATTAGCATTTTTCCCATAGAAATGAATGAGCAGACCCCATAAATATATGTTTACCCGACGTCAGCATACGTGTGTGTGTGTGTGTGTGTGTGTGTGTGTGTAAAACTGTAATGGTGTCACCATGTATAACAAGATTTTGGGTAAAATTCTTGGTTTTGAGGTGGTCATGAGACGGATCGTAATTCATACAGAGGGGCCAACCTCATCATTAGCCAATGATATCTTTTGAATTGGTGATTGATAGGGTTAGGGGCATTTCAGTGGCCAATCAGCTTTCAACTGGGGCCAGTGCCCTTATGGCCCCGCCCCTACTATATACCCCCCGTGTTGATGGTGTAGGTGACACTGACCTTTTCCTATGTATTCCCAATAGCCATCATCCACAGTGTTCAACCATGAACTTGAGTAACAAAGAGGCCTAACTGAATTAGGTTCCTGCCTGTTGAGAAACAAATCAAATTTCTGCGGCGTGAAAATCACTCCGGTCCAGTCTGCAAAGAAAATAAAGCTTGTTACAGAGGGATGAGGTGAAGGAGAGCAGGTTTGCTGGTAATCTTTCTTTAGAGTTTTCGTTCCCTTGGCCAGGACGGCATCAATACAGCACGAAATAAGCTGTAACAGGATTCCGATTGGGCATCAGGGTCTGCTCAGTTTACGGTGGGTGAGAAGGAGTACAAGGCGTAATTTTATCCATTCTTTAATACAACAAGGGACAGGTGCAGTGAATCAGCACAAACATTCAGAGCTGTTGACTCTCAAGATGGACACGCCCCTTCCTGCACAAGCCTGAAATCCATTTTAGTTAATAAACACGGTGATTCTAACCATTTGGGCTAGATTGGTCGCAGTGTTTGTGCTGCGCTAGATCGCAGGGACCTTTGGCACAGGCTTTGTCATAAGGAATGTCTTTGTTAGCATTCTTGGAACTTAACTGTTTATGCAAGACAAACACATGCTTGAGTGTCGCTCTCATTGGATCCCCTTGTTCCTAATGAAAGTCAAATGATCTTTGGTTTCTTTTCGTCGAACGAGTGAACCTTTTCCCGAACAACTGTCCGCACGCCAAATTGCAAAAGCCTTGAAGGCAATGCTGTGTGGTTCTAACTAGCAAGAAAACAGTGAAGGCAACCAAGGTTTAAGTCTGTTACAACATTTAAAAGAGAAGAATAATGTAGAGTATGGGCCAAAAGTACTTCTAGCAGGGTGAATCGGTAGCTAAATGGGTAGTTTTCCTCCTGCTTCCGGTTCTGTGTATGGTGTTATCATCTTAGTGTTGGTATCCTTTAGTTGGTATCCTTAGTGTTGGCTTCCCCTAGCTGTCTAAAGGATGTGCATGGGTGAACTGGTGTCTTTAAACTGTTCTAAGTTGATCGCGACACCTTTATGCTCCCATCCCACACCCGCTCCGATTGGAAACATATGTTATGGAGGACCCCTGAACTTGGTCTCAATATCTTCTTTGTAAAAGCAGCCCTCACCGTAAAGAGACGGCTACCATACATGTCTACACTGCAATGAACCTTGCTTTATATGTAACTGGTGCTACCTGGGATAGTCTCAAAGCTCGACGTGATGGTATACCGGACAGAATCCATGGAAGATGGATGAATGGATAGACAGAGAAGGACAATTTACTTTTTATAGATTTAGCAGATGTTTTTAGTCAAAGAATTCATGCAATTAATGCTAACAATATAA
Source organism: Brienomyrus brachyistius (assembly GCF_023856365.1). Classification (NCBI taxonomy): domain Eukaryota; kingdom Metazoa; phylum Chordata; class Actinopteri; order Osteoglossiformes; family Mormyridae; genus Brienomyrus; species Brienomyrus brachyistius. The sequence goes on along the minus strand of NC_064543.1, from coordinate 17,567,701 downwards.
CAACTGTGTTCACGCTTAACAACACGTAACTAAATCAAGAAAAATGCACAATAAAAA